>NC_072822.1:1267500-1867500 GCF_027744805.1 Dunckerocampus dactyliophorus
ATTTATGTAATATTTATTTTAATATTAATGTTTTTTTTAGCATTTATTTTTCCATTTTTATTTGTATTTTTTTCTTCTAAACATTTGGATCTAATTGACTACTTTTAAGATGTACTACTGGTATCCAAAGAGGCCAAAGAGGAAGGCATGAGGGTTTGGTGCAGATCTGGATCAACGTGCGGGTTCACGGAATTTGATGGTGCAAATTGTGCGTTGCCCTGAGTGACCTCCTCGCCGTCTTTGTGGAGGTGATTCGCTCATTTGCTCCAACGTGTTCCAGCGACAATTGGAATCATTTTATTGTTCTCGCATCGCTTTTGATTGGACAGCCAAGAAAAGTCGGTTGCTTAGCAACAAGATTTTTTATTATTATTTTTTTTAAACTGGAGGGCTTCCCTCTCTTTTCATGCCGGGATAAACGTGCAAACAATGGCGGCGTTACCTGGCAGCGCCGACCACGCCACCTGCCAAAAAACTTCCTCTGTGTGTGCGTGTGCGCGCGTGTGCGCACGTGCGTGCGCTGTAAGACACGAGCAAACATAAGCTCGGTGCGTAACGTCCATCCGGTGACAGCCGAGCTGAAGTTGTGCAAAGTAGAACAAAAACAAGAAACATCTTGTTGCCGTGGCAACGAGCAACATCAAACAGGCTCAACGCTGCGAGGAGAAGGCGGGAATGGAAACAGCAAACACGACCCACCCGCAACACCGCAGCCACTTCCTTTTACACTTGAAAATGTGACCTCAAACGCTGCCTGGAGCTCATTTCTATGCACTCCCTTGCGCTTTTCACGTCCCGTCGGCGTCACTCACCCCGAAGTTGGACGCGGCAAACCTGGCCGGGGCGGAGACGTTGGTGGTGGCGGTGGGGTGCGCGTAGAAGGCGTTGATGTTGGCCAACAACGTGCTCATCACCGCCGGCACGCCTGACAACATGTACTTGGAGGACAGGCAGGAGAAGTGTCTGAGGAGGCACATGAACATGACATCATCACGACGCCATCGAGGCGAGAACGCTGGGACCCACGTCGCAATTGGTGCACTTCACAGGTCTTTCACTCCACGAGTGCACGCTTGCGTACTTTCACTTTGTCTTTTCAGTACATGAGTGCACACTTGTGTTCTTACACCTAACCTTTTGAGTGCATAAGTGTACATGTGCATGCCTTTTAGTGCATAAATGCACACGTGCGTACTCACACACTCAGTGCATAAGTTTCAACTTGCAGGTCTTTTGAGTGCATGAGTATACACGTGCATATCTTTTACTGTGAAAGTGCACACTTGCGTACTTTCACTTAGTCTTTTGAGTGCATAAGTGTACACATGTGCGTGTCTTTTAGTGCATAAGTGCACACTTAAATACACTTACGCTTTTACTGCATAAGTGGACACTTGCGTTCTTACATTTAGTCTTTTAGTGCATAAGTACACACTTGCGTACTTTCACGTTGTCTTTTGGTGCATGAATGCACACTTGTGTACTTTCTTAGTCTTTTGAGTGCATAAGTGTACACGTGCATGTCTTTTAGTACATAAGTGCACACTTGCAGAATTTCCCTTTGTCTTTTAGTGCACGAGTGCACACTTGCATACTTTCACTTAGTCTTTTGAGTGCCTAAGTTTACACATGTACGTGTCTTTTAGTGCATATGTGCACACTTGCATTCTTACACTGAGTCTTTTGAGTGCATAAGTGCACACTTAAGTACACTTTGACTCTTAGTGCATAAGTGCACACTCGCGTTCTCACACTTAGTCTTTTGAGTGCATACGTGCACACTCCAGTACTTATACTTACTTGATCTTTTGAGTGTACTGCAACATGCAGTACACTGCAGGTACCTGCATGTTGCAGTCAACATGACAGAAATGGCAAGTGTGCAGTGATGGACACTTACATCCTTTATGGTCGCCAGCTTGGCTACATTTAGGGAAAGGGGCGGGGCTAAATGGAGCGGTTGCAATTCACCGTTAACGAGAAGAAGATAAATACCGGAGTCGTCATTTCTGGTCAGTAATGGATTTGGGACAGTACTCTGCTGAAGTAAGTACACAGTGTAGACAGCATACTTGTGGAAGTACAGCACAGGTCTGCTCTGCTTCCACCTTCAATTGAGTTGGAAAGCTTTCTCGGAGGATTGTGATGCATGACTGCGCCTACGGGCCCAATTTTGTCATTGCCTAATGTCATCATGCTGTGTGTGTGTGTGTGTGTGTGTGTGTGTGTGTGTGTGTGTGTGCGTTCTCTACAAACGCTTGCAAGGATCCAATCAGACCAGCAACATGGTAGCGATAACTGCTCATCATTTCCAGTTAGAGCAGCTGATATCATGTTGTTCATAGTTCATGACAGCCCCGCCCACCTCTCATCTCACACACACACACACACACACACGCTTACGTCATGGCCTGGTAGATGGACTCGACGCCGTAACGCATGGCGAACTCATCCACCAGGTCCTGCTGCACCTCGTCAAAGTAAACCTTCCAGGCGTCGTCGCCCTGCGCCGAGGGGATCTTCACCACGCCGTCCCCCTCCACGTCCGTCATGTAGTGGAAGACGTTCTGCGAGGCAGGAGGGCACAACAGGACACACGTTAGCGCTGAAGCTGTCATGTGTACGACACTGGGGTGCCAAAAGGAGAGTAAGGTACCGCCTTGATGCTCTGTGGTTACCTCGTGAAGGCACGTGTACTGCACGTGGTACGGCGCCACTTTTTCCTCTCCTTCGATCTCCACGCTGATTTGAAGGCGAATGGCGCCCGAAACTGCCGACTTGTCGGTTCTCTTCTCTGGAAATGCCAACCAAAAAGAGGGAAAAACCCCACAGAGGTCATCTCCAGTGGTTCTTAAGTGCTCTACAACCTACTAAAGTATAGACACATAAGGAACATGCTTATTCTTTATTCATATATACATTCCACAGAAAACATAACAAAACATTCCTTTTCATGAAATGCATTCATATTATATACAGTATTTGTATTTATATTATGATGTATATATGTTTATTTTTGTAATTAAAAAAATATTTAATTTGAATGATTTCAAGTATTTTTTGTACATCATTTTAATTACTAATTAAATTAATGTATTACATGTAAAAATGTTTTATTATTATTATTAATTTAATAAAAAACTGAACATGAATATAGTTGCATATAGTAGTATATATTTCTTTAATATATAAATATAGAAAACAAAATAGCAAAATATATTAATTCAATTTAATAACTAAATATATTAAAGCTTTAAATATTCTAAAACAAAAATATGTTTATATCATTCATTTAATTTGTTATTTTGAATCAAATGTACAGTATATGTAAGGTAATATATTTGTATTTATATAACATAAATGGTCCATAGGTATGAATGTGAGTGTGTTTGTCCATATGTGCCCTGCCATTGGCTGGCCAACAGTCCAGGGTGTGCCCCACCTGTTGCCCCAAGTCAGCTGGGATAGGCTCCAGCATACCCCCGCAACCCTAATGAGGAGAAGCGGCATAGAAAATGGATGGATGGATATACTGTATGTTATACAGTAATACAGGTTGTATTTTTTCCCAGTATTTAATGTATTATTTATTGAATTGGTTATTAATGAAATTACATTTTTTGGTATGATGTGCTGGTATGTATGTCTATTATATGAGCATATTATAGGTCCAGACTTTAGGGACACCCTGTTGGTTAGGTACCCCAATACAAAGATGATCATGTTTATTGTCTAATATTAGGCTCAATGCATTCATTCATAGCTCCCACATTAGATGTCATTGTTGCAGCTGTACCTAATGAAGTGGCCGGTTAACCTGGCAAGCCCACGTTCAGCCATCGGCCCAGGTAACCACGGTAACGCACACAAACTAGCAAGGCTTTGAGTTTTCCTGACAGGGTCAGCGTACCCAGGTTGTACCAGACGTCCATCTCCCCGCTGAGGGTTCGGACCTCGATGATGCTCTGGCCCAGGAAGTCGTCCGACTCCCTCTTCAAGCGCTGCTTCACCCGCGACTTGATGTCGTCGTCCTCATCCCACACGCGCAGCTTGACGCGGTCCGACGAGTTGTGGCACTCGCTGTCGGAGACGGGGAGCGACGTGAAAAGTCTTCACACGACACGGAGGTTGGGGGGGGTGGACTTACAAGCTGAACTTCTCCTCCCAGACCGGGTTCAGGTTCCCGTAGATAGTCTTTGTCCGCTTCTTGGTCTTGCCCACTTGGATGGTGACGTACGGGTCACTGGAACCCGTCCTGTCCTTGGCCTGGAGACCCTGCGCACTCACGACTGACACACACACACACACACACAGAGAACATGACTATGCTAATTATGTAAGCACAACAAACACCTACTCAACACACACACACACGTACGCATTATTATGCAAAAGCCTCGTAACACTCTGCTCATTGACTTCCTGCAATAACAACTATTTTCATCACGTCCTGCACATGCTCAACTATTTGATTTAGCATTCAGTGATTTACCATGGACGGGTACGGGGGATCCCCGCGTATTCACCATTCAGCATAAACGTTCCCGCAACTTCGCTAATACTAAACATGTGAACAAAAGACAATTGTAATCACGAAAACTGGAAAGGGAAAACACCAAAAGGAGACCAAAATAAGGTGATTTTCACCTGCTCCATTCATGATGCCTGAAGAGAAACTTTGGCCGCAGTTTTCAGATGGCCTTGTTTTCAACTATTCCATGCCTTTATGCAACACATCGTGCACACTCACACATTTAGAGCTAATCATTACCGTTATTCAAGTTTTGTTATGTTAAATGCTAATTTGTTTTGAGTTTTGTCACTGTGTTTCCTGAAACGCTAAGTTGTTTTGTCTTTTGTTAACGTTGTTTTGTAACGTTGTTAACGTTTCCTGAAATGTAAATTTCTTCTGACATGCCGATTTGTTTCAAGCTTTGTTAGTGTGTTTCCCGAAACGCTAATTTGTTGAGTTTTGGTCACGTGTTTCCTGAAATGTTACTTTGTTCTGAGTTGTTTCAAGTTTTGTTAGTGTTTCCCAAAATGCTAATTTGATTTGAGAGTTTTGTTCACGTGTTTCCTGAAACGCTAAGTTGTTTAGTCTTTTGTTAACGTGTTTCCTGAAATGTAAATTTCTTCTGACATGCCGATTTGTTTCAAGCTTTGTTCGTATGTTTCCCGAAACACTAATTTGTTGAGTTTGGTTCATGTGTTTCCCGAAACGCTAATTTGTTGAGTTTTGTGAATGTGTCTGCGCCACAGCAGACAGAATCACGGTTGTAGCGCTAGAGAGGACCTCTTTATGGGGCGATGTGCGCGCTTGCAGAGGCATGCGAAAACAACCAAGCCGCACCCGAGCACTCAAGCAGCAGGACTGACGGCTGATCTCAGCATGAATGAAATTTCAAAAAGCGGGAGGCCGACTGATGTCTCCTCCTTGACAGGCTGTGCAGACAAGGTGTGATGGCTGCCATGGCAACGCCGCCGCCGCACGGCGGCCATGTGTCTGCTCGCTTTGGCAACGGCGACTCTGGCGAATGCTTGGAAGGCAGCGAGTCTGCACTCAAGTTTGTGTGCAGCGACAAAACGTGCGGTGAAGTTTGCTTGGCCAAGTAATGGCGACCAAGTCCTCAGGTGCTTCACGTATGCTTCCTGAAATGCTAATTAGCTTCTAGTTTTGTCAACATGTCAGCTGTCATGATGTTCTGCACCAACTCTGTTGAGAAGGAGCCTACCGGTGATGGTGATCCGGGCCGACCACTTGGAGGTTCCGTCCAAGACGTTCTGCTTGATGTTCTTCATGTGCTGGCCGTGAAGCGTCCTGGTGACGTTGAAGATCCGGCGGATCTCCTCAAAGATCTCCGGCTTGTTCTTCTCGCGTATCTTCATCCTGTCCTTCATGGCCGTGATGATGTGCTGCGTGCGGTCCTCCGCTCCCGTCTTGGAGCTCTTTTCCGCCGCTCCTGAGGAAGACGGAGGAAGAGTGAAGGCTGTGGAGAAGAAGTTCTTTCATCGTCGTTGCCGTCATGAACATGCATCGTGATCCTCATGAACTTAACCCGTGACTTCCACTCAGGTAACGACCAAATTCAAATAAAAAAGGGATATTTTTGTTTGTTTTGGGGGTTTTGGGACCCCCAAAAGGGAGGAATGTCCAAATAAAGAGTAAGTTCTGATAACGTCACGTCATTGGTATAGTTTAGAGCAGGCAATATTAAAAACATACAATTGTTACAAAAAATGAAAAAGTAAAAAAAAAAAAAAAAGATTTAAATAAAAGTGTAAATATAAAATATAAATGACTTTGGAGTAAAAAAATAAAAATAGAAAATGACGTATAGTGTAAAAAACAATACAAATAAAAAAATGACTTGAATGTTTAAAAAAATTAATAAAAATTACTTAAATAAAAGCGTAAAAATAATAAAAAATTTAAATGATTTACATAAAAGTGTAAAAAATAAAATAAAATAAAATAAATACAAATATAAATGATGTGTAAAAAATAAAGATAAATAAAACTGACTGAAATGAAAATCAAAAAAATATCTAAAAACAAAAATGACTTAAATAAATACTCAAAAAATAAATAAAAATAGAATTACAATAAAATACATACTAGAAATGATTTAAATAAAAGTGTACACAATAATAAAAGACAAATATAAATTACATAAGTGTAAAAAAATAAAAATGACTAATAAAAATGTAAAAAATAGAATAAAAAATAAAAATGACAGACTTAAAAAAACAATAAAAATAATTAAAATAAGTGTAAAAAAATAATACAAATAAACATAAATTACTTAAATAAAAATGTAAAAAATACAAAAAATAAAAATGACTTAAATAAAAGCGTAAAACTAATAAAAACACATAAAAATTCTAAATGACTTAAATAAAAGCGTCAAAAAATGGTAAAAACATAAATGACTGAAAGAAAAGCGGGTAGCAACTTAATGCCCATTGGAAAATGTGTGTCCCAGGTTGAGAGCATTTGAGAACCCCTGGTTTACAGCCCCATTTAACTATGCTTTCATAAACGAGTGGAGCCCCCTCCTCCCTCAAAGTGCAGTGTTGTTGTCTTAGTCAATAATCCACGACACTCACTCTGCAGGCAATCGGCATTGAGCAGATCCTGGCACTTCTCGTGAACCTTGACGCCACACTCGGCACAGCGCATGCCTTGCCGGGCGATGCCCCACAGCAAACCCTCACACTCGTAGCAGTAGGTGGGCGTGGTGGCCGTCCACACCTCGAAATGGTGAGGCGTGGTGCAGGAGATGGGGTAGATGAGCGCCTGCAGCGTCTTCTTGTACACGTGGCACTTCTGCGAAGACAGCAAGCGAGCGTTTAAACGACGACTCCGGCACACGAGGAACCTCAGATCGGTCAAAGTCAAAGCACGCGAGACTCACGAGCTCCTCGTCCTTCAGGGACGTCCGTGTGGCCAACGTGTGGGACAGGCCGGCCTTCCTGGACTGGATCATAGTCTGATGGGACACGCAGAATGCATTTCAACATGTTTCTTGAGAGTATCTTCAAGTGGCTCCTCAGTGAACCTCTTTCAACACTCATCTAAAGAACTCAGCGCCGACAAGCATCCTTCAAACACGCGCAAGGACTTCCTCTCTGTTTACTGTTGCTTTCATGCGCGTTTGCAAGGACCAACCGATGAACTTTGAATGATTTGCCTCTTTTGTCACGCGCTAACACAAACAATCAGGAACACAAGTGGAAAGTTGGATGCCAGCAGCTTTGGTATGACTCCAGGAACAATGCGAGCCCATAAAAGGAGAAAAAATGATTTGGGATAAATTTGGGTGAGAAACTTTGTTATGAAGCAACAATTTTGACCATGATCTGGAATCTAGATGGGGATTCCAGGCCATTGTTTTGCAGTTGCCATCTTACACTACAGGGTGTCTCTGAAGTCTGGACACACACACTAGGCTAAAATGCATAGACTACACCAGGGATGTCCACTCTTTTCCCAGTGAGGGCCACTTTGATATCATTTTGAAAAAAGTGCATCTTAGCTTTGTGATATGAAAAAGCCTATTACTAGTATCAACTTCGCTCTTTTTTGGAGGTTTTTTCTTCCAATTTTCCAAATATTTCGACTTTCTTCTTAAACAATCTTAGGAAATTATAACTTTACTCCCATAATTTCTTTATTTATTCTTTTTCTATTTCTTATTTTTCTTGTCTCTCATGTCTGGCCTTGCTTGTTTTATTTGTTATTTAAGTGATCAAGTTTATTATGACATTTTTGCAGAGCTGCTGGAAATGTGAATTTCTCTTGGATATCAGAGTCATAAAAGGTCCGTAAAAGAGTCCTGCACACACCAAAGGACCTCAGTCTCCTCAGCAGGTGGAGGCGACTCTGGCCCTTCTTGTAGAGGGCGTGGGTGTTGACGGACCAGTCCAGTTTGTTGTTAAGGTGAACACCCAGGAATTTGTAGCTGTCTACCAACTCTATGTTCGCTCCCTGGATGTTCACCGGTGTGAAATGAGAAGTTTTCCTCTGGAAGTTAATGATCATCTCCTTTGTCTTGCTGGTGTTGAGTTGCAGCTGGTTAAGCTCACTCCAGCTGACAAAGTCCCTGATGACCGTCCTGTATTCCAGATCATTCCCCTCTGAAACACAACCCACGATGGCTGTGTCGTCGGAGAACTTCTGGATGTGACACTGTGTGGAGTTGTGTGTGAAGTCCGAGGTGTAGAGGGTGAAGAGGAAAGGGGAGCGCACCGTACCCTGAGGGGCACCTGTGCTGCAGAGTACCATGTCAGACACACAGTGACGGAGCCTCACATACTGTGGTCTGTTGGTGAGGTAGTCTATAACCCATGCAGTCAGGTGTTGGTCTACTCCCACACTCTCCATCTTCACTCTGAGTAGTGACGGCTGGATGGTGTTAAAGGCACTGGAGAAGTCAAAAAACATGACCCTCACAGCGCTCCCGCTGTCCTCCAGGTGTAGCAGTGATCTGTGCAGCAGGTAGATCACTGCGTCGTCCACTCCGATCCCAGGCCAGTAAGCAAACTGCAGGGGGTCCAGCTGAGTGCCCACCAGGGGTCGCAGGTGCTGCATAATCCTCTCCATGGTCTTCATCAGGTGAGAGGTCAAGGCAACAGGCCTGAAGTGGTTAGGCTCCTTGGGACGCCGTGTCTTTGGTATCGGGACCACACAGGAGGTCTTCCACAGGGCCGGGACTTTCTCCAGGCTCAGGCTGATATTGAACAAGTGCCAGAACACTCCACAGGGCTGGTCAGCACAGTCCTTGACGATTCTAGGGCTGATGCCGTCCGGTCCCGGGGCCTTCCTTGCCTTGATCTTCTTCAGTTGACTCCTCACCTGATCATCAGTTATGGAGAGGGGCGTAGAGGCTGGCTGGGATGGGGATGTGGGGGTGAAGAGTGGTGAGTTGGTAGGGGAGGGAGGGGGGGCAGACTCAAATCTGTTGAAAAACAGATTGAGTTCATCTGCCCAGATCTTGTCCCCACTGGCTTGGTCTCTCCCCACTCCTTTACCATGGCCTATGATGGTCTGCAGGCCTCTCCAGACTTCCCTGGCATTATTCTCCTCCAGCCGCTTCTCCAGTTTCCTCCTGTAGCAGTCCTTCCCCTTCCTGATCTTATGCCGGAGTTCCCTCTGGACTCTGCACAGCTCCTCCTTGTCACCCGAGTTGAAGAACCTCTTCTTCTTATTCAGCAGGCCCTTAATCTCAGAGGTCACCCAGGTTTGTTGTTGGGAAAACACCGCACCAACTTGGAGGGCACAGTGTTCTCCACACAGAAGTTTATATACAACTAGTCTGTGATGCAGTGAGTCATGCTGTCAACGTCACTGCCATGGGGACTACAGAGCGCTTCCCAGTCTGTTGTCTGCTGTCATATGATACGCTATGTGTGTGCTACAAGTACTGTGTATGTCCAGTCATTCCTGTACCAACTGATGACGGCGTGCTAAGGAGCTTTAAAGGAGTCCATTGAGGTTTGCTCATGTAAAGACCATCGAGGCTGTAGGTGTTTAACATCTATGCCAGTGTTAACGTCGCTGTAAACATTTAAAAATCAAAGGGTACAAACGCTGGATGTGTTTGAGCTCATCCCACATTAAAAACAAAAGTTTACTCACCATCGCCTGAGAGCAGGAGAGGAGGAGGACGACGACGAGGAGGAGGAAGAAAAGAAAAGGTTAGAGATTACCAACCAGCTTTACCGGAGAAGCAGGAAATAGGTACTCTAAATATACCATGTAATTAAAAAAATACTACTAAATGACTTTTTATGCTGATCCTGACACTGAATTCGAGTTTTGCATACACTTGGGCGGCATCGGTTCATTGTGGAGAAGAGGGAGCTCAGTTGAAAGGCAAAGCTCTCCATTTAGCGGTCAAGTGTACGTTCCTACCCTAACCTGTGGTCGTGATCTTTGGGTAGTGACCGACAGGACGAGATGCCGGGTACGAGCAGCCAAAATGAGTTTCCTACATAGGGGGGCTGGGCTCTCCCTTAAGCCCCTGTCACACTAAGCAGGAATCAACCAGAACCAGCCGAAATGAAAAAGTTTAAAAATTCGCTCCACATTGGGGAGAGGACTTCAAATTCGGAAACTTGGCTCCTTTTTTCATTGTCAGCATGATGCGATGTGAATTGGCGACACATCAATATTGAGAGAGTTTTCAGCGGGCTTCGTGGGTTTCAGCACGTCAGCACTTTCCACGCCGGCCTGCCGCTGGTGGAGTTACTTTGGCTCCTTTTTTCCTTGGCGGCGTGACGTGATGTGAATAAGGCAATGCTTCATAGTGACGCTTCAGCGGCAGCTGGCTACGTTTTTTTTTCCCCCCAAATGCATTCAGAATATTTGGAATGCTGTTGGACTATCCGTAAAAATGCATCTTGAAAGTGTTTAGCATGCTCAAAACATTTGGGCCAGCCACAGGAATGGGCCCTTATTTGGAATGCACTCAGAATTTTTAGAATGCACTTCGAATATCCACGAATTTTCATTCCGACAGTATTCTGGCTCATTCCACCTCTAGTGTGATTGATTAGGCTATCAGAGATAAGGTGAGAAGCACTGTCATCAACTTGGAGTAGAAGCGCTGCTCCTCCACATTGAGAGGAGCCAGATGAGGCATCTCGTCAGGATGGCTCATGGGCGCCTCCCTGGGGAGGTGTTCAGGGCACATCCGACCAGTAGGAAGCCTCGGGACCAGTTGGAGAGACTATGTCTCTCAACTGGCCAGGGAATGCTTCAAGATCCGCCCGAGGAGCTGGTTGAAGTAGCCAGGGAGAGGGAAGTCTGGGCTTCCCAGCTTAAGACTTCGGGTATTTTTTGTTGTTCTTGTAACATTTTGACTTGATTCCCATAATATTATAACCTTTTCCTCAACGTAATTGGAAAAAAAACATTTCTTCTTCAATATTTCAACTCTATGCTACTAAAATGACAGAATTTTTCCTCAGAGTATTACAAATTAGTCATCAAACTTTTTTCTCATTAGAATATGGCTTTTTTCTCTTTGTATTTTGACTTTATTCTTGTAAAATTATGGAAGGAGAATGAATGGATGGTAAATCCATACAGTGGTACCTCGGTTTTCGTTATTTAGTTCCGAAAAAACGACACGTATGAAAACCAAAGCAAGTTTTTTCCATTGGAAATTATGTAAATCCAATTACTCCTTTCCAGTCGCCCAAAAATATTAACAAGTGGTTTACTCGTTTTTAATTTTTTTTTTTTTTTTTTACACGTAATACTGTACCAACACCGAAGCAAAATTTTGGCAAAAAGTTTCCACGAAAAACGAATTACATGAAAACCTCTGACTGTACTGCGATACAAACTGTACATGGAGTCATACTCAAGTTACGATTTTGAGGACTCAACTTGATGATATCATCAAAGACTTGCAACCTCGACATCAATGACTCGGTAACCTGACTCGGACTTTAGTCTAATGATTTGAAACTAGTCAAGTTTTACAGTGAGTGTGTTGAGTCATATGTGTCCCTATTCAAAGTAACATGGCCACTATTATGTCATTTCCAGCAAGACAAAACAAATTTTCCCACAGAATCCGTTTCATTGAAAGCATCTATTAACGTCCAATCAGGTGTAAGGTGTGGCTTACACTTGTGAGAGAGTGGCAGTGACAACATGCTACCGAAGAGCATTGAATTTGCGGATTTTATTTGGTAAAGACTTAACAGTGCTCATAACTTGTAAGCACTTCAAACTTTCAAGCCTATGACTTCGAACTTGACTCGACCTGTCTTGTCTTGATTTGAGACTTGACTTGGACGCGCATGTCTTTACTTGAGACTTGGGATTAAAGACTTGAGACTGGCAAAACACTGACCTTCTCCCGCCTCCGCTATTCATGCTGGTCTACGGTAACATTCACATTATTGCATAAGAGGGTGTCTCGATTTCATAAGAAGATATTGACAGACGCTAACTCACCAGTTCACTAACGAGGGGAATGGGCCGCCTCTTGCGGAGGTTGGGCATGCTGTCGATGCCAAACGGTGTGTTTCCTCTACACATGCACAAAGATCAGTAACCAAATGTGTCATGATATACTTATCTGACAGTGAGAGGCCTTTGCTGACCCTGGTTTGGACCACAGCTGCTTGCTTGGGTCACCATGCTGGTCTTGGCCCTGAAGCAGAGTGTGAAAGGTGACAGATTTCAAAGCAGACGTGATTTCTTACATTTGATGCACTGGACAAAATTAAACAGTGAGGGGGTCGGGGTTGTGCGAGGTTGATTGAGTTTCAGCACTGCATGCCAAAGTCCAACACATTGACACTGATGCTATACTCTATGGGTCAACATGCGCCCTCATCAATATGCATGTGGATCAATGCAACGCAGACTGACAAGAAATAATCCATCAAATCAGACATGATTGAATTACACATGAAACAGGTCTTTAGTGATGTAATGTTAGTAATGTTGGGAGGCAGAGAAACCTGATCTCCAACTTGGCTTCCATCTGTAAGACAGTACAAGAGACACAGGATACAGTCATTGTGGTTCTCCCGGTATTCCTCAAGTGGATGTCCTCTAGGTGGTAGAAAACTCGGACTAGAACATAACATGCAGTGATAAAATCATTTCACCTTAATGAGCTGCTGATCTACCTGGTTCAAAGTCCTCCTGAGACAGGGTGGACATGCTAGCGAGGTTGCGCCTCATCTCCCGCTTCTCCCGCAGAATCTGCTGGAAGCTCCTCAGGCACTTCAGGTTGCGTTCGTTCGTCTGGCTTACCTCCCCAGCTTCTCTTTCTGCTGTGTCTGTGGATGCTTGCTGACCTTCCCTGAGTTGCCCTGAAGCTTGTTCAGCCAGGACAGAGGCTGACAAGGACTCTGTGGTGGTGTGCTGGGACAGCTCGGCCCTGGTGTTATCTGGAGGCCGGTCCTCTACAACCCCAGCGTGGTGTTCCGTCAGGTCGTCAGGTGGAAGTGCTGCTTGGCTGATGAAGACTAGGTGTTCCTCTGGGCCCGTAGGAATCATTTCCAAACTGGGATAGTGTTGGCTTGTGGCTGCAAACTCCAAAGTTGAGGATTCTTCAAAGGAAAAGTGTGATTTCTCCAGAGGAAAATTTTGGCTAACGATATCCCAGCTGAAAGATTTTGTAGGCAACTCAGATGTAGACATGTCACAGATCGCTGAAACTTCCAAGTCTGTTTCATCTTCAGGATTCTGGTCTGCTGGTACCTCAAGTTTTCGCAAAGCTCCTCGCAAAGCAGAGCTAAAATCAGAAACAGCTCGGCTTATGCGCCTGACATCGAAACTTGGTTGGATATCTGAGCTACCAGGATAAGGGACTTGGTTTTGGTGTCTGGTTTCAGTACCAGGGATCAATGTTTTTTCACTGCTACACCGCGACGCCTCACTCCATGTGACTGCTGTAGAGTCTTGATAGGTGAAATAACTTTCTTGATAACTCCCAACATGACAGTCGTTTGATGGGCCATAGTCAAATCCATTTGACGCTCCATAGTGTCCATCAAATGAATGGTAACCAGAACTTTTTGGGTAGGAACAGTCTGCAGAGTATGCCGTTGTAAGAATGCCTGACTGGGAGCGAGACCGCCGTGTCTGCCACTCCTCCCTGCGTGAGGTCCTGCCAGCTGAGTTGTACCGCTGTCTAGAGCGATGCTCCAAGCTCCTTGAGGAGCACTGTGTTAGTGTCCTGTAGTGATCCCAATCAGCTACTCCATCAAAGCAAGTCTCCACTTTATGATCCTCCCTGTAAGAAGGTTCCTCATCCCACAGATGCTCATCAGTAGTCCGATGTAGTGGCTTGGTGGTAGTCCAGTACTCCTTTGCACCGGGAGCAATTTCCTGTGTCCTTTCATGACAAGATGTTGGTCTGTCTAAATCTGATTCAGACTTGGAGCTTTGAGACGACAAGGAGCTGGTGCTCAGACAGTCCGGGCAGTCCTGCCTCTCCTGGTATCTCAAGCTAAGCTTTCTAGTTAGAGCACCTTCCGGGATGTCTGAGCTGATGTCAGAAGTATCCTCGAATTCCTCCAGGTCCTGATGATTGACTGACTCAGCGACTGGGGACACACTGTAGTCTTCTGCTCTTGGAGGTCGCAATTCTCTGTGAACGCCCTGTTGCACTTTGCACACCTCAGGAAAATTATCAGAGGCAGACTTTGGTGCTGAACGGCCTAAACTTCCATGGACGCTAGCAGGCCTCCTGCGGGGGGATGAGCCATCTATGTACCCTTCCCCTAACCAGGTATCTGCACCTGAGCCAACCTTGCTGCTGGACCGGATGCCTTCTATCTCCAACAGGACAGCGTCCACACAGGACGACACTTCCTCAACAGAACCCTTAACTGAGGTAAGATAATCCCTGAGGTCTGAGATTTCTTCCTGGATTTTGTTGATGCCCCTCAGCTCTTTGAGAATGTGCTCAATGATGGCACTGGACTGTTCCTCTCCCAAATGTCCTTGCCCCTCCTCCACTAGTGGTTCTGGCAGAGCTGTGTTGAAGTCATAGTCCAAAGTATCACCAGCAGAGTAAGGTCTCTTAGGCCGAACACGTGGTGCAGCAAAGTCTCTTCCTCCTGGTCTGTCAAACGTAACGCCATTCTTATCGGGTCCGGCTGAGCTGGAGCGCGTGGCGGCTCGCGTAAGCTCTGGAGATAACGGCAGTAAACCCTCAAATGAGATACGCTTCCGATTGGCAGGGGATTTACTGCTTTTGCGTTGCAAAGTGCAGGGTATTCTTAAACATCCTTCCCGATTCAGCTCCACCTCTCCAACACACGGTGGTCCTCCGTCTCCTTTCCCATTGGACAACTTTGAAGAGGAGGGAACTTCATCCCTGGCTAACGTCTTTGGATAAATCCGTCTGTGATCCTTTCTGACCTCACACTTTTCCCTCTCAACATCTTCTGCGTAATAATCTTGGGGATCAGGAACACGGTGGTCTGCAGATCCTTGCAGAAGGCGATGTATTTTCCCACGAATGACGAGCGCTACTTTGGGGTTTGGGGCCCTCTTCTTGGGCTGGGTGACTTTAGCTTTCGTGCCTCCTTTAGGGGGGACGCTTGCTCCGTGTTGACCATTGGAGCGATTCCTGGAGAACATGTTCTCAAGACGATAAACCCTGCTTATCTAGTTATCTAGTCATAATCTGTCATCACCTGTACCGCCTGGAGTGTTTGTATCCCAGCAAGTCAAGGTCAGTGGGCCATGACTAAGATAAGAAGGCAAAGATTAAATATAATCATTTAAGAGACGCATTAAAGATCACCAATAAATGGAAGTGAATGAGACATTTGAGGAATTTTGCTACAGATGAACCACCAAGGAAGCTCAAATGCTCATTAGAATGAACGTGAACATGGAAAGTTTGCCTACAGGGCAGAGATGGAACAAAGGGTCTGCCAATCAATACTCCATTAGAATGGCATGTGCAGTGGTCAGAACCAAATAGGAGGTGCAAAACGCATGAAAATCTTATTCAAATGTATTTGCGACCAGTCACGTAACAACAAACTCAACGGTCTAAGAAGCTTATTTCGGTGCCGCATATCATGCACTGTCTGAAATAAAGAAGCTTATTTCTGCCAAGCATATGCACTGTCTTGAAAAGAGAAGCCCACTTCTGTGCTGCATATCATGCACTGTCTTGAATAAAGAAGCTAATTTCCGTGCATCTGTGGAGCATATCAGGCACTGTCTTGAAAGAAGGACCTTATTTCTGTGCAGCATGTCACGCACTGTCTTGACTGAACAAGTTTATTTCTGTGCATATGTGCAGCCTATTATGCACTGGCTTGAGTGAAAAAGCTTACTGTTGTGCTGCATATAATGCACTGTCCTGAATAAACCTAATTTTTGTGCATCTGTGCAGCACATCATGTACTGTTTTGAAAGAAGGACCTTATTTCTGTGCAGCAAACAAGCTTATTTCTGTGCAGCATATAGTGCACTGTCTTGAATAAATAAGATCATTTGTGTGCAGCATATCATGCACTGTCTTTAATGAACAAGCTTACTCCTGTGCTGCATATCATGTATTGTCTTGAATAAACAAACTTTTTCAGTGCGGCATATCATGCACTGTCTTGAACAACATGCATATTTCTGTGCATCATATACTGTAATGCACCGTCTTGAACAAACAAGCTTATTGCTTTGCAGCATATCATGCAACATCTTGAACGAACAAGCTTATTTCTGTGTACCTGTGCAGCATATCATGCACTGTCTTGAATGAAAAAGCGTATTTCTGCGCATCTGAGCAGCATATCATGTACTGTCTTGAAAAAAGGCCCTCACTTCTGTGCAGCATATCATGGACGGTCTGGAATGAATAAGCCAATTTTTGTGCAGCATTTCATAAAATCCATCCATGATGCCGTTTGCAAACCTTCAGAATGTGACAGAAACAAAAACAACCCTGAGAACATTTTCCAGCATGTTGACAGACAATATTCTTAATTGTACTCATCGATTGACGCATTGATTGCCGTCACTGTCCGCCATGTGAGCAGGAAAGACCTTTCCTGTCATAGACACACCAAAGTAAATCAGACTGAGCAGAGAGAAAGAAAAAAAAAAGAAGAGAAGTTGTATATCAGCAGTGGTTTATCCTCGTTAATACCACTTTCCATGACCATCGTCACCTTGGAGATGAAATGTCTGAAGCTCCCTCCTGAATTAGTATTATTAATACCGCTCCAACATCTCCATTATCATGTCTTTACAAAGACAATAATCCTCAATCAGTCCTCAATCAAATTAGACCGGCTGCATCACATGACATGACTGACACTTCCTGACAGTGCATGGTATGCTGCACAAGCGGTCATATTTTTGTATGTATGCGAGTTAGCAGATGACTTCATGTTGCGTTATTAAATAAGGTTTAGCAACATGCCGTTGATGCCCCACATTTCTTACGACACAAAACAAAGAGCTCCTTCTCACCCGTCCACACAAAAACGGCGGGTTTTGCGTCAAGGCCAGTGATGCGAATTAGGCGATGACATCATCTATCCCTTTGTCTTTGTAAATGCAGAATGTTTGTACAGGATCGCATTAGAACGCGTACCTAATGAAGTGGCCAGCGAGTGAACGCATAATATATCAAAATGCCCAAAATTCTGGAGGATTCATCAAAGTAGACTCAAGTGTGACAACGTCTTTAAATATAAATCGAGCCCTCGGGAGGGTTACAGCAGTCAGCACGTGAGCACATTTAATATTGATATGATTAACACGGCTTCAAGATAACACGTCCCATCTGTGCCACCTACACGTCATGTGACACACGTTCACCCACGAGAGACGAAATACAAACGTTTGATGCATATATTCTGCGTGTGTACCTAATGAAATGGCCTGCCGAGGCCCAGAATAAAATTGAGTAATGTATATATATATATATATATATATGCACATATTCATTGCACAGTTATACAGTAAGTGAAATACGTGCTTTTGTGGTCTTACTTAGTGCAATCTTCATATTTGATTTTCATTTATGCATTATTTGTATGCAAGCTGCTATGTTGGTCCTCATTTTCTTGACAAAACGCCTTCATAAATTCCTCTAAAATGCACTGTGTGTGTATTCATGTTTCAAAACCTGACACTGGCGATTAAAAAAACAAAAAACAAACACATTTGCTTAGTTTGACTTCCATAAAAGTATGAATAAAAGAAATACATAAATAAATGAAAGCATAAATAAAAAATAAAAAAATACATAAATGGAAGCATTAACCAAAAAATATATTTTAAAAATACCTAAATAAGTGTAAAAAAATAATTACAAATAAATATAAATTAAAATGATTTAAATAAAAGGTTAAAAAATAATAAAAAAAATTAAAAATTAAAATGACTTAAATAAAATAGGTTGTGACGAAATGACCATTGGAAAATGTGCGTCCCAGGTTGAGAAACCCTGATATAGATGATTTCGATGTAAAAAACTCAATAAAAAATAAATACATACATACATAAACAAATCAAAATAATAAAAAAAACAAATAAAAATGACTTAAATTAAGTGTCAAAACTAATAAATATAAATGACGTAAATAAAAGTTTTAAAAATAAAATAAAAATAACCAATAAAAGTGTAAAAAGAATAATTAAAATAAATATAAATAAAAATGACTTGTGTAAATATTTACAATTAAATAAAATGACCTAAATAAAAGGGTAAAATATATATATATATATATATATATATATATATATATATATATACAGTACTTGTATATATGTATATAGATATACTTGTATATATAAATGACTTAAATAAAAGTGTAAAAAATAATCAAACTAAAAATGACTTAAATAAAAATGTAAAAAACAACAAATAAACAAAAATAAAATGACTTACATAAAAGGGTAAAAAATAAAATATAAATCACTTGAGTAAGTGTCAAAAATAATAACAATTAAAATGACTTAACTAAAAGTGTAAAAAATACAAATAAACACAAATAAAATGACTTAAATAAAACGGTAAAAAATAATTAATATATCAGCATAAATTACTAAAATAAAAATGTCAAAAGTAATCAAAATAAAAATGACTTAAACCAACGTGTAAAAAATAAAGAAAATACAACTGAAAAAAAGACTTAAATAAGAGTAAAAACTTATTTAAATAAATATAAATGACTTAAATAAAAGTGTAAAAAAATATTACAAATAAAACTAAAAATGACTTAGATAAAAGTGTAAAAAAAACAATTAAAATAATATAAATAAAAATGACTTACATACAAAAAATGAACAATAAATAAAAATAAACACGATTTAAATATAATGGGTGGTGACTAAATGACCATTGGATGTAGATGATTTTGATTGAAACATTTCCATTTTGCGTTTCTATTCACAAATTAGTTCCTATCTCAAATGTGAAGAAGATGGGTGAGAAAAGCAAGCTAGCTAAATGTTGAAAATAAATAATTTGAAAAAGTGTGACTGACTTTATACATTCTGCAGCGCGCGCACATCCCGTGTTTTAATGGACGCATGTAGAACAGACAACCTGACAAGTCAAGAAGGGGGGGAGAAAGACTCCTTTTTACGAGTGTGACAGACGGAGCTGTGCTGCAAAAAGATGTTTCTCTTTGAAAGGCGCTATTGATCGGCCTTGTTGGAGTGTCCTCTCGTAACAAGCGCAGCGGTCGAGCTCTTGTGACAATTTCACGTGGAGCCAATCAATCAGAGAGCTTTAACAGACGACATCCTGCCTGCGTCTGGCTAAAAGCAACCAAACATGCCGCCCATCAATCAGCCCCTTTTTCTGGGATGGTCCCAAAATGCACGTCTGCATATTAAATGTCACAAACGTCCTTGCCCGCCTTCAGCTGGTAAAATGGCAAAGAAGACCAAGTCGCCTTCACAATGCATTGTTCATCTTAAAAAGATGCATATTTGAGCACATTTTACATCCTTTTTGCTTAAACTGAGCATTTTCAAGCATAAAAATGGCTAAATCATCTCACTAAATGAACTCTAAAACAAATACAAGGCAGATGACGCATTCAAATTGTGAATGTAGTATTCTACATTAGCCACTAGATGTCAGTAATTGCTCGGTGAGACAAGCACCAGACTTGACTGCCACAATGACAAGCTTTTATTAAAGGGTTAAATTATGTCACAACAGGTACAATAATCATAACATAATAATAATCACAATAATAATGCACGCTACTGCTTCTGCTATAACCCACAACCACCAAAAACTCAAATCTGAACCCCCGACATCACTTCCTGTCTGCCTGCCGCCACTAAGGTCCCCTAGGGAACACACACAAGCACGAGTTTTAATTATGTCTTAAAATGTCTTATTTTCTCTGATTCTATCTACTATATTGGGATTAATAGGAGTGTAAAGGTGGCTATAGCGGTGTTATTTCATGTTTAGAGGGCTCTAATGTTAACCACATTTAGAAGATCGTAAACGAGTTTTCTATGTCTAAAATGTCTTATTATGTCTACTATTTCGGGTAATACAAATGTAAAAGTGACTATAGGGGTGTGATTTCAGGGTTAGAGGGTTCTAATGTTAAAAAAATGATTTAGAAAGTCGTAAACAGGTCTTCTATATCTTCTATTTCTTATTTTCTCTTTTTATGTCTTCTATATTGGGTAGTAGGAGTGTAAAGGTGACTATGGGGTGTTATTTCATGAATGTTAAAAAACATATTTAGAAGGTTGTAAACAGGTTTTATATGTCTTTTTTTCTCTTATGAGACATTGACACTCCACTGCTGCCTCACACACGCACACACACGCACACACACATATGCATGCTAGGCACGCCCTAACAAGGTGTGTCCCTCATGCAAGCAGGCAGGCAGTGAGGCGGAGTGGATTCTGGGAGTGGAGGAAAGTGGAATGACTTTGCTGGACAAATCCAATCAGCTTGTGGCCTCTTCATGCTAACCGCTTTAGCTTCCTATTAGCATTTGATGACAAACGACAACAGCAGCAACCCTTAAACATACGTCTTTTCGCCACACATGACACACAAGCTATCATTGCCCCGTCATTCTATTCTAATATATATTTTATGAAAATATATTTTTATTTTATTTTGTTTTACTACGTTGCACAGTATTACAATACCAGTCAAAAGTTTGGAGACAATTTCCCATGCAACAACATGAGGAAGTGTCTCCAAACCTTTGACTGGTAGTGTGTATTGTAGTGCATTGTATCGTACGTGTCAACAAGTCACGTCTGTCATCCTGCGCTGCAGTTCGTCACTGCGTGATTGACCGCGCGTATCAGCGCATCTGCACTCAGCGGGCAATTAATGAGGCCTGTGTCGTGTCATCAAGACTTCAATTCAATCTCTCGTCTGCTTTGGAGACGTTACAAAAACCAGGAGCGCAGCAACGCCACCACTTCTGCAGTTTGACCGCAATTACGAGTGGGAAAAGTCGTAAAATGGACCTCGCCTTGCTTTTTCCTTTGTCTTTCTTTAGGACGCCACTTCCAAAAGGCACGATGAGCATCAAAAATGGGCGTTAAGAAGAAGTGCATGGCTCAGATCAAGGGTACCCTTTGCTGTCTTCAACTTGACTTGAGTAGTATTTGAAACTGTTGCTCTAACAATGTGTACTATCCCTATCACTCTGACGTTTATAGAGTGAGGAAGCTTACCAAACCATAAATGAAGCCTGTTCATGTTTTTATTTTGCGCTAGCACGGCTATGTTGTAAAAAAGTGTCTATATTTGGACATTGAAATGTTCCATGTAAAGCATGTCTATTTTTGTTGTGAAATTAACAATATTTTCTCTGATCATTTTGTCATGATTTCTACTTACAATTAAAGAATCATGTCTTTATTCAAATATTCTGTGTAAAAAAAAATAACTGTTGTGTAATCATTAGTGAAAAGTACATAACCTTCGTGTCCGCCTGCCGATGAAAATTTTGAAGAACATAATTCCATGGAAAAACAAACCCCATGATGATTACAATGGTATATATTCATGGAATAATTACTCAACTCTGCAACTAAGGTGATTTTTGTGTATAAATGAGTAAAATAAGATTATTTGAACAAAAGTCTAACACACCTAAATTTCGTGTCCGGCCCGTTACATACGTACACTTCGAGCTCACAGCGTAAATTGCGTATTGCTAGTAAATATTGAATTAGAAAATAAAAAGTGCCTTCTTGGGCCAAACAAAACTTGTATCCTTCCGCCAGTTATTCGCCAAATACGTGTTCAGCAGGGGAATGTTTCACCTTGTCCGTCATTTTGTGTTAGCGTAATGTACGTTCAGTCACGAATTCGGCAGCATCAAGCAGCATCATTCAATTCGACGAGCAATCGGCAGTTTAACAACCATTGTCAAGTCTAAGGTAAGATTTTTTCATTTTTATATATATTGGAGAAGATCTTTATGCACTTTGAAATGATTTTTTTCGTCAATGACCGGTCGCCGTTCGTGTCGTGTGCACGAAGCGGCAAAAAAAACACGCGAAGTGGGCAAAATTATTAATCATTACTAGTCGGATTTTACTTACTTTTATCCGTCATATTATATGTCGTTGACATTTATCAGATCCAAATAAATTCTAGCGTGTTCGTTGATAAATTGCTCCGTATTTAACCCGGAAGCGATCGGCGTGTCCCTCATGGGAGGTCAAAGATGGCCTTGTAATTTTGTCTTTAGCATGATAATTCAAGAACCACTCACTCAGTGCATTTCACTGAATCCTGGCTCATGTTGCCACAGTGCTGCAATGATTAGCTTGTATTGTGGAGTTGATCGGTCAAAGTTGATGTCATTACAGTCTTAGGAACGCTGATGGGATTTGTAGTCTTTGTAGTGATACCACAATGGCATGGCAAGGACTGAAGGTCAACTTTTCTTATTTATTTTCTTTGCCATATTTTCAGAGCTTTAACTCAAGATCTAGATTTGTCACTTGTTTTTATTTACTTTATGATACTCTCAAATAGAAGTTACTTTTCTAACAAAAGTCAATTCTATGGAGAGATAACAGCATAAAGTGCACACCGAGTTATTGTATTGTATTGTATTGTACTTTATTAATCCCACAGCAGGGAAATTCACTTGTTACAGCAGCAAGCAAGATACGCCAGTAAAGAATACATAGTGACATAGTGACTACAACATAGTCATATGTACTTTACATTTAAGAAAGAGTGAACTTGGGAGGGTTGCTGTGGGAAATGGAAGATGTCTCCAGCTCTGTTATGTTGGGTGTGTGTTTTGCAATGTTTGAAGTTTGTGTTGATAACATTACCAAGGTCTATCCACCAGTTTGAAATTTTACCCAAAATGTAACACTTGGGTACCCTTGATCTGAGCCATGCACAGAAGAAGAATACAGGCAGGAAGTTACTCGCACGCAAACACATTTAGTAGCGTTCACACTTGTATGACACTTAACATCTGACGTTGCCTGTACACTTCATAAAGCAGTGTTGGTGGCCCGCCACAAATACATGTGGACCGCCACAGATAGCCTTGCCGCTACCTGTCAAGAACACTGTAATGGGACCGCCTGTAAAGCTCCGTTTTATTCGTCTACACAAAAAATACCTCCACTCGGGATGGACTTTTGTGGCAATTATGCAAATTTGATTATGCCGTCATCTGGCGTCCCGCCCGCCCCAAGTGTGTTTGACTTTATATGCTTTTTAACATTATTAGAGCCCTCTAGACATGGAATAACACCCCTATGGTCACCTTTACACGTGTATCACCCCATATAGTAGACATAATCAGAGAAAATAAGACATATTAGACATAAATAAGATAATAGACTCACATGTTAGCAGCTCCTTGTTTTTTTGGACATCATGCTTCCAGCGTACATCCTTGCGGCTTTAAATGGCTTTACACGTATATTACCCAATATAGTAGAGAGAATAAGAGTAAATGAGCTAAGACAGGACCAACAGAGCCACTGTCCCTGAAGTTTTGTCTTTTTAAGAGAAGATTATAACGTCACTGTTTGATGTGTGTGATGAACAGGCTAGCATGTGCTAGCGTGAATGAACTTGAGGTTGTGGACCGGACAAACGTGCACATTAGCACTCAATAAGGTCACCAAATCTTACCTTTATGCATTCCCACATAGGATCAGCATTTGGGAGCAAATATGAGGTTAAAGAAAAAGGGGGAAAAGTATAGTCGTCAAATGGTGCGTTCAAGGACTGTCTAACAAAGTGAGACGGCTCACTACTCGCATAAATCCGATATATATCCCCTCTACTGCACTCTGAACGGGTGGGTCGCGCATATCCGACCGATACGTCGTGGAAAAGCATGGTTTGGATAATGGTTCTCACCCAAGGAGGCAAAAGTTTTTCTTGTCAGTGGAAAATGATTTTTAAAAAGTGTCGGTGAAGTGGCTCGTGCCACCCACACACACTCCTTGGAGCAGACGTCGCAGAAAGTTCCACACAAACTGCCACAGGCAAAATTCTTGCTCTCTTTCTTCTTAACCTCCCACATGGAATCACTTGCTTCAGGAAATATTGACTCCTGTTGCACAAAATCCTTGAAACTGCCACAAACACGTTAAGGAGAGCAATCTTTCCTTGCGTAAGCGCACAGAAACGCGTGCGAGTGACATCACTTCCCGGACGCTTTGTGCTCACATTAACGAGTCGTGTTTTTCTGGTGACGTCAACGACAGCATAAAAAAAAAAAAAAAAATCAGATTTTAACAAAAAATCTGAATTGGGCATCGTACCCCACAGTGTGAACGTAGACCAGGGGTGTCCAAAGT
Organism: Dunckerocampus dactyliophorus; assembly: GCF_027744805.1. Classification (NCBI taxonomy): domain Eukaryota; kingdom Metazoa; phylum Chordata; class Actinopteri; order Syngnathiformes; family Syngnathidae; genus Dunckerocampus; species Dunckerocampus dactyliophorus. Next base: position 1,292,303 of record NC_072822.1, read on the forward strand.
GCGGCCCGGGGGACATATGTGGCCCGTGACATGTTTATTATTGGCCCGCAGCACGCTGTAGAAATAAAATGAAACACTCAAAAACAGAGGGAAAATAGAGCAAAAAGGCACAATGTAATTAAAAAACATCAACGTGGCCCCCAGCATCCTTTGAATTTTTTGTAAGCGGCCCTCGGTGGAAAAAGTTTGGACACCCCTGACGTAGACCTCGTGGCCAGTGCAGTACTAGAGTCACAATTACAAGGCCTCACCTGCCTTTTACTTGTAATTTAGTCCATTTCGTTAATTTAGCCATTTTTATGCTTGAAAATGCTTATCTTAGGCCAAGAATAAGTAGAGTTTGCTTAAATGTGCACACTTTTTTAAAAGTACAGTCATAATAGGCTGTATTCAACCACGAAACAGTGATCATTTATTCATTTTTGAAAGCCGAGATATTGTGAACGAGCAATAACCGAACCACAATATTGACACACACACACACACACACACACACACACACACACACAGGCGTGAAAGTGTTTCTCCCTTCCTGATTTCTTTTTTTTTGTTGCATGTTTGTCACACGTAAATGCTTCAGATCATCAAACAAATGTAAATATTAGTCAATGACAACACAACTCAACACAAAATGCACTTTTTAAATGAAACTTTTTATTATTAAGGGAGGAAAAAAATCCAAACCTACATGGCCCTGTGGGAAAAAGTGATTGTCTCCCCCCCCCCCAAAGCATAACTTAACTAAGATGCTCTATCAGTTATTAGTGTCAACATTTCAGCTTTCTCTCATCGACTTTGACCCTGGATCAGACTATTTCGTGTGGGGATCAAACCAGGCCCTTCAGGCACAACTAGCTGGACAGGAGCCATTCTCTTCCTAATTGTCCTACACTTTCATGAATCGTGTGATGAAGTGATGTCACGAGACGATGAAAATAAGTGCTGACGAAGCTTTCGAGCGCCGCGTTTGGAAGCTTGAGGAGACGCCAACACCTCACGAAAGGGGGGTTATGTTATGGGAAGAAGGCCACTTTGGACCATGGCACGTTGCCAAGGAGGCAGAGATCCTTCCACGGCATCCGCGCCGGCCGGGAGGGCTCCCTCGCACCGCAATGACCGGGGTGAAAGCGCACCCTGACCGATTTAGCTTCTAAAAATAGCAGCCGGGACCACTTTGGCGGTGACATGTTCAGGATGAGATGGTCACCAGGGGGGTCCTCTCAGCCCCCACGGGGGCCGCGAGAGCGCTGAAGTTGTTTGATGGATGAGACTGAAGTACTTAAGAGACTCCTCAAATGTCTCATTCATGAAGAAGTCAATGGGAAGACGTACCTCGTGCAGGGAAGAGAAGAAGAAGAATCCTCAAACAATTCCTGCTGAAGAGGAAGGGAGTCAATGACAAAAGTAGCTTTTCCTCCATGTTGGGAGTGTTCATCAAATCCTTCACCGTATTTCCAATCAGTTTCGGCGTCCTCTTTGCTCCTCTTCCTCCCTCCCTCCGGATGCAGGCGCTCCCGCCTCCCCCTCTTCCTCTTCCTCGCGTTATGGCAGCTTGTTGCCGAGCACATTGAAGCTCTCTCTCTCTCTCTCTTTCTTTCTCGCCCACCTCTCCCTCACGTTTTCTCACATCCTTCACTTTTTCACACTCCGACACGAGCAGGCCCGCATATGCTCGCCGCTCCTCCTCCCCGTTTGGCACGCGACACAGCGGAAGTAATGCTGTTCCGCACGCTAACGACGCTAGCTAACGATGCTATCTTGGCTAATTGTTCCAACAAACATCTTCCTCCTACATCACGAAATAAATCAAGCTTTTATTCGGAACATGAGCACTCAGGCAGCGCGGGATGTCTGCCAAGACAAAATTGTATTTTTTTTTTTTTTTTTTTACAAAAGTGTGTGTGTGTGTGGGGGGGGGGGTAATCTTGGCTCCGCACCAAAATGTAATGGCTTCTTCCTTCCTTGACCCCCCCGCCCCCACTCCACCTCCTAAAAGTTATTCTGTAAATTAGCAAAGTAGTTTTTGTTCCCACACACACGCACGCACACGCACATACTACAACGTTAACGCCTCCTTGTAAATGAAAAAGCCAAGCGTAAACAAACACCTTAAAGCAGGGGGTCCCCAACCACTGGGCGGCGGGAAGCTTTCAGGTGCAATGTTTAAAAAAAATACATTTGTAAATAACAACATTATATTTCATATAAATACATATCAATTTTGGAAATATGTTCCATTATTTTATTGAAAAAACAGTTACAAATCCCATAGTGTTTGCATGTACAGTATATGTTGTTTGTTGCAGTGGCGACCTGTCCCACTTTGTTCAAAGGTCCTTGAACGCACCACTGTGCCTTCGCTAACATTCTCTCACGCTGCCCAGACGGACTACTGTACTGTAATTTTACTCTTTTTTCTTTCATCTCATATTTGGTCTCAAATGTTGATGCATAAAGGTAGGTTTTGATGACGTATTGAGCGCTAATGTGCTTATTTGTTGGTGCACAACCTCAAGTTAATTCATGCTAACACACTGCCTTTAACCACACACACGTCAGTAATAATCTTCCCTCTGAAAAACAAACTCCAGGCTCGTACTGCTGGATGTTGGGTCTGTATTCATAACTGGATGATGTTACTGCCTTTTTATTATGTACTGTGTAAAACTAAGACACATTAGATCGCTGTAATGTTGGACCTTTCAGCTAAAGCAGAGCAAACAAACGCCAACTCGGTTCGGTATATTTTTCATCAAAATAGTAGTCGTGCCAAAATATCGTGCTGCTGCTGGATGTTAACAGTGTCCGAGTGATACTGTAAGTTTGTTTTCGTTTCCAAAAGAGGAAGGTTTAAGACAAGAATGGACGAAGAAAGTGCAGAGAACACGGGACAGACGGACGCCCACCTTGAGTTCTGTGTTTTGCAGTGATCATTTCACTGACGACTGCTTCAAAGGAACACCTTTACAAGAAGCATTTAGCTTGAAAGTACGGTATAAACGCATTTCGAAAAAGGATGCTATTCCGCTGGTACACGAAACAAGGACGAATGACCACTGCGTCAAAGTTGCCACAGAACAGAGCAAGTCATGTCTTCTAAGCACTATTCCATGATAGTGACATGGCTGCCATATTACATAAACCACCTTCCTGTTTTGCCATGAGTTATTTTTGGAGTTCAAAGGTGTTTCTTCCCTCAATAACCCAAAATGGAGCCAACAAAAGCTTCAAGTGCCGGCATTTAGATAAAGATGGCGAAAACCCGAACCGAATTCAAGAAATAACTCATGAGGCGTGATGACGCTGCGACTGATGAAGCAGCTCATCGGTGCTGGAGAACAACATCCCATCGTGGCAGCCTTCATTGTTTAGTGCTAATTTTAGCATCTCTGTTGACAGGCACCGCAAGGCCAACAACTCATATGAACGTTTCATGGAAGCGAATGGAAAGACAACATCTTCACACTCGGGAGTGCAGGGGAGGATTCATTGATGGGTTTTTATACCAATACGAAGGTGTTGTCATGTTTCTTTGCATGTTTACTTTTCTTTGAAAGCGGCTGCCTTCCTGCACCGAAAGCGCATACAAACGTGTCAATACAACGTCCAAAATATTTGAATTCATTATACATTTTTAAATAATAAATGTGATATATTTACTCAGTTATTTTACGTTTAATTACTTGAGTTAATTATTTGTAGTAAATAAGTAAATAATCTATAATAATAATACAAATAATTTAATGAATAATTTGATATAATATCTATTGTCATACATTATTTAAATAATACAGGAAATATGGTGAATATTATTGATAAGAACTTTGGCTTTACTTGACCCATTTACACCATTTAAATGATCAAAATATTTTAAAAAAAAGTAATAATAAACAGTTATTGAAATGAGTAATCAATTATTTGAATATTTTATAATGACATAATACTTAAAATCATTTGAATAATTATTGTTTTAATTTTTTCAAATAATAAATTTAATAACTACATTCAACAATTTAATTCAATAATAAAAACAAACATAAAAGTATACAAAAATATTTAAATTATTAAAAAATTCAATATTCAAACAATAATTGCATTAAAGTAGTAGTAGCAGCAGTATACATTATTTAACTGATAAATTAATTAATTATGACCAATATTATTGATAAGTTTGGCTTTACTTGACTGATTTAAACAATTGAAATTATTTTTTTTAATTATGCCATTATAAGCTATTATATGATTTATAACAACATTTAATTTAATTTAATAAGTTAGTTAAGTTAAAAATTTTTTTTTAAATAAATCGGTTAATTATGGCAAAAATTATTGATCAAAGTCTGACTTTACTTGAGCAATTTATAATATTTAATAATAAAAATATAAAAAAATTACAATAAAATTTAAATTCTAAATTATTTGAATAATTAATAATAATTTCAAAATTAAATGAAATAATAGAATGTAATAATAATTATTAGAACTTATTAAGTAATAAAGTTCAGCTGGTTTTAGTTGGCCGATTTACACCATTTAAATTTCCCCCCAAAAAAGTTTTTAAAAGTTCATAAAATAGTTTAAATAATTTATAAAATATATTCACCATTTAAAATTACAAAAATAATTTCAAAACATAAATAAAAATAAGAAATATTTACATGAATTATAAATGATTTATAAAATTTAAGGCCGCACGGTCTAGTGGTTAGCACGTTGGCCAACACAGTAACAGCTTGGAGATCGGGAAGATCTCGGTTCGATTCTCCCTTGGGCATTTCTGTGTGGAGTTTGCATGTTCTCCCCGTGTGCGCGTGGGTTTTCTCCGGGTACTCCGGCTTCCTCCCACATTCCAAAAACATGCAGGTGAGGTTAATTGGTGACTCTAAATTGTCCATAGGTATGAATGTGAGTGTGAATGGTTGTTTGTCTATATGTGGCCTGCCATTGGCTGGCGACCAGTCCAGGGTGTACCCCGCCTGTCGCCCGAAGTCAGCTGGGATAGGCTCCAGCATGCCCCCGCGACCCTAATGAGGAAGAAGCGGTATAGAAAATGGATGGATGGATTATATAATTTACATGAATAATTATTATAAATACTTTAAATAAATGTATCCGCTTTTAGTTGACCAATTTACACCATTTAAATTACAAAAAACATTTTTAAAATAAACAAAAATAACCTAAATTATACATTTAAATAATTATAATAATTATAATAATAAAGTAACAATTTCATTAAATAAATTAATATAAAAAATATGATAATGACACATTTTTATTGAATAAACTACGGTGAATATTATTGATCTCAAGTCTGGCTTTACTCACCATTTAAAGTCTGCGAGCTGAAGGGATGGTTCAACTCAAATTCATCATCATGACGCCAACAAACAAATGTTTGACACAAGGAAGAAGTCAGCCTTTGCCAACAGCTACACGCTGACCCAAACTCCTCCTCCTCATCCTCCTCATCCAATTATTAATAAGGAGCCCCTATACTCTGTGAGCATTATTATTCATTTGGTTGTCATTGTGTCGCTGTCCCCACAATAATCCCCCTCCTGAGAGCTGAGAATGATTAAAAGTTCATGCAATGAAGGAGTATTTAAGTCAGTAATGAAACAAGTCGGTGGTTAAGACAACGGAGCGAGGAGGAAGTAAAAACGCAGCGGCGGCGTCGCCATAGGAATGTGACAGTTGCCATGCCGATACCTCCCAGGGAGAGAAAAAGTACTATTTTTGCACCTGATGGGGGAAACTGCTGACCATTAGCAAGATTGGAATGACGCCCCCTCCTCCCTCCGCACCCTCCCCATCCCCCCCGTCCTTCCCTATGCAACTAACAGCACCACCTGTCTTCAATTTCTCCAAAGTATGCATGCAGATCAGCTATGATTTACGTTATTGCAGCACAGTAAATAGTATACGTTACATCATGCGCCTTTAAAAATGTCAATGCTAACAAAGCTAACAGCTAGCATCCAGACTAGATACATTGGGATAACATGGGAGCATCTCTTGCTTCTACAGATGGTTGCTAAAGTGCTAAATCTCAATGTGATATACAAAATGCTAAAATGCTAAAGTTGCACCTAGCACGACAGGTACTATATGTGTGAAGTCCTGACACCTACAGTATTTAAATTTTGAGAGTAGCCTCCCCCAAAACAATGCCAATGCTAACAATGCTATAGCTAGCATGCTAGCATCCAGACTAGATACACTGCGATAACATGGGAGCATCTCTTGCTTCTACAGATGGTTGCTAAAGTGCTAAACCCCAATGTGATACGAGAAATGCTACGATGCTAAGGCTAGCATTAACAAGGTAGCGCCAAGTATCAAAATTCCGCCAATGTATGCAAAACGACATGAGAATTGAACAGCACAGAGCTAATGGAGCAGTCCAGTCTCCTACTTTAACGTCAGCGGGTATCTCTACTCGGGAGCGTGGAACATCAGCGTGACCGCTGACCCCGAGGGAACCCGTGTTGAGAGACAGACAGACAAAATCAAAGTGGAAATCCTGGACAGCCGCCGACAAACGAATGCAAATTGGTGCAGAAACTCAACCAAGCCGCAGGGAAAGAAGGAAAAAGGACAGAGTGAGACCTCCTACCTGGAGGAGCTTGGCTCGGACTTTGTTGTACGCTTTGAGCCAGCGAACTTTGGAGGGAGAACAAGGAGGAGGACCGTCTCCGAACAAGCTGAGGAAGAGAAGGCAAACTTTTACGGGGAGGAATCACATCCTGGTGGTGTGGCTGAGATGTCACATGACCTACCAAAAGTCTTCACCGCCTGAGATCCGTTTGGGTGGGAGGACGGCCGAGTCCCTCCAACCTGAGGAGGGTTCTGGTGGGGGATTCTCTTCCGCTTCCTCGCCCGCCTCGTCCCAGGTGGATGGCTGGCTGTGGAGAGGCGGGCGGCGCCCCCCAGGAGGACCCGTCTCGGCGTCCCGCCGCTCCTCGGGCTCGGAGCTGAGCTGGGAGCTGCTGGGGCTGAGGTTGCCCGATGAGTCAAAGCGGCTGCTGTGTGCCGGACTGTTGGAGGACGCAGAGAGGATGTTATGATATGAAGTATTTAAGTAGTAAAACATGACAACCACACGGGGAAGGGGGGGGACAAGATGGCGGGGACAAGCAGCCCAAACGGGCTGGGCTCTCATTTTCTATTACATCAACGTCTTAAATGATAAATAGAATATTCTTCATTCATTTAACTTCTTTTAACTTGAAAATACAATTGGATGCCATTAAAAAAAGGATAATATAAGTTTTTTTTTAACTTCTTTTAACTTGGAAGACATTGAAAAGAAGGATATTATCCTATAATACATTATACTACAGTATACTATAATATAACTTCAATAATAGTGTAACAATAGCATAAATATAAATAATAAGAAAAAAATAATGTGTTTAACCTAACAGAAAATAGTGGTGTGAAAAAGTGTTGGCTCCCCTCCTCCCTTCTTATTTTTGCATGTTTGTCACACTTAAATGTTTCAGATCATCAAACAAATTTAAATTTAAATTGATGACAACACAAAATGTAGTTTTTAGATGATTTTTTAAAATTATTAAAGGAGGAAAAAAATCCAAACCTACATGGCCCTGTGTGAAAAAGTGATTGCCCCTCTTTTAAAACATAATTTAACTGAGATGAATTGAGCTCTATCAGTGTGGAAAATGTTTTAAAGCCATTTCTAAAGCATTGGGACTCCAGCCAACCACAGTGAGAGCCATTATCCACAAATGGCCAAAACATGGAACAGTGGTGAACCTTCCCAGGACTGGCCGGCCAACCAAAACGAGAATGAAAAGAGCGCAGCGACGACTCATCCGAGAGGTCACAAAAGACCCCGCAACAACATCCAAAGAACTGCAGGCCTCACTTGCCCTAGTTGAGGTCAGTGTTCATGACTCCACCATAAGAAAGACACTGGGAAAAAACGTTGCATGGCAGACTTCCAAGACCAAAACCACTGCTGAACAAAAACAACATTAAGGCTCGTCTCCATTTTGCCAGAAAACCACTTGATGATCCCCAAGACCTTTGGGAAAATACTCTGTGGTCTGACGAGACAAAAGTTGAACTTTTTGGAAGGTGTGTGTCCCATTACATCTGGCATTTCAGAAAAAGAACATGATAGCAACAGTAAAACATGGTGGTGGTAGTGTGATGGTCTTCAGGACCTGGAAGACTTGCTGTGATAAATGGAAGCATGAATTGTGCTGAAGGAGAATGTCCGGCCATCTGTTGGTGACCTCAAGCTGAAAGCAACTTGGGTTCTGCAGCAGGACAATGATCCAAAACACACCAGCAAGTCCACCTCTGAATGGCTGAAGACTTTGGAGTGGCCTAGTCCAAGTCCTGACCTGAATCCTATTGAGACGCTGTGGCATGACATTAAAAATGTGGCTGAATGACAACAATTCTGCAAAATTCCTCCCCAGCGCTGTAAGAGACTCATTGCAAGTTATGGCAAACACTTGATTGCAGTTGTTGCTGCGAAGGGGGGCCCAACCATCACTTTTTCACACAGGGACATGTACGTAGCTTTGGATTTGTTTTCTCCCTTAATCATAAAGAGTTTCATGTAAAAAGTGCATAAAGTGTTGAGTTGTGTTGTCATTGACTAATATTTACATTTGTTTGTGATGTCAAACATGCTGTATATAAATTCATGGAATTACGACAGGCTCCAAGTTAAAAGTGTTGAAGTGACTCTTTAGGGGTCGAGACCATCATGCGAGATCTCTGCTTCGGGGAAAGTAGCACTCTACTCTTCTTCTATTTGTACTACACTAATAATAATCCATGTTATTATTCTAGCCTTTAAATGTTGGTGGCACTGCTTGGAGGTGAAAAAGTGGCCGACGTCTGCGCAGCTCCCGTGGCCATGATTCACATCGTTAACGAGCAAAGGAGCCGTGATTTACTTTGCCTTGGTCACGCTCCAAACACCCTCTCCCACCCCCCTTTTATTCCCGTCTGAGTCCCGCACGCTGCCACGCCGCCATCAATCTATCCCCGCTTTGATTCATATCGCAGAGCGGCCCAGACGAAGAGCATCATTCAGGGAGGTGGGGGGGTCTGGAGAACGGTGGGAGGGAATTACACACACCTCACAAGCCAAACACTAACAAATAAAGACGGCTGGCCTCTTCATCACTGTCAGGAAGGCGCTGGGAGTACTAAGTAGCCGCTGTACTTTTACCCTGGCACAGGCTCTCGGCTGCACTCTTCATTTGCTAACTCTTTTTACAATTGTTACCTCTGCCAAGGAAATTCTTGCTCTTTGGAGAGCCTGATAAGGATAATTGTTGCTCTACAAGCACATACTGGCGCTTACCGTATATACTATAGTAGGGGTGTCCAAAGGGCGGCCCGAGGGCCATTTGCTGTTTGCAGCTGGGTTTTTTTATAGGTCCGTGGCACTTTCTAAAAATAACATCTAACAAAAAAACAACAGTAAACAGCAAAAATGGAAAATCTGCAGTCATTTTTCAAGAATAAAGTCAAAATAGTAGAGAAAAAAAGTCTTAATCTAAGGAGAAAATTAGGTTGCGGAAAAGTTTGAATGTGACGACAATAACGTCAAACTATCATGGGAATAAAGTCAGAATTACAAAAAAAAAATAGAAGAGCAGCAGAAGTGGAAAAAACTGTCAAATTCCAACAAAGTCGCAATTTTACAAGAATATACTCGTAATATTATGAGGCAAAATAATGTCATTTTAGCAGCATAGGCATGAAGTATTTTTTAAAAAGTCGCAATATTATGAAAAACAAAACAACAAAGTTGTAATTTTTCGAAACTTAGGTTGCGGAAAAAGTTACAAAAACATTACAAGAAGAAAGTTGAAATAGTTAGGGAAAAAAACAAAACAACAGCACGAATGGATAAAACAGCTGTAATTTTATGGGAGTAAAGTCAAAATATTGAGAAAAAAAGTCATACTCCAATGAGGAAAAACAGTCGCAATTTTACGAGAGTGAACTCGTAATATTATGAGGAACATGTCATTTTAGTAGCATAGAGTTGAAATATTAGAGAACTTATAAAGTTACAAGAATAATGCCAGAATATTATGGGAATAAAGTCAGAATTAGGAGAAGAAAATGTACAAGAAGAGATGTTCTGAAAATAAACTAAACTGGTCAAATAATGTCATTTCAGGAGCACAGAGTTGAAATATTCAAGTCGTAATGTTGTGAGAATACGGCGGAGTATAAGGGCCACATTGAAAAAAAAAATGGTGATTTTGAGACTAAAGTCTAAATTTACGAGAAAAAAAGTTGCAATATCAGGAGAATAAAATGGTAATATTAGGTGCGATGATGTCATACGTGTCGGAGGGATACTAGAGCGTACAGTAGCTCTTTAGGAAGGAAGGAAACTTTCCTCTTGCTTCAGGCAAGCTTTTATTTATAACTTGGCAGCAAAACACAGCAGTTGAGCACAAACAGATTAGCATGGCTAGCTTACCCTTCTCACTTCCGCCTTCCTTCCCATTCCCCCTCCACATGCCCAGGGCCAAAGGTCACAGAAATCCCCCCTTTTCATAGCTGTCTCAGGCAATGCCTGCAACAAAGTTACCAGTTTTTTTAAAATTTACGTCTTTGTTCTCGAAATCTCATTGTTTTAATACTCTGTCGTAACAGGCAGACCTTTGGCCGTGGGCAAAGGTAATATTCAAACTTTTTTCTCCTAAATTTACTTTATTCTCGAAATCGCCGCGTTTTTTGGTTTTTTTCCTCAATGTGGCCCTAGTAACTCCATCGTATGAGAAAAACTAAACAAAATAAAGTTATAATTTGGGGATGTTAACATTATGGGAATAAAGTCATAACATTATGAGAAGAAAATTTACAAAGATTATTTAAGAAGAAAATAAACAAAACAGACGCAAAAATGAGAAAAAAAGCAAAGCGTGAAGGTTTTTTTCCCTACATCACAAAGCTGAGATGTAGTTTTTTTGTCTTGAAATATATATAAAACGTCTTATCATTTACAAAATATCAAAGTAGAAATCTTGCTTCCTTTCATTTTCCACTATGTGGCCCTCGCTGGAAAAAGTTTGGGCACCCCTGTTCTATAGCATCGTAAGCGCTTTTCTTCCAACATACAGGAAAATCATAAAAAGATCGTCTACTTATCCTGCCATTTTTTGCTGGTATAAACGGCAGTGTGATTTTATCCCACGGGCACACCGGATTCATAGGCAATTATCAGAGCCGCAACAGAGGCAGCACAGTGGCTGTGTGTAAGGGAATGCCGTAAAGCCGGGACAGGAGTGTAAGGTTTAACATAAACATCTACCGCCCTGTTATGTTGAAAGCAATTGTCGCAGCCTGACGAGTATTTTAGACATCACATTAGACGACAGGTTCTGTGTAAAAGGCAAATGTGCATAAATGCAGCATTTGTGTGTGAAAGAGGCTTATAATTGTGATATGTGGGCACTCTACTGTTGTGAGGTGGATGTAAAAAAAAAAATAATAATAAAAAAAAAAAGTATTTGGTGTCTAGCACAAGCACACAAAAGGCTTTGGGCAACAGAAGTGACGGAAAAGGAAAAGGAAAGCAGGAACAAGGACAGGTGGCTACACCGGCAAAGAGAACTAGCCTTTGCGCATCTTCCTGTGTCAAGAGGCTGTTTGGAGGCTCGGTGCCCGGCTGTGTCGTTATTCCGCCAGGCGCTCCAGCTTCACCTTCATCTTTCTCACAGGTGATGATCTGGATCTGAGGTTTATCCAAATGTTCTGCCAGCGACGCCGACTCCGTTAAGCTGTCACAACTTCCAGTCTTTGACGTCCCGCTGGGTCCTTCAGTCTCACTGGCATCTGCGCTCTCAGTGTCCCCAGAGCCTTGGGAGAGTTTGTCAAACTGTACGCTAGGAAACTCGTCCGTGGGTTTTGGGCCCTGAGGCTGTGGTTGGGATGTCACCACTGCAGGTTTGGAAGGATCAGAGGTCCCAAACATTGAGCCAAGTTTCATGCCAAAAACTGATGAAGTGGAAGACGGTTCTTTCTTTGCTGACTGCTTTTCATCCTGAAAGATGCCTGCAGAAAGACTTTTAAAGCCAGAGAAGAGACCTCCCTCTGTCTGTGGTGGCTGAGCAGCTTTTGCAGCCACTGCTGGAGATGGAGAGGACGAGAAAAGCGATCCAATTGATGATGGTCCTTCAGCAGACACAGACAAAAAGCCAAATTTGGGGGCAGATAGTCCTGGTATGTCAAACGTGCCTTTGCTTTGAGGGACAGGGTCTTGGCTTTCCGGAGGAGGTGGAAGTGATGCTGCCGTGTCAGACCCACTGGACTTTTCGCAATATTCCCTGTATTCATCATGAGCAACATTTTTCTCAGGTAAAACTGTCTCCATGTCTGGTTGAATGGTAGAACCTTCTTTGCCATCTTCTTTATCAGTGTGTTCTGCAACCTCCACTGAACCTTTTTCAGGGATTGAGTCCTCTGCGTTTTTCACATGTCCATCAGTGTTCTCAGAGACGGAACAACGTCCTTGTTCAGGCTTGATGACGGAAGGCTGAGGTTCCTCTGGTTTTATTGTCTCTGGAGCCTTGAATATACCTAAAATGTCTCCTGTGAGGGATTCGGTAGCAATGCTACTCGGAAGACCAAAAAATGAGCTTTTCTGTTGTTGTTGTGGTTTTTGTGGTTGACGAGGAGCAGACGACCCAAACAGTGAACCAGGTGAGCTTGAGAAAAAACCACCAACGGTTGCTGGTTTACTTGGTGCACTGGAGGTGTTAGAGAACATGGACATGAAGCCTGAAAAAGGAGCTGGCTCAGTGGGCTTCTGAGGTCGTGGCTGTCTGGGCCCAGGCATTCTTGGTCCTCCCATCCACGGTCCTCCCATTCCTGGTGATCCCATTCGTTCTCCTGGTGGTACAGGTGGTCTGCCTATAGCAGGTCTGTGTGTTTGCTGTGGCAGAGGCATTTCAGGACCCAATGATTGAGCCTTCATGTCTTCAGATGTCACAACTGCTGGTGGGCTTGTTCTAGCATGCTTTTCCTCATCTGTTGCCAGTGGAGCAGAAGTATTCCCATCTGAGGACTGATCCAGTCCATGTGGAAGGTCCTTACATGATTCTCCAAGCGCCACGTTTGCTTTCATTGCTTCCTTTGCGGTCTCAGCAGTTGTGGCTTTTAAGTCCTCAGATGTTTCTACATCTGAAACTACAGTCACTTCTGGATCTCCTTCCAATGATTCTGCAGCAGGTTGCCGAGTAACTACCTTTTCTACTTCTGCTCCAGTTGCTTCCTCAGGAGTGACACCTTCTTGTTTATCACCAGATACTTCTGATTGCTCTCTGCTTGATTTTTCCACATCCACCGTTTGCTCTTCACCGGTAACTTTCAAGTGTTCATTTGATTGCTCCACCTGAGTTTCTTCTTCACCAAGAACGCCATTATGGACCTGAGTTGACTTCTCCACATTCAGGATTGACTCCTGCTCGTCAACGACAACTTTCAGTGGGTCTACATTTTGGTTTTGGACATCAGAAACGGTTCCGCCTTCAATGTCAGATAACATGTGTTCCATTTCAACCGTATCTGGTCTAGCATCTATGTTACTGCAATCCACAACGCTTTCTGGGGTTTGTACACAGTCTTTCACTTCTGATACAGAAGGGCTTTTGGTTACAGCAGTGTCAGATTCATCAGTAATGCTATTAATTTCAGTGACTTCTTTGTTGATGTCACCAGAATCTTTCACCTCTATGCTGGTTTGGTGAAATGACTGTGTATCCATAGTCACTACCTTATCTTCTTTGTCTGGTACGGTGTCACTCTCTGGTAGACTGATCATCTTTGGTGTATCCAAAGTAGACAAACTATCTACATCAGAGATGCGTTCAGAACATTGAAGGATTTTATTGTTTGCATCCTCTTCTAACGGAGAATCGGTTCGTTTGGTGGCTACCTCATCTGTGGCCTCTTCTGAATTACCTTTAGTTTCTGGAGGTTCAGCTGTGCTATCCTCCTTTCTAGTAACAACTGATTCAGGCTCTGTTTTGGTCTCCTCCATGAAAGACCTTCCAAACAGGCCAAACCCAGTTTTGGATTTGCTGCCGTCAGAACTCCCTCCGAGTGAGAAAACAGAAGAGACTTTAAAGCTACCGTCTGACTCAGGTGTTTTCAAAACTGTAGGATGAGCTGCTGATGCTTGCTGATTTTGTCCACCAAACATAGAGAACAGTCCTTTTCTTGGGGATTCAGAAGCTCTGTGTCCTGGTGGTATTGTTTGTCCTGGAGCAGGCATTCTTGGTCCAGCTGGGGCACTGGGACCTCCAAGCTTGGAGAACAGGCCTGTACCTGGGCTGTCTTTATGTGAAGAAGAACCTTGGAGGATTCCGCCAAATAAAGAAGATCCAGCACTGGCCTGAGGAGGACCTCTTGGACTGGTTTGCTGCTGAGGGGCAGGTCCACCAAACATGGAAAACAATTTTTTTCCTGGAGGTTCTTTGGATGGAGGGCCTCTAGGTGGCACATTTGTAGTAGGTGGAGTACTACTGGATCCAAACATGGAGAATAAACCTTTTCCTTGAGGTTCTTCTGGGGTTGATGAGGGTGCAGGACTTTTGGTTGCAGGGGAAGCTGAGGTGTTTGTTCCACCAAACATTGAGAGTAAAACTTTACCTTGTGGCTCCTGCTGAGTTGACAAAGGCGATGGGCTTTTGGTTGCAGTGGTAGATGGGGCACTTGGCCCGCCAAACATTGAGAGTAAACTTTTTACTTGTGTCTCTTGGGGGGTTGCTGAAGTTGATGGGCTCTTGTTTCCGGGAGAAGATGGTGCATTTGATCCGCCAAACATTGAGAGTAAGCCAGTGCCAGAAGTATCTTTCGTAGATGAGCCAGGGATGATACCGCCAAGTAATGATAGACCAGACGGAGGTGAGGTCTGCTCTGGACTTACATTAGCACTGCTAAACACTGAAAACAAACTCTTTCCGTGTTGTTCATTAGGCTGTTCAGCTTGAGGCTGATCAAGCTTGACAGCTGGACCTTCTTCCTTGGAAGTCGTTGCTTCTTCAGCAGATTTGAATGGACTGACTTCAGAAGCAGGTAAAGGAGTTTCATGTTTTCTTTTGTCCACAAGTTGTTGAACTTCTTCAGATGATTTTATATCTGTGAGTGACTCTCTCGATAAGACTTTATCGGGAGAGTCTGTATTTTCAGGGGATATTAAATCTGAAATTGTCCTTTGCTCCTCAGGCGCTAGCTCTTTTTCAGGTTCTCCAGCTGAAGCTGTGATTTCAGTCTCACACGTCAGGTTACAAGGTGGCTTGGCTTCTTCTACAACTTGTGAAAAGTCTGGAGACGTTACTCTTTCAACTGATGCTTTTAGATCAGGCTCTGACACTGAGGTTTCTGTGATGGAACGTTCCTTGGTTAGGTTGTGTTGACTCTGCTTATCTGCATTCATGTCTTCTATTGCAGTCTGTAGTGAACTCTCAGCTAAGCAGGATGTCGTCTGTGGGCCCATGGCACCTGTACCCTCGTCAACAGGTACAGAATCTTTACGCTCTGTTGGAGTGAGACCTTCACCACTGCAGATGTCTGGAATTTCAGGCTTAGATTCCTCTTCGGTGGTCTCATCTTCTGGTGAACTTGCAGCCGAGACAAATATATGAGGTAGTCTGACATATGGTCTTGACCCACTTTCTGTATCAACAGGTGACATGTCTTGGTTGTTAATACCAATGTAGATTGACCTGGGGTGGGTCGTCGTTTTCTCCTGTGGTACGTTAGAGACCTCCACAGATCCAGTTTTTAATTTGCGGGATTCAACTGATTTGTTATGCTGCCATGGCGTGTTCCACTGATCCGCACAATCTCGCATAGCAGATGGTTGTTGTTGTAAACATCCTGATGATTCTTCCAACCTTTTAACTGAAGGCTCCACCGAAGTTCCTTCACTGAGAACAACTTTAGGAGGTGCGGTACTCCCTGGTTTAAATAGTGAAGATTCATTGCCTGATATCACACTTGCTTGGCTTGATTGGTGAGTTTCATGGGATAGCTGATCCCTGGACATTTTTGCTTCATCAGAAGACGGCATTGTCATGGATTCTTGATTGCTTGAGCCGCTAGATGTTAAAATGTTTGTTTTGTGTTGGGATTCAGAAATTAGTGATGGTAGAGGAGCAAATTCAGTCTGTGGCGTTGAAGATTGGCCTTTAGACAATTGAGATGGCAAGGATGTAGATAGTTGCTCTCCAAGTCCAACTCCTGTTTGCGCTGTCATGTCAGGAGGAACTGCAGGAAGAATCTCCGCTGGAGTGACATGAGACTTCTGGTCCACAGGTGTAGACCCAGTTGGAGTGGAGTGGGGCATGACTGCAGCCGGCTTTCCACAAACAGGGGGCTGTGAACCTGGATATAGTGAAACCAGTCCTTTGACCGAAGTGGATCCTGTTTGGGATGACGTGATCACTTCCTGTCTTTGCAATGCAGCTCGAAAACCTTGTTTGCCAGTCGGCTTTAATGGAACTGGGTCATGTCTTGCTATGGTTTGCGAGACAAGAGCCTGACGTGGTGCCATGAAGGGGTAATGTTTTGGGTCAGGCTGTGTTGATATTTGAGAGAGTACTCTTGCATTGTTAGCAACATTTACCTGTGAAGGTTGAGCATTCACAGAGTTTAGGGAAGGATCTGTTTTTTCGTTTACAGATGCTTGAATAACACCATGCCTGGGTGACGACTGACTGTTCCAAGATTGAGAGCAACTGACAGCTTCTGGAGTACGTCGCTGTGGAGTAGGGGATGGCTGTTGACGACTTTCTGCTACATTTTGTGAGGGGCCTTCCTCAAAGCTTTCCATGGTTGGCTGCTTGATGAGAATTTTGGGTCTAGAGGTCAGGTCATACACAAGACTTGCATCGTGTCTTTGCCACATTGTAGGCTGAGATGAGACTGAATCCTTGGGTGTCCTGCAGACTTCCATGGCATACCGACTTGTGTTTGGAGGAATGTGATCATTTCTCCTGGCCTCAAAATGCCCCGTACTGACTGGGTGACATGTGCCGTTGTTGCCGAAAACAATGGAAGAGCTTCCCAACGTAGATTGTGGAACAACATTCAGAGAAGGTTGCAACGTCATGAAATGAATACCTGACCTTTGCACGAATTGAAGTTCTGTTCCTGGGTATCCTTGGTCATTTATTCCAGATTGATTGATGGTCTGATCGTAGTCTGATGATGTTGGCGTCTTAAAGATCTCACTGCCTTGTGGGGCACCTGTTGAGGTGTGAACAGTTCTTTTGTCCTGATGCTGGTGACTTTGATGCAGAGCAGCCATAGCAGGTGAGGAAAGATCGTCGACACTCTGATTTTGCTCTTCTGTGGTCTTACTCAGAGGATCCACTGTCAGGTCGACTAAACCTTCCAAAGTCTTCTTTTTGAGTTGCCTCCCAATTTGCTCTTTTGTTTCTTTCCTGGCACACATGTTAGTGAAATTTATGGGCCGTCCATCTTCTGGTTCAATGTAAATGTGAGAAACCCTTGATGGTGTCATGCTGTCTTTGGCAGAGAAGTCCACTGGCTTAATTTGCCCTTGCACGGACTTGCACTTGGTCTTGGAGGAGGAAAGGACCTCGTTACGATGGCAGGTGGTTATCTGCCTTTGCAGTGTTCCTGTTTTGTTGATTCCACCCAGGGCTACACTTCCTTCTTGAACTGGATCTACTTTAAAAACTTGTTGCGGTACCTTAGGGCAGCTGTGTTCTTGACATGGTAATTCAACTACAAGTGGAAGACCTACAGAATCCTTTCTGGCAACGGCTCTTGCACTTGGCTTGTTGAGCAGCGAAACTGCTTCATGAAGACTGGAATCAGACGCTTTTGTTCCAGGCGTGGTCTGGGATGGCTTGGGAGACATGTCCAGTGGAGCACCTCTTTCAAGATTTACCGAAACGGACGTTTGACATGTTAGAACGGTAGACGGCGGCAGTGAGTGGAGATGATTTAACAGCGGAGGGACAGCAGCTGTCGTCTGCAGAGACTGTTCTTGATATTCAAACCAATCATCATGAGATTCTTGCGAAGGAAGCTCTTTGATGAGTGGAACGCCAACAGAGTTTTTCCGTGCAAGCTCACGGGGAGTGGGCTTTCCTCGTGTCAAGGGTATACCATTGGTCAGAATGTCATCTCTTCTCGCTTCAGAAATTACTTCTGTTAAACTGCCTGATTTTGAAGACATGTCAAGGGTAGCCTTGACTGCATTGGCTGGTGCTGTGGTTTTGTGCTCAGTAGGTTTACTTAAGTGAGACTGATGAGGTGACATCACACAGTGGATGCTTGTTAAAACTTCCTCTCTCCGAACTGAACGTTCGATGTTATCTTTAATATTATGGGAATGGTAAACCTGATAAGGAAGGGGATGAATGACCTCTGGTACATCTCGATATGACAGATCAACAGAATCTTGATGACTAGGACTCTTGTGTGTCCTCTCAGGGCTGAGTGGCTTTCTCTTAATCAAAGATAGCGCTTCACAGGCTGGATCTGGATCTTTTGGTGGAAGCACAGCTTGTTGCTTTGCCGGGCTTGTCGTCATAGCAGACATATCGAGCACGTCTTTTACCGAGTTTGCTGGCGCGCTGTCACTAGACTTACAGGACGTAGATATAAACATTGCTCTTCTACGATCAACGGGAGTCTCTTGTGTTACGATGGTTCCATGTGGTTGCCTTAGAATGTTAAAAGCATAGTTTAGTTGTTCTTCAACCTTGATTTGCTTTGTAACTGGGCTCATTTGGGGAGAGGAAGGTAGAGATTGTACTGATCCAGATTTAGTCCCCAAGGTGAAACATTCGTCACGATTTGTGTCTTTGCTGGCAATGTGACCATTGGTTGAAGACATTACGTTATGTGCATCCACTGGTCTTTGGATCTGCATTGAGGTGTGACGACCAGTTTCAATCTGTGGATTGGATAGTCTTGGTTTGCTATCAGCAGGTGCATATGCGGTCTGAGGGGCTGCAGAAATATTCATAGTAGGACATTCTGAAACATACCACTCATCCATCTGCTCCTCGGCCTGTTTAGTAAGATCTACTGCGATCTTGGCAGTCAAATCCACACTTGCCTTTGTATTCATCTGCATTTTCTCCTTAATTTTTTTAAACTTGTATTTTGTAAAGTCAACAGCATCAGATTTTTGCTGTGAAGATTCTGTTTGGACATCTTTTGGACTTGACTGTTTGTTCTTTTCGCTGGTGGAGGAAAAATCCAATACTTTTTGGCCCATCTGACGGCCAGGAGATGGGCCAACATAACGATTCCTGTTGTAAAGCTTGGCTTCGGGATTTGGGCTGGGATTCAGGATATGTAACTGTGGTGGTTCTTTGCATGGAGACTTTGGAATTGGAGACTGAATTGGAGGAGGGGAGGACTGACTCCCTGTTGAGCAGCCACTCAGTTTGTTAATGTCGAAAATCCCATCAGGCTTACTGGCTTGTGATAATTCTCTGGGCTTATCCACCTGAGACTGCTGCCTTGCAAGCCGAGGTCTCGGAGAGGAAACAGACCACGCGTTTACAGAAGGGGAAACGACTGAACTCTGAGCACTTGTGGTCTGTGCTGAAGGAGCTGACGTGATATTTGGTGAAGTGGGTAGTTTTCGTTGCGCGGGTGTTGTTAGCTTTGAAGCTGATGGTGTCTGAGGAAGGTTTCTGGGAATGTTTGACTTGCTGGCTGTTGAGGGCAGAAGTGGGCAAGATTTACTTCCATCAGCATCAGGAGACTTTGGAACATTTCCTGCATTAATTGAAGTTCCAGAATTTGTTCTTTGAGATTTGTCCACAGGTGTATTGGCTGCATGTGAAATCCTAATCTCAGGGATAGGGTGATGTTTACTGGCAGACATTAGTCTGGAGGACCTTGAAAAATGTGGAGTCGGGGATGTTGGCACATTTTTCAACTCTTGATTCTTCCAGTATGGACCTCCATGTGCCCCTTTGAGTGACTTTAGAGTAAGATCAGCTGCTTTTATTGGCGGCTCGTGGCTGCTATGAAGGTTTTCTGCTGCTCCCACTGTGATCTTCTTGAGCTTGTACACAGTAAAGTCGACGGGGGCATCAGCTTGCGAAGAGAGAGATTCCTGAAACATTTGAGAGAAGCTTTCCAAGTTCATGTTCATGATTTTTTCACCTTTTTGTAGAGCAGAGGTGAGATCTACTGGTGCATCTGAAAGCACTGAGCTGGTCTGCAGGAGTTCTGGAGACCAAAGGCCCATTTCTTCTGGGCAGAGCGGGATTTTAAATCCACATAAGGTCACCATCGCCTTTTCTTTTTGGGTCAGAATGTTTGCAATGTTTTCAGTTATGTTGCTTAGAGTCTGGACATCTTCTGGAGCAGCACAGGCATAGAGGTGTCTACCAGCCCTGTCGGTTAAGAGAGCATAGATAAAGTCTTCATTTGCATACACATAATATCCACAGTCCCCAGCTTCAGCTGGCCACCACAGGCCTTGCTCCAACAGGGAAATCCACTGTTGATACCATTCAGAGTCCTCAAAGAGCATTTCATCCTCGCCCAATCCTGCAGCCCCTGCTGATCTGCTTAGGTCCATAGCACCACGTGTTAGATCAACTGGACCCTTTTTGGTGGTGAGCTGTTTTAAAAACTCAGTGGCAGACTTCAAACTGAGATCATCAACCTTCACATCTGTTAAAGCCACTGCCGTCTGCGCTGCGTTGTTGAATTCTGTGAGAGACTGACATCGATTTAGTCTGGCCTTTGCCTTATCAGTGGACAGGTTTAGACCCCCACCCTCGGTAATCCAAGGTTGTCTGTTTCTGCCAAATTCATGTAAGTGGTCACAGCTGGTCCAGGATTTTGTGTCTCTGCAGCTCATGTCAAACAAAACCACGTCTTCGTCTGGTTCCAGGAAGCGATTTCTGCTCTCAAAAAGTTGGGCGGCCGTATCTTTCCAAGGGTGTGATGGGACATTAAAGTTACTGATATCCATTTCTTTAGGACTTGGCCATGTGTAACTCTCACGTTGGCATTGTTTCAGCGTAGTAGTAGAATGCGTTTGGGAGGCTCGGTGGAGTTTCTGAGCTTGAGTCGCCAGAGCCTCAGCGAGGGCATAGTCGTTGAGCTGCTGCCACAGAAGAGCCTCGATAAGACACTGATGCTCGTAGAGCTCGGGTGGAACCACACCGTGCTCTGTGAAGTTGTACAAAAGGTCTTTGTAGCCATACTCATCTGCTGTCCCGTACAAGAGACGCTCAATTTCCTCAAGATAACGTTGGGTGGGGGACACTGTAGGGTCTTTGCAGGCTTGCTGCGGCAGGTCTGCTGAGGTACTGACACCTGTAGTAGTACTTGAAGGTATATCCTCTTTAGTCTTTGACAGGAAACGTTTAAGAAGGCCTCTTTCTGTTTCCTTTTCAGAAGCAGAAACGCTGTTGTCACTCGCGCTTTGTTTGAAGATGCTTGATAGTAGACCTGGAGATGCGCTATTTGTGCTGCATGTTTTTGTTTCCTCCTTTCCAAGGTCAGGTATTGGTGGCTTCTGCGTCTTCGAGTCCTCCGAGGTGCTAAAAAGACTTGAAAGGAATCCCTTTTGAGGAGTTTCTTTTGGATCCTTCTCTGTAGCCACATCAGGTGAGGACTGCATCTCCACTTGTTTTGTCCTCTGAATCTGTGGACGTCCTTGCCCTGTGCGCGCTGGCTGCTGATGCAGAGTCGGTTTACTGTTTGCCTGTTCAGCAGGAGAGGTAGCTTGCTCCACATTGGCTGAAATTTTGTTTAGCAGGCCAGAAAAGATCCCGCCGGATTCAGACTGGGCGGGCCTTTGCTCTGGTTGAACTCTCTGACTTTTGGGCAGTTCCTGTGGTGCATTCTCGCCAGCTGCAAGTTTCAAAATACCAGAAAGCAAACCTCCACTTTGACTCGCTTGTTCTGTCGCAGTGTGCTGAGGACTTGTCGCTTTTCCTGGTGGTTGCTGCTGTTGAGGTGGTGTTTGGCTAAACAACCCGGAAAGGAACCCTCCTTGTTGACTGCCTTGAGACTGTGAACCTGCATTTTGATTTTGAGATGCAACAATGTTTGATTTACTGCCCCGTTGAGACCCCTCCTGTGGGCTGGGTTGCTGTGGTGCATTATCTGTCGTCGTTAATTTACTGAACAGCCCTGACAACAGTCCACCTTGTTGCGGCTCGGTTGCAGAGGCAGCAAGTTGTTGGGGAATCTGGCTTTGCCTACGCAGTGGTTGTCTGCTACCTTGCTGGTGTTGCTGCTGGTTGGACGGGGCAACAGGTGCCTGCTGCTGCTGTGCTGGAGGAGAACCTGAAGAAAAGAGTCCAGCCAGGAGACCTCCTTGTTGATTAGGTGTTTGCTGGGTTGCCTTGGGACCTGGTCTTTGCTGATCCTGTTGGCACCCTGAAGGAGTAGTAGACGGTGGGGTTCCGGGGTCTGCCATTTTGCTTAAGAATCCAGTCAGCATCCCTCCAGGACTGCTTTGAGGCTGCTGTGGAGGTATTTGCTTTTGCCTGTGCAAGTTTGGTCTAATGCCTGGTTGCTGAGGTGGTTGTTGCCCCGGCGGGCCACTTTGTTGCTGGTTTTGTGAACTTGCAGGAGCAGACTCTTGGTTCCCGAGTCCAAAAAGGCCTGAAAGGAAGCCTCCTTGTTGAGAGGGTGTCGTTTGGGGCTGAGGTGGAGCCAAGGTAGGTTCTACAATCTTGTTAAAAAGCCCAGACAACAAGTTACCGGGCTGCTGATTTGTTGGCTGTGCAGCTTGGGGAGCTGAAGGTCCTTGGGTTCTTGGCGTTGTAACTGGTGCTTTTGGTGGATTTAACTTTGCTTGACCATGTTGATCTGAGGCTACTTCTACTTGCTGGTCAAGCTTGTCAAGGGGAGAAGCGTCTATTGAACTGGATTTGAGTTCTCCTAACTGGGGAGACACAGAGTCATTAAAATTGTGTTTATTTTCATTCATTTTTAGGGTTTGGTGGGCCTCTTGACTGGGGGGAGCTGACTGAGAACCAGTGACAGAGTCTGTTGCCTTTTTTAAGAGTCCAGACAAAAGTCCACTAATGGGGGGCTGTGCACCAGCAGGTGGTTCTTGAACAGGTATATGGCCAGACTGGCTCCCTGGCGAAGTGGACGGTGGCTGATTTGTAGGAGCCGAAATGTCAGAGGCAAATTTTAAAAATCCAGAAAGCAGTCCTCCTGAAGGTTGAGCTGCAGGGTTTTGTGTTTGGGGCGGAGACTGGGATTGTGCTGAAAATAGGCCTGAAAATAGCCCGCCCTGTTGAGGCTGACTGTCCCCTCCTGGGGCTTTCTTGGATGCCTCTTCCGAAGGTCCTAGTGTCAACAACCCAGACAGAATCCCTTGAGGCTCAGAGGCCTCTGGTTGTGATCTGGATTGTTCCTCAAGTTTAGAAGGGTCCGCTGTCTGGGCATCAGTCTGACACTGAGGATCTTTGACCGACAATGTTTGCTCACTAGACAATATTTCAATCTCACCAGCAGCACCATCTGATCCCTTGGGGAGGTTTTGTTCAGTATGTGTCTCGGTGAGGCCACTAGGTTGGGTTAGTGTCACAGTAGGAGTCGTTTGTGATTCTACCGGTTCCTTAGCCAGTTCACTCTGGGCTACCTTAAACAGGTTTGAAAACCAACCAGTTTCTGTGTTTCCTTTTGGGGCACTTTCAAGAAGCGCAGCACGGCTTGGTAAGGGGGTTCTTGCGGGGCTTGTAGATGGTGATGGGGCGCTGGTGTCCTGCCCAGCTGCAAACTTAAGAAGCCCCGATAGGACACCTCCCTCTGATTTTGCCTCGTTCGCTGTGGAAGCGTCTTCCGTAGAGAAAAATGGGATTTTGAGTTTGCTGCCTAAAAATGACTCCTCTGCAGGTTTATGTCCACTCTGTGTTGCAGTTTCAGGAGGATTTGTCGATATTAAACTTGAGAGAGACTTCCTAAACGGACTGAACAGGCCGGTATCATCTGAGCTGCTTTCATTTTTTGGTTCAGGTAAGGTCCGAGTTCTTTGCTGAACATCAGGTAGCTCACCAGATGATTCTGTCTCTGGAAGAAGCTCTACCGATCCGCTTCCTGTGTCCGGCAACAAATCAACTGACCCACTTGCTGACCCTGGTCTCACCTCTGACAGAGGTTCCCAATTGGGACAAGCAGATCCCGGCTGGGAGTCATTGCTTGCAGCGGATGTACTTCTTTGTTCTGATGGTTGAGGGGATGGCTCCCTTGATGAGGGGGCACTGGAAAACAATCTTAGAGGACTGAGCCGTCCAAACACAGACTCTAACCCAGAAGTGGTCGGGTTAGCGCTAGCCTCTGTGCTACTCGTCGTCTGATTAGCGTCAGCTTGCGGGGTGGGTTCAGATGACTGAAAAGGCATCAGAGACTGCAAGGAAAACTTCTTATCCGTTGAAGGCTCCAGAGAGGCAGGGGGAACGATGGCCACTGGGGGTGATGCGCCGCCACTTTTTGGAATGAAGGAAAGCAACTTGGAAATTCCAGACTCGGGTTGGGGTATCGTCTTGGAGGAAGAAGTGTCTGCTGGCGTGGTTGCGCAGGGCTCTGTGGCTTCTGGGCTACTTTTTGGGATCATGGAGAGAAGTTTTAAGATGCCGGAGTCTGCCGCAGTGGGTTTGGGAGGCGCCGAGCTAGCTGAGGTCTCCTTTGATCCTGTAATGGAACTGAATAATGAAGTCATGGCGTTTTTAACATCAGATATTCCACGTTCAGTTGCTTTGTCCTCAGGTTTGACGTCATCACTCGTGCTGTCTTCAAGTTGCATGGCTTTACCATCAGACGGCAGTGATGGCAGCTTCCTCCTCACAGGTTTAGACTCATAGCTGTTGATCTCCTCCTCTTTTACAGCCAAGTATTCAGACACAGAGTCCACTAAGCATTTGAGTTCATCCATGGGGTCTATGTAGTCCTCACTGGGCTCCTCTACAGGAGACAACAAATGATCTTGTCCACTTCTACCTCTGCCTAAAGACTGTCCAGGATAGTGGTATTCCTCGTACTCGTAAGTAACATCCCCCTCGGAGAACATCAAGTCGTCCAGTTCCTCATCAGATCCAAACGAGTATTGCATTTCGTCCGAGCCCACAGATCCAAATTCACTCCTCAGTCTCACCCTGGCGGCCTCGCGAGCGTCCTCTTCCTCACGAAACGCTGCGTAGCTTTGCTCTAATGCCGTCTTGGCCCACAGTCTCGTCTTGTAGAGGAGACCTTCTCTGTCCACCTGTTGTCGGAGACGTTTGACTGAAGGAATTATGTCGATTTCAGGGGGGGACGATTCGTCCTCAAAGCTACCGGCTTCCCGATAAACCAGACGGACTTCGCCGGTGCCAAAACCACGCCTCCGTCGGTGTGGACTGCTGTTGGCCGCCTCGCGGTCCTCCGGGGAAAGCGCATCGCATTCGACCGTCTGGTAGAACCTGCTGCCTCTGGACTCGTACGGCCTGTCGGCGATGCGGTAGATGATGCTTTTGTCTTCGTCCTCCCACATTTTCTGCTCGGCATCCAAGTAATCATCCAAGACCACTGAGTCGGGCACTTTGTATGCGCCCTCCCAGTCCTCCACACCCATCCCGGAGTCCACTGGGATTATTCTGATGCCGTGCCTACTGCTCGAGCACCTGGGTCTAGCGCAAAGACGATGCAAAGAAAAGAACAGAAAGAAGCATCAGACATGAACTTGAAACAGAAGAAGACAGAAAGCAGTGGAGCAGAAAATGAAAAATGTCCCGGCCAGTTTGATAGATCTGCTGCTGGTGTTCCGGTGTGGTTACCTGGACCCCCGAGGGTCTGGATAGTCCATCTCACTACATTGCATCGAGTCAGACTCCCGCAAGAGCTGCTGGTGCTGAACCCTGCTTCCTATCGGGTACTGGTGTACCGACGAGTTGGTCTGCGTGGCATTGTGGAAGCGTGGGGGTCTGCTGGCGCTTTCGCTGCGGTAGTCGCTGTCTCGGTCGTCCATCGCGCTGTCGTGGTCGTCGAAAGCTGCGGAAAAAGACGACAACGGCCTTTAATTGGAGCAAAATTAGAATTTGCGTCAAGGCTGTTATCAAAGCCATTTTACTCAATTATCAAGACTGTTTGTGCAATCAGTAGCATGCAATAAAGTGGCAGTAAACGTTAGCACAAATAAAATAAAATCATGACGTGGTACACGTGGGAAGACGTACGGCACGGTGATGGGACGGTAACATTTTTGATCCTGGTACTGGTGAATTCAAATAACAAAAAAAGAACATAAATTCCTCATTAAAACAAAACAATGTTAGTTTGTCTGTCGTTTGTTAGCTTGCAAGCTACTTTCCTGTGCAGATTAGCTTTATGACTCAAACGGGTTCTAACTTGGCGTATGTGTAACTCGGGTGTCGAAACTTTTCAAACACAGAGGGGCCGCATACAGCTAAATCAAAAAGATGCAGGGGGCCGCTACGATATAAATGTCTTGTGAAATTTTAAAAAATGAATGTTTTTGTAAAACAAAAGTACTGCTTTGATTAAAAACGCATTTTTTGTTTTAAAAAATGCTGTTTTGAAATGCGGTGTTTAAAAAAAATTATTAAAAGAAAATTTTGTAAAAACTATTGTACATTTGTATGACGTTTGTTCAAAAAAAAAATCTTTTGGTTAAAAAAAAAACATTTTTTTGGTAAAAATTTCAATTATTTTGTGTGGAAAAAAAAACTATATACCGGTACTTTTTGTAATTGTTATTTTTTTTGTATTAAAAAATTTTGTTTTGAAATGCAGGGGTTAAAAAATTATTTTTTTTATGTCTCAATTTTTGTTCCAAAAAAAAAAATACATTTTGTAAAAACTTTATTGTAAATTTGTTTTACCTTACCTTTTTTGTTTTGTTTTGTTTTGTTTTTTTTTTTAAATGATTTTTAGGTAAAAAAAAAAAAAAAAAAAGTTAAAAACCAAACACACAACACAAACACATTTTCTAAATTTATAAAGATTGTAAAAAAAAAAAAAAAAAAAAAGGGAAGAAATGTCACAATTTTCTTTACAATTTTTTTGTAAAAATAGATTTCATTTCAGGACAAAGATTTGTGTTATTATTAGTATCAACATTTCAGTTTTTTGTCTTTACATTCTCCGCTTTTGCTGTATATATATATATATTTTTTTACCATTTTTGTTTGTTTTGTTTGTTTGTTTTTCTGTCTATTTTAATTTCTGCATTGTGCTGTGGGCCAATAAAAAAACAAGCTGCCGGGCCGCACTTTGGACACCCCTGGTGTTTGGTGAGAATCGTTTTTGTAGTTTGTGAGTAATCTTGCTAACAATCAACGATAAGTGAGTTAGCTTACTTGGGACTTTGATTATATGGACGCCTGCTTCCGGTCCTGCAAGTCTATCCATGTGAAATGAATTCAGGAATGATCAAAGCAGTGGAGTGATAACTAAACATAAATAAATAATGTGCTGTTGTGACTACAACACAACAGAAAATACGTGAGCCACACTGAAATGTGTTGCTTTTAATTTGTTCCGATTATGTGCACCGCCAGTACAACACAGACAGCCTCATGAGGAGAAATAGCTCCCTCTTGTGGCAAAAACCATGAAACACACCCAGACTCGAATGAAAGTCGAACAAGAACTATAGACAGTAGTGTTTGGCGGACGGAATAAAAAGTAATCAAAACAACAATTTGGCACTGGCAGTGAAATGAATGAATGAATGAATGAATGAATGAAAGATTAAAATAAAAATAAGCAGTGTACGTACGCTGCTGCTCACTCCATCCAAAATAAGTCCAACTGCCTGATGGTCAGCAAGGAAATAAATAAACAAACGTATGCCACCACATTATATGCACTGCCCATTTTCACCCTCTCATGTGGCTTAACAAGGTGGCCAGAATATTAGAAACGGTTGTCAGTATGAAACAATACAGCAATAACAAACAGTATATATATTTATACTTACAGCACTGTGATGGCACAGAAGGTATCCGTCTCCTTTGGACGTCCTCCTGCAGGGGATACTACAACAAAAGACACATTTCATTCAAATACATAAACGTACTGTAGTAGCACACGTGTAATAGCCATAACTTCCCTTTAGGGGGCGGCAGAGAACTGAGAGCAGTCATATGCAACAACTCAATGACAAAAGTAGTAAATAAATACATGATTAAATAAACACTATTATTATTATTATTAGTAGTATAACAGTACATATTTTGTCATTTATATTAATTTCAAATTTCATTATATGTATTTTTAAATGTTAATATTATTGTTCAATTTAAATTCATGTAAAATTACATTACATTATTATTTTTTTTATTTAAATTCATTCCGAATTGGACTAAAATATTTTTTTTATCTAGATGTACTTAAAATGACATTATAATATTTCTAATTTAAAATAAATTATAATTATATTTAACTTTTTAAACTTTTTAAAACCGTGCAATAGCCTTACGTTGCCTTTAGGTGGCAGAAGAGAGCTGAGAGCGGTCATATGCAACAACACAATGACAGTGGCCAAAGCTGTAAATAAATATAATAAACAATATATATTCAATAAATACTATTACTATTATAATAACAGTACGTAGTTTGTCATTTATATTCATTTTAAATTATTTTAATACAAATAAAAACAATAAAAATATTATTATGCTATAATTGCCAAGTGAATAACGCACCTCGTCGTGCACGCGCATGGTGTTGATGCGCTCCAGTTTTCGGGTCCAGTACTGGGCTTCGTCCTCCGGGATGTCTGAAAAGGAGTCAAGACAAATAAAAGGAGGTATCTTGTCATTTTAAAAAGGACAAAAATCTAACTGAGCATTTGTCCTTCATCGAGAAGCCACAGTTAACTTTTTTTCAGGTCCGAGCAGAGCATCCTCCCTGAGTGTGCGTGTGTGCACGTGTAGATGGACCACAACAACGTACCAAAGGGCAGCTCAAAGCGTGCGTCCAGCAGCACTTGGTGTTGGGTGGGCTTGGTGGTGCCGCAGATCTCATCTTGCCTCATCAGCACCTCCGAGTCCAAACTAGTCCACTCGCCCGGACCCTCCTGGAAGACCACATGAGACCCCAAATAAACCCCCTAACCAGTGAGGAGGAAATACTAGCTTTGCAGTATTTCCAAAATAAAACAACTTGATTGATGATTATTGACTTTGGCGGCCCAAAGACGACACGAAGTACGCGATGAAGTCTAATGTGGGAACTTTAAGGCCGGCATCAGAAACACGGCTGCTACTTTTGTGAATGACAAAGAAAAAGAAAATAGAATCCCGGTTGTTGACCCCCACCACGTCACGGTCGGGTCCAAGAACACTGGCAATAACAGCTGTGGCTGTAGGCAACCCCGATGTACAGTAGCTGCCTTTCAAGTATGGTGAATGGTCAGCACCTACAGTAGGTGTGCGTGCGCGTGTGCGTGTGCGTGCGCGTGTGCGTGGTACCTCATTAGACTGTGGGATGTCGTGGAGCGGTACGAGGGCCGTGCCGATCAAAGTGTCCCAAATCAAACCTTTGTTCCACACTTCCGCCACCAGACCCGACTCCTGGTGGCTGATCTCACTACGCAAGCACACAAAGACAAACCAGGAGTCAACGCTGGCTTCTTCCACACCACACTCCTCCAAGCACGCCTTGCTGTGTGCAGTGGGAACACCGAGGTTCCCCAAAGTCTTCCCACCGACACCAGCAAGCGTACGATTGGCCGACGTGTCCCGTCAACATGACGACTGAAGATGCAGGGACATCATTCATTCATACACTAGCCATCCATACAGACATCATTCATTCATACATCGTTTATCTATCCATTCATACATCCAGTCATTCATTCATCACCCACCCAGCCATGCATCATTCATTCATACAGCCATTTCTTCATCCACTCATATCATCTATTCACTCATTCATTTATCCATACACTATTCATTCAGTCATCCATCCAGCATTCATTCATACATCATTTATCTATCCATTCATAGATCAAGTCATTCATTCATCACCCACTCATCCATCCATCCATCATTCATACATTTATTCACACATTCATACATCATCAATTCAATCATTCATTTATCCATCGTGCATTCATTCAGTCATACATTCATACATAATTTAGTCATCCATTCATACATATTCAATCATTCATTTATAAATAATTTATTCATACATCATTAATTCACACATTTATTCATCCATTCATACATTCATCCAATCACATTATTCATTCACACATTTATTCATCCATCCATCCACCAGTCATTCATACATAATTTATTCATCCATTCATTCATACATCATTTCTTCATCCATATTCACTCATTCCTCCATAAATCATTTATTCATACATCACTCATTCATACATTTATTCATACATTCATATATCATTCATTCATTCATTCATTCATCACTCACTCATTCACCATCCATCATTCATTCATACATCCATTTAAATATAATCCATTCACTCATTCATTTATCCATCATTCATTCATTAACTCACAAATTTATTCATTCATCCATACACTATTCATCCATCCATCCATCCATCATTCATTCATACATAATTTATTAATCCATTCTACATCATCCATTCATTCATATATCATTTATTCCTTCATTCTACATAATCATTCATACTACATATTCATTCATTCATTCCTTTATTCTCCATCATCCATTCATACTACATATTCATTCATCCATCCCTCATTTATTCATCCACGTCTGACGTGTGATAGAAAGTCCACTAGAGTATTTATTGCAGTCAAGTAAAAGTACTTCATTTGATGCCATTTTACTCAAGTAGGAGGAAAAGTACACGTCTAAATATCTACTCCAGTAAAAGCAAAACAAATGACTTCAAACGTACTCAGAGTAAAAGTAACTTTCTAGTTACTCGAGGTGGAAGGTGTATGCAAATACTGTGCTCAAGTAAAAGTACAGTCGTGTTACTGAACTTTTGACTGACGTACCAGTAACTTTACTCGAGTAAAACAAAAAAACAGACAACAAAAACCTGATTTAAAATGTACTCGCAGTACAAGTTAGTTACTCATGACTACGGAAAGAGTTATTATTTGCATTTACATTACAACTATGTTAGAAAAATATTGTACTCAAGTAGAAGTAGTTACTTTACTGAAATTTTCACTCAGTAATGGTTTAAAAAGGTTTTAAAAAATACTCAAGTCAAAGTAAAAAAAAAATGTATTTGGAGTAAAAGTTACTTGTTACTAGAAGTGGAATGACATAAGCACAGCTACTTATCTGACAATTGTGCTGAAGTAGGAGTAAAAGTACGGGTCTCAAACATCTACTCAAGTCCAATTCAAAACTCATGTGAAGTATTCGGTGGTAAAATACTACTCGAGTACTGGAAAAGCACAGTAACTAGAATCACATTTTTTCAAGTACAGTACAGTACCTTAAATGGTCTCTTTACTGTCCACTAAAGGAGACATGTCCTCACAATAAAACACACACACACACACACGCGTGTGCGAAAGCGCGCACACACACACACACACACACACACACACACACACACACACACACACACACACACACACACACACACACACACACACACACACACACACACACACGGATGACAGCTGTCACTTTCTGACAAACAGCATCCTGACTGTCTCCTCATTTGCATATTGATGCTAACATCGCATCACTTTGCCTGTCACTCATCACAGCTGGTGCGCGCATGTGTGTGCGCGTGCATGTGTGTGTGTGTGTGTGTGTGTAAGACGGGGAGCATCAGAACAGGAAGTGAGAGACTGTAGCGTTCAATCTGAGGTCACATGACCACGTGAGCCCTACTGACCCTAAGAGAAGCGAGGTCAACTTTCAACTGCTTATCTGCTTAACACACACACACGCACGCACATGCACGCACACGCACGCACATGCACGCGCACGCACACACAGCTGGTGTCCCACTATTTCCAAAAACAAAAAGGTCATATTGTGGGAATGAAACAGAGAAACTTTGTAGAAGTTGTAGTTGTCATTCTTGATTGACACACGCCACCCTGAAGTCACAGCTCACAAAGGCAGACCCCCCCCAAACTCTCCCCCCATTGTGCCCGACCACCGCTAGGCTAATGAGACAAAGGCGCTAATTAACGCTTTGCCTTCGTTTAGCGGCAGGTGGCCTCCGAGTGGAACGGCAGGAGCTTCTTTGAATTTCTACATGAAAAATATTCTTGCTTTTTTATTTTTTGTCATTTCCCCCCCTAAAAGTATATATTTTTTTAATTATATATTTTGCCATTTTTAATGAATGATTTTTTTTAAATAAATACAATTAAAAAAAATATTTTTCCTTGCTGCACCTGAAAACAGTTTAACATGATTAGAGCCCTGTAGACATGAAATAACACCCCTATAGTCACCTTTACACTCCTATTATTCACATTTAGCACAAAAGGATGAACAACAGATAGATTTACACTCTAACAGCGTTTTTGTAGCCTAATTAGGTAAACACAGATCGCTATAGCGCTAACACAAGAAAGGTGAATTTCAGCGACTCACAACATGAAGTCTTGCTCCCAACATGGCTGGTTTCCTCGCACTGTGATGGTGGTGCTCTTCACATTCTGCACCTTCAACGTCACATAAGCGTTGAACTTTTCTGCAAAGGAATACAAAAAAACCCAGAAATGGTAAAAGTAAAAGGAGGGTTCCCACGTACAGTCATCCCTCGTTTATGGTGGTTAATTGGTTGCACACCTGACTGTAATAAGTGAATTTTCTCACAAAATAGAAAACCTGCATAGAAAACCTGTTTATAACCTTCTAAATATGTTTTTTTAAACATTAGAACCCTCTAGACATGAAATAACACCCCTATAGTCACCTTTACACTCCTATTACCCAATACACCAGACATAATAAAAGAAAATAAGACATAACACATACAAAACCTGATTACAACCTTCTAAATACATTTTTAAAAACATTTTTAGAGCCCTCTAGACATAAAATAGCACTCCACAGTCACCTTTACACTCCTATTACCCAATATATTAGACATAATAAGAGAAAATAAGACATAGAAGACATAATACACTGTAGACTCACACATGTTAGCATTGGGAGAGTTCCTTGTTGTTCCTTTGTTCTGTACAGTAGCAGGGGCTATTGTCCCATCAATGTAACATTACTGACACCTAGTGCCCAGTGTAGGATGCTACACATAGTCACAACCTCTTTCAATGTGTCTTCTGAATGCCTTATATTTGTGTTTCACTTCATTTGGCCATTTTTATGCCTTAAAAATATGTTAAATTTGCTTAAATATTCACATTTTTTACATTTTAATTTTTTTTGATTTATTTAAAAGAATTTGTATTATTATTCTTTTTTAAAGTTTGATTTAGGTTCTGGTCTTTCCAGGTTCTTCCCAAACAAACACACGGACCCCCCCAGACAAATGTCGACATGGCCGCGGAGATGAGCTTGGCGCTAAGGAAGGAGGAAGGAGGAGGAGGATGGCGACTGGCGGGTGAAAGGGTTAACAAGGAATCATCCATCATTCACTTAGCGGGTTGCCAGGTAGGGATTAAAAGGTCCCCCATTATGCAAAAGTGACTTTTAACGGCAGAACTATGTGGCGCCTGGAGCCTGTTAATGATTGTAAAAATCCACTTTTGAAAGAGGAGGCTCCTGAAACACTCGCTTTTAAAGTTCCGGGCTTTGCTACACGTCCTAAAATGGAGCCCGGAGCTTGGGGCGCGCCCTAGCTGGAGGAAACTACCCCGGGTTTACGCCTGCTGCCACTTCACGGGGCGTGTCGTCATAAAAAATAATAAATACAAAAATTACTGAAAAATTTAATTTAAAAAGCAGGCTTCGCTAAACGTCTTTAAATTTTTGAAATTTTAGAACAACATATGTTTGATGTCCTGTAATCCAGACATATAACGCTTTACTCATGAATACCTAATAAACTGAAGTCTACTACTGCTTGGCAAAAAAATAAATCACTAAAAAGGCAGGCTTCGCTACACATCTTTTAATTGTTTAAATTTTAGAACCACATATATGTCTGATATCCTGTAATGCTGACATATTATAACGCTTTACTGATGAGTACCTAATAAATCTAAGTCTACTATAGCTTTGCAAAACAATAAATCAATAAAAAAGCAGGCTTCACTACACATCTTTGAATTTGTGACATTTTAGAACCACATATATGTTTGATATCCTGTAATCCTGACATATTATAATGCTTTACTCATGAATACCTAATAAATTGAAGTTGACTACAGCTTGGCATAAAACAAAAAGACAGGCTTTGCTACACATCTTTATTTTTTTTACATTTTAGAGCCACATATATGTTTGATATCCTGAAATGTTGACATATTACAAGGCTTTACTCATGAATACCTAATAAATCTATTACAGCTTTGCAAAACAAAAATAAAAAATAAAATCAAAGGGAAGGCTTCGCTACACATCTGAAAATATAGCCTATAGCTCTGCCAACTATCCGTCAGTCAGCTACAGATGAGGGAGTGAACATGCTAAGATAGCATGTTGTTAATGTTAAAAAGGTGAGTGTAATGTTAGCACTTTAGCATCACATACTGTAGCTACTGTATGCTAACACGTGAGTCCTCCTGTCCCGCTGCTTCCTGTTGTTGTCGTGATGCGTTTTCTCAAAGCAGCTGATCCATCCTTGTCTGGAATGAGCAGCGGGAACGTAACCCAGCGTGCTCCGAGCGGGCCCGCCCTGGGGGAGCACGCCTGCGTCATTTATAATTAAGCGTCCGGCACTTATGAAAATAAATAAATCATACTCGGTCACACATGGTCGTGCGCGGCGCGGCGCGGCCCGCAGAGATGACATTTGCTTGGCGCGCCGCCGTGACGAGCACTTGTTAGCAGACCGGGAGCGACGCATGACGGAGATGAGGAAGAGACTCCCCAGATGCGTTCACATCCTCTGGACTTTCACTGCAGCGTTAACATGGCAGTGTTTGCCCATGCTGTACAGCCCTGTGCTTAGGACCAACGCTAAATGAGATGTGGGCTGAAAATGGTCCCCTGGGCCACACTTTGGACACCCCTGAGCTACATCATCATGTGCAGGGGCGTCAAACTGGTGTACAAAGTGGGCCACATGCAAATATGCATAATTGACAAATACATTTTGCAATTTTTTTTGCCTTATTTGTTAGTTAATATAAATACACATACGTAAATACATACAGTATATACAAATTATTTTAACAAAAAAATTTATATTAATTATATTAAGAAATATTTAACAATTTCTTAACATAAATGTATTTAAATTAGTAAATTAAATTTAAATTAGTCAAATAATAATGAACTATTATATTAAATATTAATTAATAAATAATAAAAATAATTTTAAACTGAATTTGACAAAAAACTTATTATATTATTATAAAAAATTTACAACAACAAGAAAGATTGCCTGTTTATTTACATTAGAAAAAAGGAAATATATCCAAATATTTTTACAATTAATAATGAATTATTAAATATTTAATATGAAATAATAAAAAAAGAATTTGAAATTGGATTTGACAAAAATATTAATGTTCAAAATTTCAAATGTAATAAATGTAAAAATAATATTAGAATAATAAATGTCATTATTTGTGGGCTGCGGCGGGCCACGTATAAAACGATTTGTATTGCGGGAGTTTGCCACCTGTGAGCTACGCGGATCCGATACCAACGTGGCGTCTCTGTTTTGTGTGTTTCGTCATTCTGGGAAGTGTTTGGAATATTATGACCGCCTTACTTTGGGTCAAATGATTAGAAACAGCTGGCAGTGCCGCCGGAAGCCAAAAGGTGGCAGACGTGCCCGACGTCCACACCGGCCACACCGAGACAAGCCCCAAGCCATCGGCAAGCTAATTTAAGAAACGATCCATATTTCATCTTCTGGGACGGCCCCCACGCCTTTGGGATTTCAAGGAGGCCGGGGGGACAGCGTCCGCTCCCCCTGGGCGATGATTATTAAGACAAACCAGATCCAGTTTGCTAAAGTGGAGCAGCAGACTGGGACGACTCACTACTCATGTCTGACCCGACTTTGAGGAAGTCCCAATACCGCCAACCCGAAGCTAACTACAGGAGGTCCTCGCTCTACAGTGCATACAAGTTTAGTCTAAGTCGCAATTTACACCAAAGTTATGAGTGATGACTGGAAGGGGCGTGGCAAGGGAGGGACAGACAGGCTTATTGGGAGGAAGGAGGGTCAATCATGCTTCGTGATCACATCGATATCTGCTTCGTGAGTCTTTGGAAAGCAACACAAGCAGACATACAGGACGTGTACACTGTATGCTAACAAGCTACACACGCCAGGAAAGAAGGTGAGGAAACATTATTCATAGCAACTTCACTCTTTTTCTTCATTTTTACAAATGTTTCAACTTAAATAATCTTTGTAAATTTGCTTCTCATAATATTATGACTTTATTGACATAATATTTGGACTTTATTCTCATATTATTATTATTCTCATAATATTATGACTTTATTCCCATAATATTTGGACTTTATTATCATATTAATATTATGACTTCATTCCCATATTATTATGACTTTGTTCCCATAATATTTGGACTTTATTCTCATATTATTCTTCTCATAATATTACAACTTTATTCCCAAAATATTATGAATTTATTCTCATATCTCAAAGATGGCGCCCTCCGTGGCAGACGTCTCTGTGACACTCTCCCGTGTTTTTCTATTTTTTGCTATTTTATTGTTCATTTTGGACATTCAACACACTCACGCAGTACATTACAACAGAGAGACACTTTTGAACATCGGCAGGGTTCACCATGAACCTTCATTTAGCCTCTCAGACTTTGCCTTTCTTCTGCGCCGGGAGAACGCAGCAGCCTGCGGACCTGGTGAGCTGAATACCCGGCGAGCAAAGCATCCGAGGCGTAAACGAGGCAAGCGAGCCGGCCTGCATGCTAGGCTAAAAGCTAGAGCGACGAGGCCACCGCTACCAAGCCTGCTGCTAGCCAACGTCCGCTCTCTTGAAAACAAGATGGACGAACTACGAGCAAGGATTACAGCTCAACGTGAGATCAGGGAATGCTGTGTCCTCACCTTCACAGAAACCTGGCTGACGGAGGATATACCGGACTCGGCGATCCAGTTGGAATCATTGCTGCTTACCGGGGAGATCGGACTTTAGCGTCTGGTAAACACAGAGGTGGCGGCGTCTGTGTTTACGTAAACAAACGGTGGTGCACAGACGTACAGACGATGGAAAAGCACTGCTCGCAGGACATTGAGCTGCTGATGGTGAAATGCAGACCTTTTTATTTGCCTCGTGAGTTTAGCGCTGTGTATTTAACTGCTGTTTACATCCCACCACGAGCTAACACTGCTAATGCACTAGGCCTCCTGCATGACATCATTGATAAACACGAGACCAAACACCCAGACGCTGTATTTATTATATCTGGCGATTTCAACCACTGTAACCTCAGGACTGTCCTCCCCAAATATTACCAGCATGTGAGCTTTCCCACAAGGGAAAATAACATCCTGGACCAAGTCTACTGCAACATGAAAGGTGCTTTGAAGGCTGTTCCAAGACCCCACTTTGGAAAGGCTGACCACATCTCTATATTCCTTTATCCAACATACAGACAACTTCTTAAAAAAGCTCCCCCTGTACGTACAGCAGTTAAAGTATGGAATGAAGAAACTGATCAAGTACTTCAGGACTGCTTTGGCTGCACAAACTGGGATGTGTTTAAAACTGCAGCGGGGAGGGAAGATTGTACTGTTGATTTGGATGAATATGCTTCTGCTGTTACTGGCTACATTAGCACATGCATAGAGACTGTTACCACCACCAAGTATTACAGAAAATACCCTAACCAAAAACAGTGGATGAACTGTGATGTAAGGGCTAAGCTACGTGCTCGTTCGACTGCATTTGTCATGGGCACCGCTGATGACTACAAAAAGGCCAGATATGACCTGAGGAGGTCCATACGGGAGGCCAAGAGGCAGTACAGACAGAAGCTGGAGGGCTACTATTCCACCTCAGACCCTCGGCGCATGTGGGCGGGGCTCCAGCACATCACAGACTATCGACAGCAGAGTAGCGTAGCCACGTCCAGCCAAACCACACTTCCTGATGAGTTGAACGAGTTCTATGCCCGCTTTGATACCCAAACTCCTGATGAGCAGAGAGGGTGGCTGAACCTGGGGAGCACACAGGACTCACCTCTCATGGTGACATCAGCTGATGTGCGCAGGGTTCTAAACAAAACAAACCCACGAAAAGCAGCAGGGCCAGACAACGTCTCAGGACGTGCACTTCGGGTTTGCTCATCAGAGCTAGCTGATGTGCTTGCTGACATATTTAACCTGTCGCTTGCACAAGCATCTGTACCGACCTGCTTTAAGTCCACCACCATAGTGCCCGTACCCAAGAAGAGCAACGTGACCTGCTTGAATGACTATCGCCCTATAGCACTCACTCCTATTGTTATGAAGTGCTTTGAAAGATTAGTCATGACCCACATCAAAAAGAGCATCCCGGCGGCAACCGTGGACCCTCTACAGTTTGCATATCGCCAGAACCGGTCCACGGATGATGCAGTCAACACTGCCATCCACACAGCCCTTTCTCACCTACAGGGCCAGGACACATACGTCAGAATGCTATTTATAGACTATAGCTCTGCATTCAATACAGTCAGCCCCCACAAACTCACAGATAAGCTCCTCACACTTGGCCTGTCTCCCTCCCTCTGTAACTGGGTGTTTAACTTTCTCACAGGCAGGCCCCAGTCAGTCAGAGTCCACAACCGCACATCCAGCTCAAGAATTGTGAGCACTGGGACCCCACAGGGGTGTGTGCTGAGTCCACTCCTCTACACGCTCTTCACCTACGATTGCGTGGCCTCCCAGAACAACACCAGCATCATTAAATTTGCAGATGACACTACAGTCATCGGACTGATCACTGGTGGTGTTGAAACATCATACAGAAGAGAGGTGGCGGACCTCATAGCTTGGTGTCGTGATAACAATCTCCTTCTCAATACAGATAAGACTAAAGAGATGATCATCGACCCAAGAACAAGGGAAAAGGAGCCGCATAGACCCCTGTTTATTGATGAGACTGAGGTGGAGAGGGTGAAAACCTTCAAGTTCCTTGGCACACACATCAGCGAGGACCTCACCTGGTCTCACAACACCCAACAAATTCTGAAGAAGTCCCAAAGGAGACTGTACTTCCTGAGAAGACTGAGGAAATTTGGCATGTCCACCACAATCCTGAGTTGCTTCTACAGATGCACTATCGAAAGTGTCCTTACCGCCTCCATCACTGTTTGGTACGGTAACTGTACAACACGTGATAGGAAGGCACTCCAGCGGGTGATCAAGACCTCACAGAACATTGTTGGGGCAGCCCTCCCCACACTGCAAGACATTTATAAATCTAGAGTCCTACGAAGAACACACAACCTCATCAAGGACAGCACACATCCACAACACTCACTATTCACACTCCTACCGTCAGGCAGACGCTACAGGAGTTTGAAGTCCAGGACCACAAGGCTGGCAAACAGTTTTTACCCACAGGCCATCAGGCTCCTCAACGAAGCACTCGCACACGCCGCACGCAACACACGCACACACTCATAGCACTTTATTTATTTATTTATTTGTATTATTTACTTGTATTAATGTCTCGTCTGTTGTTGTTGCTTAATTTATTGGTATATATGTTTATGTGTTTATGTTTCTTATGTTCTTATTCTTTCATTTGTTTTCTTTCTTTTCTTGGGAGAATGAACAGAATAAGATTTTCATTGCATGGTATAACTGCTGTTTTACCATGCACATGACAATAAAACTCTCTTGAATCTTGAATCTTGAATCTTGAATCATATTATTCTTATAATATTACAACTTTATTCCCAAAATATTATGAATTTATTCCCATATTATGATGACTTTATTCTCATATTATTCTTCTCATAATATTACAACTTTATTCCCAAAAATATTATGAATTTATTACCATATTATGATGACTTTATTCTCATATTATTCCCATAATACTGTGACTTTATTCCCATAATATTATAACTTTTTCCCCAACCTAATTTTCCAAAAATGACACCTTTATTTTGTTTTGTTTGTTTCTCATAATATTACAGCTTTAAAAAAATCACATATTTCAACTTGATGCTACTAAAATGACGTTATTATTATGTCTTGGAATAAAATGCAGTAAAAGTGACACGGTTGCCAATGGTGACGAGTCATGGTTAACTCATTTGAAAAGTGTGATTAATCATGATCAAACAACATAAGCAACATATTGTAGTGACTTTACGTTTCAGGCACGTTATCCCAAATGCCAGAGCTTTTCTAAGACCATCTGAAAGAAAGTAGAAATGAGTTCTGACCTGGAGGTCCATGGAGTTTGGCCTTCTTCACTGTGGAGACAAAGAAAAAGAACACAAATTAGGTTTACACACAAGCACAAGCCAGCAAAAAACGCAAAGATTCAGGATGAAAATCAACGTAGGAAATGTTTTTTTTTTTGCGGCGGCAGGTTGAAATCACACGTCGGCCCTCGGGGTGAGGACTTTTAGACGTGTTCATGGTGCGGCAGGAAGAAAGGTTAATGGCCGATTGAAGATAAATGTCTTACCTCACAGAGTTTGCAATGCAAATCCTCTCTGACATTTATTCAATCACCCTCCAAGAGTGCAGGAGGAAACCAGACAAGATCGTTACCAACGCGCCCAAGCTAACTTCTGCAAGCTGGAGGAGTCTCACTCCATTGGCAGGTCTATATTATGTCTTATCTATCTATCTATCTATCTATAGATATACATACATATATAGATATTTACACTGCTCAAAAAAAAATGAGAGGAACACTTGGAAAACACATCAGATCTAAACTGGGGGAAAAATGATGTTGAATATGTTTCCTGATAATAAGTGGGTGATGTATTAGTAACAAAATGATGCCACATCATTTGATAGAAATGAAAATGATCACCCTATAGAGGGGGGAAATCAAAGACACCCCAAAAATGAAAGTGAAAAAATGATGCAGCACACTGGTCCATTTGGCTAAAATGTCATTGTAGCAACTCAAAATGATTCTCAGTAGTTTGTGTGGCCCCCACGTGCTTGTACGCATGCCTGACAACGTGGGGGCATGCTCCTAATGAGACTACGGATGGTGTCCTGGGGGATCTCCTCCCAGATCTGGACCAGGGCATCAATGAGCTCCTGGACAGTCTGAGGAGCAACCTGGAGGCGCCGGATGGACCTAAACATAATGTCCCAGAGGGGTTCTATTGGGTTTAGGTCAGGTGAACGTGGGGGCCAGTCAATGGTATCAATTCCTTCATCCTCCAGGAACTACCTGCATACACTAGCCACATGAGGTCGGGCATTGTCGTGGACCAGGAGGAACCCAGGTCCCACTGCACCAGCGTAGGTTCTGACAATGGGTCCAAGGATTTCATCCCGATACCTAATAGCAGTCAGGGTGCCGTTATCTAACCTGTAGAGGTCTGTGCGTCCTTCCCGGGATATGCCTCCCCCGACCATCACTGACCCACCACCAAACCGGTCATGCTGAATGATGTTGCAGGCAGCATAACGTTCTCCACGGCATCTCCAGACCCTTTCACGTCTGTCGCATGTGCTCAGGTTGAACTTGCTCTCATCAGGGAAGAGCACAGGGCACCAGTGGTGTAGTTGCCAATTCTGGTGGTCTATGGCAAATGCCAGTCGAGCTCTACGGTGCTGGGCAGTGAGCACAGGGCCCACTACAGGACGTCGGGCCCTCAGGCCACCCTCATGGGGCCTGTTTGTGATTGTTTGGTCAGAAACATTCACACCAGTGGCCTGCTGGAGGTCATTTTGTAGGGCTCTGGCAGTGCTCATCCTGTTCCTCCTTGCACAAAGGAGCAGATATGATCCTGCTGAGGGTTGAAGGACCTTCTACGGCCCTGTC
Source organism: Dunckerocampus dactyliophorus (assembly GCF_027744805.1). Taxonomy (NCBI): domain Eukaryota; kingdom Metazoa; phylum Chordata; class Actinopteri; order Syngnathiformes; family Syngnathidae; genus Dunckerocampus; species Dunckerocampus dactyliophorus. The sequence goes on from NC_072822.1 coordinate 1,334,367, forward strand.
CAGCTCTCCTGGAGTAACTACCTGTCTCCTGGAATCTCCTCCATGCGTCCAGGTACCGCAGTGATGCCCTGGTCCAGATCTGGGAGGAGATCCCCCAGGACACCATCCGTAGTCTCATTAGGAGCATGCCCCGACGTTGTCAGGCATGCGTACAAGCACGTGGGGGCCACACAAACTACTGAGAATCATTTTGAGTTGCTACAATGACATTTTAGCTAAATGGACCAGTGTGCTGCATCATTTTTTCACTTTCATTTTTGGGGTGTCTTTGATTTCCCCCCTCTATAGGGTGATCATTTTCATTTCTATCAAATGATGTGGCATCATTTTGTTACTAATACATCACCCACTTATTATCAGGAAACATATTCAACATCATTTTTCCCCCAGTTTAGATCTGATGTGTTTTCCAAGTGTTCCTCTCATTTTTTTGAGCAGTATATATGTATATGTATATGTATATGTATATATGTGTATGTACAGTATATATGTGTATGTATATATGTGTATGTTTATATGTGTATATATGTATATGTATATATGTGTATGTATATACAGTATGTGTATGTATATATATGTGTGTGTGTGTGTGTGTGTGGAGCAGGGGTCACCAAGGTTTTTCCTTGTGAGAGCTACTTTTCCAAAATGAAAATGAACAAGAGCTACTCATTTTTGTAACATTTATTTTCAGAGCTTATTTTAAACCCAAACAAAGCCAATATGCTTGTTTTACCAGAACATGAACAAAATGCTGGTGTCCACAACTCACATGTTGTATTTCACAATGCATTTCTTTCTACTCTTCTTTCATTATTAACTGGAAACCTGAATGAAAAGCAGGCTTGCGGGCACCTCATGTGGTCGTGGGGGCTACCTGGTGCCCCCGGGCACCACGTTGGTGACCCCTGGTGTACAGTATATCTCTGTGTGTCTACTACATTAGACTACATAAAGGTGACTATATGGGTGTTATTTCATGTCTACAGAGATCTAATAATGTTAAAAAAATTATTTAGACTGTCACAGCCATGTTTTCTATGTCTTACTTTCTCGTATTATATCTACTACATTGGTAACAGGAGTGTAAAGGTGACTATCGCGGTGTTATTTCATGTCTAGAGGACTCTAATTATGTTAAAAAGCATGTTTAGAAGGTTGCAAATAGGTTTGCTATGTCTTATGTTGTCTTATTTTGTCTACTATATTGGGTAATAGGAGTGTAAGGGCGACCATAGGGGTGTTATTTCATGTCTAGAGAGCTCTAATAATGTTAAAAAGTGTATTTATAAGGTCATCAACAGGTTTTCTATGTTTTATACAGAATGTCTTATTTATGTCTACTATATTGGGTAATAGGAAAGGTGACTATAGGGGTGTCTTCATTTATCCATTTTGATGCTTGAAAATGCTTCATTTAGGCTAAAAATCTTGACAAATGCAAGGCCATAGTCAACCACAAAACAATAGAAAGCCCTTTCTGCCACTGAAAGACAAAAAACAAGGAAAGTCATAATCGTGAGATAAAAAGATGAAATTATGTGACAAAAAAAGTCATAATTAGATAAAAAGTCGCATTCATAAGATAAAAAGTCATAATGAGATTAACGTTCATAATTATGAGATAAAGTCAAAATTATGGGATAAAAAGTCAAAATTACAAGATAAAATGTTGAAATTCCGAGACAAAAAGTCACAATTATGAGATACACACCATGCATGTGCTGCCTTCATCACTGGAGCCTTTAGCACATGCGCAACTTGTATCTCATCATTTCAACTTTCTATCTGATAATTATGACTTCCTTGAGGCACTTTGGGGGAGAAGGGGCTGCATACGTTTATTCAAGCACAGTGAAATAGGGCTCTAAACGACTGGAGTTCACAGAAAGATTCGTTCTATAATATAATTCCACCCTTCTGGGGGTCCCAAAACCCCCGAAAGTAACTTGCAGGTGACTTGCAGTCATGCTCGCTGTTGGCTGCAACTGTGAAAGGTCAGTATAACAGCTCCGAGGTGTCAGAGGTCAGCGTCGCTGTGGGTCACCGTCTGATTAGAAGCGGGCCACAGGCGTGCACGTGTTGGCACGTGTGTGGTTGTGATTGTATGTCAGCGTGCGTGTGTGTGTGCCTGCAGCTGCAGAGCGAGCGTTTGATCGTTTGATAATCCTGGCCAGCTAATGCCTTAAGCAGGCCTGCAGGCTACCGCAGGCTGCTAGCCCGCATTGTGCTACACAGACACACACACACACACACACACACACACACACACCATCTCAGCCTGCATAAAGTCATCCACACTTCAAGACGAGGTCAGTTTTGATCTGTAAGTGGACGCCGATCTTTGTCAAGATAAAAAAAAGTTCAAAGAAAAGTAGGGAATAGCCATAATCTGGTGAGCATGTGATGAGTCATGCACGGGATTAAATCTGGAGCTGCGCTGTCAGAGAATTATTATGTCATATTCTTTAAAGCCCACACACGCTACGCTCAAACTCATGCAAAGGACCATTTGAGCTCCAAAATAACGCCAAAATGATGTATTATTAATTTAGCTCTGGGAAAAAGTTATAATTATCATGGGAATAAAGTCATATTACGAGAAGAACATTTACAAGAAGAAGGTTGAAATAGTTGAAAAACAAAACAAAAAACACCGGCAGAAATGGCAAAAGCAGCTGTAAATTTTTGAGTTATTTTTTTAAGTCGGAATATTATGGGAAAAACAAAAAACAGCAAATAAGGTTGTCATTTTTGGAAAATTTGGTTGGGTAAACAGTTATAATAAAAGGCAAAATATGATGGGAATGAAGTCATAATTATGAGAAGAAAATATAAAAGAAGAAAGCTGAAATAGCTGGAACAGATTCAAGATTCAAGAGTTTTATTGTCATGTGCACAGTAAAACAGGCAGTTCTACTATGCAATGAAAATCTTATTCTGTTCATTCTCCCAAGAAAAGAAAGAAAACACAAGAAAGAATAAGAACATAAGAAACATAAATACCAATAAATTAAGCAACAACAACAGAAGAGACATGAATACAAATAAATAATACAAATAAATAAATAAATAAAGTGCTATGAGTGTGTGCGTGTGTTGCGTGCGGCGTGTGTGAGTGCTTCGTTGAGAAGCCTGACAGAAGAAATGGGAAAAAAACAGCTGTAATTTTACGAGAATAAAGTCAAAATATTAGGAAAAAAAGTCATATTCTAACAAGAAAAAAAACATATGAGGAAAAAGTCATTTTAGTAGCATAGAGTTGAAATATTCAAGCAGAAATACCCAATTTTAAAAAAATTGTAACATTATGAGAAAGAAACAAAATGGAATTGTTAGAAAATTAGGTTGCAGAAAACGTGATAATGTTATGAGAATAAAGTTAAAAAAAAAAATAATGAGAATAAAGTCATCATTACAAGAAGAAAATTTAGCTGAAAAAAAAAAAGCTGAAATAGTTTTGTTTTTTTTTTAAAGCAGCAAAATAAAACAAAAACAGCCGTAGCTTTAAGAGAAGAAAATAAAAAATATTAAGTAAAAAAAGCAAAAAGTTTTACAGGAATAAACTAACACTAACTAAATCCTATTATAAAGGACAATAATGTCATTTTAGTAGCAAAGAGCTGAAATATTAAAGAAAATATATACTTTTTTTTGACAGCAAAATAAAGCTGTAATTTTTAGAAAAATAAGTTGAGGAAAATTTCTAATATTATGGGAATAAATATTACAGAATATTATAGTACAAAAAGAAAATTTACAAAAGAGTTTTTAAGAAGAAAGTTGAAATATTCCCAAAAAAATGACTTTTTTTTCTTGAAATATATCTAACTTCTTATCATATTTACAAAATATCAAAGTGGCAAAGTTGCACCCTTTCATTTTTCACTATGTGGCCCTCGCTGGAAAAACCTTTGGACTCTTCAGAGTCCAATTGAACTGTGGTTCAGTTAAACGAGTGGAGCCCCTCCTCCCTCAAACTGTATTATATATATATTTTTTTGTTTGTTTTTTTAATTAGGGTTTTTACCTGCGGTAACTCATTCATTTAATTAATCACGTTACATTTGTAAGCCTCATTAACGCATGCGCACCACAGCAAGCACTCCTCTCTGCTATGACGGCAGACGGAAGCACAGTGGAGCGTCCCCGCACCGTCACACAGAGTCTGACGCTCTTTTCTAACTTCATTCCGACCTGAACACATCAACAGCAGTACAATCCCGACATCATGTGCTGCGTGTGTACTGTATCTCCAACTTCCACACGTCTCGAGTCCACTCGTTCCGGGAAGGACACTTCCTCATTGTCATTACAAGAACACCGGATGCATTCAGGGACACTCCGGACATCCCGGCTTTATAATGCATGTGCGTGTGTGTAAATGTGAGGTGGATATTCTTATCACTCACTGCGGAACTCTTCATTCGGATGTACAATTTGCTACATTACTGTAAATATGCTGGAAAATACATGGAAAGCAAGTGCATGGTGTCTTTGAACGCAACCCCTCATTGCTCATACAGTCATAACACAGGTTTAAAGTGTGATTCAGACGTTCTGTCACTATTAAAAGAGTCCAGTGTTAGACAAATAGATTTTTCGATTTATATGGTGTCATTTTGCTTTGATTGACATATTCAGTTCATTTGGAGCTGTTAATCCATACAAACAGTATCATCCTGTCCTTTCATTTATCATTAAATACAGTAAAAATGCCCATATTTCAGACATAGTTGTGAATGGTGATTAATCATGATCAATTCATTTCAAAATTGTGATTAATTTGATTAAAATTTGTAATTGTTTGACGTTACATTCAATCAAATCAGTGAAAATGACTCATCCATCCATTTTCTATGCCGCTTCATCCTCATTAGGGTCACGGGGGCATGCTGGAGCCTATCCCAGCTGACTTCGGGCGACAGGCGGGGTACACCCTGGACTGGTCGCCAGCCAATCACAGGGCACATATAGACAAACAACCATTCACACTCACATTCATACCTATGGACAATTTAGAGTCGCCAATTAACCTAACATGCATGTTTTTGGGAATGTGGGAGGAAACCGGAGTACCCGGAGAAAACCCACACACACACGGGGAGAACATGCAAACTCCACACAGAAATGCCCAAGGGAGAATCGAACCCACGTCTTCCCAATCTCCAGACTGTTACTGTGTTGGCCAACATGCTAACCACTAGACCACCGTGCGGCCTGAAAATGGATCAGTGAAATTAAAAACACTCATCTTTTCTTTTGTGCATTTTTTGTCTCCCACAGCATCCACACTGCATGTCATCAACGCCCACCACTCTCACACCCTCCCACCCCACCCGTTAAACGAGGCGACCCCTTCAGGCCGCATGGAGCACAAAGCGCGCTCGCAGGTCACATCAGGAGGTAAAAGCCACCGATTGTGTGCAGGAAGCTGTGATGACCAGGAAGTAGCATTATCATGGCAGGTTGGGGCGGGAGGGGGGCGCATCCCACGTGAGCTCTACATCCCAACACACAAAGCAACAGCAGCAGATGGCCAGAGGATTACCCCCCGCCCCCTCGCACCACCACCCTGACCGGCCGCCGTGAAGCTTTGCTTCCTTGTTTGGTCTGCCGCCTCCTCACTTCCTGTTCTTACCTGCCACTTCCTGTTCTCGCGTCAACCTCGCCACTCTCCAAGCGCTAAATCAAAACAGGCGGGGGCCACATTCCACATGACAATACTCCTTGCTGAGCGATGACGTAAGGGTGACGCCATGGCCGCGCACGCTCTCACGATAATACAGCAGAGTGACGCCTCCTGTCGTGTCGGTACACGTCTGCCAATCACTCTTTCCCCCGTCAGAGCTAAGGGGCTCTGTGGTGGCCCCATTAGAATCTATAGGGTCCAATGCAGACCAGGGGAGGCCCATGTTAGACAGGGACGCCCCCGTGCAGGTCTAAAGGGGTCCAATGCAAACCTGCAGACCATCAGAGGGCAGAGGAACAGGGAAGCTGGAGCGTGGAGGATGCAGCTCTTCAGGTTTTTCTGCATTTGCGCTCTGATCAAGTTTCTTTGCCTCTGGGAAAAACACTTGACATTTTTTTTTTTTTAAACATTCGATAACTGGAACAGGAAATGAAAAAAAGCCCGAGCGGTCAAACACCACGTGCAGTGTGATTCTTAAGGCGTGGGAGAGTGAGAGGTTTACCAACGTGCTTCCGCACGCACCACGGCCAATTATGCGAATGAGACAATGACGTCATTCCAGCGTCCCCCGGCCCCCGGGCCCCCAACCCGCCGGGGCCCCAGCCCCACCAACAAATACAACGAGAAAGAATTTGGGAGCAATTTGTCCAGCAATGTTTTGAAAGATGTTATTTGGGGAGTCCAATTGACTCCACATCCACCAGCTGTGACAACAACCAGCGTGGATCAGAGCATCTATTTGATTTTTACTTCACAGCTGCGCCCCCACCCACACCCATCCTGTCACGGTTGAGTCAGGGCGGTCGGGCCCGAGGCGTCCGTCGCGCACAAAGATGACAACAAGTGTCTGGAAATGATGAAGTGACAAAGTCAACCCCTGCGGCCGAGAAGATGACTTTGATAGCGTCGACATCAGTTCCATCGACACCCGAGGTGTCAAGACTCGCTAAGAGGCTGGTCCACCTTGGATTTGTTTGGGTTCTGAAACCATTCTTCCCATAGGAAACAGATATACCCTACATGACAGCAGTGAGTGCAGCCTCACATTTTATCCTATCCAGTCAAGGGACACACTTTCTAGAATACACAGTCAGCAGGCCTGACACAATTATGTTGCTCTTTTGGACGCCTGTTAGCTTATGTAGCGTGCACGAGTGTTGTCGGTAATGGGTAAAGTTCGGTTTGATGGGAGGAAAGACAAATTCCAACATGTGCTGTGACATTGTGAAGCAGAAACTGGACCGCTAGGCAACTCCCCGGTGCCGGCAGGACTCGTACACGCTACCACCACAATGCTCGACTGCGGGCCTGACACAATTATGTTGCTAAAAGTCCATTAAAAAGGACTTTTAAAAGTCCATAAAATGGACTTTTGGACATCTTTTACACATCTTTTAGCTTGTGTAGCGTGCACCTTGGCTGCCGGTACAGAGTGAGCTGCCATTCATTGAGTTGAAAGATCAATTCCAAGATGTGCTGGGACATTGTGAAGCAGGAACTGGCACACATGGCAGCTCCCCAGTCGTGGCAGCACTCGTGCACGCTACTACCACCATGGCCAAATGTAGGCAACACAAAATTAACTTGCCAAAAAGCTAGAAAATGTTGCTAGACGGGTCAATATTGACAATTTAATATCGAGCAAAATGTGCTTGACCACTTCCATTGTCTCCATTAGGAAGACAATGCATGATATGCTGCATACGGTTATTCCTCATTAAAGTCAAGATGAAAAAGGGAGGGCGATCATGCGCTGCTTCACAATGTCATAATACACGTTAGAATGCATCTTACCCTCAATGAACTCAATGCACACTACCACCACCATGCTTATGGCAGTGTTGACTCCTTTCCAGTGGCTAGTACATCTATACTGCTATACAAGCAGTACACTGACTACTCTAAAGTATATTACTTTCTATTGTCCCTTGACAAGATATAATGCACCGAAAATGCTTGTTAAAATGTCAAACACAAAAACATGTAGAATCACGTGCTAATTTACCACGCCCACTTCTTTCGTAACAACAAAAACGAATAGCCAGCAACCTCTAAAATCCACGTGTCTCAAAAGCCTTAGAAGTCAACACAAGAGGCTGATTTTGGAAAAACACTACATTACATGTTCCCTTTAAAGATGACAACTTGACGAGTATACCGTACACCTATGACGTCACACCTTACTACGGCTGCGTTCCTAAACTTTGTCCACTTTTCTTGCCCCCAGTGGACGCACACTACTCACCTCTGACACACAGCAGAGACATTGTAGACACACTTCAGTCTTCAGTCATTCTGTTGCATCTCGCAGCCTACGCGGCACGGGTTCGAGTCCTGCGCCCCCCCGTCCTTCCCTCCGCTCAACGTGGAGTGGGACAAAGTAGCGCACACGCGGGCCAAGTGGACACCAAGGCGGACAGCATTAATCCCGGTGGTCGTCTGTCGCAGGTACGACTGTGAAAGGGACGCTCGGCGATTAAAGATAAATCCCGCCAGCTGGGCGGTTCTTGTGCTGCCTTCAGGGACGGCGCGGAAGCTCGGAATTTGGAATGTCAACGTGTTTCGGCAAGAATGACAGCAAGGAGGCAATACATTAATAGAATTTTATTACAGAATTGCAGACTGGGAAAAACATTAGTAAAAACACTATTACTTATTTTATGTATTTTGAAAACATAGTAATTAATTACGTTATCAATTATTCAGTATAAGACTAACTTTAACGATGATGTTCTTTTTATCACATTTAATAACTAACGGAATAACTTCCTGTCTTTGCCGATTGGCTGGGGGAGGTCACACGCTTCTACATGCACTCTATTGGAAGTTGTCAAAAAAAAGGTTGCAAAAAGAACATTTATTCGCGTTTGCGTTTCTTTCCAATAATGTACAAAAAAATCTTTTCAATGCGTTTTTTGCTCTTGACCTATATTATAATTAATTAAATGCAGTTTGAACTTCTTGATTATGTAAATCAATGGAGGGCGGGTGCTGCCATCTAGTGGCAAATAGATGTGACACTCCTGCAGTTTCATACTAAAGTAATTTATTATAGGATGAGCAATCTTTCAATGGTCTCATGAGTGGGTCAAAAGATACACATGGCAGAATTAGTTGGTTATATTCTTGCACCATTTCAGTTGTGATGTTTCTTCCAACTATCATAAACCCCCTCACTGTGGGTTCCCTTAGCAGCTCCTTCAGCAGCAGACTGTTACACCCACGGTGTAAGAAGGAGAGGTTCCGCAGGTCCTTCATACCGACCGCTGTCAGGCTCTACAACACCTGCACCACCGGAACCATATCGTAGTCACTATGTCACTGTGTATTCTTTACTTGTGTATCTTGCTTGCTGCTGTAACAAGTGAATTTCCCTGCTGTGGGATTAATAAAGTACAATACAATACAATACAATACATTTTAGAATCAGTATGAATTAAGATAGCAGGGGTCAAAGTAGCTGCCTATGTACTACTTTATCAATTAGAACAACATGTACATGTTGTATGTGTTTCATGGCTCACTGCTCGGGTTCAACTGGATGCGCTATAGTTTTGATTTTATGTCAGCTGATGCCATCTAGTGGCAGAAAGAATACCTACAAAGTCCGTTCAGCAAAATGACTTAAGGAGCTTCACTACGCCAGTATTTATGTAATAAGTCAACATTGTCATGATTATTGTTAGTATTTTTAAGAATTATTAGCAGTAATGCAGCAGTATCATGTATGATTATAAGTTAAGTAATAAGCATAAGCAATTTATGCTGATAAATCAACATAATCTTTATTAGTACAGTCGACGCCCCACAACGTAAATAATCTGAGAACGTTTATGTTATAGGGTTTTTATGTTATACGAAGCGTAAAATACATGTAAATAGCCTAATCTGTTCCAAGATCTTCCCAAACTCACCACCTTTGGCACTTCAAAATATTCAAAGTCCACCAAATATGGTGGGAAAATATAAGAAAACAGTAGCATAAACATAGTAGTGTAACATTCCAATATAAAATAAGGTAATAAATAAGATTACTGTAAATGAATAAAACTGAAAGGCGTCACCAAGTGTACAGTACTCTGTTAGTCTGAACTTGCACCAACTTAAAAAAAAAAAAAAAACTTGCACCGACTTTAAATTTGCCAAAGTGAAACCCCCTTTTTTATGTTTTCATGAAAGAACTGAAGCTGTGCTTCAAATCAATATCCTCTGCTAATAACAAGAAAGCTATCAAGACTATAAATCTGTGCTCCCACTTCAATATCCTTAATTCAATTTAATTTTCATTGCTTATGTTGTAAGGCATTAATAAAGTTGATTGAAAAAAAAGACGCTTTACTATATGGAATTTCTTATGTAATACATGCAAAAACTTTACATAAATTCTTTACGTTCAGTGGAATTTACGTAAAAGGAAGTTTACGTTATGCGAGGTACTACTGTATTAGTATTTTGAAATATTAGTAGTAGTATTATGGATGCTGATAGGTCAACATTACCATGATTATTATAAAGTATTTGTAGCAGTATTATGTATGCCAATAAGTCAACATTATCATTATTACTATTAGTAGTTAGAAGTATTAGAAGTAGTTTTATGTATGCTGGTAGGTCAACATTATCATGTTTGTTATTATTAAGTATTAGTAGTCGTATTATGTATGCTGATAAGTAAACATTATCAATTATTAATAGTAGTATTATAGTAGTAGTAGTAGTAGTAGTAGTAGTAGTAGTAGTAATAGTAGTATTATGAAGTATTAGTATTAGTATGATGTATGCTGATACGTCACAACAGGCAGACGTACTAGGTACTAGTACTAGGTACTAGTACGTCTGACTAGTATGAAGTTAGGTGCTGTACCAATCACATACGAGCTCCTGTTGACGTCGTACGTGCTCGCGCCCTGCTCATCACGTCGTCAAGCACGCGCACTGTGTTGAGTCGAACCATCCCATCATCATCATCCTGACTTGAGGGAGCGTCGCACGCGCACACACCTGAAGAAGACGAAGACACGGCGTGACGCCCCCGCCTCGCCCCCCCAACAAAGACCACCGGGACAAGGTGAGTGTCGAAAACGGTCTTTCTGACGTCGTCCTCGGGGAAGGTGGGAGCGAGGCACCGGGAGGAGGCTAGGTTCGGCCCCGGCAGGCTGAGGGAGGCTCGTCCCGGGCAAACGACGCCTCGAACGGTCACTGCGGGAGAGCCTCGACGTTCGTCCTCCACACTGAATGTGAAGCGTTTCGTCTTCTCTCCGTGGTGTATTCTAGACTTCCAAGGGGTGGCGTTTAATATGCAAAATGGTGGCGACTATGTTTTTAAATAGTATTATCGCATTGGCACAAAGGGACGTTTGTCATCATCGCATGAAATTGGTTGTTGCTCATCGAGAAAAGATGATTACACACACACGGACTGTGTTCCGGATGCGCCCGCCATGTTAGTGTTCGATTAATGACGCATCAGAGGCCTGCTACTTCATTTGATCAGATATTGATCACATAGGACTGAAACAACAGCCGTAAAGGTACACGGAAAGAACGCGAACGGCACTTCCGTCGTGGTCCTTCAAAATTAAAGTCAATTTGGCGGCTTTTGCTGAAACGGCTCGTTTCTGCCGCTGTCGTTGAAATCAAATTAAACTATTCACCTCATAATGAGATAAAATGTATGTAGCAACATGATATTGTAATAGCATAACAAAACGTGTGTATTTGTAAACTTAGTGTTCTTATGTAAGAGAGAACACAACAAAGATGTTTAGTTTTGTTAAATAGAATGAAATGGGTTTTTTATCCAGGGGTGTGTCTATTAAATGCACATTTTAGATGTCATGTATGGGGGCGTGGTCCTGCTGAGACCACACCCACTCTCAGACACTAAAATAAACGATAAAATTCATGTGAGTTCATTTGTTTCCCTGTTTTGTGCTAATTTGCACAAAACCAAAGAAGACGTACTGACACTACAAGGGCAAAAGATGCGTCTTTTACTTTGAAGGTCAAGTGGATGCGCTTCCCACATGGCGAGGACGCAAACTTGCATCTCCTGGCTTTGACTTGTCGTCCTATTTCCACAGGACAAACTCTGCCGCTATGTGTAGCTCTTCTGTCATCTGCTTCATTGTTATTTGACTTAAAGAGTCACCTGTCACCTTTTGAAGGCCTAACGGGACTCGAATAGTCACTGTGATGAACATGTGGGTTATTGTGGGCTGCTGGCTTAACACCCACAGTTCATTCTTGTTATCTAAACTCATCATCGAGAAAAGATGTTTTTTTATGAACGTTCGTCGCTAACATTAGCGGACGCACCTTTGCATTTATATACGCCAGCAGGACCCTTCTTGAGCCTTCGTAGCGGGCGCTGCGAAAGATTGTCACTCGTGGACGAGTGCGACTCGCGGACGTGTCGTTCAGGAAGCTTTTCAAGTCGTCAGCCTTCCAGCTCCAAGATGCTGCTCGCCTCTTTTTGGAGCCTTTCTCGTCACGTTACGTAACTGGCAGCAAAGGCCGGACGTGCGTACTTTCTAGCGCTCTGTGTGTGTGTGTGTGTGTGTGTGTGTGTGTGTGTGTGTGTGTGTGTGTGTGGATTGTCACACTGGGCCAGTTGTGTGTTGTCTGCTGTCCCTGAATAGCTTCCCACATATTTGCAGCAGCTGCAGCATGTCTCTCGCATGCTTTGCTCTCCTTGTTTGGAGGCTCCTCCGGGGTCAAAGGTTGTAATAGAAATAGAAGTAGTCTGCTCCAGAGTCAAACTGTGGCCATTGAGGGGGAGGGGTCCAAACTTTTTCCACTGATGGCCGCATTCTAAAAAAAGGATGCAGGGGCCACTTTGATGTATATGTTGTATATATTTTTTTGTACTTTTTTGGGGGGGGGGGGTTAACAAATATTTCAACTATATTCTTGTGAATCTTTTTCCTCTTCATATTATGACTTTATCCCAAAAATATTTTGATTTCATTTTTGTAATACAATATACATTTTTGCAACAAAATTTTCCAAAAGTTGCATCTTTATTCTTAGTTTTTTTCTCATAATGTTGATTTTTAATAAAAAAAAAAAAAAGATTTTGCTTTGTAATTTTTTTCCCCTCGAAATTGTACGACATTGTTGTAAAATTATGACTTTTATTTCTTGAAAGATTACCACATTTTTTATTATTTGTCTTATTATTTTTGCTATTTTATTATTAAATATGCTAATATTAATAATATTCTTAATATTCTTTTCTTCCATTTTTGCTGCTTTTTTCAAATTTAATTGTGCCGACGGCCATTAAAAAGAAGCTGTGGGCCACAAGTGGCCCCCGGGCCACACTTTGGAGACCCATGTCCTTCGTGCATTGCTTCAGGCTATCTTGCTAGCTGAAGATGCTAGCTATTTCTGGCGGCACACTGCTTATGTAAGTGTCGCTAATCTACTTTAGAGACACAAACGGGTTTGGGAAGGAAGTCTTTTGGGAGGCGGCCACGGAGGTCACGTCCATCTTTGGCAGACGGAGGTCAAAACGGGCCGTTGAAGCCTCTTACGTGTGTTGCTAGCTAACACAACAGGCTAGTTTTTCCACTGTGCTCGTCCAGGCTAACAAGTGCTAAGGTTTGTTGATGCTTCTGCGTCGTCTGTACGTCACAGGTGTCAAAGTCCACGCACAGGGGACGTCGGCCTGCCATATCACGTTATGTGGCCCGCAAATAATATAGTTATTTTTATTATTTTATTTATAATTTTTTATATTATTGTATTTTTTACTTGTTTAAATATTGTTACATTAAGTAAATACAATAAATAAAAATATATCAATATTTTTATAAATATTTAAATAACAAAAAAAAATTTCAATAATATAAATTTTTTAAATTAAAAAGACAATGAATTTATTGTCAGTTTGACAGAAAAGTACTTATTTTTTGTTGACAAATCCAGTTTAAAATGCTTATTTTTTATTATTTATTAACAAATAAATGTCTATAATAATAACATGACACTCGATGAGACGGAGTGTGTTACTAGAGCTGGAACTCCGTTTTACGTCACTTTTATTGCCAATGTTGATCGGAAATTGGAGTAGCAGGTGCACACACATTAAATAACGTCGATTTTTTTTTGAGGAGGCGCATGTCAGGCTAAGTGAGAGGGTTTGGAGGAGGAGAAGGAGCGGGCCGGCATTGCCGTACGGTGGCGCCTGGACGCAGAATTATAAACCAGGCTTTAGCGTTGCCATGGTGAGACTCCCGCCTGTGAATGGCCTACTCTTGATCATGTGATCTGCGTGCTTGCATTGAAATTCTCGGTCAGCGTCGGAATGTGTTCTTGTGTCCATGAGGGCTGCCATTCAAAGGTTCATCTCGTGCGCTGGAAGGAGTCGTTGGAAAGACTCGGAAGAGCAGTCATGACAAAGCAGTCATGTTTCTAGAACTCTTCTAGGAGGTTTTGGATTTCATACAGAGACAAATCCACTGAAGATGTAAGACGTTCTATTCACTTCTCTTACAACCTTTTGAATGTGCTGTAATCGTCTCACGTGGGATAATCTCTTCAATATGAAGCTATCACACAGAATTATTCGACGTGTTAGCACTACCTTTCACTTTCACTCCTAATGCCATTTACATGATAATCACATAATGAGGTGGGATGGTTTGGCACCTAACTCCGTTTTAAGGTCACCGTTTGCTTCATTTTGGGTACAGTAATGCAGCAAAACCTGTTTTACAACCTTCTAAATACGCTTTTTAACATTATAAGAGGTCTCTAGACATGACCCTACCTTTACACTCCTATTACCCAATACAGTAGACATAATAAGAGACAATAAGACATATAAGACAAAGAAAACCTTTTCATGACCTTCTAAATACGCTTTTTAACATTATTAGAGGCCTGTAGATATGAAATAACACCCCTATAGTCACCTTTACACTCCTATTACCCAATACAGTAGACATGATAAGAGAAAATAAGACATTTAAGACATTGAAAACTTGTTTATGACCTTCTAAATCCGTTTTTTAACACTATTAGAGCCCTGTACACATGGAATAACACCCCTATAGTCACCTTTACACTCCTATTACCAAATATAGTAGCCATAATAAGAGAAAATAAGACATTTAAGACATAGAAAGCATGTTTATGACGTTCTAAATAATTTTTTTAAAACATTATTAGAGCCCTCTAGACATGAAATAACACACCTATAGTTCTCTTTACACTCCTATTACCCAATATAGTGGACATAATATACACCATATTATTATTATATTATTATTATTATTATATATGCAAATATTTGGAAAACATAGGGAAAAAATGCACACAAATGGGGAGAAAAGAAGAGCAAAGAGCGAAGCTGATAGTGATGATTGGCTTTTTCACCCATTTTTTAGCACCCTTTCTTTCTTTTGGGGAAAAAACACAAAGAAAACGGAAAAAGCTGTTTGAAGTGATATGCTGTCATAGACAGGAAGTTGCGTCCAAACAATCTTAAAAAACAAACAAACAGAAAAATCCTTGAAAGTCAAGTAAATATAGTAAGTAAGCTGTCACCTTGTGTTAGACGGCATTCAAAATCAATAGTGTGCTTTCTTTGTTCGAAGGAATATCTTGTCAGTGTGGTTAAGATAAGGTAAGATAATACGTTGCTGTCTTTATTCCAGATGTACCACTCTGACCACGGCGTCGACCTCCCCGACCTCTCCTTCCAGGTTCCTGGCAGCGCTCCACAGCTGCACCCGTCAGGCCGGCATTGAACACGCGCACCTACACACCAGCCGCCCCCGTCTCCGCTTATCCTGCCGCTGTAGCTCAGGTCCCAAATCCTCTGCGCCATGGACGGCCCCACCAAGCTGTCCGGCGAGACCCTGATCGTGCACCACATCCCCCTGGTTCACTGCCAGGTGTCGGGGGCCCGGCAGGGGGGCTCCCTGAAGAGGACCAACCCCTTCAGCCAGCCGGAGAACCTGGGCTTGAGTCGCACCACTTCCCTCCCCGAGAGGGACGTCTTACAGAGGGAGGCGCTGCTGTACAGCAGCCTGATCCAGACCTCCAGCGGCGCCTGGGGCCCCCACCATGGGGGGAAGAGGGGCGGCGGCAGCACGGCCAGCGACTCCTCCTTTACCTCCAGCATCTCTGACGAGCAGCTGGTGGTGGCTCACACATTACCTCGAGCCAAGAGCAGACGCCGCAATCCTCTACGCCGCAACCCCTTCCTGCTGAAGCCTGACGATGACGACGAAGACGAGGACGACCAGGACAACCTGAGTGGCTACCATGAAGACTCCTCCTTCCACCTCCACACTGACTCCGCCCTTGACGACGCCATTGCGTCTTTCCGCCTGCACGACCTCGGCTTCGCGCCGGAGCCGTTCCTTTTGCACAGGGCAGGTAGGCGGGAGTCTTTGGGGGGCGTGGCCTCAGACTCTGACCTGGGCCTGGACGGCCAGCGACGCCATGGGAGCAGCGGCTCCAACATGTCAGTGGATTGCGGCGAGCAAGATTGGGAAGACGACGAGGATGAGGACCAGCCGATGCAGTGCGGGCGGAGCAGCAAGACTGGCTCGTACTCGTCGGGCTCGTCCAATCAGCACTGCTCCTGCTGCTCCCACAACTTCCCCCACAGCTTCCCCGAAGCCTTCCCCGAGTGCCAACAGGGCTACGGCAGCGACTCGTCGTGCAACAGCTCAGACGGCGTGCTGGTCAACTTCAGCACCATTTACAACAAAATGAACAACGGCGTTCCCGAGAAGCCCCCAGGCTCCGCCCCCACCAACCTGAACAGCCCGGCCTGTGGCTCGCCTGTCTCCGGCGCACCAGGACGCGACTCAACGGGAGGGGCCTTTTACTTGGACCTGCACAGTTCACCCATGGAAGCGCCACATTTGCAGCATCAGGGAAACACCTTCCCTCACCTGTCCTCCTGCTCCTTGGAGGCCGCTCTGGAGCTTGACGCCAACTGCAACGCCTTCTGCCCCCCTCGTGGTGGCTCCTCCTCCTCCTCGGGGGAGCTGGCGTCCTGCCTGCAGAGCCAGGCTCGCCTGGTGGTTGCCACCCAGAACTACTACAAGCTGGTCACCTGCGACCTGTCGTCTCAGTCGTCCCCCAGCCCCGCCGGGTCGTCGGTCCACAGCGGCTCCGAGGAGCACAGCAGGGGCAGCCCCACCCCCATGCAGCCCAGCGAGTACTTTCTGTTTCGGCAGCAAGCCAACGAGGAAGCTGAACATGACGAGGAAGAGGAGCATGGAGAGTCAGCAAGGGTGAGTGGTGAATTTTACTTTTACAATTTGACTAATAACACTCTGGACACTGGACATTTGGCTGCGTCTCAAATGGAATACTTGCATCAGTGCACTTCAATAAGTACACTGCGTACTTACTTCCTGAGTATGTGACTTTTTGTCAGTGTAGTGTTGTCCCACATCCTTTGCTGTTGTTACGCAATGACAATTGCAAATGACAATACCAATATTTACATTCTGCTTCTGCTTCTCTCCTTTTTAATGGTGAATTGCAACCACTCCAGTTTGGGGGCGGATTTGCGCACTTATAATTTGCGCACTTACCAGAAATGACAACATGACAACATTTATCTGCTTTTTCTTAATCTTCTTCTCTCCTTTTTAATAATGAATTGCCACCACTCGAGTTAGTCCCTCCCCTTCCACTACCTAGCCAAGATGGCGTCTATTGAGGGTGGTGAGGCAGTGTCAATTTGTGCACTTACCAGAAATGACGAATGTGATATTTTTACCCTCTTTTTTTCTGTCCTTTTTGATGGTGAATTGCAACCACTTGAGTTAGTCCCTCCCCTTCCCTTACATAGCCAAGATGGTGATGATTGAAAGTGGTAAGGATGTCTTTCAATATGCGCACTTATTGAAAATGACAATTACAATATTTATCCACTTCCTCTTCTTCTCTCCTTTGTAACGGTGACTTGAAACCACTCAATTAGCCAAGATGGCAATGATTGATGGTGGTTGGATATGATCGCTGTGAACTCACCATTTTGGGACGTTTTGAGTGCATTTTGCCCTACTTCTCAGCATTCTCTCAAAATACTGTAGTGTATGTACGCAAGTGCGCCAGTTGAGACACAGCCCAACTTATCACACTCAGCCATGTTTGTTTTGTAGGTTTTACACGACTTTTTACGTAATCTACCCATGGATGTGGCGATTTTAGCTCTGTGTTGCTATTAAAGAATGGGAGCGGTGACTCAGCAGAAAAAGAGAAGCACGCAGAATAAACAAATGTTGAATAAAAGGAATTTAATTTGTCTTTGTTTAGTACTCAGCTGCTGTCTGATGATCACATGATCACATGAACACATCTGCAGGTGAATATAGCACTCTGTGTCATTTCTATGTTTGTGGGACCTGTGAGACGAGCTTTGGGGAACTTTTGTCGTGCTAAATATTTACCTCTGACTCATTTGCTGTGTCTCTCAATTGGCACACATGCCGACTTACACTGAAGTCTTTTGAGTGCACAAGTGTGCTCACTCTGAGAACTACGGCAAAATGCAGTGCACTGTCAGTACTCAGAAACTGTCAAAGCGGAAAGAGAGGCACTGCCAAACCTCTACAAACTTAAAAAAAGAGAGAAGAGGAGGATAGGGACAGCACTACACAGTCAAAACTCATGCACTCAGGAACTAAGTACACAGTGTACACAGTATACTTACTGAAGTGTACTGACGCGAGTATTCAGGAGAACGCAAGAACGTAGGTAAGTTTCAGGAAAATATCAGTTCCTGACTAAAACAGGAAGAAAAACAGCTTTTTGTGATTTCAAGCATAGCTTGCACTTGGCCACAAATATTTTTTGCTTTTGTGACAGCTCAAATATATACAGTCAAACCTGTCTTAGCGGCCACCTTTATAGAACGGTCACCTGCCTATAACGGCCACTGAAAAATCCCCCGCAGCAAATTTACATGTTATTGACCCTGTGTATAGCAGTCACCTGTCCAACGCGGCCAGCGGCCACCCATTTTGTCTCCCTTGGTCAATATCTGACGACATATAGCGGCCAAATTACCAACTCAAGTAGAAGCGTCATGCACGAAAAAGTTTTGTTTTTCAATCAATGAAGCCGTCGTGTGTAGACTTTAATTACTGAGTCCTAGCTCAGTCACAATCATTCACAAGATCCACACAAACTGTCAGTTGTTCCACATAAAAAAGCAGTCTTCTTTTGAGCTTGCTATTTCCTGGTCAAACATGTAACTTTAAGAGCATTTGCACCAAAACATTACCGCAAAGTATGCTGGGAACAGGACGTGCTCCCAGCGACGCTACAATTAAAAAAAAAAAAAAAACATACGCTAGCATGCATGCGGCAGCGGGAGCAAAACTGAGTTGGGTTGTACTTAATTGAAGTATTTTAGAATGTACTCACGTTATTTTTCATCAATCCTCATCCACAAATCCATCAAAGTCCTCATCTTCTGTATTCGACACAAACAAAGCCGTCTTCTTTTCCGTTCGCTACTAGTCTGTTAACTTGTCAGTGTTATTCAGCTGCGAAGCAAAGAAGGAAACTTCTCCTGTTGCTTCTGCCAACTTTATTTATTGAACGCGGCCACCAGACAGCAGCTCAGAACACACACACATCTCTCAGCATCGTCTCTCCTTCCTGCTTGCCCACAAGGCAAAGGTTAAACAAGCCCCACTACATAGCTGTCCAGCCAATGCCTGTAAGAAATGACACCGTTTATTTCCTGGTGTGCACTGGTCAATACTGTAATGCCGCTTGTTGTGGGGAAGGAGAGACTCACGTCGCCGATGCACTTTAATGGCTTTATTAACAGCGGAGAACACTGCAGGACTTTACATCCACGCCAACATAAACACACTTCCCAACTCTCTCCAAACTCACAGCTAGCACTGAGCCTAGCTCTCCTGCTCGGGACGCCCACCGTCACTTCCCGTCACTTCCTGATGAACTAAAGCTGTAATGACACTCTGCCGTATAAAAAGTAAAATACTAAAAACAAGTGTAAGCGGTGGGTGGTGGTGGTGGATATATTCTATCAGTTATTATTAAGCCTCTAGCTTCCTTTTAGTAAGTAAAAACCTTGGCTATGATTGCACTACATTGTCATGTAGACCTACAAAGTACACTTGGAAGAACAAGAGGTGAATAAATGTATTGCAACTGATGTGAAACTGATGAGGGGTAGGATTAAATAAGCTTTGCTTCTTCCTACTCCTTTTTGGACATGCAAAATTGTGAATTGTACTATGTGATGTGCTACTGTTTGACTCATATGCATGTTCAGGATGAATTAAAAGCATGAACCATGAACCATGATAATAACAAGCCTAGTAGTGCTGTACAACTTTTATCCACAGCCCCACAGTGCCCTCTACTGGTCAACGTTATTATTATTATTTCCCCCCCCCTTTTTTTTTTTTTTCCTCTACTGGTCAACATTCAAACTGGACGCCAGCCTGTCTATAGAGGCCACCTGTCTATAGCGGCCACTTTTGCAGATTCCCTCTAGTGGCCGCTATAGACAAGTTTGACTGTATATGGTATATAACTATTCCAACATAAACAACACAAAAAAGGCTTGTTTTACATCAAAATAACAATTTACAAATACAACACCATGAACTCTACTGCGTGCGTGCGTGTGTACACACACACGTGTTCACTTGTGCATGTGTTAAAATTTCCCGACAATGTGTAACCTTCTACACGCTACACTCCTCCATGCTCTCCCACTTCCTCCTTGCTGTCGAGTGTGTTTTTTCATGCAATATCCATGCTGAGCTCTTATCAAATGCACTTCTGCCACCTTGTGGCCATTTTTATGGCTTAAAACTGCTCTAACAGTGACATCTGTGAGCGTGCACTTGCGTCATCACCCCTTTTTCGTTTCTCGCACTAAAAATGTGGACACCCCTGATCTAGAGGGATCTGATTACTCGCTAAATATTATAATATGAAATCATGTAAATATTGTAATGTGTTTATGAGTGAGGACAAACAGACGTACTAACTTGTGTGTGGTTGTCTTCCCCCAGAGAGATAAAGATGCCAAAATTGAAGAGGAGGAAGATAATGATCAGGGGACCGGCGAGGGCCAAGATGCACACGCCCTCATCCAAGGTCAAGTGTACGTCAACGCCTCTCCTCCCGTCGGGGCCACGTCTGCCTCCGCCAGATGCCTGCGTTCCCGCAGCTACGACCGCCACCTGGACAAGTCCCCGCCTCCGAAGTTGGGCTCTCTGGAGCGCATGCTGAGCTGCCCGGTCCGCCTCAGCGAGGGCGGCAGCACCGCCCTCGCCCCGCCCCCTCCGCCGCGAGTCACCTCCTTTGCCGAGATTGCCAGGAGCAAGCGACGACACGGCGGTTCCGGCGGGTCACCGTCTGTCAAGGTGGACCCCTTCTGCTCAGCCTACTCCGCCCACTCCTCTGCAGAGTTTGCTCCCATCTTGGAGAAGCATGCGGAGGCTAACGCCACGTCGGCCTCGACTGGAGGTTACAGCACAGAGGATGAAGGTTTGTTGTTTTGTCTTGGAAAAAAGTGCACACTAAATATCAACTGCACATTTCTGACACATTTTTAATATTACAGACAAGCGTGCAGTGTTTCTTTACATCGCCAACTAGTGGCCTGGCATGCACATTACACTCTTTTCACTGCTTTTTGCAACTCATTTGTGTCTGTATACTTGACCACAAACACAGCAGTATGGGTGCCTAAGGGGGTGGAGCTCGTGGTCTTACAGTGTGTTGATTGGTGGACGGGGAGATTTCAGAACAAGAAGACAGGTGTCTTCCGTCGGTGTCTTTTTATATACGCCTTCCAGGCGCGTTTATCTTGGCTGAGTTGCGGCTCGGAGGCCGTTTGCAGCCAACAGCTTATTGGACCCGCAGCACGTTTTTAAAAATCGGATGAAAGAAGGGTACAAAAAACATCAGCAAAAACTGAAAAATGGTGCTAAAAAGGCAAGAAAAAGTTCAAATAATGTTCTTCGCTTGTCTTCACTGCTGCTTTGAGAGTGAGGAAGGCAGTGAGGAAGGTTGATGTAAGGAATTAGGTCATCCTCCAGAAGAAGGCGTGTCTTTTCTTCTTCTTCTATTGTTATGCTTCCGTCAAGCTGTGATGATTTGGGATCATGATGAGAAGCTGTGCAGCAGCTTGGTACATGTTTTATTCATCCGACTTCACTCTGGTCAGCTTTGCTTTTAAAAGCCTGCGGTGGGCGGCGCCCTCGCTAATGGCTGAAGCGCGAAAGAAAGGAAAGGAAGCGGCGGCAGTTGTAGGGATGATGGAGCCAGGGAAGGAATGTTTTTGTCTTCATGGTCAGAGTGCAGTGCAGGCCTGCAGGGTGTTGTTGCTCCCCATCATCTTTCTACCATAACTCTATGTCGCCCCTTGTGACAGAGACGCAGCATTGCAACCGGCTCCCTCCCTGCTTCCTCCAACGTCATTGCGCTGCAGCTCAATGCTGCCCCCGGTGGCTGACACCGTCATTGCACCCAGCCTAAGCAATAGGCTGGCCTTTAGACTCACAAACAGCTTGCGCAATGTATGGACGTCACACACACACACACACACTGCTGTCTGTCATGCTGGCTGAGTACGGAGGAAAAAGAAACATTGAGAGGAATCATTTCTCTGCTGGCTTCACTCTTCATGCTGGACCTTCAGGGTGCGTGTGTGTGTGATGACTGGGCAGTTTTTGTGTCGGGTTTTACTTCTAACCTATGTTTGTGCAGATTATTGTGCCGTTTTAATATGGCAGCTAAGATAAGATCACATGCTCGGCCGCTCGTGTGTCAGCTCCTGGATTACTTTAGCTTTTTGGAATATCCTGTTTTTGACACTTCCTGCTTTCCTTGTCCCAGGTGGTCCCTCCAGCTCATGTGATGTGCACCCGGCAGTGGTCCGCTACAGTAAAGACCAGCGGCCCACCACCCTCCCCATCCAGCCCTTCACCTTC
This sequence comes from Dunckerocampus dactyliophorus, assembly GCF_027744805.1. Classification (NCBI taxonomy): domain Eukaryota; kingdom Metazoa; phylum Chordata; class Actinopteri; order Syngnathiformes; family Syngnathidae; genus Dunckerocampus; species Dunckerocampus dactyliophorus. Next base: position 1,357,023 of record NC_072822.1, read on the forward strand.
CAGCACCAGATGGCCTCCAAGCCCCCCCAGTCCAAGCCGCTGCTCCCCCTGCTCATGGGCCACATGTCTGAGATGCAGGCCCCAGCCGGCTCCTCCGAGGACGTGTCCGTGACTACGGCGGCGGCGCCTCCCCCCGACTCGGTGCGTCCTTCACCCCTGGGGAGTTACTCCCCGGTGCACCTTCAGGAGGCCACCAGCTCGGGGACGTGCTCCACGTGCACCCCCAGCCCCGCCCCCCCTCACAATCTTTCCTGCGAGCTCTCGGCGGGGCGCTGCCCCCAGGCCACAATGACAAAACAGAGCTCGGGACCCTTACCGCCGACCCCTCCCCCTGCCAGCCTGGGCTTAAAGAGGGGGGTGGTGCCGCCAATGCTGCCGCCCGTGCAGGGACCCGGTCTGCAGCGAGACATGCTGAGCCCACTGGGATGCATGAAGACCGGAAACCACGTGGACGCAAGCAAAGCAGCCAGGATGCACAACGGTAACGTCTCGAATGTTCTCTGTGCATCTTTTGCTCTTCAGTGTTTCACTACACCCCAAACCTAACCCCCCAACAGCAGAAGGCTCCTGTCTTATAGAGGATCTTTGTTTTTGCTGGAGGGCCTTAAAAACAGCTGAACTACTGTAGTATAAAGGATCTTGGACAATCACTTTTGCTGTAGGACCTTAAAAAAAGCAGAGCACTCCTGTCACATAGAGGATCTTTGACTCGCATATTTGCTGTAGGAGGTTAAAAACAGAAGAGCGCTCCTGTCTTATAGAGGATCTCTGTTTTTGCTGTAGGGCCTTGAAAACAGCAGATCACTCCTGTCTTATAGAGGATCTCTGTTTTTGCTTATAGATCCTGAAAAACAGCAGAGGTCCTGTCATATAGAGGATGTTTTACCTATGTTTTTACAGTCAGTCTTAAAAAACAGCAGAGTGCTTCTGTCATATTGAGGATCTCTGACTCACGCTTTTACAATATGTCCTTTAAAAATAGCAGAGCACTCCTGTCAAATAGAGGATCTTTGTTTTTGCTGAAAGGCCTTAAAAACAGCAGTCTTCCAGTGGTATAGAGGATCTTTGATTAGCGTTAACATAGTGCGTGTGTTTTTCTGACTTTCTATATGATTATACAGTATCAGCCACTTTGCTGAAGTAAATGTGCAAAGTGAATGTGTTGTAAACAAAAAAGAACAGCCCAGTACTGACTTTATTGAAAATGATGGCGTCATCATTGATCAACTTTCAATGCCTTTGTAATGCACCAACTTGACCACTAGGTGGAGCAACTACACTCTTTAGTTGTGCTTTCACCTGCTTGTGTAGCATCATGCATGAGAACAACCAAAAGGTGTCCAGTCGGGTACAATGTGGTTGTCTACCACGATGCCATTTATGGCACCAAAAATCAAACCTCCATCTTTCGTCTGTGAGATGATCTCGTTTTTAGAAATCTTGTCTTGTCTTCTTCTCTCCCTCCTCTGCATCTTCCTGCTTTCCAACCATCGACGCCCACCCACCGCCTCCCGCCCCCACAGCGCACCACCTTTCCCCTCAGGCCTTGAAGTGGAGGGAGTACCGCCGCCAAAACCCTCTCGGAGGTGAGAGGCTCTGTGGCGTCTCTTCGTCCTCCGCCGCCGCCCCTGCCGGCTCAGACCTTCAGAGGAAGGGCGGTGCGCACCCTCCCAGACGCAATGTGTTCGATTTCCCTCTGGCTCCGTCAGGTCACCCGCCAGGACACCCTCATGGTGCTGCTTGTTTTATCGCGTGTGCTTCTCTGGGGGTCGCGTGACCCCTGACTTCCTATTCGTGTGTGTTATTGTAATTGTGTGTTATTGTGTGTCTCCTTCAGTCAAGCCTGTGCAGCAAAGCTACAGCGACTTCCTGCCCGACTACTTCTCTCTGACCGAGCGGCCGCCAGAGGAGTTCTGCCTCTCTCCCGACGCGTCCTCGTCTTCGTTTTCCTCCTCCTCCTCCTCCTCCTCCTCGCAGTCCCACATCAGCGTCGACATGACGCACAAGAGAGGTGGGATACGCGTGATACCCAATATAGTAGACATAATAAAAGAAAATAAGACATATAAAACATGTGTACGACCTTCTTAATGTGCTTCTTAACATTATTAGAGCCCTCTAGACATGAAATCACACCCCTATAGTCACCTTTACACTCCTATTACCCAATATAGTAGACATAATAAGAGAAAATAAGACATACGGCATAGAAAACCTGTTTACAACCTTCTAAATATGGTTTTAACATTATTAGAGCCCTCTAGACATGAAATCACACCCGTATAGTCACCTTTACACTCCGATTACCCAATGTAGTAGACATAATAAAAGAAAATAAGACATAGACAACTTTTTTACGACCTTCTAAATATGTTTTTTTATGAGACCCCCCCATATGACGTAACACCCCTACAGTCACCTTTACCTTTTTTAAGAGAAACCTTTTATAAGAGAAAATAAGATGATAGATAATACACCTAGTGACCAGCGTACAATGCTACGTCTCATCACAGCGTCTTTGAATGCATCTTCAGACTGCCTTATGTTTGTATTTTAATTCATGAAGAAATTTTTATGGTTTATTTAGGCAAAAAAAGACGTCAAATAATAGGCCACATTCAAGCATCAACAGCGTGATTTAATAATCCCCTCCTCCTTCCTGCCAGGTTTGGTGAAGGCGGTCAACACAGCAGTGGATCTGATCGTGGCCCACTTTGGGACAAGTCGAGACCCCGATGTGAAGGTAGCCATCACATCCTCCACGTTGACCAGCAGTCTGGTGACCCCTAACCCCAAACCCCTCCCTGTTTTGGTGCCACCAGGCTAAACTGGGCAACAGCTGGGTGAGCCCCAACGTGGGGCACCTCATCCTGAAGTACTTGTGTCCAGCGCTGCACGAGGTCCTGCAGGACGGCTTGAAGGCCTATGTGCTGGACCTGATCATTGGACAGCGGCGCTGTCAGCCCTGGAGTCTGGTGGAGGCCTCCACCCAGCTGGGTGAGAACAAGCATTTGGACTTTGACGGCCCCGTCTCCTGGCTCACGCTCCCTCTGCCGTGTTCTTCTCCGTCAGGCCCGTCCACGCGTGTCCTCCACAACTTGTTCACAAAGGTGAGCCAGTTCTCGGAGCTGACGAACCACAGCATGAGACTCAACGCCTTCATCTTTGGCCTCCTCAAGTGAGTCCTCGTCTTTGTCTTCTTGTTTTGGTCAGCCTGTCCACACCTTCTCATCTGTCTTTTCCTCCAGCCTGAAATCTTTGGAGTTCTGGTTCAGTCACCTCTTTACACACGAAGGTAGGAGTTTCTGAGGAAGGCGTCATGGAAGTAGATGTTCCCTCCTGAAACACATGCTGCTTCTTCTTTCAGACATCATTGCGGCCCACTACAGCCCTTGGGGTCTCCTCCCCTTGTCTCAGGGGGCGTGTCAGCAGCTCTTTGAGGAGCTCCTCCTCCTCCTGCAGCCGCTCTCACTCCTCCCCTTCCACCTGGACCTGCTCTTTGAGCCGCACCTCCTCCAGAAGGGCGAGGAGCACCTGAGGCGCAAGGAGCAGCTGTGCTCGGCCGGCCAGAGCGCCGACCGCTCTGGCTGCTCCACCTTCCAGCTGATGAGGGGATGGAGCGCCACCGTGGGCGAGATGGTGGCCAAGAAGGAGAGGGCGGGGCTCAGGCGAGAGGGCACGTGGCCCAGGATGGAGGCTTCTAGAGGAGCCGCCGAGAGGGACGCGATGGAAGGTGGCTTTGCAAGCCTGTGGAAGGACAGAGGGACGGGAGGACGGCGGATGAAAGGTGTGGGACAAGAAAGTGAAGACCAGAGCGAGGAGAAGGACGCGAGGAAGGACAGGCAGGCGGGCTGGTGGTACCAGCTCATGCAGTCCTCGCAGGTCTACATCGACCAGTCCGCGGAGGGGTCCAAGTTTGTCAAGACGGAGAAGAGGAGGACGTCGTCGGAGAGAAGACACTGCCAGCCGCCGCCCACCAGGGAGGGTGTGGTGGAGGGCGCCGAGTCCAGGCAGGAAGGGGAGGGCCTCGGGAAAAGCGGCTGTGAAGCAGCGCCGCTCGGACCCGGAGGACGTCCGTCCTGGATGGGCAGCCCACCTGAGTCGGTTCTCAGCCAGGAGAAGGAGGTGACAGGGGGCGGGGCTCCCGCCGAAGCCCAGCAGGGGAGTCAGGCCCAGAGTCTGCGCTGGGGACACCTTTTTGGATCCAGCGTGGGCTCCCCCACTAGGATGGACGCTGCTGAGCAGAAGGCCAAAGCTCATAAGAACAGGTAACTTTACGTGGGGGTGGGGGGCGCAGGATTGTTGTCTAACAAACACTTGCCCCTGCCAGGCCGCCATCAGGCTGGCTCGGCCTGGACGCGTCCGTTCTTGGCCTGATGGCTCAGACCATCGGAGCAGGAGGCGGGAAGAAGGCGGAGTCTCCGGCCACGATCATCCAAACCAAAGCTCCGCCCACATCACCCTCACCACTGGGCGAGGTGGACGGGTCCACGTGGTAAGAACCTTCTCAGTTTGTCGCTCCCAAAGTCCTAAAGACCAGCGTGTTGTCCTCCCTCAGTGACGTGCGAGCGCTGTGCCACCACATCGCCACCGAGCCGGGCCAGCTCAGCTTCAACAAGGGCGACGTCCTGCGGGTGCTGAGCAAGGCCGACCCCGATTGGCTGCTGTGCTCGCTGGGTGCCAGTCGAGGCCTGGTCCCCATTGTCTACGTCACGCTCTGCAGCACGGAGGACAGCCAATATGGCGGCCACGGAAACAGAAAGTGAGCATGCAAACGTCCCAAAATGAGACTCTCAGTGGCTCCGCCCCCTTCCACCATCACCACTCGGACTTCCTGTCTCTGGCTTTGTGTCCTCGTAGACGTGTGTAGGTGGTCACGTGACTGCTGTGGGCGGGGGGGTGTCCCGGACAAGGTCAGTTTGAAATTCATCAGTGCAATATTCCAGTGTCAGCTGACCGCTATGCTAAACACCTCCACTAGAGGTCTCTGCAAACACCTCATAGATGATTCTAATAATAACCTACACAGCTCGTTAGCGCTAGTAGCTTAGCTTGCTCAACATTTCAAACCAGACGGTTTTGAAGGGCAGTGTGGAAGGGGCTAGACTCTAACAACAGCGGCCGGTGGGGGGGGAGAATTCCTGGCCTGTAGGTGTTTTGTTTTTTATTGTAAAAATAAAATACATTGATGGGTAACGAGGTTACTTCATGTTATTAGATATTAGTCAGCTATAACGCTAAGTTAGCGTATGTTGACCAACATTGGGTTACTTTTAGCACAAAATGTAGCAAAGACAGGAAATGGCATCATTTTGTTGGCGGCTACATGCCGCTGCTTCACTTCCTCAGACGCTTGTACGGCGCTTAAAAATGTTTCAATTTAAAACATGATTTACTAACCCTCACTCTTTATGATTTTACTATTTTACCGTTGGCACCGCTTAACTTCATTTTACACTCGTGTGGCCCTGAAGAATGTTTAAAAAATAATCATTTTACATTATTTATTACTCGTCATTCAAGATAAGAATATTATGATTTATTTTTTGACTATTTTACTATAAGCAAACACACTTGTGTGGCTAAGAATGTTTAAAAAAAATAATAATTTTACATTATTAAAACATTATTTATGACTCAAATTATTATTAGATTTTTTTTTTACAGTTTTACTATTAGCACTGCTTAACTTCTTTTTACACTTGTATGGCCCATAAGAATGCTTTAAAAAATTAATTTTACATTATTAAAACATGTATTACTCAGATTTTTATGATATATTTATTTATTACTATTTTGCTATGAGCAACACCTAACCTTTTTTACACGTGTATGGCATTTACGAATGTAAAAAATGACATTTTATATGATTTAAAACATTAGTTATTACGCCTCATTCAAGCTAAGATGAAGTTGTTTTTTTCCCCATTTTACTTTTATTATTAATAATAGTACAGGGTTCTGCTGCACTTCCTGTCTTTGTGCACGTCACCATTAAAGCATCCTAGGTGTTAAATAGCAGGGGTGTCTTAAATTTTCTCCAGTGAGTGCGACATTTAGATGACAATGGAAGGATGGGGGGGGGGGCAGCATGGGTAGAATTTGTCCATGAAAGATGCTAAAGTCAATCCAGTGTAGGTTAGTTTTGCACGAAAGGTGAAATATCTAATAATAATAAATTAATATTTTATTTTTACAATATGCCGAGGGTCAACATAAACGGCCCCCAGGCCGCGCTTGGGACGGCATTGTCCTCTTTCAGCAGGCTAGCAGCTGATTTTCTGGGGCATGTTTTAGCTGATGAAGATGTGTTTGTCTTATATGGAAAAAGGACACTAACATTTTCTGTGTCAGCTGACCTGGGTGTGAAGGTGGTTGCCAGGTGTTGGCTGGAGGAAAGAGGAGTAGTTGAAGTGTCTTCTTGTACAGGTGAAAGACTATTTCATAAGGTGTAAATATGATGGTGGAAGGCTTGCAGGTGAATGTTAGGATGATCCATGTTGATAATGCAGTGACAGCTTCAGTGTCAAAACAAGTGTAAATATCTTCTTCTTCTTCTGTGTGTGCGCTACCAAACTAACGTGGATGTGAAATAACAAAGTGCTCTTGTGACCACAAGCTTTTTCTCGAGTTTTTTCAATTTATTTTTTATACCAAACAGCAAGGGAGGGATGACTGTACCCGTTGTCTTAGCAAAATCACTGGGGAAAGGACTACATCTGCTGGTCACAGTAGGTATTACAGTCAGTTTAACTGCACTATTCATTGGTTGAATTTCCACAAAGTAGGATTCCTTATTTATAAATAAAATATTTTGGTAGTTAGAGCATAGAAAACATGTTTTCCACCTTCTAAACATTCTTAGAACCCTTCAGATGTCAACTAACACCCCTATGCGTCTGTGTAGGCTCTCAGTCGTACAGGAGTTGTCCATCGAGGGAAAGGCTTCTTGAGACGTCATCTGTACTTCTGTGAAGAAGGTGTCGGACGTTTCGCTCCTCATCCGAAGAGCGTCGTCAGCGAACTAATAAGTGCTGGTAGCCTAGGCCTTAAATACAGTAAGAGTGGGCGGAATTGGTGTGCCAACACCCTCCTCCTATTGGTTCCTTACACTAAGACTGGGCGGAGTTGAGGTCTAATCCTCTCCTGCTATTAGCACCTCCAATCAAAGGGAAGTGTCGCTCCCTGAGTTGGGTATGAACGACTCTGATACTGGCTCGTTAGCATCTATTGTTCTGGCTCGGCCCTGGCTCCACCTCATTTGCAAGACTAAGAGCTGTGGGTTTTGGTCTCAGTAACCTGCTGAACACAGGGTCCAAATTAAACCTCAAACCACCATTCCGATTCAATGATGGGTTCTGTTGTTTGACAAAAATAGCTTCCTTTACTCCTCTTTCAAACCATCTGTTTTCTTTGGCCAAAATCTTTACCTCGCTGTCCTCAAAAGAGTGATTGGTAGCTTTCAGGTGTAGATGTACTGCTGATTGAGGACCACTAGAATTGTCCCTGCGGTGTTGATAAAGCCTTTTTTGGAGCATTTGCTTAGTTTCCCCAATGTAGTGCTCTTTGCATTCCTCATCTTTACAGTGGATGGAATAGACCACATTGGAGCCTTGTCTTTAGGATGCACTAGTTTTTGTCTCAGGGTATTTACTGGTTTGAAATAGGTAGGAATTTTGTGTTGCCATAAGATCCTCTGGAGTTTTTCGGAGACCCCCGCTACATAAGGGACTACCACTCCTCTCCTTTTTGCTTCTGTGGGCTTTTGGGTTTCTTTCCCTACTCTCTTCTTTTGACATTTGTTAAAAGCCCACCGCGGGTACCCACAGGTTGAGAGCGCTCTCTGGACATGTTGTGTCTCCTTTTTCCTTCCCTCAGCACTAGTTGGTATTTGCTCCGCTCTATGTTGGAGGGTCCTAATAACCCCTAGTTTATGTTGTAGTGAATGGTTTGATTCAAAAAGCAGGTATTGGTCAGTGTGTGTGGCCTTTCTAAAGACCTCTGGAAGTAGCTGTCTGTCCTCTCCTATAATTACCTTGCAGTCTAAGAAGGCTAGTTGCTTCTCTTTAGCGTCCTCGCGAGTAAATTTGATATTGGTGTCCAGCTGGCCTAGGCTACCAGCACTTATTAGTTCGCTGACGAAGCTCTTCGGATGAGGAGCGAAACGTCCGACACCTTCTTCACAGAAGTACAGATGACGTCTCAAGAAGCCTTTCCCTCGTAACACCCCTATAGTCACCTTTACACTCCTGTCACCCAATATAGCTGACATAATAAGAGAAAATAAGACATAGAAAACCTGTGTATGACCTTCTAAATATGTTTTTTAACATTACTAGAGCCCTCTAGACATGAAATAACACCCCTATAGTCACCTTTACACTTGTATCACCCAATATAGTAGACATAAGAGAAAATAAGACACCACCACTTCCTGTGGTATTATCTCGTCAATGTAACATGACTGACACCTAGTGACCAGCGTAGAATACTACATATCACAGCGTCTCTGAATGCGACTTCTGAATGCTTATATTTGTGTTTTCACTTAATTTTGCCATTTTTATGCTTGAAAATGCTTATCTTTATTATTATTTATTTGAATATACAATACTATATATTATTTTTGAATAGTTTATTAATGTATTATGTTAATTATTGAAGTATTTAAATTAATTGACATTTTTATTTTACTGTTTTTATTACTGAATTGTTTAGTAATGTGTTAATTAAATTAAAAGTATTAAAATAATATATTGATATCAATGTATAAATTAATGAATATATATAGTATTTATATAGTATAGTAAGTATAATTATTTATTATTATTATTATTCAAATAATTAGAACATTTTTATGATTGAAAATGCTTAACTTGGGCAAAAAAATGTAAAATATGCTTAAATATGCATCGTTTTGACCAACAATTTCATTTATATTTATTTATTATTTATTTATTTTGAATATACTATGTGAGTTTAATGAATTTATATATATATATATTATTAATACTATACATGTGTAATATAATAATAATATAGAAAATAGAATATTATTATTTGCATTATTTCCAATACTACTATTTTTTCCCCTGAAACAAAGCTAGCCGGTGACAAGAAGACTGATGACAGGAAGATGTTGACAGGAAGTGAAGAGCTGTAAGGTTTTATTGTGAAAATTCATGCTTTTTAAAGTAAAAAAAAAAAAATCAGAGTTAATGTGATGAGCGACGCTGACGTGTTTTTATCGCTTCAGCTTCCATCCTGGCTGGGGTGCTTCACTCCGACGCAGCGTTTGCCCTGCAAGACATTCAGCAAACATTCACATACTAGGAAGTTATACCGATCCTGTTCTTTTCAAAGTAAGAGCTGCACCGGCAGAAAAGGGAAAAGATGCAAAATCACTGGGAGTCGTTGGCATCTCATTCACGACGATGAGCTGTCAAAAAAACATGACATTAAACCCTGGAGTAAAAACAATATCAAACACACCTTGGAGAAAAATAAAACTAAACACAGTGGAATAAAAAAAATGTAAAAACACCTTGTATTAAAAAAAAAGGACAAAGCACACCTTATAGTCTAAAAAGAAACTAATGAACATTTTCTAGTATAAACAGTAAATATGAAACACATTGTAGTTAAAAAAAAACTGTTTGTAGTAAAAAAAAACCCACCTTGGAGAAAAATAAAACTAAAAATGTAATAAGAGAAAAACACGTAGATAAAAAACACCTTGTATTTTTTTTTTAAAAAGGGTAAATAAGAATCACACCTTGTAGTAAAATTTAACAAATAATGAGCTTGTAGTAAATAAAATATTTTTTAAAAAATTGTAATAAAAAGTAAATTAAAAAACCACCCTGTGTAGTAAAATAACAAATAATGAACACTTTGTAGTGAAAATAATAATAATAAAAGAAGCTTACAGTAAAAATTAAATAAAAAAAAGCACACATAAAAAGCAGCTTGTAGTCAAGCAAATGTAAAAAGGCCACCTTGTAGTTGTTGTTGTTGCAGGTTTCCTTCAGGTGATCCACATGTTTCATCACCTCCTCCACCTTTGGAGCATCGCTAGCGACACACAACCTCAAACCTCGTCTGGACACCAGGCTGAGGAGGAGAGGACAGGTTACCGTGGCGACCCACACCCTCGCTCTCCATCCTCGGCGTGTACTCACACGACGGCATCGATGCGGCAGCCGTGACCGGCGGCCTGAAGACGGTAGTCCACGACGGCGCGGGGGGGCAAGCAGGTGTTGGAGGCGGACAAGCAGCAGCTGACAGGAAGCTGACAAGCACAAACTGGAAAAACACAAACAGGATCTCATTCCCTCGCTTTTTTACCTTCACACGTTCAAGTACTACATTTAAAAAATGGTACCAAATCTCAGAAAATTAAATCTTGTTTTTTAAAAAAGGTACACCATCTAAAAAAATACACAATCTAAAAAAAAAAGTTTTTAAAAACGGTACACAATCTCAAATTGTTTTTTTTATAGTACACAGTACACAGTAGTACACAGTACCAAAGAAATGGTACACAATCTCAAAAAAATAAATATATATTTTTTAAAAAGGTACACCATCTGAAAAATAAAAAAAAATGTACACAATCTCAAAAAATATTTTAAAAACAAGTTACACCATCTGAAAAATAAAAAAGGTACTCAATCTAAAAAAATAATTTAAAAAAAAAGATACACCATCTCAAAAAACAAATTAAAATAAATATTTTCAAAAATGATGTCATCTAAAAAAAAAACTTTTTTTTTTAAAAAGCTACACTCTCAAAAGAAAAAAAAAGAATTTAATGTGGGGGTGTCCAAAGCGTGGCCCGGGGGCCTTTGAGGCTGGCAGCTCTTTTTTTTTTTTTTTAATTGGCCCACTGCATTTTCAAAAAATGTAATTTTTTTAAAAATAATATAATATTAATAATATAAACCTATGTATTAAATAATAATCCAGACAATATATACCTTTTAGCCTATTTCAAAATGGGGAAAAGATCAAAATGACCAAAAAGATGCCAAATTTTGGAGTAAGTCAGGAGATGCGGTACTGAATCATACTGAGGCGATGTTCCTCATATTTGGACTTTGTGAACTTCTCAAGTGGGTCAAAATATTAGAAACAGCTGTCAAACAACTACAACCACAATAACAATAATAATAATAATAATAATGCTGAAAATAATGAATGGAGGTTTGCCTGCAAAAGGTGCCAATGTTGAACTGCATTGAAAAAAAGATGAATTTAAGAAAGAAAGGAGTTTTTCAGTCTTCATCTTTCGAAAAAGCAAAGCAGAGCTGACCTGTGCAGCAGCAGAAGAGGACGAGGATACTGAGGAGGAGCTTGGTATCGACCCGCAGAGCCATGACTGGACCAGGATCGGCTGAGCTCCAGACCGTGGGAGCTTAGTCCGGCAGTGGTGGAGAAGAGGAAGGTCCGCTTTCCTTTAAATGCTCTCCTTCCTGCTTTCTCTCTTTCACTTTCTACTTTCTCCTCTTCCTCCTCTGTCATCACGCCACCAAGAACCAGAACTGTGTGTGTGAAGAAACTTGCACGTTAACCACTTAATTTATTGGTATATATATTTATGTTTCTTATGTTCTTATTCTTATTCTTTCTTGTATTTTCTTTCTTTTCTTGGGAGAATGAACAGAATAAGATTTTCATTGCATGGTATAACTGCTGTTTTACTATGCACATGACAATAAAACTCTCTTGAATCTTGAATCTCAAAGACATTTCCTGGAAACATCTAACGGTCTTTTGTTGGACTTCAACACAAACACAATGAGAATATTTTAGGAAAAAATACAACTTGACAGTCCTAAAGCTTCTCTAATGGCAACGGTTTGACCCTGGAACAGACTATTTCTATTTATTATTATTTTGTAACTAATATACAGAGTTTCCCTTCTTTTTACACTTGTATGACACTTAAAAATGTTAAAATTTGACTTCAAACATTACCTGTGCATTTAAAAAAGCTTCTCTAATGGCCACAGTTTGACCCTGGAACAGACTATTTCTATTTACATCTTGTTTTGTTAATATTATACAGTGCTTCACTTCTTCTTACACTTGTATGACACTTAAAAATGTTCAAATTTGACTTCAAACTCTGCCTGTACACTTTATAAAGGGCTGAGGGTGACCACAGTTTGACCCTGGAACAGACTATATCTATTTACATCTTGTCTTGTTACAATTATACAGTGTTTTGCTTCTTTTTACACTCGTACAACACTTAAGGATGTTAAAATGTGACTTGCGACTTTGCCTGTACGCTTAATAAAGTTGTTGGGTTGGCCACGGTTTGACCCTGGACCAGACTATTTCTACTTTCCTTGTTTCCTGTGGGAAGAATGATCACAAAAGCCAACTTTTTTGTGAGGCTTTTTCAGTTCTTGAGAATAGATTTGTCCCAAAGTAAGAATAATGTGTGTGAGGTTGTTGGACGTGTACGTGTAACATGATCTCTTATCAAATGAGGGCGAGATGAATATTACGCAATACATCAGATCATATTTAAACGCGTGAATCGAGCCTCTGGCTGAGCTTCTGACGTGAAATGAAAGCGGGGATGATGACACTTTGTCCCACTCAGACGTCCACGTTGTCTTCTGTGTTTATGTGTTTTTTTATTTACTGTATGTCCTTGACTTACACGTTTCTTGGAAAGCTTTCCCGCTTGTGTTTACTCCCTGGGACTGAAGCCAAGAGTGGAAAGTACTAATAAAGAGTATCGCTTTCTGTATATCTGCAGCACGGGAGTGGGAGTTCAGGAAGTAAATGTTTATGGACGTACAAGACACACCAGTCAAATGTTTCCCATCCAATAACCCTGCACAAGACCTTGGTTTTTTTGCTTAAAAAAGATGTGAAATATTAAAGCTTATTTTTGACAGGAAGTGTAGTTTGTAGACAGCTTATTCTGTAATAAAGAATGCATTCCTATACTGTAGGTGCAATAGATAATCATTGATAAATGATAAGTATGTTTTTATTGACCTGCGACACATTCTAAAAATATCATTCAACAAGACAGCTTAAAAAAAACAAAGTATGAAGAGTAAAAAGTTGTAATCTAACCAGAAAAAGTCACCATTTCACAAAAATAACATAATATTGTTAAATAATGTCATTTTGCTAGCATAAAGTTGAATTATTAAAAATAAATTTTTAACTTAAAAATATAATTTCATATATAACATAATCTAGTTGAAATATAATATAAAACAAACAAATTGTCATTTTTGGGGGGAAAATTGGGCTGCAGAAAAAGTTATAATGTTTTGAGAATAAAGTCATAACTACGAGAAAAAAAATTACAAGTAGAAAGTTTAATATTTGCAAAAAAAACAGCTGAAAATGAAACAAAAATTAGCAGTAATTTTATGAGAATTAAGTCATATTCGTAACAACAAAAAAGTGGCAATATTACAAGAATAAACACGTAACATTGTGAGGAAAAATGATATTTAGTAACGTAGAGTTGAAATATTAAAGACATTTTTAAAGACATCGCTTGCATTTTTCTGACCAAATATTTGCTGTCACTTTTATTTTTTTCTGTTTCACCATAACTTCCTGTCCTGGGCTTTTATTTTGGTTCATATCTATTTCCTGCTTGGCACGGGATGCATGACCTTTACTCTTGTTAGTGAGTAATAATAATAATAGTGAGTCCTATTGCTACTTTAATCATGTGATCAATTTTGATCATTGAATCATTTAACAATTTAATTATTTTTATACTTTGATCACTTAATAATGAAAAAATGTCATCATTTAATAATGTATAACAATTTGGTTATTTAATTATTTAATTTAAAAAAAATAATGTGATACATTTGGATCATCCATCCATTTTCTATACCGCTTCATCCTCATTAGGGTCGCGGGGGCATGTTGGAGCCTATCCCAGCTGACTTCGGGTGACAGGCGGGGTACACCCTGGATTGGTCGCCAGCCAATCACAGGGCACATATAGACAAACAACCATTCACACTCACATTCATACCTATGGACAATTTAGAGTCGCCAGTTAACCTCACCTGCATGTTTTTGGAATGTGGGAGGAAGCCGGAGTACCCGGAGAAAACCCACGCGCACACGGGGAGAACACGCAAACTCCACACAGAAATGCCCAGGGGAGAATTGAACCCAGGTCTTCCCAATCTCCAGGCTGTTCCTGTATTGGCCAACGTGCTAACCACTAGACCTTGGATCATTTTGTAATAATTGTATTATTTCACACTTTAATCATTTGATCAATTTTGGTCATTTAATAATTTATGACAATTTAATTATGTATGAAAAGTGTATAATTTTAATATTTAAATAAATGTAATAATGTGATCAATTGTGCTAATTTGATGATTACATTATTTTATTATTTGACACTTTGAGAACTTGGTAGGTTTTAATAATTTCATAATTTAATAATGTATGAAAATCTGATCATTCAAATATTTAAATAAATTTGTTCCGTTGCATTTTTGTGAGGTTTTTTATTCTTGCTTTCTGGTATTCTTCTCCTGCGCGGGTGAGTTCCTGTTTCCACCTCCCATGGTGAGTTTTTTTGTTAGCCCCAGCTGTGCCTCATTGCCTAATTTGTCGGTTTGCTACTTTGTCTTTTTGTGTGCCGTTTCGCTGAGCGAGAGCTGATTTTTTGTTCCTAAAAGACTTTATTGACCCTTCCTGTCGCTATGTCTCTGCATTGTGTTGTAACGCTCCACGCAATCCTGGCAGAACAAGCCAGATGTGGATGTTTTGTTCAGATAGCTTAGAATTTATTGACTACTTACTTCTGCAAATTGTTAATTCATTGTTTTTGCTCATACTTGTAGTTTTCCTGGGACTATGGTTACCTGTGTGATGGTTGAATCTCTGTTGGTAGTATTCTCCTTTTCGGGCGACTTCCTGTTTCCACCTCCCATGGTGAGTTTTTGTTAGCCCCACTGTGCCTACTTTGTCTTTTTGTGTGCCGTTTCGCTGAGCGAGAGCTGCTCTTTTGTTACTAAAAGACTTTATGGACCCTTCCTGTCGCTATGTCTCTGCATAGTGTTGTAACGCTCCACGCAATCTTGGCAGAACATGCCAGATGTGGATGTTTTGTTCAAATAGTTTAGAATTTAATGTCTAATTCTTTCTGAAAATTGTTTTTGCTCATACTTGTAGTTTTCCTGGGACTATGGTGTGATGGATGCATTCCGTTTGTGGGCGCCTTCCTGTTTCCACCTTCCATGGTGAGTTTTACGTTAGCCCTAGCTGTCTGTACCTCCGAGCCTGCTTGGTCATTTTTGCTGCTTTGCCTTTTTGTGCGGCAACCATGACAAGCTGGGCTGTACAGTTGGAATAAAAAGGCAACAACAGCAACAAGCAGGAAGTTACAAAAGACAACAAAGTTTATTTAAACCCTAACAACACAACGACCCTCGCAACACACAGCAGAACATTTGGATATCCCTTTAGCAGCAGGAAATGACGTCACAGAATGAATCATGGATAACGTGCGTTGTGTTTCACACTCAGAACAAACAAACACGTCCACTTCGTTCTTCTTCTTCCCTCTTAAGCGCTTCCAAAAGCAGACGCGCGGGTGGAGCGCGCACCATCTTTACTTTTCTTATCCAGGTAAGCAATGAGGTTTCCAACACACGGGCTCTTGTCCGGCGGGGGGGCACACAGCATCTTGCCCGCCTTTGTCACCAAGCTGGGAAAAAAGAGCGGATGCACACCCGTCAACATTTGTATTTAAAAGAAGGGCTTTTTCCGGAAAATGAGAGAAAATAGGGCAAATCCTCCATTTTTTTCATGAAAGTTAAAAAAAACTATTCAAAGGGGAAAGAAGGGCAAATAAGAGAGTTTTTGGGAGGTGTGAGAGGTACAACGATGCAGCGTCAAAGAAAAGATCATTTTTAATTAAATTAGACTCCTTTTTAAATTGAAAATTTGATTATGTATTAATTTCATCATTTAACAATTTGAAAATTTCAATCTTTTAATATTTGTGACTTGAATAATTGAATACAGTTTGATAATTTCATAATTTCATTACTTACAATAATTTGATAATTGAATAATATAAAAATGTATAATTTAACGGTGTTATTATTTGATATGTTAATACATTGATGCTTTCCTAATTTGAACATTTAATAATTAAATAATTAACGATAATGTAATGATTTGACATTTTAATAATTTAATAATTGAATAATAATTGAATGATTGTCATAATGTCATTTCTTTGATCGAATTATTTGATACATGAATCATTTGGTGATTTCATCATTTATGAGCATTTCATTATTCTTAATATAATTCTTAATCATTAGTTCATTGTTTTTTTGATCACTTGATCGTTTAATAATGTGATGCATTTTGATCATTTAATGAATTTTTAATTATTTGATACTTTAATAATTTGATCATTTCATTACATTCAGTAATTAAATAAGGAATAATCATTTTATCATTTAAGTATTTTGATAATGTAATAATTTTATCAGTTGTGATAATTTGATCATGTAAAAAATATATAATATAATTATGAAAATATTTCATGCTTTAATAATTTTGTAATGTGATACGTTTTCAACATTGAATAATTTGATGAATTTTTATCATTTAATCATTTATTACAATTTAATAGTTTAATAATTATTTGAAAAATATTTTTGATCATTTGATAGTTTGATAATGCGATCAATTTTGCTAATTTAATCATTTTGAGTATTTAATCATTACATACTTTCATAGTCTAACACATGCTGATCATTTCATTTTAATTTAAAAACGTAATATCATTTATGAACGTGTTATAAATGAATGGTTGCATGAATACATTGTGGTCATTTGATAATTGAATCATTTGCTGAATGTTGATCGTTTCTAAAAACAAACGTTGACTGCCCCACACAGCAGAGAAAGGACAGGGAGAGATGGCTGCAACGCTGGAAGAATTAGGAGGAAACATTTCTCAACTGCTCTGTGTTAAATATAACAACAGCGTTAGAGTGCCATCTGCTGGATGTGGCCTGCGGGACACTTACACGGTGGCGCTGATTTTGCAGCCCTTCCCGGCTTCCTGGAGGTGATGGCTGGCCAGGATCTGGAGGGGGAAGCACTCCCTGGCGGAGGTCTCCAGGCAGCAGCCCACCAACTTCTGAGCTGCAAGAAAGACGAGGGACACGTGGTTGGCGGGTGTCAGCGGGCGAGAGCGCTTGTCGGGCGCTGTCCTACCTGCTGCTGAGTGGCAGCACAGCACAGCCAGCAGGAGCAGAGATGCCGGGCGGGCGTCCATCTTCTGGCGTGGAGGTCTTTGCCGAGTGGTGGATGTGCAGGCGGAGGTGAAGGAGGTGAAGGAGGTGAAGGAGGTGAAGGAGGTGAAGGAGGTGTGTGCTGCTCTGCAACGCCACAGGTGTATTTATACAGGTGTGCTGCAGAAAGCGAAAGTCACTTTCCGCACCGCTGAGGGGGGAACATGCGGGGCGAGCTTCTTGCCAAAAATGTTTCCGACACATCATTCCCTGCAATCAAACACTTTTTTCGAGCTGGTGGCCCCCTGCCCTCACCTGAAGGCCCCACCCATGCGTCTCCTGGGAGGGTTTTTTTTTGTGCGGTGGAAGTTCCAAAACTGAAACTCTTCTACTTTCCAGACTTCTTTCCCCACGTCGGACATTCACACGTTTCTGGCGACCCGCCACAGATTCATTTGGACCGCCACAAGTGGACAAAATTGTACAAAAAGTGAAAATGAATCATTCTAAAATGAAAATAATAATACAAAAAAGATACATGTCTTTTTGACGTGGATTATTTCTAGGCTTTCACGGGCCACATGAAATGATATGGCGGGCAAAAACAATCCTAAACTACATGATCCTGTGTGAAAAAGTGATTGCCCCCCCCCCCCTGTTAAAACATAACTTAAGTGAGATTAGCTGAGATCTATCAGTGTGGAAAAGGTTATAAAGTCATTTCTAAAGCTCTGGGGCTCCAGCCAACCACAGTGAGAGCCATTATCCACAAATGGCCAAAACATGGAACAGTGGTGAACCTTCCCAAGAGTGGCCGGCCAACCGAAATGACCCCAAGAGCACAGCGACGACTCATTCGAGAGGTCACAAAAGACCCCACAACAACATCCAAAGAACTGCAGGCCTCACTTGCCTCAGTTAAGGTCAGTGTTCATGACTCCACCATAAGAAAGACGCTGGGCAAAAAGGGCCTACATGGCAGAGTTCCAAGACCAAAACCACTGCTGAACAAAAACAACATTAAGGCTGGTCTCCATTTTGCCAGAAAACCACTTGATGATCCCCAAGACCTTTGGGAAAATACTCTGTGGTCTGACGGGACAAAAGGTGAACTTTTTGGAAGGTGTGTGTCCCATCCATTTGGCGTAAAAGTAACACTGCATTTCAGAAAAAGAACATCATGGCAACAGTAAAACATTGTGGTGGTAGTGTGATGGTCTGCTTGAGGACCTGGAAGATTTGCTGTGATAAATGGAAGCATGAATTCTGCTGAAGAGCCTTGTGTTTGGTACGCCTGCGCTAGATTCCCTTCATAAAAGAAAGCAAAGAGCGACTTTTTCTGGGCTTTCTGGACATTTGCGTTATTGTTTGTGCATGTTTCCTTCCTTATGATGGCCTCAATCGATAGTGTTTGTAACTTTCTTGTGATGCATTAGCATGTTGCGTATCAACTTTCATTTTCCAACAAGAGCGAGTTGATGTATTTGAAAGGCTTGTCTTTTTTATTTGCGTGTTTGCGCATGCCACACATGATGACAATCACTTTCTTTTTTGCATTGACTGTTAGTGTCCTGCATTGGAAAGCATGTGATGTGCTACATTATCAATACGGCGTGCTAGGAAGATGATCCCATATGATCATGAAGATCCATGTCACTGACACAAATGGACATAAGCGACTTTTTACTGCTTACTCCTCATAAATAAATGGTACTTTTTGACTCTTTTGTGGTTTATGAGTCCAAAAATAGGCATATTTCAGCAAATCGTACATATTTTTGCCCAAATAAGGCATTTTCACGCATACAAATGTTTCAACGAAGTAAAATACAAACATGAGTCACTCAGAAGAGGTTGCGATGATATGTAGTATTCTACACTGGCCACTAGGTGGCAGTAATGTTACAATAGCCACGGAAGACGAAAGAAGCAGGAAACTGACAAGAACATTCAAAAAGAAAAACAAGCAGTAATTGTACAAAAAAGTCATCATCTCATGAGAAAAATGCGCCTTCCTGTTTCCACCTCCCACGGTGAGTTTAGATGTGCGCCCGAGCTGGGGGGCCGCACTTTGGACACCCCCGCACCGGTCACAACCATGCAATGATAAATTCACTCAACAAATATTATTATTATGCTTGTGTCATACATAGTTTTATTTATTATAGTATTAAAAATTATAACAGATAATTATATGAAAATATCCATCCATCCATCCATTTTCTATACCGCTTCATCCTCATTAGGGTCGCGGGGGCATGCTGGAGCCTATCCCAGCTGACTTCGGGCGACAGGCGGGGTACACCCTGGACTGGTCGCCAGCCAATCGCAGGGCACTTTATATTCTATATATTTAAATTAGATTTAAATGTGATTATATATCATTGTATTGTATGTACTTTATTGATCCCACAGCGGGGAAATTTACTTGTTACAGCAGCAAGCAAGCAAGACAAGTAAAGAGAACAGTAAAGTAAAGCACTACAACATGGTTCAGGTGGTGCAGGTGTTGTAGAGCCTGACAGCGGTCGGTATGAAGGACCTGCGGAACCTCTCCTTCTTACACCGTGGGTGTAACAGTCTGCTGCTGAAGGAGCTGCTAAGGGAACCCACAGTGTCATGTAGCGGGTGAGAGGTGTTGTCCATGATGGATGTCAGCTTAGCCAACATCCTTCTCTCCCCCACTTCCTCCACGGAGTCCAGAGGACCGTCCAGAACAGAGCTCGCTCTCCTGATCAGCCTATTGATCCTGCTCCTGTCCCTGTCCGTGCTGCCCCCTCTCCAGCAGCCCACAGCATAGAAGATGGCTGAGGCCACCACAGAGTCATAAAAGGTCCGTAAAAGAGTCCTGCACACACCAAAGGACCTCAGTCTCCTCAGCATCATTTGACATTATAATATATAATTATATGATCATATATGTATTACTCTTTATATTATATTTAAAATTATAATATGACAGTTTATATTCAATAATTGTAAGTTATGTGTATTATGTGTATATTATTATGTATATATAAAATATATAAAATAAATCTATATAATATATAACCTATATTAAATGATTAAAATTATTATATTTATTATTATTAATAATAATAAATTTATATATTATTTATATTTATTATTATTAATATTAATATTAATATATAATAAAATACTATATACTAATACTAAATACTATATATATATACTATATATATATATATATATATATATATATAAATACTATATATATATATATATATATATATATATATATATATATACATACAGTCAAACATGTCTTAGCGGCCACCTTTATAGAACGGCCACCTGCCTATAGCAGCCACTGAAAAATCCCCCGCAGCGAATGTACATGTTATAGACCCTGTGTATAGCAGTCACCTGTCCAACGCGGCCAGCGGCCACCCATTTTGTCTCAAGTAGAAGCTTCATGCACAAAAAAGTTTTGTTTTTCAATCAATGAAGCCGTCGTGTGTAGACTTTAATTACTGAGTCCTAGCTCAGTCACAATCATTCACAAGATCCACACAAACTGTCAGTTGTTCCACATAAAAAAGCCGTCTTCTTTTGAGCTTGCTATTTCCTGGTCAAACATGTAACTTTAAGAGCATTTGCACCAAAACATTACCGCAAAGTATGCTGGGAACAGGACGTGCTCCCAGCGACGCTACAATTAAAAAAAAAAAAAAAACATACGCTAGCATGCATGCGGCAGCGGGAGCAAAACTGAGTTGGGTTGTACTTAATTGAAGTATTTTAGAATGTACTCACGTTATTTTTCATCAATCCTCATCCACAAATCCATCAAAGTCCTCATCTTCTGTATTCGACACAAACAAAGCCGTCTTCTTTTCCGTTCGCTACTAGTCTGTTAACTTGTCAGTGTTATTCAGCTGCGAAGCAAAGAAGGAAACTTCTCCTGTTGCTTCTGCCAACTTTATTTATTGAACGCGGCCACCAGACAGCAGCTCAGAACACACACACATCTCTCAGCATCGTCTCTCCTTCCTGCTTGCCCACAAGGCAAAGGTTAAACAAGCCCCACTACATAGCTGTCCAGCCAATGCCTGTAAGAAATGACACCGTTTATTTCCTGGTGTGCACTGGTCAATACTGTAATGCCGCTTGTTGTGGGGAAGGAGAGACTCACGTCGCCGATGCACTTTAATGGCTTTATTAACAGCGGAGAACACTGCAGGACTTTACATCCACGCCAACATAAACACACTTCCCAACTCTCTCCAAACTCACAGCTAGCACTGAGCCTAGCTCTCCTGCTCGGGACGCCCACCGTCACTTCCCGTCACTTCCTGATGAACTAAAGCTGTAATGACACTCTGCCGTATAAAAAGTAAAATACTAAAAACAAGTGTAAGCGGTGGGTGGTGGTGGTGGATATATTCTATCAGTTATTATTAAGCCTCTAGCTTCCTTTTAGTAAGTAAAAACCTTGGCTATGATTGCACTACATTGTCATGTAGACCTACAAAGTACACTTGGAAGAACAAGAGGTGAATAAATGTATTGCAACTGATGTGAAACTGATGAGGGGTAGGATTAAATAAGCTTTGCTTCTTCCTACTCCTTTTTGGACATGCAAAATTGTGAATTGTACTATGTGATGTGCTACTGTTTGACTCATATGCATGTTCAGGATGAATTAAAAGCATGAACCATGAACCATGATAATAACAAGCCTAGTAGTGCTGTACAACTTTTATCCGCAGTCCGCAGTGCCCTCTACTGGTCAACATTATTATTATTGTTATTTTCCCTTTTTTTCCCTTTTTTTTCCCTCTACTGGTCAACATTCAAACTGGACGCCAACCTGTCTATAGAAGCCACCTGTCTATAGCGGCCACTTTTGCAGACTCCCTCCAGTGGCCGCTAGAGACAAGTTTGACTGTATATATATATATAATTATAATATATTATTATCTAGTAATATCTACAGTATATATTATACTTTACATTATATATTTTAGGGCCACACGGTGATCTAGTGGTTAGCATGTTGGCCACAGAGTCACAGGGAAGATCTGGGTTGGATTCTCCATTGGGCATTTCTGTGTGGAGTTTGCATGTTCTCCCCGTGTGTGGGGGGGTTTTCTCCGGGTACTCCGGTTTCCTCCCACATTCCAAAAACATGCATGTTAGGTTAATTGGAGACTCTAAATTGTCCATAGGTATGAATGTGAGGGTGAATGGTTGTTTGTCTATATGTGCCCTGCCAATTGCTGGCCACCAGTCCAGGGTGTACCCCGCCTGTCGCCCGAAGTCAGCTGGGATAGGCTCCAGCATGCCCCCACGACCCTAATGAGGAGAAGCGGCATAGAAAATGGATTTACAATGATAATATACTTAGTATATAAAATAATACACTAATTACAATGATACCAGTATTATACTAGATATTCTAATATTTCAAATTAGAGTATGATATGTTTTATATATATAATGAAATGATATTTTAAATGATATTATGTGACGCTGCTGCCCGAGAGAGCGGCATGATGTGGAGTGTGGACGGAAATCGCTCAGTCGTTTTTCCCACAACAATTTTCCTACAAGAAATGTTTGTTTAGCAGTACAGCAGTATTTCAGTGAAGAGGAAGTGAAAAGATGAAACGAGTGTGAAATGTTGTTGTGTTACAGAGGGGTGACTTGAGTTTAGGGATTTTTTTTTCATACTGTAAATAAAAGAAATGAAAGTTAAGAGAATTGCCTCATCTGCCGTTGATCCCTGATAACACGGAAGCGTGTCATGGTTCATTTTATGATGGGTTAGTCGAGGACCTGAGGGCTGATGTCTCGCAGTGACATGACTCATTTATCATAAAAGGAAACATTTTAAAGTGAAAGTAAAAGGCTGAAACATGCCCTCCCCCCTGTTGTTGACTTGGATGTGCTGGAGACAGTTGCTGGATTCCTGGAAGAGTCCTTATTTACCACAATACCTTCTGATCACCCTGACTAACATACAGTACTTTATATGTTTATATTATGTTCCTACACACACACACTTTCTAGGATTTTGTAATGCCCATATTGGCATAAAAGTGGATATCAGATCGTATTGGTGTTGGTTTTTCTGAATTGTTGCCTTATTTTGCACAAACATTTTTGATACAAAGCAGAGTGGGGGTTTGTGTGTGAGAGAGAGGGTGCGAGAAGCGAGCTTTCTAGGACAGTTCTGCCAATGTATGTTTTCTGTGTGTTTGTTTCGGTGTTTTGCTGTGTTTTGGCTTGCTGGCAAAACACGTGGCGGTGGCGACCCCACGTTTTTTAAACTGACAAACATTTGCGGTCGTACGTTTTTCTTTGTATGTGGAGCACACGCACCCTATCCTTCTCCAGGGAAACTTCTGATACTTTGTTGTAAAAGTCAGATTGCCTTCTGGTGAGCTTGGCTAGATAATCCTCCATCTTTCGGTCATTCATTCAGCAGTGTCATGAGCGGCCGTGGAACACGGCGAGTATTTTAGGATCCCAAATGCAGACAAGGGAGGCAGAAAGTACAAAAGAACAATTTAATATACAAAAGAGTCCAAAGCAAAAATACAAAGTACAAATAAGGAAAATCCAACAAGGTAAGAGTCCATAACAAAAAACACTAACAGCAAAAGGCTGTTAGGATAAAACTAGAAATAACAAAAAATACACTGCAGGCAAACCTTACAGGAGAAGATCACAAAACGGGCTAGCAGGTAGGTACAGGTAAGCGGGGAGCCAGAGAGCAGGGTAAGGAGCAGGTACAGGGAGCAGGTTGTCAAGGAGTCAAGGAGTACAATCTGGCACCGGTCTGGAGTTTGGCTGGAGCTTAAGTAGGCCGGTGGTAATGAGCTGCAGGTGTGTGTAATTAGGGCTGGGTCATGTTCAGGGATGTGCTGCAACAAATAAACGACAGAGGGCAGCAGAGCAGAACACAGAACATGACAAGCAGGGCATAAATATGTCTTTTGTGCAGGGGCGTTCCAAACTTTTAGTGGAAAATGAAAGGCTGCAACTTTGACACTTTGATATTTTGTATAGATATGCTAAGAAATTATACATATAAAAAAAAAACGCATCTAAATAGGTATTTTTAAAAAGCCCGTTAATTTCCCTTTTTTTGCTGTTTTTTTATTTCCAAATATTTTGGATTTTTTTTAATTAAATAATCAGAGTCGTTGAGACGCTAACGCAACATCATCTTGCTCTAGTCTAGTTTGTCGTATTTGGCGTCGTCTGCATTTTGTCGGAGACATACCTGAATCCGTGTCTGGTGATCATTCTCCCCAACAGGAAATTAACATTTGTGTCATTCACACATTTTTGGCCCTTCGCTGTACGTACACTCCGAGACCAGTTGAAAAATTGCGAGTACAGTAGTACCTCGCATAACGTAAACCTTTTAAACCCTATAACATAAAGGTTCTCGGAACGGATTATTTACGTTGTAGGGGCTTCTACTGTATTTACATTTTGCCCTGGTATCTTTTAAGGAGGTTCTATGTAGAGCTTCCAAATGCAAAACGAAGAAATGGGAGTGACACAGTAAGCAATTATATTACAAAGAAACATTAAAGTGAAATAGGCTGTTCATCAGCTCATCAACTTTTAAAGGTGAAGCCTTTCAAAGGCAGAGCACCGAACATGAGACACTGAAAGATGTGAGAAAGTTTTACTCTCCCTTGACGGTCCTGATGGCTTCCAAAGGGACCGAAAAAACAAGATTGCGGGTACAAGCGCAGGGTGGCTGGTCTCTCCCTTAGAGCTAAGTTGAGAAGTACTGTCATCCGGGAGAAACTCGGAGTAGAAGCGTTGCTCCTCCGTATTTAGAGGTGCCACATGGGGTGGCTCGGGCATCTGGTCAGGATGCCTCCTGGACGCCTCCTTGGGGAGGTGTTCAGGGCACGTGGGAGAGACTATGTCTCTCAACTAGCCTGGGAACGCCTCAGGCTCCGCCAGGAGGATCTGGACGAAGTGGCCGGGTAGAGGGAAGTCTGGGCTTCTGTGAAAGAATGCGTTTCTATTGTTGTGAAGGTTTTGTTAAGACACAAGGTCCAGCTGTAGTAGGCCCCTTCCTTGAGAAGCTGAACTCTCCTGTAACTAGGGAACGCCCAATAGCAAATAAAGAGAGGTTTTCGGAGAGCGTATCCATAGTGGTGTGGGATGTAACTCTGGTGCGTCCCTTCGTTCTCCTCGCGAGTAAAAAGACAATCTTGGCATGTTTGAGTCTGTTTCTTTGAGTAGTTATACAGTCCAGTACTTGTCTTGCTTATCTGCAAGGATTTCCCTGACAGCTTCCCTGCTTGGACTGCTGCCCCCGCGACCCGACCTCGGATGAGCGGAAGAAGGTGGATGGATGGATGGACATTATTTTCTTGAAGGTTTTTCACCAATTCATAACCAATACACCAATCCAAGCATCCTTTTGCTACTAATTAACATTTTTTCCCTCAAATGTGGGGAAATAACAGACAAAAGACCCTTGACAGTTACGTATAATTTGTTATAATGAATTTATTGTGATTTATTACCATGCCAAACAGAGTATATAAAAGGCACATTACCTTAGAAATGAAAGACTGACATGTCTTCTAACAAACGTGGCTATACGAAAGTGACTTAGTATCAATTCCAGACGCGGTATCACTAGTAAATGAAATGGGTTAAGGTGCATTTAGACGACTGCAGCAAGAGGAAGGATCTCTCTTTTTAGGCTGAGGGCTTGTCTTCCTCCAGAAGCGGCTTGTATGTCTCAGGATCGTCCAGGCTCTGTGAGAGAACAACAACCATAGACGCGTCAAGACGTCTCGCTCTTCTGTAAACAGGAAGTGGCATGCCGTTACCTTCTTGTCTCGGCGCCTCAGAGCCTTGATGGCCAACACGGAGGCGCTGATGGCGAAGCAGAGCTCCAGGACGGACAGCACTATCAGAACGCCGTTGATGCCTCTCAGGAGCATCTAATGGAAAGCACACTTTTACCTCAGCAAATGGCCAATATCACAAAATCATACGTTGAAACAAAACGCACTATGTTGATGCTTGTCAAAGATCCTCTATATCAGGGGGGCTTACCCTTTCCCAGTTTTGTTTTTTTTTTAATTTGACAAATATTTCAACTTTCTTGTTAAATAATCTTTGTACATTTTCTTTTTGTTATATTATGACTTTATTCCCATAATATCATTTTCCAAAAATGACAACTATGTGTTTTGCTTGTTTGTCATAATATTACAACTTCAACATTTTTTTCTTTAATATTTCAACTATGCTACTAAAATGACATTTTTCCTCATAATATTACAAGTTTATTCTTGAAAAATTTACTTTTTCTCCTTGTTAGAATAGGACTTGTCTATCGTGATATTTTTTACTTTATTCCCATAACATTGTAACCTTTTCCTTAAGGTCATTTTCTAAAAAACTTTATTCATTATTTTCATTTAAATAAAATGTCCTAATGCTACTGAAATGCTGTTCTTTTTTCTTATAATATTACTATTATTATTCTAATATTATTCTACTATTATTATAATTATAATTATTATTCTCTTGAAAATACGACTTTCTCTCATTAGAATACGACTTTGGATTTTATGCTAGTAAAATGACAACCGTTTTTCCATTTCTGCTATTGTTTGTTTTTTTTTCATTTATTTTCCAACTATTTCAACTTTCATCCTGTAAATTTTCTTTTTGTAATTATGACTTTTTTCCCATATTTGGACTTTTACTCTCTTAAATTGTAAGTTTTTTCTTTAATATTTCAACTTTATGCTACTAAAATGATGTTATTTTTCCTCATAATATGACGAGTTTATTCTCATAAAATTTTGACTTTTTCTAACTTTCTTCAACAAACCTCTTCCTGTAAATTTTCTTTTCGTAATTATGACATTACGACATTACTCTGGTCAAGATTTGACTTTTGTAAAAGTCTGTAAAATTACAGCTGTTTTTTTTCCCATTTCTGTTTTTTTTTTTTTAATTTTCATTTCATTTCCTTTTTGTAACTATGACTTTATTCTCATAATATTTTGACTTTAGCCTTAAACTGAAACCTCCCCATGTTTTTTTTCTTTAAAATTACAACTTTATGCTACAAAAATGACATTATTTTTCCCCATAATATTACTAGTTTATTGCGATAAAATGAAAATAAAATTGTGCCTTTTTTTCTCGTTAGAATGCAGTTTTTTCTGGTAATATTTTGACTTTATTCTTGTAAAATTTCAGCTGTTTTTTCCCATCTCTGCTGTTTCAATATTCTTCCTGTAATTCTCAACTTTATTCGCATAATATTTTGACTTTATTTTGGAAACATTATTACTTTTCGGCAAACTCATTTTCCAAAAACGAAAACTTTGTTTGTAGTAGTTTTAAAACTTTTAAACAAATTGCGTCTTTTTTTTTCTTTGCTATTTCAACTGTATGATACTAACCTTCCATTGTAATATTACAGGTTTATTCTTGTAAATGTAAATCGTGACTTTCCTTCGAATGCAACTTTTTTCACTTAATATTTTGACTTTATTCTCGCAAATTATTGCTGTTTTTTCCATTTCTGCTATTGTTTTTTTTCAATTTTCAACTTACTTTTTGTAAATGTTCTTTTTGTATTTATTTTATTATTTTCTTAACATTTTGAATTTATTCTCATAAAATTATAATTTTTTTCCTCATAATATTACAACTTTTGTTTTCAACTTTATGCTACAAAAATGATGTTATTTTTCCTCATGATATTACGAGGTTATTCTCGTAAGATGACGACTTGTTCTTCTTAGATGAACATTTCTGACTTTATTCTCATGATTTTGTCCATTTTTTGCTGTTGTTCTTTTCTTTGTGGGCTGCAAACGGCCCCCAGGCCACACTTTGGACACCGGCTGCTTTTACGGCAACACAGCTTTTTTTCTTTGGGCTTGTGTCGTAAGAAATGTGCGACACTCATGTTTTGAATGCCTTTTTAAATGACAGAACATGAAGTTATTGACTAAAGGTGCCTCATGACGCGGAGGAGCGATGAAAACAACAACTGAGAGGCGTGGTTTGGAGGTTTTGATGCGCTGACTATCACATCAACATTTTAACACCGCACTTACGAGGACGAGGCGTTTCCCGGTCATGCATCGGTCCTTCATGAAGTCCTCACGGACGCTCATGGTCGGGTTGGGGGTCGGCCTCGTCCTCCAGTAGTAATCGTACTCGTCCTCGCAAAAGCGCCACAGCCATATGTGTGCCATGTTGGAGGAGTAGAGTACGATGGCGGCGATGGCAAAGGCGATCCCGGACAGGTTCAGCATCACATTGACGATGACCTAAACAGAAATATACTCATTTGTGACCCGCAAAGCATGCCGGGTAACTTCCTGTTGGTGAGAATGCTCACCAGACACGGACTCGGGTACCTCTCGGACAAAATGCAGACGACGCCGAACACGATGAACTAGAGAAGAGCAAGATGATGTTGTGTTAGCATCTAAACGCCTCCGAAGCGATTCGGGTGCAGATGGAAAAGCAGCTCACCAATCCTCCCAGCCACTCAGGAAACGCAGTTTCATCCATTTGCCACCAGGAGCCGGGTCCCGAGCATAGGAGGATGACGCCCAGGCCGATGTGGAGCAAGCCAACCATGATCTGAAGAGCCTGGGAAGGAGGACACCATGTGACCCCCGTATCACGCTAAACCACGCCCACCCGTTCATTCTACCGAGCTTTAAATCTCACCCCGAGCGCGGACTGGGACCTTCCCATGACCGTCCTCAGGTGCTGGGACACGGAGCAGCACACGGGGCTGTAGCAGAGCCCGCACAGGATTTGGCACAGAGGCGGCCAGCGGCTTTTGGGGTCCGAGGTCAGCGTCATGACCGTGACCCCTTTGGCCCGCGCCAAGGACACAGACATCCTGCCTGCTCCCGGGGAGGGAAAGAAATACTTTCACACTGATTGGCATGGAAAGGAATGGTGCAAGAAGCGAAGAAAATGTTGGTCGTCGTCAATGTATTAGAAAAACACGGAATATTAGGAGAATAATGCTGCAAATGTATGACTTTTTTGGGAAGGAAAGTTGTAATATTACCTTTAACCCCCTGTTCATTCCACAAAAAACTTACGAGAAAAAATCATAAATGTACTACTTTTATTCTTGTAATTTAATTTAATTTAAATTTATTTACATTAATAATTCAAATTAATAATCGATTTAATTAATACTTTCATTAAATGTCATGTATGCTATATTGTTAAATTGTTCACAAAAAGTTTGTTGACACAAATATTTGTGTAAAATATTTCTTCCTTCTTTTTTTATTTTCATTAGTCACAAAATCATTCTAGAATCTTTAAAAAAGTACCGGTATCAACGAAGCTGTCCCTATATGTACATGGTATCTGATCGACACCAACATTTTCAGTATCGCTCACCTCTCGTCGTCTCGGTGCTGCCACCTCTGGTCACAAACTGTACTATTATTTTTTGTGCTGGGGCATTGACTTTATAAATGCGTCTTCTTAAGAGGATTATTTTTGTCTTGGGTTATGACAACAACTCTAGACCTTTGAATATAATAGAAATAGAGCATCTAGTATTATGACCAGGCGTAGCACTGAAGTTGTGGAGACAGGAAGTCCTGTTGCGTAGTTGTTTACATTTCTACATACTTGTCGATGTCATTCAAGGTCGATTGTCTTGTTGGTAATTCGCCCGAAAGACAACTTTTTATCGTCCTGGTAAGTTGTTGGAATGTTCAGCAAAGCTCTGTGTAGCTAAGCAGGAGTTAGTTAAACGAATGACGCATAACTGCAGTACATACGAGAAAAGCACATACTTGCCTGTTTCGGTGAGTTTTTCCGAATGAAATCAGTCGAATTCTAAGCTTGCAGTCCCGTGTGATTGCGTTTAATATGGCCGAGAAAGGAGTTTCGACTTCCTGGTAGCCCCTCCCTTTATATGACCTAATCGGTGTACTGTATTGTATAATTGTCAAACAAAAATCAAAACATCCGGTTTTAGTGTGGAAACTCTCATGTTCTACTTCCGTTTATTCCGAGCTCGCTCTTCCACTAAATGGTGCCGATCTTAAAAGCAACGACGTTTCTGCTTAAAAGAATATTTGTCTGATAAAGGTCAGTTTATTGTTAACGTTAAACTAACAGTCAAATGTAAAGCTCTTTCCAATACTCGTACTGTACTTTGACGGGGTGTCTTCTTCCTTTCCTCCGGCAGATGACAGCAGTGTTCCTCGGCATGCCGTCCGGGCTGCTCGGCTCCACTGGAGGATGCTCCCGGTTCGGACGCCGCTGGGCCGATTCTCGCTTGTTACTTGGATGTTGAGGGGAGACAAAAATGGCCACCGAGGGTGAAGGAGGAGCGGCAGCCACGATGACTTGTGGACTAACACGTCGTATGTAATCTATGGAAGGACATGGAGGGCCCCGCCTGGAGCTTTAATCGACGCACCGCAGTCTCTCATTCCGGGCCGAGTGTTTTCCTGTGACCGCTGCTGGCTGGCTGGTAGGTAGGTGGCTGCTTGCTACATGGAGCTTAGCTAGCTTAGCGCCACTAGCGGGCGACTTAGCATAAATAAGGACTGTTTTGTCTCTCGCTTGTGTGTCGTCTCGTCTGTGCATTGTTGTGTTGTGTTATGCAGATTAAGTTGTTATGAAGAAGGACTTTTTTTAATGTGTCGTCTTTGTGTGAAACGGGAACAAGACGTGACACTTTAGCCGGACACTGCTTACAGATGATGCTATTGCGATCAGCTGGCGACTAGCTAACGGACCCCCGTCCAAGCTAACTCCTATGGGGGCTTCTGGGTCTTTCTGCAACAATAGACTTCGAACCCGGTGAAACCCACGTTCGGAGACGACCAAGCAATGACTGACCAGGCTAGAGGAGGGTTACCGTCACGGTACCGCAAAATGTTCGGTCCGATGATGGGTGAATCGGTTCGGTTGTGACGTTGTAGAGGAAATGACTGGCATTTCGTAAAGTCAGCGGGCGTCTTTATATCTGAAGCAGAACCGGGCACAGTCTGGTGGAAAATGTTTGAGGACTAATCTGTTGTCTAATGTGTAACACAAACATATGATCGTTTATACGCGGAAACACGCCTAAATCAAATATTTGATGTTACACGCATGGCATGTGTGTTGATATACCCTTAATGCAAACACGTGACGTGAAACGCACAAACATTTGGTTGTTTACGTGCGCAATACCAATATATGACGTTACAGGTATGAGACACCTATCAGTGTTAGTGCAGTACAGAGAAACGCGCCGCTTTACAACTGTACTGTATCAGGAGTGTATTGGAAACACGTGCAACATTAACGTGTTGACCTGTACAACGTGACACACCCCGTGTGCTTCTAAACTTCAACACGTTGTTGCACGTGTAGTGAAAACATAACGTTACATGTGTTACAGTTGAGAAGCACACGGGGTGTGACGTGTCATGAGCGAAAACAAAATGACCAGTATGTGATTGATGGTAACGCGCGCATTACAAACGAGCCGTTACAGACGATGCCGCACCCGCGTGTCTAACAATGACAGCAACATAGTTGGGCGCGCGATTAAAAAGATGGCAGCGTGTAATTGGAACGAGGCGTTATACGTGCAGCAGTAACATTGATGCGTTACCTGTCCATTGGAAGCATGTTGGCATGCGGCACTACACATGATGTTACACGTGCAGCAGTAACATATTGATATGTTACGTGTCTAATGAACGCATGGTAAAGTGTGTAATGGAAACATTGGGCCTTGCACATGCTGTTATACGTGCAACACTAACATATTAGCATGTTACTTGTCTAATGAAAGCATTGTATTGTGTGTAGTAGTAGAAAAATCGGGCATTACGTGTCTACTGAAAGCTTGGTAACATGCATAATAAAGACATGAGGCGTTACACAAGCTGTTACATGTGTGTCAGTAACATTGTCATGTTAAGTGTCTAATGAAAGCACGGTAATGTGTGTAATAGAGACGTGAGGCGTTACACGTGCGTCAGTAACATATTGTCGTGTTACGTGTCTAATGAAAGCACGGTAACATGTGTAATAGCAACGTGAGGCTTTACACATGCTGTTACACCATTCCATTCCATTTTCCTCCGCTTATCCGGGTCCGGGTAGCGGGGGCAGCAGTCTTTGTAGGGAAGCCCAGACTTCCTGGTCCCCGACTACCTCCTCCAGCTCCCCCGGGAGGACACCAAGGCGTTCCCAGGCCAGCTGTGAGACATAATCCCTCCAGTGTGTCCTAGGTCTTGCCAGGGGCCTTCTCCCGGTTGGGCATGCCCGAAACACCTCACCAGGGAGGCGTCCGGGAGGCATCCGGACTAGATGCCCGAACCACCTCAGCTGGCTCCTCTCGATGTGAAGGAGCAGCGGCTCTACTCTGAGCTCCTCCCGGATGACCGAGCTCCTCACCCTATCTCTTAGGGTGAGTCCCACCACCCTACGAAGAAAAGTCATTTCAGCCGCTTGTATCCGAGATCTCGTTCTTTCGGTCACGACCCAAAGCTCATGACCATAGGTGAGGGTGGGAACATAGATCGAACGGTAAATTAAGAGCTTTGCCTTCCGGCTCAGCTCTCTCTTCATCACGACGGTCCGGTACAGCGACCGCATTACTGCAGACGCTGCGCCGATCCGCCTATCGACCTCACGCTCCAACATTCCCTCACTTGAGAACAAGACCCCGAGATACTTGAACTCCTCCACCTGGACCTCATTCCCAACCCGGAGGGAGCAATCCACCTTTTTCCGACTGAGAACCACGGCCTCAGATTTGGAGGTGCTGAGTCTCATCCCAGAAGCTTCACACTCAGATGCAAACTGTCCCAGTAAACGCTGCAGGTCACAGCCTGATGAGGCCATCAGGACCACGTCGTCCGCAAATAGCAGAGACGAGATCCTAAGGCCCCCGACACCTTGGCTGCGCCTAGAAATTCTGTCCATGAAAATTATGAACAGAATCTGTGACAAAGGGCATTGGCGGAGGCCAATGTTCACCGGAGACAGTCTTGACTTACTGCTGGCAATGCGAACCAGGCTCCTGCTCCGATTGTACAAGGACTGAATGGCACGTAGTAACGCGCCAACAATCCCATACTCCTGGAGCACCCCCCACAGGACACCGCGAGGGACACGGTCGAATGCCTTTTCCAGGTCCACAAAGCACATGTAGACCGGTTGGGCAAACTCCCAAGTACCCTCCAGTACCCTTGCAAGGGTGTAGAGCTGGTCCAGTGTTCCGCGACCAGGACGAAAACCACATTGCACCTCCTGTAGCCAAGGTTCAACTAACGGTCGTACCCTTCTCTCCAGCACCCTGGAATAGACTTTCCCAGGGAGGCTGAGGAATGTGATCCCCCTGTAGTTGGAACACACCCTCCGGTCACCCTTCTTGAAAAGGGGGACCACCACCCCAGTCTGCCAATCCAGAGGTACTGTTCCCGACTTCCACGCAATGTTGAAGAGACGTGTCAGCCAAGACAGTCCCTCAACTTCCAGAGCCTTGAGGAATTCAGGGCGAAACTCGTCCACCCCCGGAGCTTTGCCATTGGGGAGCGTTTTGACTACCCCAGATACCCCAGCCACGGTGATGGAACTGTCCGCGTTCGTGTCCACAGCCTCTACTTCCTCTATGGAAGGTATGTCAGTGGGATTGAGAAGGGCCTCAAAGAACTCCTTCCACCACCCAACTATATCCTCAGTCGAGGTCAGCAGGCCCCCGTCCCCACTGTAAACAGTGTGGACTGGGCACTGCTTCCCCTTTCTGAGACGCCGGACGGTTTGCCAGAACCTCTTTGAGGCCGACCGAAAGTTGTGTTCCATAGCCTCACCGAACTCCTCCCACACCCAAGTTTTTGCCTCGACCGCCAACAAGCGATAGGACTCCTTCTTCAGCTTGACGGCAGCCCTGACCTCTGGTGTCCACCATCGGGTTCGGGGCTTACCGCCACGACAGGCACCGACCACCTTTCGGCCGCAGCTTCGATCGGCTGCCTCAGCAATGGAGGCACGGAATAGAGCCCATTTGGACTCAATATCCTCGTCCCCCCCCTGGATGCAGGCGAAGCTCTGCCGGAGGTGAGAGCTGAAGACTCGACAAACAGGAGACTCTGCCAAACATTCCCAGCACACCCTCACTACACATTTGGGTCTCCCGGGTCTGTCCAGCATCCTCCCCCGCCATCTAATCCAACTCATCACCAGGTGGTGATCAGTTGACAGCTCAGCCCCTCTCTTTACCCGCGTGTCCAGAACATGCGGGCGCAGGTCTGATGATACGACTACAAAGTCGATCATAGACCTGTGGCCTAGGGTGTCCTGGTGCCATGTGCACTTATGGACATCCTTATGTTCGGACATGGTGTTTGCGATGGACAAACTGTGGTTCGCACAGAAGTCCAACAGCATCACACCGCACGGGTTCAGATTGGGGAGGCCGTTCCTCCCAATCACGCCCATCCAGGTCACACTGTCATTGCCCACATGGGCGTTGAAGTCTCCCAGCAAAACAACGAAGTCACCAGTTGGGGTGCTCTCCAGCACCCCTCTGATGGCCTCCAAGAAGGCTGGGTATTCTGAACTGCCGTTCAGCGCGTATGCACAAACGACAGTCAGGACCCTTTCCCCAATCCGAAGGCGTAGGGAAATAACCCTCTCGTTAACCGGGGATGACTCCAACACAGAGGCACTGAGCCGGGGGGTTATTAATAAGCCCACACCAGGTTGCCGCCTCTCCCCAGCAGCAACTCCAAAGTAGAACAAGGTCCAGCCCCTCTCGAGGAGTTTGGATCCAGTACCCAAACTGTGGTTCGAGGTGAGTCCGACTATATCTAGTCGGAATGTCTCAACCTCTCTCACAAGTTTGGGCTCCTTCCCCTCCAGAGAAGTGACATTCCATGTCCCAAGAACCAGATTTGGCCGTTGAAGATCAAACCATTAGGCTTGCCCCCGCAGGTGGTGAGTCTACGGGGGGAGATCCCGTGTGGCTTGTTTGGGCTGAGCCCGGCCGGGCCCCACGGGTGAGAGCTCGACCACCAGGCGCTTGCCTGCGAGCCCCTCCCCCAGGCCTGGCTCCAGGGTGAGGCCCCGGTATCCCACGTCCAGGCGAGGTGCGGTCTCTCCTCATGTGTTTTTTCATAAAGGTCTTCTGAATCACTCTTGGTCTGGCCCGTCACCCAGGACCTGTTTGCCTTGGGAGACCCTACCAGGGGCATATAGCCCCAGACAACATAGCTCCTAGGATCACTCGGGCACACAAACCCCTCCACCACGGTAAGGTGGTGATTTACAGAAGGGAATACTGTTACACTTGTGTCAGTAACATATTGTCGTGTTACGTGTCTAATGAAAGCACGGTAACGTGTGTAATAGCAACGTGAGGCGTTACACGTGATGTGTTACATGTGTAATGCAAGCATATGAGCTGTTTCACATGTGGTTTTGAGTCATGTAAAGCAATGTTGTTATGTCACACATGCAAACTGCTCCCCTGGTGACAGCCCCCGACCCCCATTGTGTGTGTGTGTGTGTGTGTGTGTGTTTCTCCTGCTGTCACACACCAGGGGTTGGTGAGCTGGTTGTTGTGATTTCTTGAGAAGAAGCAGCTATAAACCAGGAGAGGATAAAAGTTAATTAGAGCCCAGGGGAGCGTCACGCTCGTCACCTGAGCCAGCTGAGCACCAAATACACGTTCCATGCTGACACGTTGTAACGTGCACACGCTATATATGTTGTGTTTGCAAATACAGCAAGTGTGCGTGTGTTGTTTTTTCCACATCCATTCTTGTTAAAAAGAAAAAAGAGAGAAAAAGAAATGCCGCGCTTGTTTACTTGCTAGCTGTTTAAAATCAGTGCAGATTTCATCACCAATCAGGTTGCGAGGTTGAATGTAGCGAGGAGCCCTTGGGTTCCTCTGAACTGGTTTCCCCGGACGTCATGTTAATGCCGTCGTTATTCAATGTGCCGCCGGTGGAATGTGGAGACCGAGATAGCAGAACGGAGTGACAAGGTTCGTGACCTCATTTCCTCCTCGATCGTGAGCACAAAACAAATACTCAGAGAGGGTGGGCGTGGCCAGGGCTGAGCGGCACCTGATCCAGGTGAGACCAAGCGTCAGAGCTGCAACAGAAACAGCCACAGTATCTTTTTACTCGCCTCCAGCCGGTCAGACCTGCTCGACATGCGTGCTCATTGAACAATATCCGATATTTATTGTCAGGTGGTCCATATGGGATAACGACCTGGTGGCCCACGGACTGACTGCGAATGTAACTTGTCATCATGACTCGGCATCATAGCTCTGCTTCCGAAGACGTAGTAGGAGGGTCGGCATCGGTCAACTTTTTTTTTTTTTTTTTGCAAATATTTCAACTTTCTTCATAAATAATCTTCATAAATGTTCTTCTTGTGATATTATGACTTTATTTCCATAATATTATGACTTTTTTTTTCCCCCAACCTAATTTTCCCCCAAAATTGCAGTTTTATTGTGTTTTCTTTCCCATAATATCATGACTTGAAGAACAAGTCTTTCTTTACCATTTCAACATCGTGATACTCAAATGATGTGATTTTTCATCACAATATTGCGACTTTATTTTTGTAAAATCGCAGCGTTTTTCCTCTTAATATTTTGATTTTATTCTGGTCAAATTACCGTTGTTTTTTTTCCCATTTCAGCTGGGCATTTTTTTTTCCGTTTTTCCAACTATTTTAATTTTCTTCTTGTAAATTTTCTTGTAATATTTTGACTTTATTCCCCTAATATTATAACTTTTTTTTCCCAACCTATTTTTCCAAAAATGTATATAATATGTACATTTATATTTAATTTTTTTCTTTAATATTTCAACTATATGCTACTAAAATGACTCATAATATTCATAATCCTCATAATATTACCAATTTATTCTTGTAAATTTTATTTTATTTTGTTTTGTTTCTCATATTATTACAAATTTAAAAAAAAGTCTGTCTTTTAATATTTCCACATTATGCTACTAAAATTATGTTATTTTTCCCCACAATATTAGTTTAGTTTTTGGTAAAATTGTGATTTTTTTTTCTTGTTAGAATCAGACTGTTTGACTTTATTCTGGTAAAATTACAGCTGTTTTTTTAATTTCTTTTTTTTCAATTTTCTGACTATTTAAATTTTTTTCTTGTAAATTTTCTTTCTAATATTATATATTATTTCTAATATTTTGACCTCATTCCCATGACATTCTAACTTTTTCCTCCCAACCTAATTGTCCAAAAATTACAATTTTATTTTGTTTCGTTCCTCATAATATTACGACTTAAAAAAAGTCTTTCTTTAATATTTCAACATTATATTTCAACAATGTTATTTTTCTCCACAATATTACAATTTTATCTTAATATTTTTACTTTATTCTCGTAGAATTACAGCTGTTTTTCCATTACTGATGGGTTTTTTTTCCCAGTTTTCCAATTATTTAAATTTTTTTCTTGTAAATGTTCTTTTTGTAATATTGTGACTTTATTTCCATAATATTATGCCTTTTTTTCCCCCAAGCAAATTTTTCAAAAATTACAATTTTATTTTGTTTTGTTTCTCATTATCTTACAAAAAAAAACTTTCTTTAATACAGACCTGATCAGAATCTTAAGACCAGTTGAAAAATTGCTAGAATTTTCATTTTGCACCTTTGGATCTTAATGAGGTTTTAAGTAGAGCTGCAATATGCAAAAGCAAGAAGGGGGAGTGAGACAAAAAGCACTTTGAACCCCTAGCCCTAACCCTAACCCTAACCCCTGTAGCTCTACTTAAAACCTCCAAAAGACCCAAATGTGCAAAATGCAAATTCTCGCAATTTTTCAACTGGTCTGAAGCTTTTGATCAGGAGTGTATTTCCACATTATGCTACTACAGTGACGATTTTTGATGACAATATTACGGGTTTATTCTTGTAAAATTATGAGTTTTTCTTATTAGATTACAACTTTTTTCTTTTAATATTTTGACTTTATTCTGGTAAAATTACAGCTTTTTTCCCCATTTTTTTTCTAATTTTCCAACTATTAAAATGTTCTTCTTGTAAATTTTCTTTATAGCTATAATATTTTGACTTTATTCCCATAATATTCTAGCTTTTCCCCCAACCAAATTTACCCAAAATTACAATTTTATTTAGTTTTGTTTGTTTCTTATAATATTACGACTTAAAAATGACGTTATTTTTTTCCTCATAAGATTACCAGTTTATTTTTGTAAAATTTGGACTTGTTCTTATGGGATTACAACTTATTTGTCTTAACATTTTATTCTTGTAAAATGACTGCAACTTTCTTTTTTTTGCTTTTGTTTTTTTTGTTAAATGATATTTTTAGAACATGCCGCTGGCCGCAAATGAGCCCTGGTCCGCACTGTGGACACCCGTGCTCTAACGTTATCCTGTTTACATCATATTGAATGTATCCTGTTTACATCGTATATGTACACCGCTTTTGGTCTAACCAGGTTTTTGGTGCATTTTGCCACTTTTGACAGTGGAAACGAAAAAAAAAAAAAAAATCTTGGTCTGCTTGGGGAAAAAAAGGCTTTAGTG
The DNA here is from genome assembly GCF_027744805.1 of Dunckerocampus dactyliophorus. Taxonomy (NCBI): domain Eukaryota; kingdom Metazoa; phylum Chordata; class Actinopteri; order Syngnathiformes; family Syngnathidae; genus Dunckerocampus; species Dunckerocampus dactyliophorus. The sequence goes on from NC_072822.1 coordinate 1,395,892, forward strand.
CTCCAGTCCCATTTTCTTGCCTAAATGGTTTGTTCCTCTCGGCGCATTGGCCACTTGCCTCCACCCCACCGGTGTCAGGGGGGGATCAGCTGCACCAGTCCCTGCAAGTCACACACACACACGCACACGCACGCACGCACGCACGCACGCACAGTGGACCGGCTGGCAAACAAAGCCACTGGCACTGCCATGTCTCCGCTCTTAGCCTCTCCCCCTCTCGCGCCGCCGTGAGGGGAAGGCATGACACCACCGTCGCTGCCGCCCCTCGTCAGAAAAGGCATCCGCTTTCTGGGACGCGACGCCTTTGGAGGAAGATAATATACATCCTCCGCTCCTGAGTCGAGATGCTGGCTGGGCACAGTGAGAACAGCAGGTAGGGGAGAGAGAGAGGGGAAAAAAAAGCTACCTGTCTCCGCGGCGACGGAGATGTTTACTGATGCCAGCCCTCACGGTTTGTATTGTGTGAGTCGGCCATGTTTGTTGTTTTTGTGGCTCCCGTAGAACGCCGCACCCATTGGCATTCATACTTAACATGTACGGCAGCATCAGCACCCGGCAGCAGCCAGAGATGATGATGATGACGATCATTGGCACGTCCTCTGTGCCTCATGTCATCACTAAAATAGGACTGAAGTACTTTGAATACATTTGCAATATTATGTACTTACATATTTGGAGGATGTTGACTGGCGTCAGGGGAGTGGAGTGAGGTTTCCCGGGCTGATGAAGTTAGCACGTAAATACCTCGGCTACACCGTGAGCGTTTCATTTGCCCGACTTAGGCCTGTCACAATAATCGATTAATCGACCGAAAACAGGTCGATAATTATGACGTCTTTGATAAATTGACATGTGCATGAACGCGTGTGTTTTTTCATCTGCTCGTCCTTGGACGACAAGAGGGTTCACTCCACATCTGTCTGCGCGCGCTGGTTCTATATTGGAATGAACGTAGAGAGTGAACCCTCATCTCCTCTCATTCAGCCTCTTTGTGGAGGCGGGGCTACTAGTGAGTGGACACAGAGTGCTAGCACCAAATTAGCCTCGTGAGAAAGCATATGCTAACATGAATGAAGGCACAGAAGCGACGGTTTCCAAGGCAAGCGCAACAGCCCCAGTGTGGGAATATTTTGTTTTTAAACAGAATGACCAAGGTGAGCGCATGAACACCAACGACCAACACGGACAGTTTTCTCAACTGGGGAAAAAAAGCCTCGGGCAGCGGAGCCTTCGTCTCGACAGTCAGCGCTTACTGAGGTGTTGGGTCGGCAAAGGAAATAAACAAAATAGTGCGAAATGGTGGGCCCTCACATTGCAAAAGAACAACAACGTGGTTGATCTCAAACATCTTTTACTGCCAACACCTTGCAACTCAACCAACAACGTACAGTACATACAGTACATACAGGCAGCTTGTGGCTCACACAGGTACTCTATACTTGAGCCAGCTACTGGTTCAAATGGGATTTACACCTCTTATGACAATTAATGAAAAAATGTCCTCAAAAAAATGTTGATAACATCGATTATCAACCATAATTTTTAGCACAATTATCAACCAGAAAAATGTGTTACCATGACAGGCCTAGCCGGACTGACTTTTACATGTTGCTGGTACAGTATTTCTACTGCCGGCTTTATTTTCTGACACTTTGAAGGTGAAGACTAAAATGACATTATTTCTACTCATAATATTACCAGTTTATTCTTGTAAAATGGTAAAATTAAAATTTCAACTTCTTTTTCTGAATATTTTGCCTTTATTCTTGTTAAATAACAATCCTATTTCAATTTTCTTCTCAGAATTTTGACTTTATTCTCTTAATATTATAACTTTTTCTCCAATTTAATTGTCCAAAAATGACAACGTCATTAGTTGTTCTTCATAATATGACGAAAAAATCCCCAAAACAAATGTCTTGTCTTCAATTCTTCACATTATGCTACTCAAATGGCATTATTTCTCCTTGTAATATTACAAATTCTCTTAAAATTGGGACTTTTGCTTGTTTAAATACAGCTTTTTTTCCCTTTTAAAATTTTTTCCAACTATTTCAGTTTTCTTCCTGTCATTTGAACTTTATTGCTATCCTATATTGACTTTATTCTCGTAACATTATACGTTTTTCCACAATGTAATTGTCTAAAAATGTTTTTCATAATATTACGAGAAAAAACAATATCCGAAAAATGCCACTAATGACATTATGTTTCCTCACAATACTACGACCTTATTCCCATAATAATGACTTTTTTTTCGGTAGATTACAATATATTTTTGTCCCTTAATAATTTGACTTTATTCTTGTAAAATTACTGCAGATTTTTTGATTTTTGCTGTTTTTTCTCCCCTTCTTGTTACATGATATTTTTGAATGTGTTGCTGGCCAATAAAAAAACAATTTGGACTCCCCTGCTGTAAGGTTTTAACTGTGACACAAAACTTTCTTTAGTACTTCCTGCCATCGACAGTTGTCGAGTCAGGAGCAAGGGTCCTCTGACGTCCCGCCACAAAGGGATTGCAGGGCCGTCGGTCGCGTGTCGTTCTGCCGGCGTTCTCACAGTGTTTTATTGACGTGTTTCGTGGGGACCGGCAGCTGTAATTCATTTCACTGCCCCCCTGTCTTCCACCATAACCTAGGCACGGGGTCGATCCCAGCCAGTATCGGTGTCGGGCTGCGATGCCGGCGTAATTCACGTATCGGAAGTTGCCGATACCACCTGCGCAGATTTCCGATCCATGTTGTCAGCACACATAGCTAGAAGAACCGACACACACACACACCTCCGGGTCGCTACAATATCACACTTGCCTGTAGAGAGGAGTTTATTACAGCCTCATATCAAATCACCAATAATGCTAATGTGGGGACCCAGAATGTATGTGTGTTAAAGTTTTGTTGTTTTCTGTGAAGCCGTGAACGCATCAGGCTGAGTGCAGTTTGCTGATATTCTCCCAGCTGTATTTGCTGATATTCTTTTGGCGTGTTTGCCAGTTGCCTCTTGCGTATCGGCAGATATCCACAGTCACGTATCGGAATAGGGCGCACCCCTGCTGCCGAGCCGCTTTCTTCTCCGTCGGAGCTCCCAGGGTTCCAGATTCCCCTCGCAGAGAGTTTCAGCAAGCAGGAGAGGTTCCCGCGTTTACGTCACGCGCTCCGGGGAGCTCTTTGAAGACTTTGGGCTTTTCCGGGACATCGGGTGCCTCCGTCTCTCGGAGGTTAGCTTTAACTCGGTGAGACGCTCATCGCACTTGACGTTTGCTGGAAGAGAAGGCTTTGATAAGCTCTCAGGAGTCCACATTCCACTGGTGCCTTCAACTCACTTTCTTGCTTCAGCCAAGATGAGATTGTTGCGGGACTTTAAGGTGGGCAAAAAAAAAAAAAGCTTGACGTTGTTAGCTTGTTGGCTCGGCAGCTAGCCTCTTTTTCACGTGGGGACTTGTTGTTGTATTCCAAAATACTGAAGCACACCTTGAGCACTTGATTTAATAAATAAATAAATAAGAAACAACTGCAAAAATCAGCCGTAATTTTACAAGAATAAAGTCAAAATATGAAGACAAAAAAGTTGTATTTTTATGAGAGTAACGTCCTAATATTATAAGGAAAAAAATTTCATTTTAGTGGCATAAAGTTGAAAAAAAATTCTTTCTTTGTAGTTCTATATTATGAAAAACAAACAAAATAACAAATAAAGTTGTAATATTTTAGAAAATTAGGTTGCGGAAAAGGTTACAGTGTTAGGAGAATAAAGTCAAAATATGAATAGAAACAAGTCGTATTCTAACGAGGAAAAAAGTTGCAATTTTACAAGAATAAACATGTAATATTATGAGGAAAATAATGTCATTTTAGTTGCACAGAATTGAATTATTAAAGAATAAATATAATATTTTTTAGGTTCTTTTATTATGAAGGACAAAGTGAAGTTGTCATACTTGGAAAATTTGGGGAAAAAAAGTTAGAATGTTCTGGGAATAAAGTCATAATATTGCGAGAAGAAAATTTCTAAGTAGAAAGTTTGAATATAAGATATTAAATACAAGTTTGAATGAAGTTAAAATTTTTTCAAAATTAGGTTGCGGAAAAGCTTACAATGTTAGGAGAATAAAGACAAAATATTAAGATAAACAAGTCGTATTCTAACGAGGGAAAAAAGTTTCAATTTTACAACAATAAACTGGTAATATTATGAGGAAAATAATCGCATTTTAGTGCATGAAGTTGAAATATTAAATAATTTTTTTAAAGTCATTATATTTAGCAAAACAAAGCAAACAAAACAGAAATAAAGTTGTCATTTTTTGAAAATTAGTTTGAGGGGAAAAAGTTATAATATGGTGGAAATAAAGTCGTAATATTGCGAGATTAAATTTATAAGAAAAAAGTTTGAAGTAGTTGTAAAATAATAATAATAAAAAAAACAGCAACAGTAGAAATTCAAAAAACAGCTGTAATATTCAGAAAATAAAGTAAAAAATATTAGCAGAAAAAAGTTGTCATCAAATGAGAAAAAGTATTATTTTTCTGAGAATAACGACGTAATAATATGAGGAAAAATAATGTCATTTTAGTAGCATTAAGTTGAAAAAGGATAATAAATGGTAAAAAATACATTTGTCATTTAAAAATACATACTGTAGGTTGCAGAAAAGGTGACAGTGTTACGAAAATAAAGTCAAAATATTACGAGAAACAAGTCGTATTCTAACGATGAAAACAAGTCGCAATTTAATAGAATAAACTGGTAATATGACAAGGAAACATTTTAGTGGCACTGGGGGAGTTGTTGCATTCCAAAATCCTAATTTTCGGGGTCCCACTGACTGTAGCCTGGAGAAAGAGACTGGACGGGTGGTCTAGAAAGCAGCATGATTAGCCTGCTTTGCGTACGGATGATTTGTTCTTATACTGTAGATTGACTGTGGTCATGGAGCGAGATGCAGCACAGCTATTTTTGGTGCTTCAAAATGATTCAGATGTTGACTCAGGCTAATGCTGAGGTTTTGTGTGCTCGGTGACTACTTTCAGCTTGTTGCCAAAGAAACGTATGTAAAGTGAATGCTTTATGGACGCCGTGGGAGGCCAAAAACATGAATAGCAAAACAGATAGAGTACAGTGATACCTCGGTTGGTGTTATTCATTCATTCCCAAACGTTCCCAACCGAAACTGATGCAAGTATGAAAATCCAATTAAGCCATTCCAGACTCCCAAAAATATTAACAAAAAATACATTTGTATTGAGAATAATTACAGTTTTACATGCAGAAATCAACGTGAAATACTGATAAATGGATGGAACTTACTGTGGATGCAAACTTCCTGTACATCCTGGCCATGTTGAATTCAATCAATTCTCACCTTCTTTATCAGAGTGCTGCCACTCGCTACTTTCTTTGGCCCCGTGGCAGACTATTTAGCAGCCGCACTCGATAACAAAATGCACGTACAACAGCAACAGCACAGACAACCTACAGTATTTACCACCTTTTTAAATATGCTTTTTAACTTTATTAGAGCCCTCTAGAAATGAAAAAAGACCCCTATAGTCACCTTTAAACTCATATTACCCAATATACTAGACATACTGTAATAAGAGAAGATAAGACATACAAAACCTGTTTAGGACCTTTTTATTAATACGGGTTTAACATTACGAGAGCCCTGTAGACATGAAATAAACCCACCGATAGTCACCTGTACACACCTACTATTCAATATAGTAGACATAAGACATAGAAAACCTGTTTACAACCTTCTCAATATGGTTTTAACATTATTAGAGCCCTCTATACATGAAATAACACCCCTGTAGTCTTATTTTCTCTTATTATGTCTGCTATATTGGTACAGTATGTCTAGTATAGTCACCTTTACATGTAGTAGACATAAGAAGAGAAAATAAGACATAGGAAACCTGTTTACACCCTTCTAAATACGCTTTTTAACATTATTAGAGCCCTCTTGATGTGAAACAACACCCATGTAGTCTTATTTCCTCTTATTATGTCTACTATATTGGGTGTTATTTCATGTCTAGAGGGCTCTAATAGTGTTAAAAATCACATTTAGAAGATCATAAACAGGTTTACTATGTCTTATTTTCTCTGATTATGTCTACTATATTGGGTAAAAGGAGTGCAACAGTCACTACAGGGGTGTTATTTGATGTCTAGACAGCCCTAATGATGTTAAAAAGCATATTTAGAAGGTCGTAAGCAGGTTTTCTATGTTTTATTTTTTCTTATGTTTACTATATTGGGTAATCGGAGCGTAAAGGTGACTATAGGGGTGTTATTTCATGTCTAGAGGGCTCTAATAATGTTAAAAAGCGTATTTAGAAGGTAGTTAACAGGTTTTCTATGTCTAATATATCTTATTTTCTCTTATGTCAACTATATTGGGTAATAGGAGTGCAAAGGTGAATATAAGGGTGCTATTTCTTGTCTAGAGGGCTCTAATGATGTTAAAAAGCGTATTTGGAAGATTGTAACCAGGTTTTCTATGTCGTATATGTCTTATTTTCTCTTATTATGTCTACTATATTGCGTAATAGGAGTGTAACGGGGGAATAGGGGTGTTATTTCATGTCTAGAGGGCCCTAATGTTAAAAAACGTATTTAGAAGGTTGTAAACAGGTTTTGTATGTCCTGTGTCTTATTCTCTGTTACTGTGTCTACTATATTGTAAAGGTGACTAGGGGTGTTATTTCATGTCCAGAGGGCTCTAATAATGTTAAAACCATATTTAGAAGGTCGTAAACAGGTATTCTATGTCTTATTTTCTTTTGTGATTTGTATGGTTTTGTATGTCTTATATCTTATTTTCTGATACTGTGTCTACTAGATTGGGTAAGAAGAGTGTAAAGGTGACTATAGGGGTGTTATTTAATGTCTACAGGGCTCTAATAATGTTTAAAAATCATATTTAGAAGGTCCTAAACAGGTTTTCTAAGTCTTATATGTCTTATTTTCTGTTATTATGTCCACTGTATTGGGTAATGGGAATGCAAAGGTGACTATAGGGGTGTTATTTCATTTCTAGAGGGCTCTAATAATGTTACAAAACGTAGTTAGAAGGCCCTAAACAGGATTTCTCGGTCTTATTTTCTCTTATGGCTACTATATTGGGTAATAGGAGTGTAAAGGTGACTTGCAGCAAGCAGAAGTATTTCCTCTAGACTAGTTCATGTGCGACTCGAGCTCCGCCACAATAGTGAACACGGATCCCTCCTGTAACGTCTTCTTATTCCCTGGCAGACCAGGTGCGTGCGATGTGTGGGGAAAGACTGGAATTGCTGCTTTTTAGATCCAGGACTTCTTCAGTTGTCGAATATAGAAACACCACAGACAAAAGTGTTGGGACACCTGCAGGAAGTGTTTCGTGCTGGCCTTTGTGGCAGAGAGCTTCTGCCAGGTGAATGTCTGCTGTGCCCACTTTCTGCACGAGTGTTCTGCAAGGATCTAGTAGGCGATGTCCTGGAGGAGGAGGAGGAGTAGGAGGAGGAGGAGGAGGGACCACTAAGCCTTTTGTTTGTGTGTGGATCACTGCCTGCCTTATGCCGACTCGTATGACATGTGTTTGGCCCAGTTTGTGGTCCTGGCCCGCTGCGTTCTCCGTTCCGCCGTCCTGTCAACGCTGGCGTGTCCTCCATTGCGGCAGTGTTGTGTTTACATCCTGCTGTAGCTGCCATGAAGGCAGCACGCGGTGCTGTTGGTGTCGGCTGAACTATATCGCTGAATGCATGTTCCAGACGAGTGCTGTCAATAAAGCGGCAATGCGCTTTTTATTGGGTACTTATTGTGGTTGAATTCCTGTATGTAACGTTGAAGCCTTCAGCTCAACGGACAACTAATGAAGGGTTAGCTTTTAATACTACGCACTCTTCTTTTCCCACAGGACCGCAATCTATTTTGTGACACTGGTGGGGGGGGTGACATCAGGCCAAATTTGCAGAATTGGGCATGACGCCTTTATAGAAAAGTGAGTAATAAATAAATCCAGTAATCCCTCGCCACTTCACACTTCACTGTAGCCAGGCTTCACGCTACCAAAAATACTTTTCCAAAATAAATGAATAAATCGTGCTGTTTCATGGTGAAGTACAAACTATTATTAGTAAAAAAAGAAAACATATTTAAACAATTTTTACCTAAATCTTCAAGCATTAAAATGGCTAAATGAAGTAAATTACAAACAAGGCATTCAGGAGACGATATGATGATATGTCGTGTTCTACACTGGTCACTAGGTGTCAGTCATGATGCGGTATTGTTGGGTGAGACACACAAGCACCAGACCCGATGGCCGGAACAACAAGGTTTGAATGATCTCACAACAGGCACAATAATCCCTAACATGGGCCACTGTTGCGGGCGCAACACGTACCAAGCTAAAACTCAACTCTGAACGTCACTTCCTGTCTGCCCCCCTTCTCAGCTCCCCCAGCAGGAACACATTTACAGCAGCACACACAAGCACAAGTCTTATGTCTATCTTTCTCTTATTATGTCCACTGTATTGAGTAATAGGAGTGTAAAGGTGACTGTAGGGGTGTTATTTCATGTCTAGAGGGCTCTAATAATGTTAAAAAAAACATCTTTAGAAGGTCATAATCAGGTTTTCTATGTCTTATTTTGTCGTATTATGTCACTATATTGGTATTAGAAGTGTAAAGGTGACTATAGGGGTGTTTTTGTATGTCTAGAGGGCTCTGATAATATTTAAAATGGTATTTAGGAGTTTGTAACCAGGTTTTGTATGTGTTATAGGTCTTATTTTCTCTTATTATGTCTACTATGTTGGAAAATAGGAGTGCAGCAGTTGTATCGTGGTGTTATTTCATGTCTAAAGGGCTCTAACAGTGTTAAAACCATATTTAGAAGGTCGTAAACAGGTATTATACAGTATGTCTTTTCTTTTATGTCTATTGTATTGGGTAATAGAAGTGTAAAGGTGACTGTACAGATGTTATGTCTTGTCTAGAGGGCTCTGATAATGTTTAAAACCGTATTTCGAAGGTCCTAAACAGGTTTTCTATGCTCTAACTATGAAAATATTCCTTTTAATATTCCTTATTCAGGACTCCTACTTTATTGATCCCTCCTGCGACGTCTTCTTATTCTCAGGTGCGTGTTTCTGAGTGAGGGGCAAACGGGTAGCGCCAAATCACAAATAAATGCATGGATGGGAAACAGTAAGGAGCGTAGGTTTGCAGGTTTTGGACTGGTGGCAGAAACCAAAACAGTAATGTGGTCTTGGTAGTCAGACCAGGTGACCTTCACAGTTTCTGGATGCGGTGAATCAGAATCTATTCTAACATTTCACCAGGTGTCCGTGTGAGTTGCCTGCTTTCGGCGAGTGACTCAAGAACCATCCCGGTGGGCTCGGCGTTGTCACACCCGCCCCGGTCCTAATGTTTGTGTTGCGGAGTGAGTTTTTCTGTGGAACTTGGCAGCTTTTCAACTCGCTTGCTTGTTGCCCAACTTTCTATCTTGGCAAGAGCCTGGTTCGTGTGCCGCCGCCGCTGATGCTTCGGTGTGGAAGTCTGTCGTCAGAATATTCCGTCTGCAGGGTCATCGTGTGTGGCGCTGGTGCTTCATTCCACGCCGCGTCTGTGTTGAGTCCATTTGCCTTACCAATGGAACACGCCGCGTCACGAGATGGTTGCCCTGTGGCGTCCGCCATTTGCAGGCTCTTGATGCATCACGCGGGGTCACTGAGAATCGACTTCCTGGCTGTTTGAAATGTTTTCAATTTGAGGAACCGCGAACCACATCAGCAGCAAAATTTTTGGAACATCCTGTTTCAAGAGTTTCCTGCTGACTGATAGCGGACGGCGAAAGCTGGCGAGGCCGTTTGCTCGGTCAAAAGATGTCTTTGCTAAGTTGAGCTAATGCAGGGTTGTCCAAAGTGTCCAAAAAAGTAAAAATATTATGTGAATGAAGTCCAAATATTATGTGAATAAAGTCAGAAGTACAATAAGAAAATGCACTCAAAGAAAGTTTAAATATTGGGGGGGAAAAAACAGCAGAAATGAAATAACAGCTGCAATTTTGCGATAATACTGTAAAGAAAAAAGTTGTAATGTAATAAGAAAAAGTCATACATTTCCAAGAATAAAGTCCTAATATTATGAAGAAAAAGAATGTCATTTTATTAGCATGAAAAACAAGCAAAATAGTGAATAAAGTTGTAATTTTTGGAAAAATTGACTGCGGAAAAAGTTGCAATGTTGTGAGAATAAAGCCAAAATATTCAGAGAATAAAGTCATCATACTGCGAGAGGAACATTGATGAAGATTATTTAAGAATAAAGTTCAAATATTTGCAAAATAAAAAAAAACAACAGCAGAAATAAAAGAAAAAACAGCCGCAATTTTACGAGAATGAATTCAAAATATTAAAATAAAAAAGTTGTATTCTAATGAGAAAAAAGTTGCAATTTTCCAAGCATGAACTGGTAATATTATGAGGGAAAATTATGTCCAAAGTGGGTGCTGGGGGCCATTTGCAACCCGCGTTTTTTTTTTTTTTTTGCGGCAAAGCTAACAGAAAAAATGGGAAAAATCAGTAGTAATGTTACAAGAGTAAAATCAAAATATTCAAAGAAAAAGTTATCATGTCTTAAGAAATAGTCAGAATTTTATAAGAATAACCTTCACTTTGGACGTCATTTTTACAGCAGTTTTAAGCCATCAAAACAGCGACAAGGTGGTAGAAGTGCATTTGGTAAGAGCTTGGCATGCGGAAAATGCAATAAAACACACACGACAGCAAGGAGGAAGTGAGAGAACGTGAAGCACACACGCAGTTTAGTTCCAAATGTGAAAATTGTAAATGGTGATGGTGTTATATTTGTAAATAAATTGTTATTGTAACAAGTTGTAATATTATTAAAAACAAAATAATGAATACAATTGTAATTTTTTGAAAATTTGATGGCGGAAAAAGTTCTGTTATAAGAATAAAGTCAAAATATTCTGGGAATAAAGTCAAAATGAGAAGAACATTTGCAAGAAAAAACTTGTGTTTTGTTGGTGAAAAAAATAGCAGCAGACATGAAAAAATGTTTATAGCTGTAATTTTAAGAGAAAAAAGTCAAAATATTAAGAGAAAAAAGTTTCATTCTAAATTGAACTTGTAAAAGCATAAACTGGTAATTTTATGAGGAAAAATAATGTCCAAAGTGCGACCCAGGGGCCATGGCACATTCTTAAGATATAATTTAACAAGAAAACAAACACACAAAAACAGCAGCAAAAATGGAAAACTCAGCAGTCAATTCACAAGAATAAAGAAAAAATAATAATATTATGAGAAACAAAGAAAGTTGAAATATTTGGGGAAAAATCCCAGCAAAAATGGGGAAAAAAAGCTGTAATTTTAGGAGAATAAAGTAAAAAAATGCAGCGAAAAAAGTTGTCTTTTAACGAGAAAAAATCTGCGCGATTTTGGGAGACTAAACATGTAATATTATGAGAAAAAATAATGTCATTTTTGAAATATTAAAGAAAAAAATCATATTACGAGAAACAAAGAAAGTTGAAATATTTTAGGAAAAACCCCCCAGCAAAAATTGAAAAAAAAAAACAGCTGTAGTTTTAGGAGAATAAAGTCAGAATATTAAGCGAAAAAGGTCGTATTCTAACGAGAAAAAAAGTGCAATTTTGCGAGAATAAACGTGTAATATTATGAGGAAAAATAATGTCATTTTTTAAATATTAAAGAAAAAAAAGAATATTACGAGAAACAAAGAAAGTTGAAATATTTTGGGGGAAACCCCCAGCAAAAATGGAAAAGAACAGCTGTAATTTTAGGAGAATAAACAAAATATTAAGCGAAAAAAGTCATATTCTAGCAAGAAAAAAAACACTCGATTTTGCGAGAATAAACTCGGAATATTATGAGGAAAAATAATGTCATTTTTGAAATATTAAAAAAATAATAATATTATGAGAAACAAACAAAGTTGAAATATTTGGGGAAAACCCCCCCCAGCAAAAATGGAAAAAAACAGCTGTAATTTTAGGAGAATAAAGTCAGAATATTAAGCGAAAAAAGTCATATTCTAACAAGAAAAAAAGTGCAATTTTGCGAGAATAAACCTGTAATATTATGAGGAAAAATAATGTCATTTTTAAAAATATTAAAGAAAAAATAACAAAAATTTATATTACGAGAAACAAACAAAAAGCAACGGATGAAGTTGTCATTTTTGGAGTATTAGGTTGCGGAAAAAGTTCTAATGTTAGGACAATAAAGTCCAAATATTCTGAGAATAAAATCAAAAATATTTGGAAAATTAAAAAATAACAGCAACAGCAAAAATGGGGAAAAAAGCAGCTGTAATTTTGTGAGAGTAAATTCACAATCTGAAGAAAAGAAGGTGTATGATGGATGCTGAGTATGTGTGTGCCTCGACAGGGCCACGTTTGCCCTCAGCAAGCCGCTGAAGATGAACATGATGAAGAGGATCATGGGGCGTCCGCGGCAGGAGGAGTGCAGCCCGCAGGACAACGCCCTGGGCCTGATGCACCTGCGCCGCCTCTTCTCCGAGCTGTGCCACCCTCCTCGCCACATGACCCAGAAGGAGCAGGAGGAGAAGCTGTACATGATGCTGCCCGTCTTCTACCGGGTACGTCCGCCACGCCTCCGTTCGCAAGTATTCTCAGCTCTCTCTCCCGCCATGTTCCGATCGGCTCACCGCGCCTCCCGGTTCGCAGGTGTTCGGGAACGCTCCGCCCGGCAGCATGACAGAGAAGTTCTCCGACCTGCTTCAGTTCACCACCCAGGTGTCACGCCTCATGGTGACCGAGATCAGGAGGAGAGCCTCCAACAAGTCCACCGGTGAGTCACACAGTGCACATGCGCTGGCAAGTGTGTTGCAGCAAAACACCACACAGATGTTTTAGCCTTCCGCAGATGTTGTTAGCGTGAGACACAGATGTTTTTTTCTTAGCATGGTGCACATGTTTTTATTGTGAAAAGTCTTGGTTTAGTGCCACGCAAAGGATTTTAGCGACTAGCATGTTTTGTTTTGTTAGCATGATGCACAGATTTTTAGCATGACGCAGGTGCTTTGTTTGCATGATGCGCAGATTTTTAGCATGACACATGTTTTTTAATATGATGCAGAGGTTATTAGCATAATGCGCAGATTTGTAGCATGACTGGTGTTTTTAGCATTACACAGCTGTTTTTAACCTGATGATGTTTTGGGCATTAGGCAGATGTTATGTTAGCATGATGCACAGATTTTTAGCATGAGACCGATGTGTTGTCAGGATGACAGATGTTTTTTAACATGATACAGAGGTTTTTAGCATGATGCAGGTGCTTTGTTAGCATGATAGGCTGATTTTTAGCATGAGACAGATTTATTGTTAGCATGACACAGATGTTTTTTTTAATATGACACAGATGTTTTGGGCATGACTCAGATGGTATGTTAGCATAGTGCACAGATTTTCAACATGACGCAGGTGCTTTGTTAGCAGATGCGGATGCTTTTTAATATGATGCAGGGGTTTTTAGTCTCATTAGGAGCATGCCCCGACGTTGTCAGGCATGCGTACAAGCACGTGGGGGCCACACAAACTACTGAGAATCATTTTGAGTTGCTACAATGACATTTTAGCAAAATGGACCAGTGTGCTGCATCATTTTTTCACTTTCATTTTTGGGGTGTCTTTGATTTCCCCCCTCTATAGGGTGATCATTTTCATTTCTATCAAATGATGTGGCATCATTTTGTTACTAATACATCACCCACTTATTATCAGGAAACATATTCAACATCATTTTTCCCCAGTTTAGATCTGATGTGTTTTCCAAGTGTTCCTCTCATTTTTTTGAGCAGTATAGTTTGTCGGATGCTTTCTTAACACGATGCAGGTGTTGTTAGCATGAAAGCATCTTTTTGCATTCCAAGGATGTTTTTAGCGTAAAAGGCGTGGTTGGCGTGACACAGGAGTTTCAATAAAACATGCAAAATGCGAGAAAAATGCTTAATGTGACCGATGAGTTTGACACGCCTGTGTAGTTCTATTTGACCCGTGCCGTGTCTCAACCCGGGTACTGTCTTTTCAAGATGGTTGATGGTCTTCGTAAGCGTCCATTGTGCTTTGTCTGTGTGCTTGTGCAGAGGCGGCCAGTCGAGCCATCGTTCACTTCCTGGAGGTCAACCAGAGTGAGGAGGCCAGTCGAGGCTGGATGCTCCTCACCACCATCAACTTGCTGGCCTCCTCGGGACAGGTCCGTGCACGCCAAACAATCTTATTAAAAACTATAAAATAATAATAATATTAATAGTAAAGCGTGCGCCCGTGGTGATGGGAAAAACGTTTGAAGTCAGTTTACAAGAATAGAGTCTAACTTGTTTATTAATAATCGTATTTTTAAAATTGTTTTTAATGTTACGAGAATAAGGCTGTAATATTATGAGGAAGAATAACGTTGTTTAGTCGCATAAAGTTGAACTAGCGCAGAAAAAAAGTTATTTTTTAATAGTTGTAATATTATGAGCAAAAACAAGTTAGAATTAGACAAGAATAAAGTCAAAATATTACGGGAATGAAGTTACGAAAAGAACATTTACAAGAAGAAAGTTGGAAAATGAAAAGGAAAAAAAATGAGAGCAGAAAGGTAAAAACAAACCCAGCTGTAATTGTACAAGAATAAAGTCAAAATATCGTGATAAACCAATAACGTGATAAAATGCTGAGTTTGTGTCTGTGTAGGCTCTCAGTCGTACAGGAGTTGTCCATCGAGGAAAAGGCTTCTTGAGACGTCATCTGTACTTCTGTGAAGAAGGTGTCAGACGTTTCGCTCCTCATCCGAAGAGCTTCGTCAGCGAACTAAACTAAAGCTACCAGCACTTATTAGTTCACTGACGAAGCTCTTCGGATGAGGAGCGAAACGTCCGACACCTTCTTCACAGAAGTACAGATGACGTCTCAAAAATGATGAGTTGAAATATCAAAGGGAAAAAAAAAGGAATATTATGACAAACAAACAAAACAACAAATAAGGTTGTTTGCAAATTGAGGTTGCGGAAGAAGTTGTAATGTTACAAAAATAAAGTTCAAATTTTATGAGAATAAAATCATAATGAAAAAAACACAACAGGAATGGAAAAAGCAGCTGTAATGTTACGTGAATGAAGTCCAAATATTAAGAGAAAAAAGTTGGATTCTATCAAGAAAAAAAGTCCAAATTTTACAAGAATAACGTAGAAATATTCTAAGGAAAAATAATGTCATTTTAGTAGCGCAGAGTCAAAATATTCAAGAAAAAATCGTAATATGAGAAACAAACCAAAGTAAATAAAGTTGTCATTTCTGTAGAATGTCTATGGGGGCAAGTTCCAATATTAGGGGAGTAAAGTCATGAAATAGTTGGCAAATTATAAAACAAAATATGCAAAAATGAAAAGAACGTAACTTTGGTAACATACTTTGCGATACATATTTTGCGGAAAAAAACCCGTAATATTATGAGGAAAACAAATGTCATTTTTGTAGCATAATTTTGAAATTAGAAATTTTTTTAAATGTTTTTTTTGGGGGGGGGACATTAGCAATTGAGTTTGTGGAGGAAATTACAATAAAGTCATGAAATAGATGTAAAAATATTTTTTAAAAAGCAAAAATGGGGGAAAAAACTGCTGTAATTTTACGAGAATAAAGTCAAAATATCAAGACAAGAAAGTCAAATTCTCAGAAAGATAGAAAGTGTCAATTTCACGAGGATAAACTGCTCATACTATGAGGAAGAATAATGTCCACGTCGCTGTATAGAGTTGAAATATTCAAGAAAAACTCAAGTTAAAAGTAATATAAGAAACAAAATAAAGTTGTACTTTTTCAAAAAATTAGTTTGGGGGAAAAGTTACAATATTACAGGACTAACACCAAAATATGACGGAAATAATGTCGTAATTACAAAAAGAAAACAACAGCTGAAATGTAAAAAAAACAGCTGTAATTTGACCAGAATGAAGTCCAAAATGAAGAGAAAAATGTCGTATTCTATCAAGAGAAAAGTCGCAAATTTGCGATGGTTTTAGTTGCGTAGAGTTTAAATATTAAAGAAAAAAAAAGTTCTTTTTAAAGGAAACACAACAAAATAATGTTGTTATTAATTGTAATATTGAAAAGTTGTAATATTGTGGGCATAAAGGCTAAATATTTAAAGGAAGATTGTTGAAGAAGAAAGTTGAAATATGTGCAAAATAAAAAACATAAAGTGTCATCCTTTGATTTTTCACTACATGGTCCTCGCTGGCCCTCCTCGAAGCCAAAAGTGGGTCGCGGATCCACTCGGGCTGGGTTGTCAAAACTGACTTTAGAATCTAAAATGTTCAATGTTGAAGTAAAACTGGGCAACATTTCCGTCCAATCAGAAAACGGTGGACTGCATGACGACCATGTCGGTGCCCTCCACGCTGGTCAAATGCCTCTACCTCTTCTTCGACCTCCCCCACATGGCCGAGGCCCCCGTCGGACCTGCCCCGTCCCCGCCGCCTCCACCCCCGCCGCCCCCCTCTCAGGAGAAGACACCGGGCCCGGGCAACGCCCCCACAGAGCTGCCCCTGGCCGACCGCAGAGCGCTGCTCCAGAAGGTGTTCGTCCAGGTACGACAACGTCACGCTTAAGTGGAGGATCCTTGTTGGCGAGCGCTCAGGCCCGTCGCCCCTCTCTGCCCCGCAGATCCTCGTCAAGCTGTGCACCTTCGTGTCGCCGGCCGAGGAGCTGGCCCAGAAGGACGACCTCCACCTGCTGTTCAGTGCCATCACTTCCTGGTGCCCCCCCCACAACCTGCCCTGGAGGAGGAGCGCCGGCGAGGTCCTCACCACCATCTCCCGACACGGCCTCAGCGTCAACGTGGTCAAATACATACACGGTAGGAAGGCAACACGTCCTACTACGGATGGACTGCAGTCTTTCCCGCAGCACTTGACTCTATAAGTCATCCAAACTTACCTTTCTGCATTCCCACATAGTATCAGCATTTCACACCAAATATGAGGTGAAAGAAAAATGGTAAAAATACAGTAGTAGTCTATCTGTGCTGCATATGAGATAAAGTTAGCACACCCACAATGGACATGCGTCAAGTGAGACGGATGTAACAGAGAGAATCCGGCACACTTTTCAAAATAAAACATAAAAAATTGAAATAATGGAAATTATTTTTTTTCTGTGCGGCCCGGTACCAAATGACCCAACCTGGGGGTCGAGGACCACTGGCTTAAATTGTAAATATCAATTTAAAAGTTTTAAATGTAATTTTTAATTAATTGATTTTTTCATATGTAGTTTAATTTTACAGGCAAATTAAATAAAAAAATATATTCATTGGAAATTTCAATTTTGAAATGTTTTAATTAAATTTTTATTTCTTACATTTTGTATATTTGAATTTAATATAACTATTTAATTACTTACAATTTAAACTTAAGTTGAAAGTTTTAAATGTCATTTTTAATTAATGAATTTTTTAAAGTTTTAATTTAAGGACAAATCAAATTAATTTTTTTTTTATTGAAAAAATATATTTCAATTTTCAAGTGTTACATTTCATTTTTAAGTAATTCTATTTTTTATGTTTAATTAAATTCATAATGACTTAAATTTAACATTTCTATTTAAGTTTTCAATTGATTTTGTAATGAATTACATCTTTATATTATGAATTTCATTTCATTTCATTTAGCATTCAGCATAACTTTGCTTACTTTCTGTTTTTGCTACTTCCATTTTAGGTAGGAAACTAGTTAGGGCTGACTTATTTGCTCCGTCTGCTGGTTGCTGCAAGTAATGAAATGGATCATTTGTTTTAATGTGTGAATGTTTTTATCTAGACACAGACGCAACACAACATGACTTGGTCATTCTGATTGTTTGCTCGTAAAAGACGAAACATGGCGTGAGGAGGTGTCATCTGAGCATGAGTCCACTGCTGGCGGTGGTGCTCATGTCGCCACGGTCTTACACTCGTGGATCTTGTCTCTTGTCTCTCGTCCGCAGAGAAAAAATGCCTGGCCACGTGCGTGCAGAACATGCAGCAGTCTGACGACCTTTCCCCTCTGGAGATCGTGGAGATGTTCGCCGGCCTCTCCTGCTTCCTCAAGGACTCCAGCGACGTGTCGCAGACGCTGCTGGACGATTTCCGAATGTGCCAAGGCTACAACTTCCTGTGCAATCTCATGCTGAGGTACGGCCAGGGCAGTGGAAAAGTTCTGGAAAAGTTCACCTTTCAAACCTCTCTGTGGGTAGGCTGGAGCAGGCCAAGGAGGACGAATCCAGAGACGCCCTGAAGGACCTGGTCAACCTGGTCACGTGTCTGACCACGTACGGCGTGACGGAGCTC
Organism: Dunckerocampus dactyliophorus; assembly: GCF_027744805.1. Taxonomy (NCBI): domain Eukaryota; kingdom Metazoa; phylum Chordata; class Actinopteri; order Syngnathiformes; family Syngnathidae; genus Dunckerocampus; species Dunckerocampus dactyliophorus. The sequence goes on from NC_072822.1 coordinate 1,414,271, forward strand.
AAACCGGCCGGACTGACCACCGGTGCCCCCTTTCTGCTGCCCGGCTTCGTTCTCCCGCAGCCTTCTGGCAAAGGTGTGCCTCTTGACTTTCACTTGGCTCCAAACCAGCCAGACCGCAAAACCCTAAAACTTGTCTAAAAGTACGTGTGTGTGTGTGTGTGTGTGTGTGTGTGTGTGTGTGTATGCCGCCGTTGCCTTGCCTTGTTTGTTCATCCCGAGAAAGACTCCACTCCACTTCCTGTCTCTCTTGTGGAGATGAAGCCTTCTGCATGCTAATGCTTTTACATCTTTGTCTTTGATGTTCCACTGACCCATCCTAAAATAACAGGAATGGTATGTTAGAGCCAAACGTTTCATACTTGGAAAAAATACAGCTTGAAGCTGAAAATTCGAGCTTTGATGTTGTTTGAATTTTCTTTTTTTTCCAGATTAAAATTTTATTTAATATTTTCTTGTCCTTTTCAGATGTTTGGCGTGAGTGTGCATGGTGTGTTGCATAAAGACATGAAATAGTTTTCGCAGTGAACACTTATCTTCTGAAACTTTTAGCCCTAGTTTAGCGCCATCTATGGCGGAATAAAAGCTGTTATGATGTAAATATTCAGAGTAGTTGCTCTCAAAGCTCCTGATGGCGCTCCAGCTGTGGGCTAAGTCGCAGCCAGAAGTGCTCGCAGGGTGAGGGTTCGCGTGCTCTCCTAATTATCCCGTCACACTCGTTAAGGGCGTCCTCACGTTGAGTACCGTGCGTTTATTACCACTTCCACCCTCTGTTACACATTAACCCGTGGTCATCCATGCGCACCATGACTGCATTGTTGCCTTTGTGGATTATTTCCAGTCATTGTGAGCAAGTCTACGGTGCTGCGGCACAGGAGGTGTATTCAGAGTATTTAATTGAAGAATACACTGAGATGTTAATGTAGGTTTGTCCTCTTGGGTCTTATTTTTCCTTCCAGGCCACACAGTCCGCAACATCCAGGCCTTCTCGGTGCTGCAGAACGCCTTCCTGCAGGCAAAGACCAGCCGTCTGGCCTGCATGCTGCTGGACGCCATAGGCAACATCTACGGCGCCGAGCCAGCCAACTACTTCATCCTGGAGTCCCAGCACACGCTGTCGCAGTTTGCTGAGCGGGTGGCCAAGCTCCCTGAGGCCCAGGCCAAGTACTTTGAGCTGCTCGAGTTTGTGGTCTTCAGCCTCAACTATGTGCCGTGCAAGGAGTTGTTCAGCGTCAGCGTGCTACTCAAGGCCAGCACCTCGCACATCTGCAGCATCACGGCCGTGCGCACGCTGCTCAAGCTGGCGCGCCATGACCTGGTGTTCAGCGACGTGCTGAGGGAGGTGGGCCTGTTGGAGGTGCTGGTCAACCTTTTGCACAAGTACGCCGCCTTGCTCAAGGACCCGGCCTCGCAGCAGCAGCAGCAGCCGCCGCACGACAACGACCAGGGTGAGCAGTCCGACCTATCACGATCCCCACATTGAAGCATAAGTTGTATATGCATATGTCGTTTGTAAAGATGCACGATATCTTTTAACATAAACTTCTACACAGAAGTACAGATGACGTCTCAAGAAGCCTTTTCCTCGATGGACAACTCCTGTACGACTGAGAGCCTACACAGACGCATAAACAGATAACCAAGACCGATATCGTACCGATAACCGAAGACATTTCAGTTTGACCAGCTGTCACCTGTTGATTAGTCCTAATCAAATATGATGTCATTACTGCTATCACATCACTACTATCGGGAGAACCAGAGTATAGAACAGGAGGAGCCACTTGGTGTGGCCCAGCAAAGTGCACTATATTCGGGCACACGCTCCGAGCAGCCGGTGTGCTGCTGCGGAGGTCAGGAGAACTGGAAGTACAGAGCAAAGGGAACCACCTGCTGTGGCCCAGCAAAGTGCACTATTTTCGGACACATGCTCCGAGCCGCTGGCGTGCCTCAATGGCGGTCAGGAAAATAGGAGTATAGAGCGGAAGGAGCCACCTGCTGTGGCCCAGCAAGGTGCACTGTATTTGTACACACGATCCGAGCAGCCAGTGTGACATCACGGAGGGCTCTGGTCCATTTTGCACTTTTTGAAGACCGCGGCGCTGGCGTTTCAGGGGGCTGATAAGGTTTTTTTTTTGTTTTTTGCTCGATGTTTTTTCCACCCGTCATCACCAGGCATTTGGTACAACTAGCACGCGAAATGTCTTTCTCAGAAAGTGAATATTTGTTTACAAGTGAGCTCAGGGAGCCGTTAACATCCCAGGCAGAGAAAAAAGGAGCGCTTGATTTGCTCACCCGCACAATAAGGGGAATCTCGCCTCATTGGGGCCTTTAAAATAAATAAATAAATAAATAAATAAATAAACGGTTATTGGAGCTATTTTTAATGTTAACAAATTCATCTGTGTCATATGGGTCCGATCATTGTCGTGCACCCCTAATCATGTGTGTTGTGTGTGTGCAGCTGAGTGTAAAAACAACAGCGTGGCCGAGGAGCAGAAGCAGCTGGCCTGGCTGGTCATGGAGACTCTGACGGTGCTCCTGCAGGGCTCACACACCATGAACACCAATGCAGGTAAAAACACACGGCCCTATGAACACAGCCTGATTTGCCTGTGCCACTTTCTACTCCACGAGGTCTTGATCTGTGCCATCTCAAAATATTCGCTTGGTGAAAATGCTGAGATTTTGCTCGTCTTCTCCCCCCCCGCCAGCGCTGTTCAGGGAGTTCGGCGGCGCCCGCTGCGTGCACAACATCGTCAAGTACCGCCAGTGTCGGGAGCACGCCCTGCTCATCATCCAGCAGCTGGTCCTCTCGCCCAGCGGGGACGATGACATGGGCACCCTGCTGGGCCTCATGCACTCGGCGCCGCCCCGCGAGCTCCAGCTCAAGACGGACATACTGCGGGTGACAACACGCGCACACCAACACGCAACAGCACCGTGCCTGACTCGCACCTCACACCTAAGGGAGAGTAAATCCCACAGAATGTTCCACAAACAGCGGCCCAGCGTGAATACGCCCTAAACAACAGAGGTGGTGCTTTGGAGAGAATTCAGCAATCGCATAAAGATAATCAATACGCATTAAACGTGCTCTAATATAGCATGCACTTAAGCATCTCTGCACAAAAGCATGGAAGAGATGCATGCACCTGTTCATCAACACCAGTCAGCATTTCACTGCTAATTCCACCCCCTCTACCTCCAGGATCTTTGACTGGTGTTTTTGCAGTAGGTTCTTAAAAACAGCCGAGCACCTCTCCGTCTTATAGAGGATCTTTGACTAGCTTTTTTACAGTATGCCCTTAAAAACAGCCGAGCGCTCCTTATACAGGATCTTTGACTCATCATCTTTGACTACAGTAGCTTTTTTGCAGTATAGCTGAAAAGCAGCACAGTGCTTGTGTCTTATAAAGGATCTTTGACTTGTGTTTTTGCCGTATATCCTTAAAAACAGCAGACCGTTGCTCTTATTTAGAGGGTCTTTGACCAGTGTTTTTGCTGTAGGGCCTTCAAAACAGCAGAGCTCCTGTCGTATTGAGGATCTGACGAGCATTAACAGAGTGTGTCTGTTTTATATTCATGCCATTTATTCATGTCATTTGCTGAAGTGCATGTGTTATACACAAAGGAGAAGTCCGGCCCCCAGTACTTAGTTTTCTGAAAATGCTCCCCCCCCCCAAACAATTGTCCGGCCCCCAGTACTTAGTTTTCTGAAAATGCTCCCCCCCCCAGCTTTGTGGGAACACTTTGGAGAAGTCACCTTTCAGTTCCCAGCGCACAAAACAAGGTCCGTAACACCCCGCCTCCCTCCCCCCCTCCCTGCAGGCTCTGCTGGCCGTGCTTCGCGAGAGCCACCGCACGCGCACCGTCTTCCGCAAGGTGGGCGGCTTCGTCTACGTCACCTCGCTGCTGGTGGCCATGGAGCGCTCGCTGTGCCAGCCGCCGCGGCTCGGCTGGGAGCGCGTCAACCAGAACCAGGTCTTCGAGCTGCTGCACACCGTCTTCTGCACACTCACGGCCGCCATGCGCTACGAACCCGCCAACTCCCACTTCTTCCGAACGGAGATCCAGTACGAGAAGCTGGCCGACGCCGTGAGGTATCGCCCGATCAATTTGTACGACGCGTTTCCTTAGTTTAACCGCACACGCTCCGACCAGGCTCCTGGGCTGCTTCTCCGACGTCAAGAAGCTTGGCCCGACAGGCGTCTTCCCGTCCAACTCAGAGCCCTTCCAGAGGCTGCTGGAAGAGGAAGCCGCTCCCGGAGGAGAGAGCGTGTGTCCGACCCTTAAACACTGCAGCAAGCTCTTCATCTACATGTACAAGATGGCCACTGACTCCTTCGACAGGTATGCACGTTTAGAATGAATGCCTGGACTCCTTGTGTCAAAGTGCAGGGTTAAATATCCCTCCCAGATTGTTTTTAGCAAAGTAAACGTCTTGTTTCCTCTCTGCCTCACACTAACAGCTTCTCTTCTTCTTCTTCTTCCTCTAACCCGACTGTCCACCCTCGCCTGTATACTTCCTGCTCTCCTCTTTGTGCGTTTGCGTGCTTATTGTGGTCACGGCAACTCAGTCGTGCGGAGCAGGTTCCTCCCTGCCTGACTCACGAGACCTCGCTTCCCTCGCCGTGGGGCACCCCCGCCCTCGCCAGAAAGAGGTAGCTCCTCCTCTTTGCTTGCTTTTCTCCTTATTTCCCTTCCGTTCCCTGCCTTTCATCTTCAAACCCATAATGCACCCCGGCCCGTGCCACGTTCCCCCGTCTTTCCTTACAGTTGGACCTCCCGTCATCCTGTCCTTCACTAACTGCCGTTTGGTGTCGAAGCAGGGACTGGCCTGTCGACTCGACTGAATCAAATGAACAACGTGACCTCGCTGCTCGCTGATATGTTTCATGTTCGAGTCTCCAAAAGTGTCCAAATATGCCTGTCACGATAATCGACAAATCGATTAATTGAAAATAAATAAAAAAAACAGTTTGATAATTATGATGCCCTCATCTGCTCACCTTTGAATGACAAGTGGGTTCACTCCGCATCTGTCTGTACGCACTGGTTCTATAGTGGAATGAACAGAGAGTGAGCCCTCATCTCATTCAGCCTCTTTGTGGAGGCGGGGCTACTTATGAGTAGATACAGAGGGTTAGCAGTTAGCCTCAGAGACAGCATACACTGACGCAGAAGCGATGGTTTCTAAGGCGAATGCAACAGCCCCAGTGTGGGAATATTTCGGTTTTTAACAGAATGAACAACGTGAGCGCATGAACACCGACGATTGACACGGACATTTTTCTCAACTGGGGAAAAAGAAAACAGATGGAGGTGCCTTGAGCAGCGGAGCCATCGTCCCGACAGCCAAGGCTTACTGAGGCGTTTGGTCAGCAAGTATAAATAAAACAGTGCAAAATGGTGCGCGCTCACATTGCAAAAGAAATGCAACCATTCAATACGGTTATATGGCATACATTTTAAACAACATATACGTACAGGCAATATCTGTGTCAAGCTAATGTGGCTCACACAGATACGCTATAAATGACAATTCATTAAAAAACGGTCTTGGTAATATCAATTATCAACGAGAATTTGTATCGCCCAGCAAAATTTGTTATCGTGACAGGCCTAGTATCCGATGATGAGAACAGAAAAAGTCACTCAAAATAAATGCATCGTCTCACGAGAAGAGACGATGCAGGAGAACGAGACGGGATGAGATTTTAACATTGATCTGAAGAAAAGCACAGTGGTGCCTTGGTTAACGACATGAAGAAGGTCATACGCTCTAACCGGCATGTCATTCGATGAATAACATTTTTTGGGGGGGGTCTGACTGTCGCGCACATACGGGCGAGTTTTCAGTGTTTTGGCTACATTAGCTGCCGTTTGACTGATGATCACATCGTGAGCCTCTAAAACTCCCCACACACTGGCAAGTGTTGACGTATTAAATTAGCTTTTAACTTGCTACCCTTTTGCGTGGCGTGTTTTGCAGGAAACAAAATTTATATCACTGTCACAAATGATAAGTCCCACACGGGACTTGTTTTGGGTTTGGCAAGCCTGCACAGTGTGAAGGAAAGGAAAGTGAGTGGGAGACGCTTGCTCCAGGCTGCATGCTGCGATAGCACAAGCCACAGGCAATTGGCTTTTGTGATCGTCGTTGAAAGGCATTTATCGGCCTCTGCCGATCACATGCGTTGTGGAAATTGTCAGATTTTGATCGGTGGCAGATCGATCGGATCATTTCTAATTATAAGGATCAACATTAAGTATTAACATGCCCTATTTTTGTATTTTTGCCAGGTTTTTGTTTATTTTATTTCTGCACTGAGCCATGTTCCACAGGTGGCCCATGCGCCACACTTTGGACACCCGTGCGTGTATTGCCAGCAAGGGGAGGAGGGAAGTGTGTCCAAGCTCTGCCTTCTTGCCACTGTTGGTCAACAGGCTGGGTTGCATTGTGGAGGTTTTTTTTACAGCTTTCAGACGTGCATTGCACGGCGTTACGGAGGTGGAGCTCACTCCCGCTCGGCGGAGACTTCACCTCTTTTGACGGCTTACATTTAATTACTGAATATATGCTGTTCTCACCATGCAGCTTTTCTCCACGCGAGAAATCTGGTCACGTTTTAACACCCTTCTAAATAAATGAATGTATAGGAAACATTGCTCTGCATGCAACATTTTTTTTGTAAATACTGTGACAGTTTTCATATTTTTTTACCAGCATTTTCTTACAGTTTCACAGCAATGAATGCTAGCTTTTACATGCTACGCAGCGCCCTGGCAGCGGTGATTAAAATTGTAGCCTGGGCTGTGAAGTAAGAACATTTAATTCTCTGTGGCGCCTCACAATGAAGCCTTGCAAGCCAATTACGCTGACTCCAGCCTTTTCAGGCCTGCCACATGTCCTGACAGAGGATCTGACGGGGGATTTGGCGCTCGGCCGCAGCGCGCCTGATGTTTTGCCTCGCGACCGCCAACGCGTGCCCAGGAAATCACGCTGTTGTGCCAACAGCAGGAGCACTCGTGCGTTTGGACGGTTTTCTGATCCATGAAGTGTGACGGTGCTCCGTGTTGGCTTTAAAATGTTGCAGTTGGTGTTTGCTGTAAACACTCCGCTCATGCAGACCTCCTCCCGGACTCAATTAGACTCTCGTCCTGCTTCCCCTCATCTTCCCAGACACGGCTACCACGGTTCATCGGGCCCGCCGGCACCAATCAAGCTGCTGAGTGACCTGAAGCTGCACGTGGCCGCCCCCTCCTCGTCTTCCAGCGAGATGGTGGTCATCCACCCGGGGGCCGTCCTTGCCATTCTAGACCTACTGCCGTCCGTCTGCTCCGACAGCCAGCCTGAGGTGAGGGCATTTTGAGGACAGGAAGCCTTTTAATATTAAAGTTATTTAAAAATCCCGCTCCCGCCTCCAGCACGCCCTCGACCTGCAGCTGGCGGTGGCCAACATCCTGCAGCTCCTGGTCAACAACGAGAGGAACCAGCAGGTCCTGTGCGAGGCGTTCCTCCATCAGCGGCTGCTGCAGCGCTGCAGCCAGGCGCTGGGCGACGAAGACCACCCGCTGCACCCCCCACTGCAGCGCATGTTCGAGAGGCTGGCCTCGCAGGCGCTGCAGCCGATGGCGCTCAGGTGCACAGCTACACTTGGTCACATGGTCTTAGTCAGCTAGCAAGCTCATTTCTTAGGTGTCGATATTGGAGGTTATATTTTGAAACCACAGACAGGAAGTTGCAAAGAAACCTATGCTGATAAAAACAACCTCTTTTAGTCTTTCCCTTAGGTTTACACCTTTGTGGGGAGCGGGGTTTCACTATCACAGACACAAACATGCGTTCACATGCACACGCACCACCTAGCAGACTGCAGTGCAATCGCTCCTCTACACTAGCATTTGGGGTACACACATGCACACGCGCAGCATAGCAGACTGTAATGCAATCACTCCTCCACAGTAACATGCATGCATGCACCATAACAGACTGCAGTGCAATCACTCCTCCTGCACCATAAAAAAATGTAGTGTGATCACCCCTCTACACTAACATTTGGAGTGCACACATGCACGCCATGTGCAGCATAGCAGACTGCATTGCAGTCCCTCCTCTACAATAACATTTGCGGTGCACACATTCCCGTACGCAGCGCAGAAGACTGTCATGCGATCGCTCCACCACAGTAAAAATGCATGCGTGCACCTTAGTTGAGTGTAGTGTGATCACTCCTCCACAACATGCATGCGTTCACCATAGCAGACTGTAGTGCGATCACTCCTCCACAGCAACATTTGCGGTGCACACATTCCCGTACGCAGCGCAGCAGACTGTAGTGCGATCGCTCCTCAACATTTGGCATGTACGCAGTCTAGCAGACTGTATTGGAATTGCTCCTCCACAGCTCCTGCACAAAGTTTCATAGTAGGGGGCAATAGAAGGCTCCAAAAGAGCCCACAAAGTCAGATTTAAGATGTGTAATTTAGTTCCGGAGAGCAGATGAGAATGACCACGGTAGACACGGACACAAAAAGCCGTCCCGTGATTGTTGCTGGTGGTGTTTATGGAGGAGATGGAATGAAAGATAATTGATCCTATGAGCTACAAGCGTAAGAATGAGCTCATGTGTGGCGTATGAATGTGCTGCGTCAGTGCTCGGTGTGGGAAGGGGCGGCGTGGACGCCAGCTCAACTCTCATTTCCTGCTTCACTAGTGAAGTGGGACCGTTGGGGAAGGAGCGGTGGGGAAGTCACTTGATATGCACATGCTCATTGCTTTTCACATGGAAATGAAGTCTGGAGGTAAGAGCGCCAGCGTCTGTCAATCTGCTTCCTGTCGTCTGAAAGCCGCTGCTCCTCCTCCTCCTCTGGCTGGTTGATGTCAGCTCCAGCAGGATGTTGTCATGCTGCTCACTTCCACGCGGTCATCCACGAGAGAGCCAGAGCTGACTTAACTCTTCATGCTGCATCCTGTTTTTATTGATATCAAATGTTTTTATTGACATCAAAAGAAAAAGCCAGTTGTCGCTCATCCAGGTCATTGTGTTCGAATGGACGGCAGCTCCACTGTTCAGGCAATCTTAGAAGCCTCTCATCCGAGCTCATGCTCAAAGACTAGATAGGACAGCTCCAGTCTCAGGGGGATGGTGCAGGCTCCAAAGTATTTATCCTCAAAAGTAGCACGCTTGGTCAAGAACGTTGTCGCTATTTTGTGGCGCAAGATACAATGGTGTTCAGTCGTTGAGGCGGGGCCTCTACTGGTCAACCACAGTCAGATGTATCCAAGATTGTCAGGGGCACACTTGTGCAGCGTTTATTTGTTTGAGGCTAAATGATTTCAGTCAGTCTCTTAGGAAGGGAGGTGAGGATGGCATTGTATGTGCGGGAGAGGTGGTGTCGTAGTCCTCCGCCTCTGTTCGGAGATGGTCTGTCCAGGATATTAGAGGCTAAGATGTGAAATATTAAAAAATGGAATCATTTAACCTCTAACAAATAAACGCCACACAGGCACCCTTGGTTTCGTGTGTGTGCCCATAACCGTCAATGCTAACGAGGGTGATTTCCCCTCCCCCAAAACAATTGTCATTGACCGGCAGAGCCCCGATCCATGGTCGACTGTCGTATCGCTCCATGAAAAGTTGAAACTGTTCTTGTCTTGTCTCGGCATGTCTCTACTAGGGGTGCATGGCGATAATTATCGGGCCGATATGAGGGAACATTAAAAATAGCTCTGATAACCGATCATTTTTTTAAAAAACGCTCCAATGAGGCGGGATTATCCGAACTGTGCGGGGGTGAGCAAACCAAGCGCTCCTTTTTTCTGCCTGTGACGTTAACGCAACTTCCGTAACTTGCTAGTTTTGCATGCTAGTACCAAATGCTCCATGATGAGGGGCCAAAAAAAAACAAACATCGAGCACACAAAAAACTTTGAGCCACCTGAAACGCCACATCACTACAACCCCTGATGCATGTTGTGCCACAGCATTTGAAAAGTGCAAAAGGTTTGCCAGAGAACTCCGTGGCGACACACCGGCTGCTTGGAGCATGTGCCCGAATACAGTGCACCTTGCTGGGCCATGCCAGGTGGCTCCCTCCCCTCTTTACTCTGGTTCTCCTGATTGTAGTGATGCGGTAGTAGTGATGTCATGATATTTGATTAGGACAAATGAGTAAGTACAGTTGGTCAAATCCTAATTTGTTCCAGTCCGTCTTACCTCCAGGAGTGCACAAACTACACTTAAACTACACCCTCATACTAGAGCTGTCCTATCTCGTCTTTGAGCATGAATCGATGAAGTCCAGTTGCGATCCATCCAATGACCCGAGAACCATTCTGCTTTCACAAGGATATCCTAGGCACATGCAAAGATTGACACATTCTGCTGTCTTTTCTTTCCAGGGAGTTTCTGCGGCTGGGAAACCCGCTGAACTGCGGCGCGTGGGACAAGAAGCTGCTGAAGCAGTACCGTGTGCACAAGCCCAGCTCGCTCAGCTACGACGCCGAGATGAGAAGTAAGGAATTGTTTGGAGTTTGCAACGATTGTGAAGGATATGTGTGAAAAACATGAGTGTATTGAAGCATTTCCTCCTTGGTGTGCAAAGTGCATGGCGGCGAATGTCAAAGCAGCTTTCATGCAGCCTGCACAACGGAGTCAGGTCAACAGCAAAGTGTTTTTGCCCGACCTCTCAATGAACTCGTCTCACTCCGTCCGTGAACGCGCCGTTTAAGCAAAGTTGAAACAGTCTCGCAGCTGTGAATTCAAAATGCTAATGCTGTGTTTTCTATTAACAGATGCGGACGCTTGTAATTATCAGGCCTCGTCAGCCGCGTCTTAATTAGCTATTGTGACTCCTCTCAGCTGAGAGTGGATATAAAGCCCTGATAATTACTGATCATTAGGAGCGCACGGCGCCATCTGTCTTATGCTCTGCCCTTGCGTACTTACACTTAGTCTTTTGAGTGCACAAGAAATAGAAAATGGAACAAACAAAGTAGATTATTGTTTCATTTTTGTAAAATGTAACAGTGGGGGGAAACAATGGCTGATATTTATCGGGCGGTCCAACTGTTGAGTGGTTGCAATTCACAGTTAAAACGGAGAGAAGAAAAAGAAGCGAGTAAAAATTGTGATTGTCATTTCCGGTAAGTGCGCAGCAGCAGTCATGGATTTGGGACAGCAGTACACGTATACACTGGTGTATACATCAGGGGCTCTCAAATGGTCTCAACCTTGAACACACATTTTTCAATGGTCTTGAAGTCGCGACTCACTTTTAAGTCTTTTTTATTTCTATGTATTTTATTTTACTTAATTTTTTTACACTGTTCTCAAGTGACTTATATATTTTATTGTTTATTTATTTTTTTAAAAAAATTTTCTACACTTTTGTTACAGTTTTTCTTTTTTTATTTTATTCGTCAATTTATTTTATTGTATTTATCATTTTTATTTGTTTTTCTTTTCTTTTTTTTACACTTTAAGTCACTTTTATGTTTTATTTTTAATTCAGTTTTTCATTTATTTGTTAATTTTTTTATGAGACTTTTATGTTATATAGTTTTTACATTTGTTTCCTTTATTTGTTACTTTATTTTATTTAAGTCATTTTTATTTGCCGTTATTTAAATTAAAAAAAAAAAATTTTTGTACTTTTTTCATTTATTTAATGTACAATATTTTATTAAGTCATTTTTATTTGCATGTCTTTATATTTTATTTTAAAATTATTTTTAAGTCACTTTTATGTTTTATTTAGTATTTATTTTTGCATTCATTTGTTCTTTTTTTTTTTTTTACACTTTTCGTTAATACACTTGTTATATATTTTTAAAAAAAACATAAATTAATTTTATAGATGTCATTTTTATTTGTATTATTTATTTGACACTTTTCTTTAAGTCACTTTTACGTTTTATTTTTAGTTTTTTTATTGTATTTTTCATTTTTTACACTTTTCTTTAAGACACTGTAATGTTGTATTTTTTTATCATTAATTTGTAAATTTATTTTAAGTCATTTTTATTTGTATTTTTTTTTTACATTTTTATTTGTATTTTTTGTCATTTATTTGTTATAAAAAAATGAATACTTTTATTTAAGTCAGCCAAGCTTTAAAATTGCCTACAGTATTTACTGAAACATTAATATGCAAAATGACTGTCATTTATGTAGGGCAAGGAAATGAGGAAGGACATGATAACTGGGTTAGGATTAGTAATGCAGAAATTAAAATTGCATTTCAAAAAATCTAAGAAATGCCCCAAATAAGAGCACATCATGCAGCAAACCTCCAGTAACCGGATGTTGCAGCCAACATGGTGAGTGTGCACACAGTATACTTACTGAATTCAAGAGATTCAAGAGAGTTTTATTGTCATGTGTATGGTAAAACAGCAGTTATACTATGCAATGAAAATCTTATTCTGTTCATTCTCCCAAGAAAAGAAAGAAAACACAAGAAAGAATAAGAACACTTAGGCAAGCAGCGCCCCTGTGACACAACCACCATTAGCAGTCCTTCGTGTAATTTCTGATGTCCCCGCCTCCGCAGACAGCATGACCACGTCCATGGAGGGCTTCGGGGCCGACAGCGTATTCGCCACACCGGCCGAGGACAACGGGCAGTACCGCATCAGCCGCAGCCTGGTGCGCTCGGCCGAGGGCAGCACGGTGCCTCTCACCCGCGTCAAGTGCCTGGTGTCCATGACCACGCCCCACGACATCCGCCTGCACGGCTCTGCCGACACGCCCGCCTTTGTGGAGTTTGACGCCTCGCTGGAGGGCTTCGGGTGAGTTTGACGTCGTTCTCTCTCATCGCGGTCGGGAGCATGGGCGACACGCTGCGGCGAGATCATCGGCCGACCGTTTGTCTTTTTGCTTCTTCTGCTGGTGGATCTGTTCTCCTCGTGCGCACGAGCACACACACACACACACACTTCAGTGTGCCTGCTGGCGGCCGCATACAAATAACTTATTTCACGCCTTTTATGTCTTATGTGTGGCGGTGTCAGTGTGCACTGAGGGCACAAACCATGACCTCGGCAGGGTGCCAACACATGATTACACACACACACACACACACACACACACACACACACACACACACACACTGGGATGCATGTTGACCTCTAAGAGTTGTTATGTTCTTTATTCCTCATTAACATTCAGATGGAAGGAGTTTTCCTGGAGGTCATTGTTGTTTGTTTCCATGAATGACCGTGAAATGAGTGGGCGTGCTCTACCTGTACGTACGCGCTGGCCAATCATTTCTTTTAGTCTGCAGGAAGCACAAAGCTCAGTGAATGTTTAAGCACGTCACAGTCAGCTTTGGTCTTTCTTAGCAGAATATTCTTTAGGCTAACAACAACATTACAGTCTTGGTTCACGTTTCCTTTTACAGTGTTTCATGTTACAACCTTTCATGGTTATGACGCATCCCAAAAATGATTAATACTGAGGCGGAATACGTACTTTTATTTTATGTGTTTTATTTTTTTTGTGTGTGTGAGTTTTATTTTTTGTGGGTTTTTTTTATTTTTTGTTTTGGTCTTATTTTGTGTGTTTTTATTGTTTTTGTTTTATTTGTGTGTGTGTGTTTTCATTAGTTTTATTTTTTTCTGTGTTTTCTTTTTTGTGGGGTTTTTTGTGTGTTTTGTTTGTGTGTGTGTTTTGGGTTTTTTATTGTTTTGGTTTTTTTGTGTGTGTTTTATTTTTGTTATTTTGTTTGTGTGTGTGTGTGTGTGTGTGTGTGTGTGTGTATGCGTGTTTTATATTTGTGTGTTTTATTTTTCTGTGTGTTTGTTTTTTGTGTGTTTTATTGTTTTGTGTGTTCTTTTTTTGTGTATTGAATTTTTGTGTGTGTGTGTGTGTTCCCTCGGTGTAAAAAAGATTGGAAACCCCTGATTGAAATACTCACTGCAGCCATCATTCTTGGATTGTCCCTTGTGTCTGCATGTGTGCGTGTGTGTGTGTGTGTTACAGGTGTGTGTCACAGGTGTGTGTTGCGTCTTTGAGTCACATCAGAATAGAACATGAAGTTTCCAGCAGCACACGGACAAGAAAAAGCTCTGCTGGCCCACTTTCTGCACAGCATGAACACACGCACACACGCAAGCACACACTCCTCCCTCCTCTCCCATCTGTCAGCATGAAATATTGATGCTGCCTTTTGCTATTAGGAATAGCACTCTTCCCTCACACACGTACACACGTACACACGCACACACGCACACACGCACACACGCTAGTGTGCGCTCAGTCAGTGTTTCCTCTTGGGGTGGGGGTGGGGGGAGACTCTTTTATTCTGAGTCAGACTGGCTCGCTCAGATCTCAATGTTAGTGCGGCAAGCCGGGGACTCGTTGCCACGACGACGTGGTGTTTTTCTCATCAGGACGCGAGCGTGTGCCCTTGAAAGTGTCCTTGGAGGGAATGCGTAGTCTCAGCATCCACACGCCCGTTTCATCCTTCATGAAAAATCTTTGCATCCACGCTGCTCTTTAGTCGCTGAACCATTCAACCTGCTTAGCAGACAACAATGTTGGGACTTGCCTGTAGGTGGCGGTAGTAACGTCACAGGACTTGCTTGGCTGTTTTTTTTCCCTAAAGCTGGGAGAAAACAAAAGGAAAGCATCATTTATGTATTTTGTGCTGAGCGAGGCAGTTTGGTGGTTTGGTCTGCTTTTGCTTAACCCAGGCTGCGTTTCAGTTGTGTTTTGCTTTTATTGCTTTTGCTTCCTGTTTTCCAGCACAGCCTCACCCGTGTCTGCTTTGACTTCTTTTATCACCCAAAAAACCTCCCAATCTGAGTGGTTATTGAAGTGTAAAAACATCTAACGTGGGTAAACCCTTCTTACAACTGCAATTTGCTTTGCATAATAGGATGACGTTATTCTCATAATATATGACTTTATTCTCATAATATATGACTTTATTCCCATAACATGACTTTATTCCCATAATACATGACTTTATTCCCATAATATATGACTTTATGACTTTATTCTCATAACATATGACTTTATTCCCATAACATATGACTTTATTCCCATAATATATGACTTTGTTCCCATAATATATGACTTTATTCTCATAATATATGACTTTATGACTTTATTCTCATAATATATGACTTTATTCCCATAACATATGACTTTATTCCCATAATATATGACTTTGTTCCCATAATATATGACTTTATGACTTTATTCTCATAATATATGACTTTATTCCCATAACATATGACTTTATTCCCATAATATATGACTTTGTTCTCATAATATATGACTTTATTCCCATAATATGACATTATTCTCATATTATATGACTTTATTCTCATAATGACTTTATTCCCATAATATATGACTATATGACTTTATTCTCATAATATATGACTTTGTTCCCATAATATATGACTTTATTCCCATAATATGACATTATTCTCATAATATATGACATTATTCCCATAATATGACATTATTCTCAAAATATATGACTTTATTCTAATAATACGACTTTATTCCCATAATATATGACTTTATTCTCATAATATTTGACTTTATTCCCATAATATGACATTATTCTCATAATATTCTTTTTTTATTTCTTTTTTTTTCTAATTTTCTACACATTTCAACTTCCTTTTTGTGAATTTTCTTCTTGTAATAAATAAATGACTTTATTGCTGTAATATACTGACTTTATTATCTTTATGTCCCCAAATAAATTTGTCAGTAATCACAATTTGATGTTGTTTACATTGTTTCTCATAATATCACACATTTTAAGGGATAAAGTGTTTTTTCTTTCATATTTCAACACTACGCTTGAGACTTTTTCTCTGCGTGCTGTCTGACTGCTTGGCCTTCTTGTGTGTACTTGGTGTGTAGGTGTTTGTTCCTACCCAGTCTGGCGCCCCACAACGCCCCCACCAACAACGCTAACACCTCAGGGATCAGCGACGGGGCGGTGCTGAGCGGGATGGGTGCAGGTATGACGTACACAGCGACACTTTATTTTGACTGTCGTTGCACACTTACCTGAAGTGTACTTAGTGAAGCGTATATAGTGTATAAGTGTGTGTGTGTGTGTGTGTGTGTGTATATATATATATATATATATATATATATATATATACAGTATATATATATATATACAGTATATATATATCTGACCGCATATAGCGGCCAAATTACCAACTCAAGTAGAAGCTTCATGCACGAAAAAGTTTTGTTTTTCAATCAATGAAGCCGTCGTGTGTAGACTTTAATTACTGAGTCCTAGCTCAGTCACAATCATTCACAAGATCCACACAAACTGTCAGTTGTTCCACATAAAAAAGCAGTCTTCTTTTGAGCTTGCTATTTCCTGGTCAAACATGTAACATAAAGAGCATTTGCACCAAAACATTACCGCAAAGTATGCTGGGAACAGGACGTGCTCCCAGCGACGCTACAATATAAAAAAAAAACATACGCTAGCATGCATGCGGCAGCGGGAGCAAAACTGAGTTGGGTTGTACTTAATTGAAGTATTTTAGAATGTACTCATGTTATTTTTCATCAATCCTCATCCACAAATCCATCAAAGTCCTCATCTTCTGTATTCGACACAAACAAAGCCGTCTTCTTTTCCGTTCGCTACTAGTCTGTTAACTTGTCAGTGTTATTCAGCTGCGAAGCAAAGAAGGAAACTTCTCCTGTTGCTTCTGCCAACTTTATTTATTGAACGCGGCCACCAGACAGCAGCTCAGAACACACACACATCTCTCAGCATCGTCTCTCCTTCCTGCTTGCCCACAAGGCAAAGTTTAAACAAGCCCCACTACATAGCTGTCCAGCCAATGCCTGTAAGAAATGACACCGTTTATTTCCTGGTGTGCACTGGTCAATACTGTAATGCCGCTTGTTGTGGGGAAGGAGAGACTCACGTCGCCGATGCACTTTAATGGCTTTATTAACAGCGGAGAACACTGCAGGACTTTACATCCACGCCAACATAAACACACTTCCCAACTCTCTCCAAACTCACAGCTAGCACTGAGCCTAGCTCTCCTGCTCGGGACGCCCACCGTCACTTCCCGTCACTTCCTGATGAACTAAAGCTGTAATCACACTCTGCCGTATAAAAAGTAAAATATTAAAAACAAGTGTAAGACATTACTAGCACAGCTTTGTTCTGTGGGTTGTGGATAATAACAAGCCTAGTAGATTCAAGATTCAAGAGTTTTATTGTCATATGCATAGTAAAACGGACAGTTATACTATGCAATAAAATTGTTATTCTGTTCATTCTCCCAAGAAAAGAAAGAAAACACAAGGAAAAGAATAAGAACATCATTAGTGCTGTACAACTTTTATCCGCAGTCCCACAGTGCCCTCTACTGGTCAACATTATTATTATTTTATTTTCCTTTTTTTCCCTTTTTTTTCCCCAACATTCAAACTGAACGCCAACCTATCTATAGAGGCCACCTGTCTAAAGCGGCCACTTTTGCATACTCCCTCTAGTGGCCGCTATAGACAAGTTTGACTGTATATATATATATATATATATATATAGACATGGAACCTACCAAAAGAAAGATTAGAGACTCTCGTCTTTCATCAAAAAAATATATATATAACAAACAAATATAACACCATCAACTATTTACAATTTTCACATTTGGAACTGAACTCTCTGTGTGCGTGTGCACGTGTTAAAATTTCCCTACAATGCGTACTTCCTCCTTGCTGTCACGTGTGATTTTTCCATCCATGATCCCTGCCGAGCTCTTATCAAATGCACTTCCGCCACCTCGTGGACGTTTTTAATGGCTTCGAATTGCTCTGAAGTGAAATGCATTCGTGGAGAGTTGCATCGTCACCTCTTTTTGCCTCTCGTGCAAAAAACAAAGACGTTTAAATACAGTGTTAGGATCGGTACTTGTTATTGAACAAGTTAATAAAATAAACATAACAGATTTTTTCTTTTATATTTCAAAAAATATAAAAATATTAAATATTTACTAAAATATTTACTTTCTTCTTAAATAATGGAAATATTTGTACATTTTCTTCTTTTTTTATGCCCATAATATTTTGACTTTATTTCCATAATATTATAACTTTTCCCCAACCTAATTTTTCAAAAATTACAACTTTATTTTGTTTATTTCTTATAATATTTTTTTGGTTGAAAATTTGTTTTTCTTTAATATTTCAACTCTGCTACTAAAATTACATTATTTTTCCTCGTAATATTACATGTTTATTATCATAAAATTAAAAATAATCGTAATATTTTGTCTTTGTTCTCCTACAATTACGGCTTTGTTGTTTTCTTTTTTTCCAACGATGTCAACCGTCTTCTTGTACATTTTTTTCTGGTAATTTTTGCTGTTTTATTCTCGTAACATTATAACATTTTCCACAACCTAATTTTCCAAAAATGACAACTTTATTTGTTGTTTTGTTTGTTTTTCATCATACTATGACTTTAAAAAAATATTAAAAAAATTCTCTTTAGTATTTTACCATTACAGTAGTAAAATGAGATCATTTTTCCTCATAATATTATGACGTTCTCATAAAAGTTTGACTTTTTCTCAGTAGATTACAACTGTTTTCTTTTAATATTTTCACTTTATTTTCTGATTTTTTTTTTATTTTGAGAATGTGCTGCGGGCCAATAAAAAAAACAGCTGTGGGTTGCAAATGGCCCCCGGGCCACACTTTGGACACCCGTGGTCGACGCCATCCATCCTCATTGCTTCTGCACTCATCCACCCTCGACTGTCATCCACTTGTCATCTTCTCCAGACAGACCCCGCTGTTATTTATAGCCCTCTCCTTTCCCCCTCCTACTTCCTGTCATCATCCCGACATTACCTCCCTTCCATCTCGCTGCTCCTCTTCCTCCCACGCCATCTCCTTTCTCCGTCACCTTACTTCCCCTTCCCTCCTTGCCTCGTTAGCGCCTTTCCTCTAGTTTTTTTTGTGTGTGTGTATGTGTGTGTGTGTGTGTGTGTGTGTCTTGCCTTCCACCGTCGCTCGTGTCGGCCGTGATGCTGCTCTTATCAGCCATCTTCTGACACGTGCCGCCTCAAAGCGCTTTTCGTCTCGGGCTTCACCGTAGCACTGAAGCTAATTTTTCCTCCCCTTTAATACGCCCATAAAAATGTCTTATTACTGACACACGGCTCGCTCCTACCCCTCCAAACTCTACTGCTAGCTTCACGTTGACGTTCTCCTCCGATTTTGGATCAACATTTGCAATAAAAGTGGCTGTAAGCCC
Source organism: Dunckerocampus dactyliophorus (assembly GCF_027744805.1). Classification (NCBI taxonomy): domain Eukaryota; kingdom Metazoa; phylum Chordata; class Actinopteri; order Syngnathiformes; family Syngnathidae; genus Dunckerocampus; species Dunckerocampus dactyliophorus. The sequence goes on from NC_072822.1 coordinate 1,433,552, forward strand.
TTTTAAAGTATGCCTCACACACTTACCAAGCACATTAAAACATAAACATTAACGGTGGTACATTTAAGCTGTACATTTCACCTGTATTGTCACGTACTTATAAATTATTACAGACTTCTGGTGAATGGGACTTGTTTTCTGTGGGAAAAATAGCCTATTTTTGGTGAAAAAAAAATGGTGAATTTGCGGGGAATGTAATATTTTGGTAGTTAGAGCATAGAAAACCTGTTTATGACCTTCTAAATAGGATTTTAAACATTATCAGAGCTCTCTAGACATGAAATAATAACCCTATAGTTATCGTTACAGTCCTATTACCCAATATAGTAGACAAAATATGAGAAAATAATGCATAGAAGACATTGAAAAGCTCTGTTTGACCTTCTAAATATGCTTTTAACATCATTAGAGCCCTCTAGACATGAAATAACACACCTAAAGTTCCCTTTACACTCCTATTACCCAATTTAGTAGACATAATAAGACAAAATAAGACATAAGATGTAGATAAGACATAGTATGTCATTCGTGTAACATTGCTGACACCTAGTGACCAATGTAAGATGCTACATATCAGTACAGTGCATCTTCTGAATGCCCTATATTTGTGTTTTACTTCATTTAGCCATTTTTATGTTTGAAAATGCTCCATTTAGGCCAAAACTATGTAACATTTGCTGAAATTTGCATATTTTTGGCTAATAATAGGCTGCAGTCAGCCATAAAACAGTGATGATTTATTGATTGATACATTTATTTTTCCCCCTTCTGCCGGCACCAGGGGAGCGCCTGTTCCCCCCTCCCTCTGGCCTCAGCTACTCCACTTGGTTCTGCGTGGAGCGCTTCAGCGCGGCGCCTCAGGCCCACCCGGTACGCCTGCTGACGGTGGTGCGTCGGGCCAACTCCTCGGAGCAGCACTACGTGTGCTTGGCCGTGGTGCTGTCGGCCAAGGACCGCTCGCTCACCGTCTCCACCAAGGAGGAGCTGCTGCAGACGTACTGTAAGAACGACGCCATGAGCGTTTATGGGTCACGGTGGGCTTCAGAAATGATCACGTCCTCTCTCGCTCTCTCTCTCTCTCTCTCTCTCTCTTTCCACCGTGGAGCAGCGGACGAGTCGAGCGAGGAAGCGTCCTTCTATGAGATCCTGCCCTGCTGCGCTCGTTTCCGCTGCAGCGAGCTCATTGTGGAGGGTCAGTGGCACCACCTGGTGTTGGTGATGAGCAAGGGCATGCTGAAGAACAGCATGGCCACCCTCTACCTGGACGGACAGCTCATCAACACCGTCAAGGTATGCTGGCCTATGTCCTCCATCCTTACCATTCAAGATGGCGGAAGAATGGCAAAAAACGCCTATTTTTCATACTCAAAGTCAAACTTTTTGCAGTGAGGGCCACATAATGAAAAATGAAAGGACCTGACTTTGCCATTTTGATATTTGGAATATACTAAACATGTAGCGTAAATTCCGGTGTATAAACTGCACCGCACACGTCCACGTCATTAAATGGCACATTGTGGCACACATGAGTCCGTGAGGTCCAGGCAGCGCTTTCTTTGACAGGAGCCAATCCAATCATGAGCCAAGCCCATTGGAAATTGCAGGAAGTCATTACTCAATATAGCAGTATGACTCACGGTTTCATATGACAAACAATATTAAACGCATCACATCGCAAAATCTTCTTCTTTGTAGGTTTTCTTCTTGCCCTTTCTACTTTATTCCCGTAATATTTTGACTTTACTCTCGTCATGTTAGAACTTTTTTTCCAATCACATTTTCAAAAAAATTACAACTTTGTTATTTTGCCTTTTTTCCACAATATTTCACCTTTTTTCTTTGATATTTTGATTTAATAATTTAATACTTATTTGATAAATGAAGTAAAATGGCATTAAAACTAAATTTACAACTTTTTTTTCTTTTAGTATTTTGGACTTAATATTTGTAAAATTACTGCTGATTTTTCCATATTTGCTGTTGTCTTTTTTTGTGTGTTTTTTTTAGTTTTGTTGTTGAATGATATTTTTAGAATGTGCTGCAGTGCCAATAAAAAAAACAGCCGCGGGGGAACAAATAGTCCCCGGGCTGCACTTTGGACACCCCTGCTCTAAACCGCTGCTTGTCTTGTCTTCCAGCTTCACTACGTCCACAGCGTCCCGGGGGGCTCCGGCTCCGCCAACCCGCCCGTGGTCAGCACTGTGTACGGCTACGTGGGCACGCCGCCGGCTCAGCGCCAGCTCTCAAGCCTGGTGTGGCGCCTGGGACCCAGCCACTTCCTGGAGGAGGTCCTGCCCGCCGCCAACGTCACCGCCATCTTCGAACTGGGGCCGACCAACGTGGGGAGCCTGCAGGCTGTCTACCCCCCCTGTGAGCGCCCGCTCCCGCCTCGTAAAGCCGCAGGGCTTTTTTTTCCAGCTCAGACCCTTATCGTTAAAAGTTGCCGTTTGTACCAGGTAAGGACTCAAAGACGGAGATGGCGCCAGCCGCCCCGGTGGCCCTGGTACCGGAGGAGAAAGTGTCGTTCAGCCTCTACGCCGTCTCCGTCTCCACTCTGACGGTGGCCAAGATCAGGAAAGTCTACAACAAACTGGACAGCAAGGCCATCGCCAAGCAGGTATCACACACACACACACACACACACACACACACACAGAGCCCAGTCTGTCGCCATGGAGACTATAAACATCTACTGGAAACGATTTTCCTATTACACACCATAGAAATGGGAATGAATCTGTTACACAGTCAAACTGCCACCATCATAAACCATCATACCATTATACATATACAGCGTATCATATAAGAAAAAAATATACTCTGTATATATATATCATTTAACAACAGCAAAAATGTCAAAATTTTCAGAAATTTTCCAAGAGTAAAGCCAAAGTATTATAATAAAAAAATTGGACTCTAACGAGAAAAAAAGAAAAAAAGTTGCAATTTCACAAGAATATGAGGAAAAATTATTTATAGCATAACGTTGAAATATTAAAGAAAATGATGTTTAGAAGAAAAAGTTGTAATATTATGAGGCATGGAGCATGGAGTTGAAATACTAAAGAAAAAAATGTACATTTTTTGTTAAAGACGTAATATTATGCAAAACAAAGAAAGTGGAATTAAGTTGTCATTAATTAGGGTGGGGATAAACGTTATAATATTATGGGAATAAAGTCATAATTATGAGAATACATTTTATGAGACAAAAGTTGAAATACTTGGAATTTTTTTGAAAAAGCACAAGAAATGGGGGGGGGCAGCTATAATTTTATGAGAACAAAGTCAAAATATTAATAGAAAAAAGTGGAACATTTAGAAGAATAAATTTGTAATATTGCGAGGAAAAAGAATGACAATATTAAAGGGAAAAAATACAAAAAAAAGACAATGTTATGAGAAATAAGCAAAACAAAGAACAGAGTTGTCCATCCATCCATTTTCTATACCGCTTCTCCTCACTAGGGTCGCAGAGGCATGCTGGAGCCTATCCCAGCTGACTTCGGGCGACAGGCGGGGTACACCCTGGACTGGTCGCCAGCCAATCGCAGGGCAGAATAAAGTTGTCATTTTTGGAAGAAAGTGATAATTACCAGAAAGTCTACAAGAGAAAGTGGAAGAAAAAGCAGAAATGTAAAAACAACAACTTGACACCCCTGCCTTCAACGTCTCCACTCTTCTTCTTCTTCTTCCTCCTTAGCTCGCCGTGTCTTCTCATGAAAACGCCACGCCGGTCAAGCTGATCCATAACGCTGCCGGCCACCTCAACGGACCGGCCCGCACCATCGGGGCCGCCGTCATCGGCTATTTAGGTGAGCCAGCTGACAGCCCCCTCCCGCAAAAAAAAAAAAAAAAAAAGCTAACGGGATTTTGACCTCTTTGTCTCTCTTTGCTCTCGTAGGCGTGCGAGCCTTCTGCCCCAAGCCCGTCGCCACCAACCTGCAGTATGTGGGCGGGGCGGCGGCCATCTTGGGCCTGGTGGCCATGGCGTCGGACGTGGAGGGTCTGTACGCGGCGGTCAAAGCGCTGGTGTGCGTGGTGAAGAGCAACCCGCTGGCCAGCAAGGAGATGGAGCGCATCAAGGGATACCAGGTGATTGCCGCTTCTTTTTGACGTGGGGGAGGGTCCCACGCCAGCAGCCGCTGCCCATTATTTAAGTATTTTTTTTTTAAGTCACAATATACAAAATAAAATTGTAATTCTTGGAAAGTTAGGTTGAGGAAAAAGTTTGAATATTTTGGGAATAAATTTAAAATATTATGGGAATAAAGTCATAATATTATGAGTAGAAAACTGACGAGAAGAAAATTTAAATAGTTGGGAAATTAAAAAAAAAAAACTCAGAAGAAATATTATGAGGAAAAGGATGTATTCCAATGACGAAAAAAACTTACTTAGTACAAATATTAAGACAAATCTAACGAGACAAAAATGTGCAATTTCACGAGAGTAAAGTCAGAATATTTAGAGGGGGAAAAAAACGTATTCCAAAAGAATAAAAGTCACAATTTAATGAAAATTAAGTCAAAATATTACAAGAAAAAAAGTTGTATTCTAAGGAGAAAAGAGTTGCATTTTTACGAGAATAAAGTCAAAATATTCTGAGAAACAATTTGTATTCTAATGTGGAAAAAAGTTGCAATTTTATGAGAGTAAAGTCAAAATAGTAGGAGAAAAAAAAGTTGTATTCTAACAAGAAACAAAACCTCACAGCTTTGTGAGAATAAAGTCCTAATATTTTGGGAAATAATTTGTATGCTAACAAGGAAAAAAAATCTAAATTTTACGAGAATGAAGTCAAAATGTTAAGAGAAAACTGTTGTATTCTAATGGGGGAAAAAGTGCAATTTTATGTTAATAAAATCAAAGGATTACAAGAAAAAAGTTGTATTGCAACGAGAAAAAAAGTTTTCAATTTTACAAGAATAAAGTAAAAATTTAAGAGAAAAAAATTTGTACTCTAATGAGAAAAAAGTTACAATTTTACGAGAATAAAGTCAAAATATTGCGAAAAAAAGACGTATTCTATCAAGTAAAAAGTTTCAATTTTACGAGACGAAAGTCAAAATATAAGACAAAAAAAATCCATTCTAATGAGAAGAAAGCTGCAATTTTACAAGAATAAAGTCAAAATATTAAGAGAGAAAAAAAATCTATTCTAATGAGAAGCTTTCAATTGTGTGAGAATAAAGTAAAAAGTCATTTTCTAACAAGAAAAAAGTTGCAATTTTATGAGCATAAAGTCAAAATATTCAGTGTTTTCTTATGCAAAAAAAGTTGCAATGTTATGAGAATAAAGTCAAAATACTTGGATTCTAATGGGGAAACGTGACAATATGCGGCGTGTTTTCTGCCCCTTCGCAGCTCTTGGCCATGCTGCTGAAGAAGAAGCGCTCGCTGCTCAACAGCCACATCCTCCATCTCACCTTCTCCTTGGTGGGCACGGTGGACAGCGGCCACGAGACCTCCATCATCCCAAACTGCACCGCCTTCCAAGACCTGCTCTGCGACTTTGAGGTGAGAGATGCGATAGTGTCCCAATGGCTGGTGAGCATGACACACACATGTGTGACTACAGGAGAACAAATAGCATGAAATGTTTTAGGAGGTCATCAAACAAAACGTCTCCCTCGCTCACGGTGCAACCAAACCATGAACCAACACACAGCCGCGCGTGTACCCACGTAAACGCTTACACACTCATATACCGTACATGCAAAGCAATACTACTCTACACTAATGCAGAGGTGTCTAAACTGCCGCCTGGGGGCCGTTTGCCACCGCGGCTTTTTTTTTTTTATCGGCTCGCAGCACATTCTAAAAATATAATTCAAAAAATAATTCAATATAATAATAATAACAATTCAAAAATGTAAAAACTGTTGTAATTTTACAAGAATCATTTTAGTAGCGTAAAGTTGAAATATTTAGATAAAAAAGACCTTATTTTTACAAAATCCTAATATGATGAGAAACAAACATAACAACGAATAAAGTAGTCATGGGTTGGGGAGAAAGTTAGATTATGACGGCAATAAAATCGTAATATTACTGGGGAAAAAATGTACAAAGGTTATTAAAGAAGAAAGTTGCAATAGTTGGAAAATGTTTTTTTTAAAAACAGCAAAAATGGAAAAAAACTGCTTTAATTTTACAAGAATAAAGTCAAAATATGAAGAGAAAAAAGGTTGCAATTTTATGAGAATAAGATTGTACTAATATGAGGTCGAATAATGTAATTTTGGTAGCATAGAGTTGAAATATGAAAGAAAAAAGTTGTAATTTGGGGGAAATAAATAAAGTCATACTATTACAGGGAAAAATGTACAAAGGTTATTTAAGAAGAAAGTTGAAATAGTTGGGACAAAAACCCAGCAAAATGGAAAAAACAGCTGTAATTTAATGAGAATTTAGTCAAAATATTAAGAGAAAAAAAGTTGTATTTTGACGGGGGAGAAACACGCCGTAACCGTAACGCCATAACCGTTTGGACACCCCTGCTGTCAACCTGCCCAGCATGCCTTGCGGGTTACACCTGGGTAAAAGAATAGGATAATGCTGAATGGCGAGTATGTGGGGATCCACTGTATTTGAAGGTGGTAGAAGATGCACGTGACCATAACCTTGAAGCACAAGAAAACCTTTCCAGGAGCTCACGTCTCTTTTTCTGGTCAGGTTTGGCTCCACGCACCCTACGAGCTCCACCTGTCTCTCTTTGAGCATTTCATCGAGCTGCTGACAGAATCCAGGCAAGTCTCTTCTTCTTCTTCTTCTTCTTCTTCTTTTGTTTCCTGTCGTTCTGAGCGACAAAGACGCTCACCTTCTCCCCGCCGCCCCCTCGACAGCGAGGCAGCCAAGAACGCCAAGTTGCTGCGGGACTTCCAGCTGATTCCCAGGCTGCTGCTGACCCTGAGGGACACGTCGCTGTCGCAGCCCACCGTGGCTGCCATCAGCAACGTTCTGAGTTTGCTGCTGCAGGGCTTCCCCAACCCCTACGACCTGCTGCGGTAAGAACCCGCCCCAAAACCCCACGGTGACATGCCAGTGCGCCGCACCCACTTATGCAAATGAGACCACGGCGTCAGTAGTATTTGTCTTCCTCCCGCAGGTTCGGTCAGTTCATCTCTTCTACTCTGCCCACCTTTGCTGTGTTTGAGAAGTTTGTGGTCATGGAGGTCAGCAACGAGGAGAAGATTGATGGAGGTTTGTGTAGAAACGCGCCCACGTACGCTGCCAGTCAAACGTTTGGAGACACTTCATTAAGTTATTGCATGGGAAAGTGTCTCCAAACTTTTGACAAAAATATTACGAGAAAAAAAAGTGTATTCTAATGAGAAAAAAACGGCACAATTTTATGAGACTAAAGTCAAAAATATTGCGAGAAAAAGTTGTACTTCTAACGGGAAAAAGTTGCAACTTTTACGAGAATAAAGTTAAAATATTAAAAGAAAAAAAGTCGTATTCTAACAAGAAAAGAAGTCACAGTTTTATCAGAAAAAAGTAAAATGTTAAGAGAAAAAAGTCGTCTTGTAAAACTTTAATTTTTGGAAAATTTACCTGGGGAAAAAAATGATAACATTATGGGAGTAAAGTACTAACTTTACGAGAAGAACATTTACAAAGATTACTTCTGAAGTAAGCGGAAATATTTGGAAAATGTAAAAAAATGACCAAAAAGGTGGGGGGAGTGAAGTTGATACCAATATTAGACTTTGCTGAGATGCAGTGTTTTCTTGAAATATACAAAGTCGAGCATATTAGAACATACTGTATATCTTAGCACATGCACATGTGCAAAGTTGCATCCTTTGATTTTTCAGTGGCTTCTCCGCAGTTACATGGCACCAGCTTTCCCTCATGATGTTTATTTTTCTCCCCGCGTTAGGTAACGATGACGACTTTGGAGGCCTCCTGTCGGCCAACCTGATTCTGCTGAGGAACCGCCTGCTGGACAACCTGCTGCGACTGCTTTTCACCACCAAGGACAAGTGCACAGTCAATGCACAGTAAGACAGACTAGGACGAGGACTGGAATTGACACCCGATGACACACTGCTTGTCCCCCCTGCAGGGCGTGTGAGGAGCTGGTGCGCACGCTGGGCTTTGACTGGCTGCTGATGTTCATGGAGGAGCACCTCCACTCCAGCACGGTGGCGGCGGCCCTGTGGATCCTCGTGGTCCTGCTCTCCAACCAGTCCATCCTCAACCGCTTCAAGGAGGGCCTTTGCGGCGGCGGCTGGCTGGACCACACCGACTCTGTCCTGACCAACAAGATCGGCACGGTGCTGGGTGAGTGTGGCCGGGGGGCGGGGTGCTTGAGGGGGTCGGCCATCATCATGATGAACAAACTCTGACGTTGCGATACGGCCCAGCAGACGCCGGTGCCCACGCCGGCAGGGCTTTCCGCCGGAGTTGGCCCTCATTCGGTACGCAGAAAGCTGCGCAGTTTGTGCGACACGCAGCCAAGGGTTCGTTTTCTCGTTTCTTAACCCCGCCGCCCTCCCCGCTGCCCCCATCGTAGTCCCCAGTGATGGCTAGAGGTGTCGGACCGAGGACGTAGGAAGTAGCGCTTAGCTCAAATCCCGGATAGCATCCTGGTTAGTTCCGTTCACCTCCTGGGCGTACACTCTACTATGCTGAGCATCGAGCATCCAAGTCAGGGGCGTCCAAACTGACACATCAAAACATACAAGGGGCCGCTTTGATATTTTTACATGTTTCTTTAGTCTGGTTAAAAAAAATTGAAAAAAATGTAATTATTTTTATTTTATTTTTTTTAATTTGGTAAAAATGTCATTTTTTAGGTAAAAAAAATTATTTAATTTTTTTGTAAAAAGATATGTCACGCATTGTCAAAGCTTTGTATTATCAGTAGTTTTCAGCCTATAGTCTTCACATTCTGCATTTTTGCTCTATTTTTTCACATTTTGGAAGTTTTTTGTTTAAAAAATATATTTTTGTAGGCAAAATACATTTTTGGTATGTTAAAACTTTTTTGTAAAATTTTTTTAAATGTTTTGGTAACAATTTAGTATTTTTTGGGGGTTAAAATGCCACACCAAAACTTTGTGTTATTATTAGTTCTGAGTATCAACATTTCAGCTCTTTGTCTTCACATTTTGCTTCTTTTTCTCTCTTTTTTTTTGTTAGAAAGTATAATTTTGTAGAAAAAAAATAGTTTTTTGTATTTAAAAATGTTTTTACAATTTTGTTTTTGGAAAAAAGAAAGTATTTTTTGTTAAAAAAACTTTTTGTACAAAAAATTTAATTTTCCATATTTAGATTTATTTTTACAATTTGTCTTCATTTTTGGGGAAAAAAGAGACAGTATTGTTTGTTAGAAATAACACTTTTTGTAGAAAAAGTAAAATTTTTCATATTTAAAAAAATTTACAATTTTTGTAAATTTTTTTGGGGAAAAAATTATAAGTCTTTTTTTGTGAAAATATGTTATGCCAAAGGTTCATGTTATTATTACTTCTGAGTATTAACATTTCAGCTTTTTGCCTTCATTTTGTCTTCAATTTTTTCCAGTTTTGGAAAAAAAGATAGTATCTTTATGTTAAAAAAATTTATTTTTTTAGAAAAATATAATTTTTTTAAAAAATGTATATTTTGGGATAAAAATATGGAAATGTTTCTTAAATTTTTTTTATATAATATAGCTCACGACAACTTGTTTTCCTACTGTTTTTTTCCTTTTGGGGAGGGGGGGGGGTTTGTTTAATTTTATTTCTACATTGTTCTGCGGGCCAATTAAAAAAACAAGCCACGGGCTGCAAATGGCCCCCAGGCTGCACTTTGGACCCCCTGATCTAAGCGCTCGCGCTGTACTTTAGGATGGTTCCACTCCAGTCCTGTAGGTGGCAGTAATGTGATGTTTTAGCCTTGCCCTAGGCGCAGTGTATTCCCAGCTTTCTGTCACACTCAGACTTGCCAGTAGGGGGCCTCGTCGGGACGTCCTGACGTTGAGCTAACCCCCGTCTCACCTCCTCCAGGCTTTAATGTGGGCCGCAGCGCCGGGGGCCGCTCCACCGTACGAGAGATCAATCGGGACGCCTGCCACTTCCCGGGATTCCCGGTGCTGCAGACGCTGCTGCCCAAGCACACCAACGTGCCGGAGCTCTACTTCCTGCTGATGGCGCTCTTCCTGCAGCAGCCTGTCACCGAACTGCCAGACAGCCTGCAGGTACATGTTAGTACAACCCCGCCCTTCTTTTTCTACTGCCGCTCGACTCCTCTCCAGATGTCCTTGATGAATGATGAAATACGATGTCCCTCAGTTTGACCTTGACTCCATCTGGACCTTCATCTTCGGCCTCCCGGCCTCCAGCGGGACGGTGGTGGGTTCCATCCACAGCGTGTGCACCGAGGCCGCCTTCCTGCTGCTAGCCATGCTGCGCAGCATGCTCAACCTGGTGAGGCTCGCCGGCGCTAAACATTCCCTCGCTAGCAAAAGTGTTTACATTCCTCATCATGTGCCCCCACCCCCCCACCCACACACACACGCAGCCATGGCAGTCAGAGGAGGAGGGGTCCTGGCTCCGGGAGTACCCGGTGACGCTCATGCAGTTCTTTCGGTACCTTTACCACAACGTGCCCGACCTGGCGCCCATGTGGCACAGCCCCGAGTTCCTGTGCGCTCTGGCCGCCACCGTCTTCCCCTTCAATATGCGACCGTACTCGGAGATGGTAACTCCTCCTTCATTTCACTGTGAAACGTAGTCCTCCTCCTCCACAGACCTTTACTTTCTTGTTTTGCAGGTCAGCGACCTGGACGACGAAGCCGGCTCGCCCATTGAGGAGTTCAAGTCCTTCGCGGGGGACTCCGGGATGAACCGCAGCCAGTCGGAGTACTGCAACGTGGGCTCCAAGACCTCGCTGACCAACCACCCGGCCAAGAAGTACGTCTTCGACTTCATGAGGGTCCTCATCATGGACAACCTCTGCGTGACGCCGGCCAGCAAGCAGACGCCCGTCGTCGACCTGCTGCTGGAGGTATCTATCCCCACCACACCGCCCGCCCCCCTCCGCTCACCCTGATTGTCACGCCGGCGTCATGTCACATGGTGCTTCTCATCAGGCGTCTCCGGAGCGCTCCACCAGAACTCAGCAGAAGGAGTTTCAGTCCAACATCCTGGACGGCGTCATGGAGCACCTGCTGGCCGCTGACGTTTTACTCTGTGAGTAGCCAAGACCGTTTGTATTTAACCCCTTGTAGTCTGCCTAGCAACAAGTCACTGGAGTCATTTTTTTTCACACATAATTCTGCAAAAACATGTGTAGAAATGCCCAAATGAAGCATTTTCTAACAGAAAAATGTCTAAATGAAGCAAAAAAAAACCAAATGTAAGGCATTCAGAAGACGCATTCAAAGACGTTGTGATGATATGTAGTACTCTACACTGGTCACTAGGTGGCGGTAATGTTACAATGATAAGACAATTTCCACCGCAGGAAGTACTGTACGGCAGTGATCTCCAACCCTCGGGCCGCGGCCCGGTACCGGGCCGTGGGTCATTTGGTACCGGGCCGCACAGAAAGAAAAAATAATTTTCATGATGTTTTATTTTGAAAAGTGGCCGGATTCTCTCTGTTACGTCCCTCTAACTTGACGCATGTCCATTGTGTGTGTGCTAACGTTCTCTTGCCGCACAGATAGACTACTACTGTATTTTTACCATTTTTCTTTCACCTCATATTTGGTGTCAAATGCTGATACTATGTGGGAATGCATAAAGGTAAGTTTGGATGACTTATTGAGTGCTAATGTGCACATTTGTATCAAGGTAATTCATGCTAGCACACTGCCTTTTACAACACACGTCAAACAGCCATGTAATCATCTCTCTGAAAAACTCCACAGATAAGATAAATTAGATAGCTATAATGTACGAACCCCAATAACCCCCGCCACTCCTCCACACCCCCGGTCCACGGAAGATTTGTGGGAACACAAGCCGGTCTGTGGGTGAAAAATGGTAGGGGACCACTGCTGTACGGAACAGGAAGTTAAAAAAAGTACATGTTATCTCTTATTTATGTCTCAAATAGCTTATTTTCTGTTATTATGTTTACTATATTAGGTAATAGGAAGGTAAAAGTGACTACAGGGGTATTATTTCATGTCTACAGGGCTCTAATAATGCTAAAAAACATATTTAGAAGGTCATAAACAGGCTTTCTATGTCTTATTTTCTCTTATTATGTCTACTATATTGGGTAACAGGAGTTTAAAGGTGATATTTAAGGTGTTATTTCATGTCTAGAGGACTCTACTAATGTTAACAAAACATGTTTAGAAGGTCGTAAACAGGCTTTCTCTGTCTTATTTTCTCTTATGTCTACTATATTGGGTAATAGGAGTCTAAAGGTGATATTTAAGGTGTTATAGAAGACTCTAATAATGTTAGAAAGCATAGAGTAAACAGGGTTTCTATGCTCTAACTACTAAAATATTAAATATATAAATAAGGAATCCTACTGTGTGTAAATTTACTTATCACGGTTGGGTTTAGAACAGTATCATTATCGGCGGGAAAACCGACATCTCATTTTTATACCAATATCAACCTAATAATTCTTCCATCTTGCGTGTCCATGCTGGCGCCCTCCTTCCAGGTGAGGACTCCACGCTGCCCCTTAGCAGTGGCGGCAGCTACCAGATTCTGGTCCACAACGTCTTCTACTTCAGTCAGCGCGTGGTGGACAAGCTGTGGCAGGGCATGTTCAACAAGGACTCCAAGCTGGTGGTGGACTTCATCGTGCAGCTCATAGGACAGGTGCACAACACACACTGCAGTGACATGCGGCCATTTTTTAAAAAGATTTTCCTAAGAAAAAATGGCTGGATTTTCACATTACATTCGCAAAGTCGACTTGCAGTAAATACAAGCAGTGAACAGGATGGAATGAGATAAGCAGCATCCGCATGTTGGTCTCTTCTACAGTATAAGCGTAGGACCGCATAGGACGCACCTTTGCCACTTTCATATTTGGTGAAGAAGTTAAATATATTTCAAGAAAAAAGTGCATCTCAGCTTTGTCATATAAGTGAAAAAGCCTATTATTAATAGAATCTTAGCTCTTTGCTCTTTGTTTTCCCATTTTTGCTGTTTTTTTCCCAACTATTTCAACTTCCTTCATAAATAATCTTCTTGTAATATTATGACTTTACTCCCGTAATATTTTACCTTTTTTTCCCATGCTAATTCCAGTTTTATTTTGTTTTGTTTCTCATAAAAAAGGCTTCCTTTAATATTTCAACTTTATGCTCTAAAATGATGTTATTTTAAGATTATGTTCATAAAATTGTGACTTTTTTCTTGTTAGAATACGACTATTTTACCTCTTAATATTTGGACTTTATTCTTGTAAAATTACAGCTTTTTTCACATTTTCAATAATTTCAATGTTCTGCTAGTAATATTATGACTTTATTCTCATAATATTTTGAATTTTTATTCAACCTAATGATGCAAAAATTTCAATTTAATTGTTTTTTGTTTGTTTCTTGTAAATTATGACTTTTTTTCAAAAAACAAAAAGTTTTTACTTGAATACTTCAATGTTACGCTACTAAAAATTATAGAAGTTATTTTTTCTCCTAATATTACGATGTTACTCTCATAAAATTAGGACTTTTTCTTGTTAGGTTAGGTTTCACTATGTAATCCCTATGCCCACTATGTAATCTTACTGTGTGTGTGTGTGTGTGTGTGTGTGTGTGTGTGTGTGCGTGTGCGTGTGCGTGCGTGCGTGTGCGCGCGCATACATGGAGCCTAAAACTTTGTACAGTAGTACCTCGCATAACGTAAACCTCCTTTTACATAAATTCCACTGAACATAAAGAATTGATGTAAAGTTTTTGCTTCGTATTACAGAAGAAATTCCATATAACATAAAGCGTCAAGTCAGTGCAAGTCTTTTTTTTTTTTTTCCAATCAACTTTATTAATGCCTCAAGTCGGTGTAAATTCAGACTAACACTTGGTGACGCCTTCTGACGCATCACGCTCTCATTGGCTGATTTTCGGGGCACCGCCTCCCTCTCATCTCATTGGCTGATTATCGGTGCACCGCCTCCGCTCTCATCTCATTGGCTGAGTTATACAGCACGTACGTGAGTTTGTGTGAGAGACAGGCTTGTCCCTTCAACCTCCTTCCTCTTCGTAGTCCCCCTGAAACTAACTTAAACAATTAAGTTAAGTTACAAATTAAAATTTTGCACACAGCATTATCGTGTAGCGTGTGTGCGTTTGTCTGTGAGACCAGCTGACTCTTAGACTCTTTAAGTCTAGTCCTTCTCCTCCTTCCTGCCTCCACTTGCGCTCCTAATCAAGACATCTCGTGAACGGTAGGATTGGTTTTGTTTTTCAGTTTTATTCATTTACAGTAATCTTATTTATTGCCTTATTTTATATTGGAATGTTACTCTACTATGTTTATGCTAATGTTTTCTTATATTTTCCCACCATATTTGGTGGACTTTTAATATTTTGAAGGCCCAAAGGGGTGAGTTTGGGTGATTATTTACGTTGTAGGGGCGTCTACTGTATTTACTCCTGGTGAGAAGGTGTAGAAAAGTATGGACATGGACTTTGTGTTTGGTGTGTTCTATGTAATTCCTTCTCTACTCCACACCTCACACACACACACACACACAGTAAGAAGATTAAGGGATTACATAGTGAAATTAATTTTTCACACCCAAACGCACATCTTTTCTCAGGAAAGATTTACATTTGTAGGACTTTTTATGCTTCTCTCACCATGTACACCCCCCGTCTTGTTTGCGACAGGAGAAGGTTTTTGGCGTGAATGTGTCGCTGTAAACATGTTAATGAATAAATGATGCTGTTTCGTGGTTGGATACAGTCTATTGTTTGTCGAAAAACATGCATATTCAAGCAAATTTTACGTTTCTTTTGCCTAAATGAGGATTTTAAACACAAAAATATCTAACTGGAGTAAAAAGAGGCATTCTTAAGGCGCATTCAAAGGCGTTGTGATGATGTGTAGTATTCTATAGTGGTCACTAGGTGTCAGTAATGTTATGTCTATAGGGGTGTTATTTCATGCTTAGAGGGCTCTAATAATTTTAAAAACTATATTTAGAAAAGTGGTAAACAGGTTTTCTTTGTCTTATTTTCTCTTATTATGTCTGCTATATTGGGTAATAGGCGTGTAAAGATGACTTTAGGGGTGTTGTTACATGTGTTGAGGGCACTAACAATGTTAGAAACCGCATTTACAAGGTCATAAACAGATCTTATTTTCTCATATTATGTCTACAATATTCTGTAATATGAGTGTAAAGGTGACTATAGGGGTGTTATTACACATCTGGAGGGCTCTAATAATGTTAAAAGCATATTTCCATGTTTAGGGTTTAGGGTTTTATGGCTTATATGTCTTATTTTCTTTTATTCGGTCTACTATATTGGGTAATAGGAGTGTAAAGGTGACTATAGGGGTGTTATGTCACATCTAGAGGGCTCTAATAATATAAACAAGCATATTTAGAAGGTTGTAAACAGGTTTTTATGTTAAATTTTCTCTTATTATGTCTGTATGCATGTGTTTGGTGAGCTTATTTAGCGAGATGAGAGTGCGGGTATGCATACACGAGAACGTATGCTTTCACACAAACGGTCTGCTAGCAGAGCTAAGCCCTCAAATCCCTCAAATCCTTCAAATCCTAAACCCACCCCAGCTGAAAAAACAAATCTTTCCACTCGGAAGCATTCCCGCACTTTTACCCTGATCCTCACCGCTCGCCGCGCCTTCTCTCCCCAGTCCAAGAGGCGCTCGCAGGGTCTGTCCCTGGACCCCATCTACCACTGCCTGAACCGCACAGTGCTCTACCAGCTCTGCCGCCCCCACAAGACGGTGGCCCAGCAGGTGGCGCTGCTGGACGCCCTGCGGGTGCTCACCGTCAACCGCAACCTGGTGCTGGGGCCGGGCAACCACGACCAGGACTTTGTGGCCTGCCTGGCTCACTGCTTCATCTGCCTGCACGCTGGGAGGTACAGACGCCCTTTTTAAAGCGCAAAAAGTAGCCAGAGGTAGGCCGGTACTGACGAGTTTGCGTCTCTGCAGCAGCGTGGACGGCTTCGGCCTGGAGGCGGAGGCCAGAATGACCACGTGGCACGTCATGATGTCCCCGGAAAACGAGAACGACACGGCCAACAACCACGACGTCAGCGAGGGTAAGGATGCAACGATGATACACGTTCTTGGCACACGTTAATAATCACCTACGTTGATAACGCCACTTGAGAGCTCAGCAGTTGACTGGTGGCGTACGTTGTGGTGGTCTACAACTCTCACTTCATTTGTGGACTTGGTAGGCTAAGCGTTTGTTGACTTCTTTTAGCCATTTAGGGAGGCTAGAGAAGATACACATCAGTCCCTCACTGGCCCGTGTAAGGTACACAGAAATAAGTCAACCACGGTAATTAAAGAGAGAAGCAGCTAGTTGGAACTAATCCATGCGTCACATCAGCCGATTTTCTTAGAAATGTTGATCCAAAATTGAGTCGTATACGCGCAGGAAATAATGTAATTATTTACAGTATTTTACATTTAAGAAATTATTATTTCTTGAACTTAATTTTTTTGCGTGTGTATTTTGTGAACTGATTTTATTTTTTACATCCAATTGTGCTGAAAATATCATTGAATATTAAAATTGTAAAAAAAAAAAAAAAAAAAGTGTTAAAAAAATTCAGCTGGTTAAAATGCAGTGTTTTAAAATTGAGTTCAGAAAAAATAATAAAATAAAAATAGATAATAAAAAAACAATATAAAAAATAAAATAAAATTCAGTGCAAATAAATCCAATGCTTTTGTAGACACTTTTTATGTATTTTTATGTTTTATGTTTTTGCATGTGAATTTTGTGAATTGATTTCTTTTCTTTATATCAAATTGTGTTGAAAATGTCATTGAAAAAAATTGTAAGCAAAAAATGTGTTTTTTAAAAATTGGTGTTTTAAAATTGAGTTAATTAAAGAATATATAAAATGAAAAAATATATAAATTATAATTGTATATAAAAATTTTGTGCAAATAATTCCGGTGGTCCAGAACTTCAATTTTTTGTGTGACACCATGTAATGGAATTTTTAATATCCAATTTTGCTGAAAATGCCATTGAATATAAAAAATGGTAAGCAAAATGTGTGTTTAAAAATACAGTTTGTTAAAATGCGGTGTTTAAAATTGAGTTAATAAAAAATAATAAAATTAAATAATCAAAGAATGCATTATTAAATTAAATTCAAATAAAAGATGAGTACAAATAAATTTAATGTTTCACAACACACAGACACCCTTTGGGGGGGGTTTTAGACACTATGTGACTACATTTTTTTGCGTGTGTATTTTGTGAACTGATTTTTTATTTATATTTTTTTAAAGTTGTGCTCAAAATGTCATTGAATAAAAAAAAAAAAGCAAAATATGTGTTTAAAATTTTTTGTTAAAAGCAGTGTTTTAAAATTTTGTTCATTAAAAAAATTATTAAAATAAAAAAGATCAAATAAGTAATGCAAAAAAATATATATGAAAATAAAATGGGGGAAAAAAAATAGTGTAAATAAATCGGTGTTCCACGACTACTCATTTGATAGGTGATTGGCTGGCTCTGAGACACGCCTGATGGTGTAAATATGTGTGATGAATGATGTGGCGGCTGGACTGCTTTCCAGGGCGACAGCTGCTGTTGAAGGCGGTGAACCGCGTGTGGACCGAGCTGATGCACAGCAAGCGTCAGATGCTGGAGGACATCTTCAAGGTGTCTCTGCCCTGCAACGACAGAGGACACGTGGACATCGTCACGGCCCGGCCCGCCCTGGAGGAGCCCGCCCTCAAGAGCTGGCAGAACCACCTGGGTGCGTCCCCTTCCTTCTGTCCGCTAGTAGACGTGTGACGGCCTTTCGGGGCCTCAATTTACAGAACTGGAGCATCACATCACTGTCATCTGTGTTTATGGTGTAGTGCAGGGGCGTCAAACTGCTTTTCAGCGTGGACCACATCGCAGTTATGGTTACCCTCGGAGGGCCACCTGGAACTGTGGAAGCATATTCGTGTATAATGGCCTCATGATATTACCACACGTTTCATTATTATCATTATTTTCACTTTGTGTTGTTTCACTAACAAACTTACTTTGAAACAAGTCAGCGTGCCAACCGCAAATTCCAGCATACAACTATTGGATAAGTCTACAATAATCATTGATTATAAAATATCTAATTTATATTTATTATATGATCATGTTAATATAATAATTAGGTAAGATATTATATGTCATTTTGATAAATTCAACTATAAATATAACATTTTATGTAAATAAAAAAATAATGTATCAAAATGTATATATAACAAAATAAAAACCCATTAAAAATAATATATGTAATATATTAACGTTGTAATGTATATTACTATTTTATAATAATGTATAAACATACAAGGAAAAAATAAATATATGAATATACATTCATCATATATTAATGTTAATTTAATATTCATATCAAACATGAGATATAGTTTATATAAATACAATTAGAAATATACCATTTTATATCAATAAAGATACAAATAATTGTTATATTAATTAGTCATTATAAATAATACAAAATAATTAAATTGGATTTGACAACAAAATTGGTGACAAATACAATTACCAAGCAAGATTTTTTAAATTTTTTTTTAATCTTTTTTTTTTTTACTTCATGTAATATAAACATATTTCAGCAAGTAAATAAAAAATATATATATTTTACAATAATATACAATAATAAAAAATAAATCTGAGTATATTAAAACTGTTACAAGAATACATTAATAATAATAGTAATAACATTCAAATATGTATACGTATACAAATGTTTTTACAAATAATGATTAATAGTAATAACATTCAAATATATATACACGTATACAAAGGTTTTTACAAATAATGATGATTAATAGTAATAAAATTCAAATATATATACGTATACAAATGCTTTTACAAATAATAATGAAATAAAATAAGTGTCTTTTTGACGTGCATTATTTCTGGGATTTTGCGGGCCACATAAAATATGGGGGGGCCCCTGGGCCTTGAGTTTGGCACCTGTGATGTAGATACATCTTATCGTAATGCAGTGGTTCTCAAGTCTTTTTTAGGGAGGGGACAGAAATTTTTTCACGGTCCCACATAACATATATAACCAGTGCCATGGCGCCACCTGCAGCTTCATTCATGATACTATTTTATATGCCGCTCAGTTCACGAGAAGAAGTGCATCAGCCGTGGCGAGGCGGTTGCACCGGCGACCCAGTCCAAGCTGTCCCGAGTGAGCAGCGGCTTCGCCCTGTCCAAGCTGACGGGCGTGCGGCGGAACAAGAAGGAGAACAGCCTGAACAAGAACAGCCTCTCCGCGCAGGTGAGCGCCGCCGCGTGCGCCCGACCACACAATCCCTGCCATCAACCATAAATCAACCATCCTATGTTTGCACCAACAGGAGGCTTTCCAGTGGATGTTCACGCACATCGCCGTGGTCCGAGACCTGGTGGCCATGCAGTACAAAGAACATCAAGAGGTAAAAAAAAAAAAGAAAAAAAGGTAAGCAGATGCGAGGGGAGCGCTTTTAAAGTGACCCGTGTCGCGCTTGCGTACGCCAGCGGCAGCAGAACGCCCTCAAGTACGTGACGGAGGAGTGGGCGTCCATCGAGTATGAGCTGCTGCGCGAGCGAGGCCTCTGGGGGCCCCCCATCGGCTCCCACTTGGACAAGTTTGTGCTGGAGATGACGGAGGGCCCGTGTCGCATGAGGAAGAAGATGGTGCGCAACGACATGTTCTACATCCACTACCCGTACATCCCCGAGACGGAGAACAACGCCAACTCGGCACAGGTTTGCCTTTAAGTCCGCTTTTTAAATAGATGTTTGTATATATACAGTATACACTCGGTCCCCAACTTACGAACACAATTGGTTCCAGACAACCGTTCTTAAGTTGAATTGTTCTTAAGTAGGGGAAAAGGTAATATTAGCAATGATATAGGTACTACATGTACGTATATACATATACAGTATATGTGTATGTATGTAAATATGCACTGGGCCTCCTGCATGACATCTTTGATAAACACGAGACCAAACACCTGGACGCTGTAGATTCAAGAGAGTTTTATTGTCATGTGCATGGTAAAACAGCAGTTGTACCATGCAATGAAAATCTTATTCTGTTCATTCTCCCAAGAAAAGAAAGAAAACAAATGAAAGAATAAGAACATAAGAAACATAAACACATAAACATATATACCAATAAATTAAGCAACAACAACAGACGAGACATTAATACAAGTAAATAATACAAATAAATAAATAAATAAAGTGCTATGAGTGTGTGCGTGTGTTGCGTGCGGCGTGTGCGAGTGCTTCGTTGAGGAGCCTGATGGCCTGTGGGTAAAAACTGTTTGCCAGCCTTGTGGTCCTGGACTTCAAACTCCTGTAGCGTCTGCCTGACGGTAGGAGTGTGAATAATGAGTGTTGTGGATGTGTGCTGTCCTTGATGAGGTTGTGTGTTCTGCGTAGGACTCTAGATTTATAAATGTCTTGCAGTGTGGGGAGGGCTGCCCCAACAATGTTCTGTGAGGTCTTGATCACCCGCTGGAGTGCCTTCCTATCACGTGTTGTACAGTTACCGTACCAAACAGTGATGGAGGCTGTAAGGACACTTTCGATGGTGCATCTGTAGAAGCAACTCAGGATTGTGGTGGACATGCCAAATTTCCTCAGTCTTCTCAGGAAGTACAGTCTCCTTTGGGACTTCTTCAGAATTTGTTGGGTGTTGTGAGACCAGGTGAGGTCCTCGCTGATGTGTGTGCCAAGGAACTTGAAGGTTTTCACCCTCTCCACCTCAGTCTCATCAATAAACAGGGGTCTATGCGGCTCCTTTTCCCTTGTTCTTGGGTCGATGATCATCTCTTTAGTCTTATCTGTATTGAGAAGGAGATTGTTATCACGACACCAAGCTATGAGGTCCGCCACCTCTCTTCTGTATGATGTTTCAACACCACCAGTGATCAGTCCGATGACTGTAGTGTCATCTGCAAATTTAATGATGCTGGTGTTGTTCTGGGAGGCCACGCAATCGTAGGTGAAGAGCGTGTAGAGGAGTGGACTCAGCACACACCCCTGTGGGGTCCCAGTGCTCACAATTCTTGAGCTGGATGTGCGATTGTGGACTCTGACTGACTGGGGTCTGCCTGTGAGAAAGTTAAACACCCAGTTACAGAGGGAGGGAGACAGGCCAAGTGTGAGGAGCTTATCTGTGAGTTTGTGGGGGCTGACTGTATTGAATGCAGAGCTATAGTCTATAAATAGCATTCTGACGTATGTGTCCTGGCCCTGTAGGTGAGAAAGGGCTGTGTGGATGGCAGTGTTGACTGCATCATCCGTGGACCGGTTCTGGCGATATGCAAACTGTAGAGGGTCCACGGTTGCCGCCGGGATGCTCTTTTTGATGTGGGTCATGACTAATCTTTCAAAGCACTTCATAACAATAGGAGTGAGTGCTATAGGGCGATAGTCATTCAAGCAGGTCACGTTGCTCTTCTTGGGTACGGGCACTATGGTGGTGGACTTAAAGCAGGTCGGTACAGATGCTTGTGCAAGCGACAGGTTAAATATGTCAGCAAGCACATCAGCTAGCTCTGATGAGCAAACCCGAAGTGCACGTCCTGAGATGTTGTCTGGCCCTGCTGCTTTTCGTGGGTTTGTTTTGTTTAGAACCCTGCGCACATCAGCTGATGTCACCATGAGAGGTGAGTCCTGTGTGCTCCCCAGGTTCAGCCACCCTCTCTGCTCATCAGGAGTTTGGGTGTCAAAGCGGGCATAGAACTCGTTCAGCTCATCTGGAAGTGTGGTTTGGCTGGACGTGGCTACGCTACTCTGCTGTCGATAGTCTGTGATGTGCTGGAGCCCCGCCCACATGCGCCGAGGGTCTGAGGTGGAATAGTAGCCCTCCAGCTTCTGTCTGTACTGCCTCTTGGCCTCCCGTATGGACCTCCTCAGGTCATATCTGGCCTTTTTGTAGTCATCAGCGGTGCCCATGACAAATGCAGTCGAACGAGCACGTAGCTTAGCCCTTACATCACAGTTCATCCACTGTTTTTGGTTAGGGTATTTTCTGTAATACTTGGTGGTGGTAACAGTCTCTATGCATGTGCTAATGTAGCCAGTAACAGCAGAAGCATATTCATCCAAATCAACAGTACAATCTTCCCTCCCCGCTGCAGTTTTAAACACATCCCAGTTTGTGCAGCCAAAGCAGTCCTGAAGTACTTGATCAGTTTCTTCATTCCATACTTTAACTGCTGTACGTACAGGGGGAGCTTTTTTAAGAAGTTGTCTGTATGTTGGATAAAGGAATATAGAGATGTGGTCAGCCTTTCCAAAGTGGGGTCTTGGAACAGCCTTCAAAGCACCTTTCATGTTGCTGTAGACTTGGTCCAGGATGTTATTTTCCCTTGTGGGAAAGCTCACATGCTGGTAATATTTGGGGAGGACAGTCCTGAGGTTACAGTGGTTGAAATCGCCAGATATAATAAATACAGCGTCTGGGTGTTTGGTCTCGTGTTTATCAATGATGTCATGCAGGAGGCCTAGTGCATTAGCAGTGTTAGCTCGTGGTGGGATGTAAACAGCAGTTAAATACACAGCGCTAAACTCACGAGGCAAATAAAAAGGTCTGCATTTCACCATCAGCAGCTCAATGTCCTGCGAGCAGTGCTTTTCCATCGTCTGTACGTCTGTGCACCACCGTTTGTTTACGTAAACACAGACGCCGCCACCTCTGTGTTTACCAGACGCTAAAGTCCGATCTCCCCGGTAAGCAGCAAATGATTCCAACTGGATCGCCGAGTCCGGTATATCCTCCGTCAGCCAGGTTTCTGTGAAGGTGAGGACACAGCATTCCCTGATCTCACGTTGAGCTGTAATCCTTGCTCGTAGTTCGTCCATCTTGTTTTCAAGAGAGCGGACGTTGGCTAGCAGCAGGCTTGGTAGCGGTGGCCTCGTCGCTCTAGCTTTTAGCCTAGCATGCAGGCCGGCTCGCTTGCCTCGTTTACGCCTCGGATGCTTTGCTCGCCGGGTATTCAGCTCACCAGGTCCGCAGGCTGCTGCGTTCTCCCGGCGCAGAAGAAAGGCAAAGTCTGAGAGGCTAAATGAAGGTTCATGGTGAACCCTGCCGATGTTCAAAAGTGTCTCTCTGTTGTAATGTACTGCGTGAGTGTGTTGAATGTCCAAAATGAACAATAAAATAGCAAAAAATAGAAAAACACGGGAGAGTGTCACAGAGACGTCTGCCACGGAGGGCGCCATCTTTGATCCTTGATACGTATTCATTATATCTGGCGATTTCAACCACTGCAACCTCAGGACTGTCCTCCCCAAATATTACCAGCATGTGAGCTTTCCCACAAGGGAAAATAACATCCTGGACCAAGTCTACAGCAACATGAAAGGTGCTTTGAAGGCTGTTCCAAGAGCCCACTTTGGAAAGGCTGACCACATCTCTATATTCCTTTATCCAACATACAGACAACTTCTCAAACAAGCTCCCCCTGTAAGTACAGCAGTTAAAGTGTGGAATGAAGAAACTGATCAAGTACTTCAGGACTGCTTTGGCTGCACAAACTGGGATGTGTTTAAAACTGCAGCGGGGAGGGAAGATTGTACTGTTGATTTGGATGAATATGCTTCTGCTGTTACTGGCTACATTAGCACATGCATAGAGACTGTTACCACCACCAAGTATTACAGAAAATACCCTAACCAAAAACAGTGGATGAACTGTGATGTAAGGGCTATGCTACGTGCTCGTTCGACTGCATTTGTCATGGGCAAACAGCTTTTACCCACAGGACATCAGGCTTCTCAACGAAGCACTCACACACGCCACACGCAACACACACACACTCATGGCACTTTATTTATTTATTTATTTATTTGTATTATTTATCTGTATTAATGTCTCTTCTGTTGTTGTTGCATAAAGAAAACACAAGAAAAAGAATAAGAACATAAGAAACATAAATACCAATAAATTAAGCAACAATAATAAATTTTCTTGGGAGAATAAACAGAATAAGAATTTCATTGCATAGTATAACTGCTGTTTTACTATGCATATGACAATAAAACTCTTGAATCTTGAATGAGTTTGGATGCAGTAGTAATATTAAACCAGGATAATTAATGAAAAAAACAATAATAAAAGTGATATAATAATACGTAATGATAAATGTTATTTACCTTTGAAGAGGAGTGGTCGAGCATACGTCGTTGTGGAGGAGGAGGAGGAGTTATTGAAAAAAAGGACAAATGGTGGTGGTGGTTAGACTCTTCTAAAAGAGGTAGTGTTCTGTGGGTGGTGTAGAATTAAGCAGGCCTATTAACTCTTCATAAACTTTAATCACACGCTCTGTCCGGGTTGCACCTACAGCTACAACTTAGCTTTCCATTTCTCCTTTACACTCTCTCCCTACCTGTTGGTCCCATTAGCAGTGTCACAGTGCCCTCTACTGGTCAACCATGTACCAGTGTAAATATGGAGTTCCAAAAGGCAAAATACATGAAAATATAGTCAGCTTGCGTTTGTATCTCCGAATGTTGGCAAGTCAGATGTTCGTAAGTTGGGGAGCTAGTGTGTATATATAATAGGTTTATATATACACACATATACTGTGTATATACAGTATACTGTATATTTCAAGAAAAAAGTGCAACAGAGCTTTGTGATGTACAGTAGGTGGAAAAAGCCTATTATTCATATCAACTTCGCTGTTGTTTTTCTTTTCCACACTTTCCAAATATTTCAACTTTCTTCATAAATAATGTGTCTTCTCGTAATATCATGACATTGTTCCAATAATATGTTTACTTATTCCCATAACATTCAATATTTTTTGTCCAACCTAATTTTCCAAAAATTATAATTTTACTTAGTTTGTTTCTCTTAATATTACAACTTTTAAAAAACATTCTTTTTTTTTATATTTCACCTTATTGCTACTAAAATAATGTGATTTTTCCTCATAATATTCCTTTATTTTTAAATTTATATTTTATATTACTTTACACTTTATTTTTGTAAAATTGTCACTTGTTATCTTATCTTAATATTTTGGATGAAATTACACCAATTTTTTTCCCATTTTTGCTGTTTTTTTTTGTTTTTTTTCAGTTTTCCAGTTATTCAAATTTTCTGCTTGTAATATGTTGACTTTATTCTCGTAAAATTGCAAGTTTTTTTTTCCTTGTTGCAACTTTTTTCTCCTAATATTCTGACTTTATTCTCATAGTTGTTTTATTCTCATAATCATATTCTGTGTGCCTTGAGAGATCAGTCCAAATCGTCTCGAATGGCCAGTAATGTTCTGCTACTAAGAAGATGTTATTTTTTTCTCAGAATATTACGAAGTTGTTCTCGTAAAATTCTGACATTTTTGCTTTAGATTACAACCTTTTTTTTCTCTTAATACTTTGACTTTATTCTTTTAAATTTACGGTCAGTTTTTCCAGTTTTGCTGCTTTTTAACATTTTCATGTCAAATTATATTTTTACAATGTGTCGTGGGCGGATAAAAAAAACATCCGCAGGCCGCAAATGGCCCCCGGGCCACACTTTGTACACCCTTGGTCTAGTGCGTACACCCTGACACGCGCTCCTCTCTCCGCAGAAGCCCGTACGCTACCGCCGAGCCATCAGCTACGACAGCAAGGAGTACTACATGCGCCTGCTGTCAGGGAACCCTGGCATGTACCAGCACTCGGTGGAGCACAGCACAGAGGGCGAGACCACGCAGCACGAGCCTGAGCACGGCGAGGACACCATCGCCAGGGTCAAAGGTCGGAAGAATAGTAAGCAACACTGCGGCTCAAGAGCCTTTGCTAACGAGCGTCTCTCTTCTCAGGCCTCGTCAAGGCTCCCCTCAAGAGGTCTCGCTCTACGGCGGACGGCGGCGACGAGGACAGTCAGGATCAGATCCAGGAGCAGCTGCTGGAGTCGGGCGGGCCCGACGAGGAGCAGCGGACCGACAACACGTCTCTGCTGCGCCTCCTGGAGGAGGGTGAGAAGGTGGGCACTCAGGAAACCGTTCTGTCTCGACAGTCAGTACGTTTTTAAGATTCAAGAGTTTTATTGTCATATGCACAGTAGAACAGGTAGTTCTGCTATGCAATGAAATTCTTGCTCTGTTCATTCTCCCAGCAGAAACAAAGAAAGAAAAACACAAGAAAATGAATAAGAACAGAAGAAACATTAATACGAATAAATTAAGCAACAACAACAGAAGAGACATTAGCTTTTTCAAAATGGGGACTTGAAAGAGCCTTTAAAGCACCTTTCATGTTGCTGTAGACTTGGTACAGGATGCTATTTGCCCTCGTGGGAAAGCCTACATGCTGGTAACATTCGGGGAGAACAGTCCCGAGGCTCTGTGTCCACAAGACGCCGAAGTCTGATCTCCCAGGCAAGCGGCAAATGTCCCCAACCGGACCGCCGAGTCCGGTAAATCCTCCGTCCAGCCAGGCCTCCGCGAACACACAGCACTCTCCGATGTCACGTAGCTGCAATCCTTGCTCTCAGCTCGTCCATCCAGTCTTCGAGAGAGCCGACGCTGGCCAGCAGCAGGCTCGGCAGCAGTGGCCCAGTCGCTACAGCCTTTAGCCTGGCACGCAGGCCGCCCGTCCTGCCTCGCCTCCGCCCCGGGCGCTCCTGGGCTCGTTCGTCTCCCTCCTTTCGCCAGTGATGTGGTCTTTTGTGTGTTGGCTTGCAGATCCAGCACATGTACCGCTGTGCCCGCGTGCAGGGTCTGGACACCAGCGAGGGTCTGCTGCTGTTCGGCAAGGAGCACTTCTACGTCATCGACGGCTTCACCATGACCGTGTCCAGGGAGATCAGGGACATCGACACCCTGCCTCCCAAGTACGTGCACTCGCGCCCCCACCCTCCCTCGCCCCTCCCAGCAATAAGAGATGACATCATTCCGCCGAACGCTGTTACCAGGATGATGTCATGCTGCTGAGGGAGGACAGCAGCAGAGTCATTACATATTTATGCACCCGCTGCATTCACAAAGATAATAACGTCTCTCAGTATGACACAATCACGGTCCATATTAGTCTTTTCAAAGAAGTGATGGTTATACTTGGTGTGTTTTTCGTGTAGTTTGCACGAGGCCATCATCCCCCGAGGAGCAAGACAGGGTCAAAGTCAGCTGAAACGCACGTGCAGCATCTTCGCCTACGAGGACATCAAGGAAGTGCACAAGCGACGCTACCTGCTGCAGGTCGGCCCGCACGCTCCGTTTTCAGTCAGTCTGGCATTCAGAAAGCTTAAATTTGTGTGTGTGTGTGTGTGTGTGTGTGTGTGTGTGTGTGTGTGTGTGTTGCAGCCAATGGCGGTGGAGGTGTTCTCAGCAGATGGGAGGAACTACTTGCTGGCTTTCCAGAAAGGAGTCCGCAACAAAGTCTACCAAAGGTACAGATACACTGAATGCGGAACCTTTTCCAGCTTGATTGGCCATGGGTGTGTGGCAAAGTGCTTGAAAATGTTTCCATGCAGGACTCCAATGAAACATCTTTGCTAAAACATCCCCTCTGCGATTACACAACAGGATTTTGTTTAAGGACAAAACTTTGTGTTACTAGTATCAACATTTCAGCTTTTTGTCTTCACATTCTGCCATTTTGCCCGATTTTTCCAGTTTTATTTTATCACGGGTCAATAAATGTCAACAAATGTGCCCCGGGCCGCACTTTGGACACCCCTGGTTTGCAGCCTAGTAGCTAACATCTCTATCTAAAATATGAATGAAACAACTACAGGAGGTCCTTGGTCTATGAGATCTGTCCCTACGACAGCATTGTACGTGGAGTTTTAGTGAAAGTTGGAACCTCTATCTGCCTAAGGTCCGCCCGTAACCATGAAATGTCCTAACTTGAAACGTCATAACTTGGAACACCATAATAGGAAATGCCATAAGTCAACACAAAATGCCTTAATATGAAATGTCGCAATATGGGATGTCGTAACATGAAACATCATAACTTCAAACACTGTAACACTCAACTCTTTAACTCGAAACGGCGTAACACGAAGTGCTATAACAT
This sequence comes from Dunckerocampus dactyliophorus, assembly GCF_027744805.1. Lineage (NCBI taxonomy): Eukaryota > Metazoa > Chordata > Actinopteri > Syngnathiformes > Syngnathidae > Dunckerocampus > Dunckerocampus dactyliophorus. The sequence continues at coordinate 1,461,731 of NC_072822.1, forward strand.
GAGCTGTCATAACTCAAAATGCTGTAAGACAGACCACTATAACATGAAGCGTCACAACTCGAAACGGCGTAATAGGAAATGCTGTAACATACATCGCAACATGGAATGTCACATTATAAAAAAACTAACTTGAAACGCTGACATAAAACGCTGTAACATGAAATCTTGTAACACAAAGTGCCATAAGATGAAAGGTCACAACTCCAAAACGCCGTAAGATGGAACACCACAACATGAAATGCCATAACTCGAAACGGTGTAACGCAAAATGCCACAATGTGAAATGTCGCCACATGCACTGCGATTACATGAAACGTCATAACTTGAAACATTGTAACATAAAATGTTATAACTCCAAACGTCGTAACACATAGTGCCGTAACATGAAACATCAAAACTCAAAACAGTACAAGACAGACCATAATAACATGAAACGCCGTAACTCCAAGCGGTGTAGCACGAAGTACCATAACATGAAACTCATAACTTGAAATGATATAAGACAGACCGCTATAACATTAGATGCCACAACCTGAAACGGCGTAACATGAAAACCATAACTTGAAATGCTGTCACACAGAACATCATGGCGTAAAATGCTGCAGCATGAAATGCCCTAACACAAAGCGCCATAACATGAAATGTCATAACTTGAAACGTCGTAAGACAGAACACCATAACATGGAATGCCATAAGTCGAAATGACATAACACAAAAGGTCGTAATATGAAATGTCACAATATGCAATGTCATAACTTGAAACGCGGCAAAACATAACATCATAACTTGAAGCGCAACACAATGTGTCACAACGTGAAACGTTATAACTCGCAACACTTCAAGACCAACAACCACAACCCAAAATGGCGTAACATGGAATGTCATAACATGAAACGCTGCAGCACAGAACGTCATAACTCGCAATGTTGTAGCATGAGGAGCGCCTGTGTATGTGCGCTTTGAATTTGTACACGGTCCCTTAGACGTCTTGAATCTGCCTCATTCTTGTTCAGCTTTGATCGCTAAGGGGAGTTGTGATTGTCCACTGGGTATAATTTGGAAACGCTGCAAGCTGCTGGAAGAAAAGGTTTGAATAGTAGATTTCTTTGTAGGTTCCTAGCGGTGGTGCCGTCACTGGCAGACAGTTCCGAGTCGGTGTCAGGACAGAGGCCCAACACCAGCGTGGAACAAGGGTATGGCGCATTGAAAAAGTCCTAAAGGTGTCACCTGCACAGATTAATCTCTTGTCTCGTCGTCCTTCAGGTCGGGCCTCCTCAGCACCCTGGTGGGTGAGAAGTCTGTGACTCAGAGGTGGGAGGTAAGACCGGGCACCCTTGTGTCATTCAACCCCCGGGTCCGTCCACGCCTGTCTCTCACGTTACTTCCTGTGTGCGTCCAGCGGGGGGAGATCAGTAACTTCCAGTACCTGATGCATCTCAACACTCTGGCGGGACGCTCCTACAATGACCTGATGCAGTACCCCGTCTTCCCCTGGATCCTGGCCGACTTCGACTCTGAGGTGAGCTTCGGTTGTCCGTGAGCGGCATCGGCTGAGGACCTCAAAGGCCAGGTCTGGTGACGGTTTTTCTTTGTGGCGCAGGAGCTCGACCTGAACAACCCCAAGACCTTCCGGAACCTGGCCAAGCCGATGGGAGCTCAGACGGACGACAGACTGACCCAGTACAAGAAGCGCTACAAGGACTGGGAGGACCCCAATGGTAAGAACCAGACCCCCACGACCCGAACCAGAGACCCAGTGGGACATGAGTGCCGGTGGTCATGAAGTAATGATTGACGTGTAGGCTGGCCAATGATGGTACAGTCTGAAGTGCAGAAAGGCAAGACTGTTATAATGGAAGACTACTGTCCCAAAAACATTGCTGACTCTTTGCCGTGTTTGAGCAGGTGAGACTCCGGCCTACCACTACGGCACACACTACTCCTCCGCCATGATCGTGGCCTCCTACCTGGTGCGCATGGAGCCCTTCACCCAGATCTTCCTCAGACTCCAGGTTGGGCTTCCTCCGTATAAAGTGTACCGTGTAGTGAAGGTGACGCAGACACATAACAACACTTCGGTTCCCAGGGAGGACATTTCGACCTGGCCGACAGGATGTTCCACAGCGTGCGCGAAGCCTGGCTCTCCGCCTCCAAGCACAACATGGCCGATGTCAAGGAGCTCATCCCGGAGTTCTTCTACCTGCCCGAGTTCCTGCTCAACTCCAACAACTTTGACCTGGGTCAGTAGGGGGCTGACATCAGAGACATTTACTCTCATTTATGCTAATTGCTTTCTGTTTGATGGTACCAGGCGCCAAGCAGAACGGCACCAAGCTGGGCGACGTCATCCTGCCTCCTTGGGCCAAGGGCGACCCGCGGGAGTTCATCCGGGTCCACAGAGAGGTGAAACGTCACTTTGTCACCTGACATGAACGTGCATTTGGACTTCCCGCTCACTCCACCTACTGCATTTTCTCAGGCGCTGGAGTGCGACTACGTGTCGGCTCACCTCCACGAGTGGATCGACCTGATTTTCGGCTACAAGCAGCAGGGGCCACCCGCCGTGGAGGCAGTCAACGTCTTCCACCACCTGTTCTACGAGGGCCAGGTGGACATCTACAACATCAATGACCCGCTCAAGGAGACGGCCACCATCGGCTTCATCAACAACTTTGGACAGATCCCCAAGCAGGTAGCGACTAGTGCTAAAGTGCTGAACACCAAGCTTGCTGTTTCGTTGTGTACATCACTGTTTGCGTGGCACTTTGTGTGTGTTGCAGCTGTTCAAGAAGCCCCACCCTCCGAAACGAGTACGCGGTAAAGCCAATGGAGAAACAGCCAATGTTCCGCCGAGCTCAACCAGCGACAAGATCTTCTTTTACCACCTCGACAATCTCAGACCCTCCCTTGCACCTGTCAAAGGTATGCACTCATGCACACATTTTTAAATTACATTTTCAAATCTTTTGAATTGTTGCTGAGTCTTCTCCTTCTGGTTACGCGCTCCCCCGGTGCAGAGCTGAAGGAGCCCGTGGGCCAAATCGTGTGCACGGACAAAGGCATCCTCGCCGTGGAGCAAAACAAAGTGTTGGTGCCGCCCACGTGGAACAAGGCCTTCGCGTGGGGCTACGCCGACCTCAGCTGCCGCCTGGCCAACTATGAGTCTGATAAGGTCAGTAAGCAAGACTGTAATAACCCTGCATTTAGAACTAAAAACAACAAGAAAGCCAGCGCCTCCATCACTGTTTGGTACGGTAACTGTACAACACGTGATAGGAAGGCACTCCAGCGGGTGATCAAGACCTCACAGAACATTGTTGGGGCAGCCCTCCCCTCACTGCAAGACATTTATAAAACTAGAGTCCTACGAAGAACACACAACCTCATCAAGGACAGCACACATCCACAACACTCATTATTCACACTCCTACCGTCAGGCAGACGCTACAGGAGTTTGAAGTCCAGGACCACAAGGCTGGCAAACAGCTTTTACCCACAGGCCATCAGGCTTCTCAACGAAGCAATCACACACGCCGCACGCAACACACACACACACTTTATTTATTGATTTATTTATTCATTCATTCATTCATTCATTCATTCATTCATTCATTTTTTGGGGGGGGAGAATGAACAGAATAAGAATTTCACTGCATAGCAGAACCACCTGTTTTACTATGCATATGACAATAAAACTCTTGAATCTTCAATCTTGAAGAGAGACACTGATATATGTCCAAAACTGAAATTTGACAATCTTTAAAGGAAACGTCTCCCCCTGCTGGTTGGCACTAGTACTTACACTCCTCAAGCTGCAGTAGTTTGTAACCATAAATGTTGTCTGCTGCCAGGCATTGGTGGTCTACGAGTGTCTCTCCGAGTGGGGTCAGATCCTCTGCGCCATCTGCCCCAACCCCAAGCTGGTCATCACGGGCGGGACCAGCACCGCCATCTGCGTTTGGGAGATGGGAACGTCCAAAGAGCGGGCCAAGTCGCTCGCGCTCAAACAGGTAGAACGTGTGCTCAGACCAGTAGCTGGTTGAAGGACGAGCGCCATGACACGATATCGCCCCTCGCCCCCCTCTGCTTACAGGCGCTGCTCGGTCACACGGACGCCGTCACGTGTCTGACTGCGTCGTCGGCGTACCACATCGTGGTGAGCGGATCACGAGACAGAACGTGCATCGTGTGGGACCTCAACAAGCTGTCCTTCGTCACGCAGCTCAGAGGCCACCGGGCGCCCGTCTCTGCTCTGTGCATTAACGAGCTGACGGTGCGACATCATCAACGCCCCATCCCCAAAACCCACCTGTCTACTCGCTATGTAATGTGGGTAATGTGTGCACGCAGGGTGATATTGTGTCGTGCGCGGGCACCTACATCCATGTGTGGAGCATCAACGGCAGCCCCATCGCCAGCGCCAACACCTTCACGGGCCGCAGCCAGCAGATTGCGTGCTGCTGCGTCTCTGAGATGAACGAGTGGGACACGCAGAACGTCATCATCACGGGACACTCGGACGGCGTTGTCAGGGTAACCATATATCCCTCCCTCTGTCGCGGCAACGGGTGTGAAATATCCACTCATGGCTTACTGCCTTGTTGTAGTTCTGGAGGATGGAGTTCCTCCAAGTACCAGAGACCCCCGCTCCGGAACCCGTGGAGCCCGACGTTCCCGACTGTTGCGGCGAAGAGAAGCTCGGTGAGTCTCGGCAAAAACAAAAAAAGCAGGACGCTGCAAAATAAAATCACGTAAAGGAAGTCTCACTGGCTGCTCGCCTGTTCATCAGAGGGCGGCGACAGACACAACGGCACCGGGAGCGCCGCCAACGGTGACGACGACAGCAGCGAGTCGGATGGAGACGAAGCCAGTCTAAGTCAGGAGCACAAGACCCCACGCAACCCGTCTAGTGGTGGAGGAAGTCAGCCTGGCAGCACCGTGCACCGACCCCGAGGTAGCAGCCTGGAAAAGCACAGCTTTCTGTTCCTACTCGTGTATCCCAATGTTGAATGTTTGTAAGTCCAGTCTTGGCAAATTGAATGTTTGCAGAATGCTTGCAAGTCCAATGTAAGATGAATGTTTGCAAGTTGAATGTGTGTAAGTCGAATGAAAGTGGAATGCTCCTAAGTGGAATGTTTGTCAGTTGAATGTTGGTAAGTGGTGTAGCGTCTGTGTTGCACTTGTTGCTCAGCTGAGAAGACATTGGTGGAGTTCTCTTGCTTGTCTTGATGCTACAGTATGTGTATGTTTTAGCTTGTTGCTATAAAATGATGTGTTTGTGTCGTTTCACTTGTTGCTATAAAAAAAAATGTTTGTATTGGAGGCCCGTCAGCGCGAGCGGGGGCGTCGTGGTCGATGGACAGTGGCTCGGATGATTCTCACCGCTGGTCAGATAGCCTCAGCATCGACGAGAAGGACGGCTTCGTCTTTGTCAACTACTCGGAAGGACAACAAAGCAAAGGCCCGCCGCACCCCCATGCGGCCCATCACGGCCCCCCCAACGTCGTCACTCAGCTCCTGCACCCCCCCGCCGTGGAGTCGCGCACGTACAACCAGCTGAGGGCAGGTGGGTGTCTGAGGAGGTGGTTCCTCCAAACAAACGGAGCGTGTCGCGCACGTGTGTGCTAAACGTTAGCGTGTCCTGGCAGGCTACAGGTGGGAGCGTCAGCTGGTCTTCCGCAGCAAACTCACCATGCACACCGCCTTCGATCGCAAGGACAACGCTCAGCCCGCCGAAATCACTTCACTCGCCATCTCCAAGTAAGCAGAGCATAAAACATCACCTGGTCAATCCACCACCGTTCCTCCTCCCGCAACCTCATCCTGCTCGTCTTCTTCCCAGGGACCACAGCAAGATCCTGGTGGGCGACGGACGGGGGCGCGTCTTCAGCTGGTCGGTCAGTGACCAGCCCGGTCGCTCGGCGGCCGACCACTGGGTGAAGGACGAGGTGGTGGACAGCTGCTCCGGATGCACCGTCCGCTTCTCTCTCACCGAGCGACGCCACCACTGCCGGAACTGTGGACAGCTCTTCTGCCAGAAGTAAGGCACCGACCGCCCCGCCTTCAAGAATTCCTTTCATGTCACTCCTACCATTCATTTTTTTGCTACATTTTTAAGCGCACGGAGAGCTAGACAAAGCTGATGGATGCTGGTTACTCGTGATAGTTCAATTGCAGCTTCTGTCGTGATGTGGTGGGCTCATAAAAAATATATAAGTTGCTTGGCCATTTATTAAAAAGTATATTGCAACAACACAGCAGCAACAGAACCAATATTGTAATAGCGGCAAGGAGCAAACTGTGCAGTCAGCATTAATAGCGCTGGTGAGTTGGTTGTACACAACAATAAGACAAGTACAACATGCATGATTTTCTTTTTTTCTACATTTTCAAGCGCATGCAGAGCTAGACAAAGTTGCTGGATGCTTTTCACTCGTGATGCTTTAAGTGCAGCTACTGCTATCATGTGTGGTTGTACAAAAATACATCAAGGAGGTTGCGTGATCATTTATTAAAAAGCGTATTCAACAACACAGCAGCAATAGAACCAATTTTGTAATAGTGGCAAGGCGCAATCTGCGCAGTCAGCATTAATAAGGCCGATGAGTTGATTGCACACAACAGTATGGCAAACATGACACTCGTGACTTTCAGGGTTTTTTTTTCATTTTCAAGCGCATGCAGAGCTAAACAGATCTGCGGGATGCTGATCACTCGTGACGCTTACAAGTGCGGCTACTGCCATCATGTGTGGTTGTACAAGAATACATCAAGGAGCTTGCATGATCATTTATTTAAAAAGTACATTGCAACAACGCAGCAGCAACAGAACCAATGTTGTAATAGTGGCAAGGAGCAATCTGTGCAGTTAGCATTAATAACGGCGATGAGTTGATTGTACACAACAGTGCGACAAGTACAACATGCATGATTTTCATTTTTTTCCTATATTTTCAAGCGTATGCGGAGCTAGACAGAGCTGCTGGATGCTGATCACTTGTGATGCATCAAGTGCAGCTACTGCCATCATGTGTGGTTGTACAAGAATACAGGTTGCATGATCATTTATTTAAAAAAGTGTATTCAACAACACAGCAGCAACAGAACCAATGTTGTAATAGTAAAAATGAGCAAACTCAGCATTAATAGCAATAATGAGCTGATTGAAAACAACAGTACAGCAAGCGTGACACACATTACTCTTTCTTTTTTTTTCAACATTTTCAAGTGCATGCAGAGCTAGATGAGGCTGCCGGATTGTGTGACTGAGGTGATTTTGTGTGTTTGTGCGTGGCAGGTGCAGCCGCTTCCAGTCGGAGATCAAGAGGCTGAAGATCTCGTCCCCGGTGCGCGTTTGTCAGAACTGTTACTACAACCTGCAACACGAGCGCGGCGACGACAAGAACTGACGAGCCCCCCCCTACCCACCTACCCTCAACCCCGCCCCCCCCCAACCTCAACCCCGGCCCATGCATCCTTGTCATCATCATCCTCACGTGAGCGCTCCCCAACAAACTTGTGGATATTGTACATATGAGGAGAGACCTTTTTAACTTAAGCAGCAGAGAGAAATGTAAGATAGCGTCGTAACAACCACACACCACAGGAGGGCGCCACTGTGGAAATGAATGTCACTACTTCATGTCACTCCTTATGCAAAACCTGCTTCACTTTGCCCTCCTTTTTTTTTTTTTTTTTTGCCAAATCAGCAAAATGATTTTGTTCTCGAAGACCTAAGTTGCTGCTTCCTGAAGACTGGACATGAAATCCTTTCAGGTTTTTTATATATATATTAAAAAAAAATCATATCTCTATCTTTATCTGCAGATGTTTAACAAAGTGCACGTCATGTATCGTCCGTTGTAGCCGCGCCATTTAGTTACTGTACAGATTTTTCTACCAAAAGGGACTCTTGTGTATTGTAGTTTTTGTTTTTAATATTTTGGATTGTTGACTCCGCCCAGCGGCAGTATCGCACGCCATTCGTCCCCCCGCACGCCGGAGAGACAAAAGTGTACATAAACGGAGATGAAACACGTTCCAGATGCTTGTTTGTGGTTTTGATGTTGACCGGACGCTTTTCCGAAGCTTCTTTTGTGCCAAAAATTTGACTGAAAAGGCTACAAAATAAATAAAAACATGACAAGGTGAAATTGAAGGAAGAGAACGCGCCACGTGTTATTCTGGCGTCACCATTAGAGGGAGGCAAATCTCTTCCCCGGACCTCCACTTGATGTTCGGTATCAACACTAGCTTCTCACCCTAATGCCACTTTTTTTTTTTGGCACAAACGGAAGCTGGTTCACACGAGGCAGCCACGTTTCCTCCAGGTGTTTGCTAAGATCTGCCCTCTCCTCACACACGATCGTTACGTGTAACGCCGTCGTACTGTAAGTTAGCGTGCAATCAAACGTTCCTCAGCCGCACACGTGTTTTCGTTTTTATATGAAATGCAGAGCAGAGTTTTTAACAGCATTTGACGGCACAGACAGGAAGTGTACAAAGTATTTATGCAATTTTAGTTGTTTTTTTTTTTAAAGAGGAATACCATGCATGTCGGTGGCATTACTTCCTTCTTTGCTGCTTTTGGGGAAATGAGAATTTCTCTGCGTCCCTCAACACTCCGGGTGGATTTTTGTTGTTGTTGTTGTTTTCTTTCCGGAACAAACACGGACTAACGGAGAGACGAGCGAGGAAGAACAAATGAAAAGGATATTTGCGCTGGCATTAGCGGACAATACTACAGTATCTGGTGTGCAATCTGTGATAGATGAATGTTTCTTCTTGTATATTTGTGTTCACATGCAACAAGAGAAAAAAAACAACAACAATGTTGTAACACCTCCCCGTCCCCCTGCCGACCCATCATGGAAACAAGATGTTACAATAACGCAATAGGTCTGGTACTTTATCATTTAATTTCAATAAATACTTGCTGTTTACCACCAAGCCTGACGTAACACGCCTGACTTTCACCGCCGACATTTTACAGCGCATGCAGAGCTAGATGAAGCTGCTGGATGCCGAGCAATAAATCGAGTGCAGTTACTGCCATCTTGTGGAGTGGATGAAAAATACATCAGGAGGTTGCCTACAGCTGTCTTTGACCACGTTTATTAACACAATACAGCAGCAACAGAACCAATGTTGGAATAGCGGTAAAAGGAGACCGTCTCATGAGGGCTTCAATTTATTTGGATGTCTGCCCCCTGTTCGACAAAAATAAATACAATTTAAAATTTACTTTAAAAAATCAAATAAAATGAAAAATATAAAGTTATAAAATAAACATTTTAGAGTAAGTGGAGACATCAAATAAAGACATGTCAACCAATGATATTGAGGATGAATACAATATGGAAATACATCAATTTTGACCGAATCGCCCAATTTATTAAAATCAAGGGAAAAAATAAAATTAAAAATTAAACAGAATCACCCAATTTATATAAAAAATAAATTTAATTCAAAACAAAAAAAGGAATAGAATAAAAAAAGAACACTATGAAAAAGAAAATAAGTGGAGACAATGAAAACAAGTAAATCAAAAACATTGAGGATACATTATGTAAAAGTTTTGACTGAAGCGCCTTATTGATATAAAAATATTTTTTTTATCCCAAAAAATAAATAAGTAATAAATAAATCAGAATAAGTGGAGACAATAAAGACAAGTACATCAAAAACACTGAGGATAACTACATTATGGAAATACTGGAGTCAACATTTTAGCTGAATTGCCCATAAAAACAAAAAAATTTAAATCTAACAAAAAATGAAAATACCCCAAAAAGTTCCCCTCTTTATTGGAAAAAAGAGGGAAAAAACATCTACCAAAAATGACAAAATTAAACATTTAATAAGTTAAGTGTAAGGAAGGCTACATTATGCAAATACTGGAGTAAAAATGTTATTTTTTGCGTACCTTTTTGTATGTATTGATTTATTTGCAGCATATTCTCATTTACGGAGATGCGTTAGTAATTGAAGTCCACAGCAGACTCGTTTGGACTGGAAGTGAGTGCATCTTGTGTTTCACTTTGAGGCTCGGGTTTAGTCCAGCTGTCCTCCACAGATGAAGCTGTCTGTTTGGCTTGTGGCGTCACTTAAACAACCTGTCCCATACAGTAGGTGTGAATGCTTGTTTGTGTCCTGTGATGGAATAGGGTTTTTTTGTAAAAAAAAAAAAAAAGGTTGTGTTGCTCGAGAACAATGCGATGAGTCCAAACAACAACAACCTGCAGTGACGCCTTGGATAAACTGCAGTAAACACTCATCAAGCGCACACGTTGAGCCAGACCGGAAGTGGAATTGCTTCATTCACAAAATGAGACAACACTCCATTTGAGTTCATTCAAGTACAATGGTCTACTATTGCTAGGAGGAGAACATCTACTGAGGCGGTTATTTGTAATGGCGGTAACGTTCGTAACTGCAGAGTCGCCCCTTATTTTGAAAGTCTCTACCGGAACAAGTGTTTTTCGCTACGACGCCACCTTGATGGAAGCCTGTCTCGGGACTGCGGTGATAAACAAAAACACGCAGCGAGGACGTCACATTCTCCGGCTTGACTTTCAGCCGCGGCTCCCTCTCCCCTTCCTGTCTGCCCGGCCTGCGTTTTTGACATCGGAAGCGGGACGTCACCTGAAACCGTAGCGGTTAACGAAGCGTCCTTCGGCTTTCCCCAACACTTGAAGGTCCCTGCCCGGGGGCGGCGACAGGAGCAGCAGCAGCGCGAACATGACCGAGCTCCGGCGGCGAGGCGGCGGCGGAGAGGAACCGGACGGCACTGAGAACATCAGCGACAAGGTAACGCAGTTATGCTCGCTTCTCTGTCGGAGCTCTCCCGCCCGCCGAACGAGTCTGTCCGGTTATCAGACGCTAATTAGCCCCGCTAGCTAGTTAGCAGCTAGCTAGTTAGCGGGCTAATCCCGCAACAGCAGCGGATTTAAAAATAAACCTGCACATGTCCTTATGGGGGGAAATCACTATGGCAAACACGATGACGCCGGCTTTAGGAACTTCATCATCACTTTGAGCACATTTCATACCCTGGCGAGTAATATCGTAGAGTAGTAACACATCCCCGTGTCAATCAAAATGAGGTACTAAAAGGCTTTAAAGTACGGTGGCCCGCAAACACCATAACACACATGCACATGTAACGCGCTGCAACATAAAAAATCACAATGCTTAAAAGACACAAAACAATGCATGAGAGACATGCTGCAAGTTCACCAAACAAAGCGGGAGTCAAATTGTTCATCACATGTCTGTACCGTTCGTCCTCTCGTCAGACCGGTTCAAAGGTCAGCTAGCCCCACCCTGCCACTGCCACACCCTCCCTTCAGGTGTGCGTGGGGGAAGGTGGGGGTCAAAGGATAACCTAGAAGTTTATTGTGTTTATTTATCAGTGCAAAGGGTGGTAAGAGTGAGCGAAGCATCATCGTCATTATCATGTGCTGTCATCCGTGCTGCGCTTTGGTGACCATATTCGGTGGTTTCTCGCCATCCGGTTGGCCCCCTCGTGGCGTTCAAGCGTCCAGAAAGAGAATTAGCGAGGGAGAGGCAGCAGGCGGGCTCATTAGTCAAATGTGAGTGACGGGACTCGTTCCTCCGGTTGGCCTTTTGTAGCCATGCTTTGCATATAATGGGCGGGTGGGGGGGCACGAATATGAGTTATGAAAGGAATGAAAACCAGACTTGGTTGACATATGGAAGGTTTTCAACTTGACAACCGCTTGGCGGGATGCGAGAGCAGTGCGACATGGCGCCCACTCGGGGACTCAGCATTGCAGGTACTGCAGACCGGGGGTGGAGACTAAGGGATTTTAGCAGGGCTTTAAGGGGGAGGAGCATTAATGTGGGCGGAGCATGAGAACTTGTTCAATTGTACTGTTAAGTAGCTGGATAATTGTTCTAAGCACTTTGTAAATTGTTTCTGATAAGTAAAAAATAACCACATTAAATATATATGCATGTATAATAAAAAATAAATGATACAAATTAATATATAATAAAATAAATATAAAAATGCAATAAATAATAAGCAAATAAAATAAAAACCATGACGTATTAATGATGTTCTAGCAGTATTAAGTGTCCCTAGAGCCTGTTTATGCACACCAAACGTGATTAAAAACCTCAACAAAGGCTAACCTAGCATGTTAAACTGTAAGTGTAATGTTAGCACTTTAGCTCACGTTGTATGAATGTGATATACGCCACCTATTACGTTGGACAAGTGCAGAGTTAAAAGTGGATCAAGTACACAACAGCGAAATGTCCTTAGAGACACACAGCTGATTGACGTTAAAGCTACGGGCGCACAAAGCGCCGTGTGCCCAGCAGGGAGGCTCCCAGGCGATGGCGCTGGGCTCGTGGCGACATCGCTGCGCTCATCCGGTCACCCTAACGAGACTGGAAAGACAAACTCTCTGCCTCCGGCAGGAGGCAGACGGCGATGACAGGCTGGGCCTGCAAGGTGACACGGAGGGCGAATGTGACGTGGACACCAAGGCGGACACTCCCGACGTACCAGCGTCCTCGGCGGACACGGACAACACTCCGCAGTGTCTGAACAAGGCTCTGGAAGGACTGCCGCCCAGGTATGCTTCCGCCTGACTCAACATAACGACTTTGATGTGGAAATACTGTCAGTTTTTTACATTCTAAGACTGTCTTGCCTTCTTGTAGTCTTCTCTGTTTGTATTTATGTCAAGATAAACGTTCAAGGGGCGTGAGGTGAGCTAAGAAAACCACATGACATATTCCCTGTTAGTCACTGGGGCAGCGATGGGCACGCGTTTTTAGATGGAGGGGCACTTGTGTTACTCATAGGTGACAGATGTGACAGGTCATTGAAAAGTGCAACAAATCCAGCACATTCATTTTCCTTGTCATCATTTAAAATGCACAAAAGCACACAGAAAATGTCGTAACACGAAACAGTGCAACACGAAACGTTGTAACCATGAAATGTAACATTGAATGTCACAACATTGAACATTGTTACATGAAACATCGCAACATGAAATGTTGTACCCACGAACTGTAGCATTGAACGTCATAACACAAAACGCCGCAACGCGAAACGTGGCATTCCAGTACCTAACTATGAAATGTAACATAGAATTTCGCAACATGAAACGTCGCAACACGCAGTGATGTAACATGAAACATTGTAAAATGAAATGTAACATTGAACGTCGGCAACATGAAATGCCGCAACTGACACGAAACGTTGTAAAATGAAACATTGCAACACGAAATGATATAACCGCGAAACAAAACATCACAACATGAAATGCTGCAGCGCGAAACGTTGCAACGCAAAACGTAACCACGGAACGTCCTAACATTGAAAGTTGTGGTGTGGAACACTGCAACATGAAACATTGTAACATGAAATGAAACATGATACGCTACAGCATGAAACGCTGCAACATGAAACATTGTAACATGAAATGAAACATGATACGCTACAGCATGAAACGCTGCAACATGAAACATTGTAACATGAAATGAAACATGATACGCTACAGCATGAAACGCTGCAACATGAAACATTGTAACATGAAATGTAACATTGAAAGATGTGACATGAAACGTCTCAACATGAAATGCTGCAACATGAAATGTAACAATGAAGGTTGCAACATGAAACATCGTTACATGAAACGTTGCAACATGACACATCATAACCATGAAACGTAACCTGAAACGTCACAAGATGAAATGCTGCACCATGAAACGTTGCAACACAAAACGTAACCATGGAACGTTGTGACATGAAACGTTGCAACATGAAATGATGTACAATGAAATGCTGCAACATGAAACATTGTAACATGAAATGTAACATTGAATGTTGTAACATGAAATGTACCAACACGAAATGTTGTAACATGAAATGTAACATTGAATGTTGTAACATGAAATGTACCAACACGAAATGTTGTAACATGAAACGTCATAACATGAAACGTAGCACAAAATGTTGCAACGTGAAATCTTGTAACATGTAACATCATAACCATGAAAAGCCATAACATGAACATGAAATGTTGTAACGCAAAATGTTGTAACCGAGAAACGCGACCTTGAACGTTGTAACATAAACGTCCCAACAAGAAACATCGTAACCATGAAATGTCCCAACAAGAAACGTCATAGCTATAAAATGTCCCAACAAGAAACATCGTAGCCATAAAATGTTCCAACAAGAAACATCGTAGCCATAAAATGTCCCAACAAGAAACGTCGTAGCCATGAAATGTTGCAACAAGAAACATCGTAGCCATGAAATGTCCCAACAAGAAACGTCGTAGCTATAAAATGTCCCAACAAGAAACATCGTAGCCATAAAATGTCCCAACAAGAAACGTCGTAGCCATGAAATGTTGCAACAAGAAACATCGTAACCATGAAATGTCCCAACAAGAAACGTCGTAGCTATAAAATGTCCCAACAAGAAACATCGTAGCCATAAAATGTTCCAACAAGAAACATCGTAGCCATAAAATGTCCCAACAAGAAACGTCGTAGCCATGAAATGTTGCAACAAGAAACATCGTAGCCATGAAATGTCCCAACAAGAAACGTCGTAGCTATAAAATGTCCCAACAAGAAACATCGTAGCCATAAAATGTCCCAACAAGAAACGTCGTAGCCATGAAATGTTGCAACAAGAAACATCGTAGCCATGAAATGTCCCAACAAGAAACGTCGTAGCTATAAAATGTCCCAACAAGAAACATCGTAGCCATAAAATGTTCCAACAAGAAACATCGTAGCCATAAAATGTCCCAACAAGAAACGTCGTAGCCATGAAATGTCGCAACAAGAAACATCGTAGCCATGAAATGTCCCAACAAGAAACATCGTAACCATGAAATGTCCCAACAAGAAACATCGTAGCCATGAAATGTCCCAACAAGAAACATCGTACCCATGAAATGTCACAACAAGAAACATCGTAGCCATGAAATGTCCCAACAAGAAACATCGTAGCCATGAAATGTCCCAACAAGAAACATCGTACCCATGAAATGTCACAACAAGAAACATCGTAGCCATGAAATGTCGCAACAAGAAACATTGTAGCCATGAAATGTCGCAACAAGAAACATCGTAGCCATGAAATGTCCCAGCAAGAAACTTCGTAGCCATGAAATGTCGCAACAAGAAACATCATAGCCATGAAGTGTCGCAACAAGAAACATCGTAACCATGAAGTGTCGCAACAAGAAACATCGTAGCCATGAAATGTCCCAACAAGACACATCGTAACCGTGACATGTCCCGACAAGAAACATCGTAGCCATGAAATGTCCCAACAAGAAACAATGTAACCATGAAATGTCGCAACAAGAAACATCGTAGCCATGAAATGTCCCAACAAGAAACATCGTAGCCGTGAAATGTCCCAACAAGAAACATCGTAGCCATGAAATGTCCCAACAAGAAACGTCGTAGCCATGAAATGTCCCAACAAGAAACGTCGTAGCCATGAAATGTCCCAACAAGAAACATCGTAGCCATGAAATGTCCCAACAAGAAACGTCATAGCCATGAAATGTCGCAACAAGAAACATCGTAGCCATGAAATGTCCCAATAAGAAACATCGTAACCGTGAAATGTCCCAACAAGAAACCTCGTAACCGTAAAACGTCGCAACAAGAAACATCGTAGCCATGAAATGTCGCAACAAGAAACATTGTAACCATGAAATATTGCAACAAGAAACATCGTAGCCATGAAATGTCGCAACAAGAAACATTGTACCCATGAAATGTTGCAACAAGAAACATCGTAGCCGTGAAATGTCCCAACAAGAAACCTCGTAACCATAAAATGTCGCAACAAGAAACATCGTAGCCATGAAATGTCCCAACAAGAAACATCGTAGCCATGAAATGTCCCAACAAGAAACATCGTAGCCATAAAATGTCCCAACAAGAAACGTCGTAGCCATGAAATGTTGCAACAAGAAACGTCGTAGCCATGAAATGTCCCAACAAGAAACGTCGTAGCTAATAAATGTCGCAACAAGAAACGTCGTAGCCATGAAATGTCCCAACAAGAAACGTCATAGCCATGAAATGTCGCAACAAGAAACGTTGTAGCCGTGAAATGTCCCAACAAGAAACATCGTAGGCATAAAATGTTGCAACAAGAAACGTCGTAGCCATGAAATGTTGCAACAAGAAACATCGTAGCCATGAAATGTCCCAAAAAGAAACATCGTAACCATGAAATGTCCCAACAAGAAACGTCGTAGCTATAAAATGTCCCAACAAGAAACATCGTAGCCATAAAATGTCCCAACAAGAAACGTCGTAGCCATGAAATGTCGCAACAAGAAACATCGTAGCCATGAAATGTCCCAGCAAGAAACTTCGTAGCCATGAAATGTCGCAACAAGAAACATCATAGCCATGAAGTGTCGCAACAAGAAACATCGTAACCATGAAGTGTCGCAACAAGAAACATCGTAGCCATGAAATGTCCCAACAAGACACATCGTAACCGTGACATGTCCCGACAAGAAACATCGTAGCCATGAAATGTCCCAACAAGAAACATCGTAGGCATAAAATGTTGCAACAAGAAACGTCGTAGCCATGAAATGTTGCAACAAGAAACATCGTAGCCATGAAATGTCCCAAAAAGAAACATCGTAACCATGAAATGTCCCAACAAGAAACGTCGTAGCTATAAAATGTCCCAACAAGAAACATCGTAGCCATAAAATGTCCCAACAAGAAACGTCGTAGCCATGAAATGTCGCAACAAGAAACATCGTAGCCATGAAATGTTGCAACAAGAAACGTCGTAGCCATGAAATGTCCCAACAAGAAACGTCGTAGCCATGAAATGTCCCAACAAGAAACGTCGTAGCTAATAAATGTCGCAACAAGAAACGTCGTAGCCATGAAATGTCCCAACAAGAAACGTCATAGCCATGAAATGTCGCAACAAGAAACGTTGTAGCCGTGAAATGTCCCAACAAGAAACATCGTAGGCATAAAATGTTGCAACAAGAAACGTCGTAGCCATGAAATGTTGCAACAAGAAACATCGTAGCCATGAAATGTCCCAAAAAGAAACATCGTAACCATGAAATGTCCCAACAAGAAACGTCGTAGCTATAAAATGTCCCAACAAGAAACATCGTAGCCATAAAATGTCCCAACAAGAAACGTCGTAGCCATGAAATGTTGCAACAAGAAACATCGTAGCCATGAAATGTCCCAACAAGAAACATCGTAACCATGAAATGTCCCAACAAGAAACGTCGTAGCTATAAAATGTCCCAACAAGAAACATCGTAGCCATGAAATGTCCCAACAAGAAATGTCCCAACAAGAAACATCGTAGCCATGAAATGTCCCAACAAGAAACGTCGTAGCCATGAAATGTCGCAACAAGAAACATCGTAGTCATGAAATGTCCCAACAAGAAACATCGTAACCATGAAATGTCCCAACAAGAAACATCGTAGCCATGAAATGTCCCAACAAGAAACGTCGTAGCCATGAAATGTCCCAACAAGAAACATCGTAGCCATGAAATGTCCCAACAAGAAACGTCGTAGCCATGAAATGTCGCAACAAGAAACGTCGTAGCCGTGAAATGTCGCAACAAGAAACATCGTAGCCATGAAATGTCCCAACAAGAAACGTCGTAGCCATGAAATGTCCCAACAAACACAAAATGCCACAATGTGAAACATGGGCGTGCAAGTTGTGATAAATGAATCAAATCAAGCCCTGATTGGTGGATGGAATTGGCAGGCAGGCTGAGAAGCAACACAGGATGCAAAGGCCATGTTGATATTTTTCATGTCGTCATCCAATGTGTGTGGTATTGCAGTGTTTAGCACTGTGAGGCGCTGATGGCGGCGTGTCGCAGTGGTCGTCGTGCGGGATTAACGTTGTGGGCTTGCCAAGCAAGGTGGAGGTGTGCCGACGGGAGTTACCTTGTTGTGCTTTTGCATGTGCGCTTCACGGCCTGCCTCTGGTATGAACTCTTGGAGTGTTAGCTAACTCACTGCTGCGGTTATGCAAGGACGGTTTACGCTGCTCAGCTACAATCAGGAAGCCAAAGCGCTCCTTGTCACGAAGGAAGTAGACAAATATTGATGATGACATCACCTCCACCCCAAGGAAAATGAAAGACTTACGACAGCTTGAAGTCATCAACAATGGACTATGACAACACTGCTATAATAATAATAATAATAATAATAATAATAATAATAACAACACATAAGCAAACGGGTCGCAATGCTGGCTGGCTGCAGCGCCATCATCTGGACGCAGCAGGAGGAATAGGAAGAGGAGGAGCCAGCGCAGGGAAAGGACATTTTCATGATGCGGCGTTTTTTCAGCTCCATTCACGCTTTTGTTCCGCTTCCTGCGGGCCAGCGTTTTGTTGTGCAACCCGCCAGCATGGGGGTACACGTGACCACGCAAATGTCCCAGGAAAGTGTTTCTGATGTGACCACATAACCTAAAGGCTTCTTTTCATGTTAGCTTTGCTTGTTGTTGGCAACCAACCAATGAATGAATGAATGACTGAGTCAGCTTGTTGTTGTCTCTCCGCAGATGGAAGAACTACTGGATACGAGGAGTTCTGTCCGTAGCCATGATTTCTGGCTTTTTCCTCATCATCTACATGGGACCAATCGCTCTCATTTTAATAGTATGTGCCATCATCACCATCACTACCATTTACAAAGCTACCCAATCGTGTCCTTGCTGTCAAAAAGCAACAGGTCCAAAATCATTGGCATTACCAGGACTGTGGCTGTAGGCAACCTCCTGATGTACTCTTACCTTATCTAGCTCTGCGTGCGCTTTAAAATGTTGCTACTCAACCGGTTGGTGTGAAAGCCGTGCACGTCACACCTGCCGTACTGTTGTTTGCAAACAACGCTTTAGCACTGTTAACGCCGACTCGGCCGTTTGCGGCTTACCATTAGTACAACATTGGTTCTGTTGCGGCTGTGTTGCACAACATGCTTTGTTGATGAATAAAATCATTATAAAAGTTAACAAAAAATAACTTGTTGTTTACTGTACAACATATTTGGGCACTTTGGAAGTTAACAAATGATTTGATGACTTATTTAGGCATTTAAAATAACACCCAGATACTTACGTAGCTCTGCATGCACTTTAAATAAGTGAGGTGTGTCACACTTGTCGTATTGATTTATATACAATATATGGTATTGTATGATATGATATTATATTATATATTTAAAATTAGAAATAATTGTTTATTTATCATGATTATTAAGTAAAAACATAAATAAAAATAATATAATTATAAATTAAAAATAATGTCTTAATTTGTCATTGTTAATTTATTATTTGTAATTAGTAGCAATTAATTTGTTATTAAATAAAAACTTTAAAAATGAAAATATTAATTAATTCAGACATAATTATTTCTTAATTTATCATTAGCTTAGTATTAATTGTAATGAATCGTAATTAATCATTTATTATTAAGTAAAAATAAAAATATAAACAACTATTAATTCATTCTGAAATAATTATAAATTTATCATTAATTATTAATTTAATATTAATTGTAATTGATAGTTAATATTAATTAATGATTATTAAATTAAAAAATATTGAATATGAAAAATAAAATCCATTATTATTATTAATGATTTATAATGAATTGTAATGAATAGTAATTGCTTATTAATGATTATTACTGAGGTAAAAACATTTTGAAGCTGTAGTTAGCATGTTTATCTGATTGTCTTTTCTAGATTTTCCCGTTTTTTTACAAAATGTATTCACGCCTGCTCCTTGTGTGTTGTAGGTGATGACGGTCCAAATCAAGTGTTTCCAGGAAATCATCACCATCGGTTACAAGGTTTATCGATCCTACGACCTGCCCTGGTTCCGGACGCTCAGCTGGTGAGGAGAACACTCCCCCCCCCAACACACACACACACACACAGTATGTGCCAGGTACAAAGGTCACTGCCTTGTTGGAAGTAAATGACGGTGAACTCACTCACACGCGACCTATGCAGGTACTTCCTGATCTGCGTCAACTACTTCTTCTACGGCGAGACGCTGGCCGACTACTTTGGCTCCCTGGTGCAGAGGGAGGAGCCTCTGCAGTTCCTGTCGCGCTACCACCGCTTCATCTCGTTCGCTCTGTACCTGGCAGGTTGGTCCCGCCCCCTTCCTCCTCCTCAAGCAAGCATGCATTTGCACTTTGACCAACCAACCCCCCCCTCCCCCGACCACGCCCGTGTTCTCCGTGAAGGTTTACTTTAGAGCAGGGTAACTTCTTTTTTTTCCCCCAATGAACGTGTAGAGGGATCATTCTGTCGTTGACTGCCGGCGTGTGCGCTGTTGGCGTTGTAGCGTTTGGGGTTGATCCTGACAGCATGTTGTCTCTTTTTCAGGTTTCTGCATGTTTGTGCTGAGTTTAGTGAAGAAACATTATCGCCTGCAGTTTTACATGGTGTGTATCAACCAGCGCTAACCCCGCCCACTATCTCCTCTGCCCCGCCCGCACACCCACCGCTAACCTCTCATCTGCCCCACCCAACCTCATATTGGCCCCACCCACTGCTAACCCTAATGTTATCCTCCTGCCCCACCGACTGCTAAAGTCCGCACTGGCCCCGCCCGCCATCACCTTTGCCCCACCCACTGCCTACCTCATGCCAACTCGTGTCAACCTCCACCTCTGCCCCGCCCACCTTCTCTTCTGCCCCAACACTCTTCATTCCTGTGCCCCGCCTGCTCTCACGACCCCCTGATTGTGTGATGTTGCAATGTTGTGTCATTTCCAGGCTAAAAGTGAGTGATTTCTGCCTCCAGGGGGCGTGTCATGAGTGATTGTGAATTGATTCCCGATTGATTGATTGATTGATTGCTGCAGACGTTTGTCAGCACTAACTGACTGGTGAATGTTAGCATAGTTTATATTTGCTGTCCCGTGATGCTCTGTCACTCATCTGTGGCTTGCCTCAAATATTTTGACTAAATCTTTTCTTTCTTGTGCCCGTCTTGCCACATTCCCGTGTTGTGACACTGTGTGTGTGTGTGTGTGTGTGTGTTTGCCATTCCAGTTTGCGTGGACCCATGTGACGCTGTTGATTGTGGTAACTCAGTCGCACCTTGTCATTCAGAACCTGTTTGAAGGGATGATCTGGTAAGCTGCGTGCGTGTGTCCTGTCACTCCACGTGCACAAACACACAGACAGCGAGCATTGCTTCCTTTACGTCTCAGCTCCCACCCGTGCCTGAGGATCTGTTCTCTTTCAGGTTCATCGTGCCCATCTCCATCGTCATCTGCAACGACATCGGCGCCTACCTGTTTGGCTTCTTCTTTGGACGGACGCCACTCATCAAGGTGACAGCAGCACGCACTCTCACCACGCTACAGTGGAAGGCGGTAGACGTTTTCCTGTTCGGGTGATGGCTGATGCAGCTTTCAAAAAAAAAAAAAGGTTGTTCTTGTCCTGATACGCAGCGTGACATCACACGTTAGTTTGACGTGGAAGTGGGAAAGTCCCCCCCCCACAGCAGCAACACGGCTAACTCAACTGTAAACAACATGTACAACAAAGTGTCTTTTGATAGCGCATGTAACCATGTGACGTTTGGACACAGTAAAACACACGTGATGAGAAAATGCTGCAAATGGAGGAAGAAAAAAAAAAGTGCTTCATTCACATAAAAGTTACAGGATTAAAAACAAAAATGGGAAAAAAACTGCATGAGAGAAAGAGGCTGAATGAAAAGGTACATTTTGGTCTCGCTGGTCGCTAAAGCGTAATGTGGAGTGTAAAGGAAAAAAACACACATTCACCATTCATTTTGCAACCCCACCATTTTTTAAAATCATTAATTATTTTTATTATTTATTTCATGTTATTTTGATTTAAAAAAAAATTTGGTTCAAAATATGCACATTTTGTAAAATGTATTTTTCGATATTAGATTTTCTTTTTATTTATTTATTTTGGTTTGAAAATATGCAATTATTTTTCTTTTTATGTATTTTTTTATATTTAATTTTTATTTATACAGTTTGTTTATTTTTATTTAGATTTTTTATGGAAGTATGCAATTTTTCAAAATTAATTATTTTATTATATTCATTTTGTGATATTTTGTTTTTTTTTATATAACATACATATTTCTTTTTGAAAATAAGTAATTTTTAAAGGATTTTTATTTATTTTATTTAATATTTTATTTAATGTGTATATTGAAAATAGTTGTTTTTCTGCAGAAAACACATTACATTGAAAGTCCTCGTAATGAGAATAAAGTTGTGATGTTATGAGGACAAACAATACGATGCCACAATCATCGATAAATCCTTTAATCAAACGACGGAGCACATGTTGTTTTTGTGACAGGCCTATTTACAAGAATAACGGAGGAATATTATGAGAATTTAGCTAGAAAAAAGTTGCAATTGAATCTCGCACATTCAATTTGCAGACTTATGGGGAAAAAAACCACCATTTTCTTTTACGAAAATAGCCGGGTTTTTTTTGTTTTGTTTTTGTCATTGACATCATCTAAATATGTGATAACGCAGGTTAAATGTACAACTAACGTGTACCAGCCCACATTATTCACATGTTTATGCGTCACTGCTAATGTGTTTTTCGCCAAGCGTTGTCACACATAGTTTGGCGGCCCTCAAACGCACCATAGTAGTGAATTTTCTATATAACATTCTCTGAAACCCGTGTGTTCATGGACCATCTTCCATCATCATTCATTGGTACCTTTTATACTTTAAACGTGTTTCATAAGCGCGTGAGGAACATTTAGGGGAGTAAACCTGGATTGTGCTACAAGTGAACAATGGCCGGAGGGTTTGGAGGAGGCGGTGTCAAAAATAGACATTTTACGGGCGTCTCAACCACTCGTGGATTTTTCACCTATGGGACCAAATATGCTGAATAAAAAAATAAATCCTTAGGGTTGTTGCTGTCACCGTTATCATGGGTCGTGCCTTTGACCTCATTTTGTGGTTTCTCTTCTTTAAAAAAGTGCTGTGGTTCTTGTTTCGGCATGGAGAAAATAGCAGTGAAAGTTCAAAGAGGGGTGAAACATCACAAGACGCCTGTAAAAAAAATAATCAATAGCATGAGAGGTGGTCTCCTCATGAGTGCAGCTACTGAATAGCATGTTTCAAATGAACACACACCACAAAGACTTTGTAAAAGACAACCTTTGTGTGTGTGTGACTTCCTGGCAGCTGTCCCCCAAGAAGACGTGGGAGGGCTTCATTGGAGGCTACTTCTCCACCGTGATCTTTGGATTCATTGTGAGTCGAACACACTGACAGCACACCACTCAATACCGGTCTAAACGCCGGCTTTTCATTTGCAGTGAGGCTCGGATGTCGGCCCTCTCTTTAGAGTAGTCTGTGTACAGCTTGTGTAGCAGTACAGATGTAGTATGCACTGAAAATGAGTCGTTAATGTGTAAAACATCTGGCAACACGAGTGAGTAGCAAGATAATAGCGTGGTGATGATGGTAGCATGCATTGGGTGCTGTGGCAAGCTGTGCACTCCATCCTGGCGCATCGTTCAAGGCTGACGTGAGAAACCACGGTTAACGTCTTTGTGTGTCTGTGTGTGTCTGTGTGGCGTGGTCAGCTGGCGTACCTGCTGTCCCAGTTCCAGTACTTTGTGTGCCCAGTGGGCTTCAGCGGCGACACCAACAGCTTCGTGGTGGAATGTGAACCCTCCGAGCTGTTTGTCCTGCACGAGTACACGCTGCCTGCCCTCCTAAGCAACGTACTACCTTGGGTACCACTTTCTTTTTGCTTTTTTAAATGGTTCATAAGGAGCGGGTACTTGCACATAAACGTATCCTTAATGACATCCAGTCAGCGAGTGGGACACGTTCGACACTTGGTGTCGTCATCTTGTGTTTTTTTGGTGTCTCCTCCAGAGGACGGTGACCTTGTACCCTTTCCAGATCCACAGCATCTTCCTGTCATCCTTCGCCTCGCTCATCGGGCCTTTCGGCGGCTTCTTCGCCAGCGGCTTCAAGCGCGCCTTCAAGATCAAAGTGAATCATCCCCTCACGTTATACACTGATATCATGGTATCAGTTATACTACACAGTGCATTCCCGCATAGTCACAATTTAGTATTCATGCCCCCGCGAGGGATGGGGCTGATCTGATACAGTATCAGTATCAGGTTCCAATTCACGCATCAAATTCCACCTGCGGAGATTTCCGATCCTTGAGCCACATCTGTGCTTTTATGTTGTCAGCAAACATAGCAAGAGGAATATCAGCGAATGTAGACAAGAGTAGCTAGAACAATATCGGCAAACATAAACAAAAGAGTATCAGCAAATGTAGCTAGAACAATATCAGCAAACGTAGTCAGAAGAGTTATCAGCCAATGGAGACAAAAGGGTATCAGCAAACATAGCTAGAATAATATCCGCAAACAGCCAAAAGAGTATCAGCAATCGTAGCTGGAACAACATCAGTAAAAATAGCCAAAAGAGTATCGGCAAACAGTAAACATTTTGGGTAAATAAATGCATTTTAAAAAGTTTTTAAAATATTTTTTTTATTCAGAAATTGATCAAATAAAATGCCATTTTTACGGGGGTGTCAATCAGCGGGAGGGAGTGTAACAGGTTGATGTGTAAGTGTAGTGCGCATGTGACGGTGTTGAACGTGCCGCCCGTCTTGCAGGACTTTGCCAGCACCATCCCAGGCCACGGCGGCATCATGGACCGCTTTGACTGTCAGTACCTGATGGCCACCTTCACCCACGTCTACATCGGCAGCTTCATCAGGTCGGCGCCGCCTTGCGGAGGGCGATTGGCTGCGTTCCGGAGGGCTGATGTGTTGTTGTCTTTCCCTTGCAGAGGCCCCAACCCGAGCAAAGTGATGCAGCAGCTGCTGATGCTGCAGCCCGAGCAGCAGCTCAGCATCTTCAACACGCTGACGTCACACCTGAGGGAGCGCGGCCTGCTGCCCCCCCCGGCCTGAGCGTATGAGGAGGGTGGGGTGCAAGTGTGTGATTGTGCAAGTATGTACACGCACACACACACGAGCTTAGCTGTGAGGCTCTTCGTCCATCCTTCATGCAACTTTAAACATATGCTAACCGCTAAAAGAAAACCACCAGTGTTTCCCACAGGACTGCAATCTATTTGTGGCGGGGGAGGGGAGGATTGTAGGCATAGTAAAAAATATATAGATATATATTTTTTAAATGTCACAAACAAGACGGAGCCGTGTGTCCGCCACAAGTAAATGAAGGCATGGGAAACACTGCATGACACCAAAAACAACAACAACAAGAAACGTGTTCACCTTGGAGCCACACTGAAGATGGACTCTCTGGCTCTGTGTGCACGTGCTCGTCCCCCCCTGTGGACAAACCTTGCACTGACCTGCCATGAACAAAGCAGACGTGAAGCTTCTTTCACCAGCACACAGTGAGGGGGAGGGGGGAAAAAGACGTCATGCTAACACCGTCGCTACACGTACGCTAACTGGCGACATCCACTATAGCTTCCTAGCGCCTTCATCCAATGAAACCCAAAGTAGGAGATCTATATTGTACATAGATAATATATAACTACAAATGATATATGCAAATACATACATACATACATACATATATATATACAGTATATACATAAGAATATTGTAGCTGGCATGGACACAGTCGATTTAATTAGTACGTTTTATGGGATTAGAAGGTAAGGTAATGTTTGGGAACTACAGCTTTTTTTTAATATATATATATTTATGCGAGTAGTTGCTCTCACGTGCGTGGGCACGTATAAATAAAGTTCATTCAACTTTAGATGCAATAAGTGAGCATGTTCTGCACAGGGTCAAATCCCCCACAGATAGAAACAATGCTAGCAACTACCGTAGACGCAGAGGAGGACGTCAATCGTAATGTTTAAAAAAAAAAAAAATGAAAATAGAGTCCACTAGTAATGCCACTTTGCGCCACGAGAGGCGCTCGTTTGCTGTTGCTAAGGAAGTTAGCATCGGCTTGGCGGGGGGCGGGTCTGTTGCCCCCTTGCTGTAACGCTAGTTTGTCAGCGTTCTACTACTGACCTCTTCCGAGAAGAAGAAGCACTGTCTCCATCCCGCTAACGATGCTAGTTGCACTGTGTCGTCTTCCAATGCCACTTTAGATGCTTTTATGCATTAAATTATTCTATTTTATGGAAATCCTTTGAATGTAGTTTGCAATGAAGACTATATTTAACGTGTGTGGAGAAAACACTCTTATGGAACTGTTTAAAAAAAAAAAACGTGCAGTTTGTATTTTATGCAAGTGTTCTCTGAATGTGGGCGGGGCTTCTGGGGGGGTGAGACTTTACTTTGGAAGAATGTTTACCAAAGCGCCCCAGTGGACAAAAAAATAAAACAAGCTAGGAATGGAAAGTTTTGGACCTGCTCCTTTATTGGCTGGGACCGGCTGGGGGGCGTTTATTGTGAAAGGAAGGGCACCAGTGCCACTTCCTATCAGGAGCAGCTGACTATCAGACTTTTGGTTTTGTTTGAAACCGCTTTTTATTTATCGATGTGCAAGACCATGTCATTTGATTTGAGCAGTGATGATGATGATGATGAATGTGAAGGGGCCCACTGTCGACTGGACACAGGCGAATAAAGTTTTTTTTTCTGTAAAGTGTTGAGCGATGTTTATTTTCTATGTTTCCGAAACCTTTTGAAATGTTGCTCACTTTGCCAGATGAGGCCGCCTGCGAGGGCTTACAGACGGGGGAGGGGCTCACAGCGGCACCCGCTGTTCGTTGAGAAGAGCGATCGGTGCGTTCGAGTCAGTCGTCAGTTGCTTTTTTTCCCGGCACTCCAGAGGGGCTCGCTAAATATAGCCACTAAAGTTGGCAACACTCATCCCTCCTGCTACGTCTTGTTCTTCTCTGGCAGAGCAGGTGTGCGAAGAAGCAGCGTTACGATGCCATCTGCTGTACCGAGATGGAACCTCAAGCTACACGCCTGGTTAACATTGTAAGACCACTTGGAAAAGTTGCAATAATCCACGTTTCACTGTTAGATGGGGGTGTCGCGAGACACCCAACTTGAGACAACATATACAGTATATATTATATTATAAATCATAAAACACCGCTTGGTGGTCTAGTGGTTAGCACGTTGGCCAACACAGTAACAGCCTGGAGATGGGAAGACCTGGGTTGGATTCTTCCCTGGGCATTTCTGTGTGGAGTTTGCATGTTCTCCCCGTGTGTGTGTGGGTTTTCTCCGGGTACTCCGGCTTCCTCCCACATTCCAAAAACATGCGGGTGAGGTTAATTGACGACTCTAAATTGCCCATATGAGTGTGAATGGTTGTTTGTCTATATGTGCCCTGCGATTGGCTGGCGACCAGTCCAGGGTGTACCCCGCCTGTCGCCCAAAGTCAGCTGGGATAGGCTCCAGCATGCCCCCGCGACCCTAATGAGAAAGAAGCGGTATAGAAAATGGATGGATGGATCATAAAACAACATACTGTATGTAACAGACGCCAGCCAGTGTATGTTAGTAAAACTTGTCAACATGGATCTCTTCTGTGTATGAGGTGTGTTTTGAAACGGAACCGGTGATCGCCGGCACTTGACAATTGGACGCTGAGCCAAATGCAATGAGAGTTGAAAGAACCGCTTGGCTCACCCTAGTGGTGAAGTTGATGTATTAGTTTCATCAAATCAGTGAGATTTAAAAAATCGTTAACTAATCAAAATTGCAGAGACACCCTGTTTGGCCCATCTTATCATGAGCACACAATTCGAACAACATTCAAATAACACCTGAATTCTGCACGCGGAAAAAATATGCTGAAAACGAATTGCATTTTCTACTTTGGGCACCTCGCTAATTATATTCCTCCAGTTATTAATTTCATATTATACCACACATGCTTTAAGTGAGACAAAAGGGACATTTCCTGTCCAAATAGTAAGCGGTTCTGAACATATTTTATACAATCGTCTTTTAATAGTCTTATACAAGCAACAAAAGCAACACACACGCAATAGTTGGCATTACGTTGATCCAAAAGCAAAATAGCTACCCGGTCAACATTTAACAGTCATCGAGCCCAAACTACTTACGGCTTCTGTCTACTACCGCCACCCAGCGACGCGGAGGGTGAACTACACCAGTCAGCTGCCATACAAAACCGTAGTTTGCCGATGTTGGGTTAAATGTGGAGGATTTCCCTTTCACAAACCGACGAAAGGACGATAAGTGAAATACAACCCAATTCGTCAGACGGCGAGATTGTTCATCAAAAGCAAAACGAGAGAGAACAACAGAAGTCATACATGGCTAACAAGTAAGCAAGAGCGACATCTCGTGGCGTATACTGCAACCTACACGAGGTGGTTAGATAAACCCACCATAGTAGTTTATGAATAAAGTTAAAATACGGAAAATTTACTTGGTGAAAATGGCAAAATACCCAAGTTTCCCGGAGAAAACTGGGCTGTTGACAGGTCGTAATAACTTTCATAAACGCAAACGATTAGTACGTCTAATTAAAGTGCTTTCTATGAGTCTTGTGTGCTCTGTTCACAGCCACCCCTGAACAACGGAAAAAGTGCAATTTGATATTTACGGCGACGTCAATTAACGTTTATCAGTGACATCACTCATTTCTCTTCTCATTGGACGGGAGGACGAATAATCTGGGCGGAAAACAAGATGAGAGACTACCTTTTTTATGGCAAATTGTGGGTCCTGAGCTAATCCATGCTCTCGTTTGCCGTTAGCTAGCTTGTTTTGCTAGTGTCACGAACGCACGCGGAGTTTTAGAAGACACGTGTCAGTTTTAAGTTGTAGAAGACCAAGCTGATTGTATTTATTAGTGTTATCAACATGTATACTTTCCCTTTTTTGGTTTCTTTTTTGCTCGTTTAGTTTTTTGGTTCGCTTTTATTTTTAGACTGTGCCGCGGGCCAATAAAAAGACACCCCTGGTCTACGTGTTCACCTTTACACCGAAAAATTACAAAATGCACACAAGGTGCCTGTATTTTCTGGAAATGGCTTTCTTCAGGATTCCGATTGGCTACGACGTTGTTACAGTTTGAGGTTACAGCGCTACCTGTCGCTTTGGCATGCACTTGACAGTCTCGGGATGTATTTTTATGGGCCTTGAGAGGAAACGTATATGGACGGAAATAATGTGGCACTAGCGCCACCTGGAGTTGGCAAGACGACATGACAGTAGCTGTGACGTGTGTCATGTTTGCTTCCTCTTCTGCGCTCAAATTTTACGACGGCGGAAAGACTCTTTAGCGGCATGTGTCCACTCGTCGATCGCTTCCTGCTTTCATCCCTCTAGGTCTCACGTTGTACACCTAGCCCCGCCCCTTCTCCACTAACTAGGTGACTAAAGGGTTGAAAGGCACCCTCGTCTCGTCTTCCTCCACGTTCCCGGGCTCGCTCCTTTGGGGACCGAAGAGGAGTCGCAGCAGCACTAAGGCGACGCGCACCAGCAGACGCAAGAGGAGGAAGGCGAAAGGCACGATGATCTCCATCAGGTGGAAGATGGTGACGCTGAAGCGACTCAGGACGCACGTGAGGAAGAAGGTCCCGAGCGCCACGCAGGGATAGAGCGCTAGCTTGGCCAGCATGAAGACGTGCTCCCGCCCGCCGTGGCGCACCGTCGGGTGCAGCGTCTCCCGCTCGTTGTAGAGCGCCACCACCCAGATGGCCAGCTGGAAGACGCCGGCGAAGAAGACGATGACGCAGCTGGTCTGGACCGCCTCCAGCTCGTTGCGGGAGTCGCGCGGGAACTCGTGCGTCAGCTCGTAGGCCAGCGGCAGGCCGCCCACGAAGGCCAGCGACAGCGTGTTCATCAGGCCCATCAGCCGCGTCGCCTTGGTGACGTGCAGGAAGAGCGAGTGGTGCACGAACCACAGGAGGCCCACTGTGGCGAAGGAGCCGAAGTATGCCAGGTACTCGGGACCGTAAGCCTGCAGGGCGGCCACCAGGCTGCCTCCGAAGCGCTTCTGGACCGCGCTCGGGTCGGGGACGTTGTCTTCGCTGTGGGAACGACACCAAGGTTTGTTGTCATGATGTTGTATTCGCCTTCTTTGCCGATAGCTACAAACAGGAAGTGACAAACCAAATGTCCAGGATGAGGAGCGTCGCCACAATGGCGTAGACGCCGTCGCTGAAGGCCTCCACGCGCTCCTTGCTGAGCGGCTCGCTGGGAAGGTACGTGTAGAACATCACAGAGTCCGGAGTCTCCTCCAGCGGACCTGACGAGCATGATGACACAGTTTCATTTTATCGAAACATGCGCTAGAATCAAGACTGCGCTTACCGATGAGTTTGACGCGACACCACTTGGCGCACTGAGAGATGTACGGCAGGAAGATGACGACCGCCAGCAACACGTACGACTGAAGACACGTCACAAAACACAACGTTTTTGCTCCGTCACCGTCTGACTTCAACTTCCTACTAAACACCAGAGTGACACATGGTCCACACTCGGCTGCGAGTCTAATGCTAGCTAACCCTGAATCAGTTGGGTTTGTGAACGTCATAACTTAAAAAAAAGACTCCCAAATTCACCGAAACATGTTGGAAGAAGAAGCTCTGATGACCTAATGACCAAGTTGTGTGACTTGACGTCTAAGACAAATGGCTAGCTGGATGTCAAACGTGTAGCAGGCGGAGGTGGGACCAACCAGCTGGAAGAGGATGAAAGAGAAGATGCTAGCAAAGAGGCACATGAGAGGAACCCTCAGCAGGACTTTGAGGATGTGATGCTTGTAGAAGGCGTGATTCTCCGACTCCTGGATGTGCTGGTTGAGGAGGAACGGCCGACTGAAGGCGTACAACACGATCACCGACTGGGAAGGTAAACACGTGTTTTGGTCAGGAAGGACAGCCCCAGACGATGTATGAAGACGCTCGTCCTCACCTGAATGAGACCTATCACCATGACACAGCCGCAGAAGAGGAGGATTCCCAGCACATTGGCGGGAAAGGTGGCCATCAGCGAGAACTGCAAGGACAGAACGTTACTTGTCTTGCTTGTCTCACGCGTCCATCAAAGGTGAGACTGATACTGACGGTGTACGGCAGGAAGGTAATCAGCATCATGCACGCCTGGAACACCACAACACAACATCAGGAACAACCAAGTCTCAAAACAAGTCCTGGTCCATGTGTCCGCTGACTGCTTACCAGGTTCAACAACGCCACGCAGTCGTCGATCCGCACGATCACCTGGAATAACCTGGAGCGTAAGCAGGAACAGGGAGATGTTAGACAGGAACAAACGACGCTGGTCAAACAGGAAGACCCCAGGGCCAAACAGGAACAACAACAACAAAGATCTAACAGGACTAGTAGGAAGTCAAACGGGAACAAGACAAGTTGGACAGTAACAATAAAAGGTATAAGAAGAAGAAACGCAAAGGGTCTATCAGGAATCATTGAACGTTCCCAGGAACAACTAGAGGTCAAAGCAGAACAGGAAGGAACAACAAACGTCAAACAGGAAGATTAAGTCTTTAAGTCAAAATTAAAGCACAAAAGAAAGTCAAACAGGAAAAACCCAAGGGGATCAGGAATCCATCCATCAGGAATTACAAGAAGTTAAACAAGAACAATCAGGGGTCAAATTGGAACAACACAAGGGCAAACAGGAACAACAAAGGTTCATCAGGACATCAGGAAGTCAAACCCAAGCAAGACCAAGTTGGACAGTAACTATAAAAAGTAAAAGAAGAAGAAACGTGAGGATTCAAAGTTCAATCACTGAAGGTTACAAGAACAACTCGGGGCCAAGGCGGAACAGGAACAAACCAGGCTGGAACAGCGAAGGTCCAACAGGAACAAGTAGGTGTCAGACAACGGAACGGGACACGAACAACCAACCCTAGAAGAAGTCACACTGGAACAATCACAGGTCAAACTGGAGCAATCCAAAGGGCAAACAGGAACAAAAACAAATCAGGCATGAATAACAAAGGCCAAACAGGAATAAGAAAAAGGTGAACAGAAACAAGTCAGATGACGCAACGAGAGGTTGGACAGGAACAGCCTGGGGACAGACAGGATCAATCGGGGGTCAAATGGGAACAACTCAAAGACAAAGAGGAACAACTCAAATGGCAAACAGGAATAACAAGAAGTCAGAAGAGGACAACAAGATGAAAGTTCAAAAAGAAAAGTAAGATACCAAAGAGGAATAAGAGGAGGAAGTAGGAATTCACACAGGAAGCAGGACGTTTGGTTGCCACGCCAACAGAGGTCACCTGATGTGCGAGGCCCAGGCCACGGTGACGATGAGGAAGGTCATCAGGTAGACGGCGATCTTCGTGGTCAGAAGAAGCTGGATGCTCTGCGTCAACTCCTGGAGGAGGAGGGAGACAGCGTCACCATGGCAACGTGACAACAGAACCCTTTATGACGTCACACTTTACCTCGTCGTCCTCCATTTTGATGTGAGCGACAGGAAGAATCTGCAAACATATTTCCTCTGTTAGCGTTCCATATTCCACTTCTAACCAACTAGCACTTAAGCCTCGTCCCCTTGTAAGCACTGCGTCTGGTAACGGTAACGGTAGGTAACGACGCCCCTGTTTGTAACCTTCGGGGCTCTCCTCCAGTTCGGCTGAGGTGTCTTACCATGACGGTGGCAATGATGGAGATGAGAGCGTCGCTGTAGGCCAGCAGGCGGTGGGAGGACTGCGTGCCGTCGGGTTCTTCGCGCTCCGAGGCGGCCAGGCTCTCCATGGAGGCTGCCGGCTGCTCCTCCGCGTCCTCGCCGACCTGCTGTTCGATGACAGCGGCGTGATCCTCGTCGTCGTCGTCGTCGTCGTAGTGTCGGACCATCTTGAGAAGAGCTCAAGCCGACACGATGGTTTGTTTGCAAACAACTGAATGACAGCTGACCGGAAGGGGCGGGGTTTAGGGGAAGCGGACAGGCATGACGTAGCAGCTATTGCTAGCAGAAAGTAGTCTCACTCCTTGCACTAAAAGTGACCCAGATCACTTTTCTAATTACTGCTCCCTTGTAAAACGCCATGCATGTTTAAAGTTTACGTAATAAATAGGAACGTTTGAGGCAATAATTTGAAAGTTTATCGCAAGCTGCCTTACTAATAGAATGCTTAGCGAGGTGTTTCACTCTTCTGCCGCTAGAGGGCGACATTACTCTAGCTTAGTGAATTCATTCCGCTGCTCCGCACAAACGAAACAAAAAGTCATTTTTTTCCCAACACAATGTCAGCTTCCCAGCCAGATAGCTATTTGCTGTAAAGAAATTTATGTATTTTTAAAAAGTTAACAAAAAAGTAAAAATATAATTTAAAAAACGTGGAGCACGGAGCGCTTCTCCCCAACCACGACGGAACTTCCAGATGTCGTCGGACCTGAAAGTGGAGGTGACAGCCGACGTGGAGGGCAAGTACGAAAGTGTGTTTCAGCTGGCTGGCGTGGAGGAGGACGTGGTCACCAGGCTGGAGAGGAGAAGCATCCTGAGCAACGCCAGAGATGAAGGTGAGAAAGGCACTTATTGATCTGTAGCTGAGTGAAATATTTGATTTAAAATACTGTGCTTTTCGTTGTGAACATTCTCAAAACCTGCATTTATGTTTTGACGGAACTTTTTGTTGTTGCGGTTACTGTTGCAAGGGGGACCCTTTATGGCGACGCACACAGGGAGAAACGCGTGTCTGCTGCCATAACCTGGACGTTTGAGCAGCTGGTAAGACGTGTTATAGGGTGTCTGCTCCTGTGGGTAACAAAATGCTTAAAAATCAGTGTATATTGAATGTGTAGATATTACAAGCATTTGCTAAATCGTTGTGGAGCTGTTTTGGTGACTTTTGGCTTGAAAAACGTCATTAATATTCCACTTAAGTTTGACGAAAATTCCCCTTTTATGTGACTTGCTGCAGAAGTCAGGGGATGCTGCTGTGTGTGCTTGCTAATAGTGTGCCCTCCTTGCCATCGTTCCACGGGTATGTTAATTGCCAAATGTTTCTATGTTTAATATGCACCTGGAGGGATTGCACCATTCACAGTTAAGATAAGATACACTTTGTTGTGCACTTTATAAAACTTAGAAGTACATTGTCTACGGGGGCTAGAACGCCCGGTGAAGCTTTTATTTTTTGAAATGTTTTATTTTTGTTATTGAAATGTCACTTTAAGAGAATGGATGCTTAAATGTGAACAGTTTTATTATGTTGTACAAACCAAAGATAACATGGATGTTTGAGCAGCTGAAGTCAGGTGATGCTGCTGTGTGTGCTTGCTGATAGTGTGCCCTCCTTGCCATTGTTCCACAGAAATAAAAGTACAGATCCTGACTTGGTGTGTGTTCTTCAATCCAGATGCCATTACAAGTCTGCTACAGATCCATGTCACCATGACAACGCAAGCTTTCCTAGGGACCACCACATAATGACAAGGGAGGAGCTGGTTAACGATATCAAGGGAGTTGGGAGCACAGCAAGAAAAGCAATTGGTAACCACTTGGATTGAGATCCTGCAGTGCTGAAGGTCCCCCTGCTCAAGAAGACTAATGGACAGACCCGTCTGAACGTTTGACAGTCAACACCTGAACGACTCAGACACTCAGACTCAGGCTTGGGAGAATGCGATGCGGTCAAGGGCAGCGAAACTGGACTCTTTGGCATCAGCTTCACGCGACATATCAAGCGTTCCAAGTGTCGAAATGCTGAACACGATCCCAAGAACCTCGCCCCTGCTGCCAAGCGTGGAGGTGGAACTGTTCTGCTTTGGGGATGTTTCTCTGACCACAATGCCTCCTGAGATGACCAACTACAGGAAACATCTGGCCTCTGTGCTTGCCAACAAGGTCCACCAAGCACAAAGCCACATTTTCCTTGGGGATCCAATTCAAATTCAAGCTGATGCCAAAGAGCTCAGTTTTGGTTCTCCCAAGCTTTGCCTGAGTCGTTCAGGTGTTGATTGTGGAACATTCGCACGGGTTTGTACGTGTGTCTTCTTGAGCAGGGGGATGTTATCTTAATCCATTTCAGAAAAGTGTTTTGCTAACGCTTCTCTTGCTGACTGTGCTCCCAACTCCCTTGACATCATTAACCAGCTCCTCCC
This sequence comes from Dunckerocampus dactyliophorus, assembly GCF_027744805.1. Taxonomy (NCBI): domain Eukaryota; kingdom Metazoa; phylum Chordata; class Actinopteri; order Syngnathiformes; family Syngnathidae; genus Dunckerocampus; species Dunckerocampus dactyliophorus. The sequence goes on from NC_072822.1 coordinate 1,496,880, forward strand.
TTGCGATCGTGTGATGGTCGGTTGGTGTATAATATCTCTGTCTGTTGGGGTTGTCAAATATTTGTGGTTTGTTTTGGAGTCGGTGGATTGAGTATTTGCTGTGTTTTGATTCATCGGCTTGTCTGGTACCGCTGAGACGCTCTTTTCCGTTTCCGGGTCACGTGATTGCTGTAGCAACTGTTGCTAAGCGGTTGTCGCTTGTCGTTCAGTGGCGAGTAAACGATTCAAACCACTTGTCCTCGACCCCTGTCTCGGTTTGGATCACGCCTCCGCATGTGGTGACCCTCGCCGTGAGTAATAAGTCGACACGTGTGCATCCTTTTTGAGGGAATCTTTCACGTGAGTGCATGTTTGCACGAATAATGCTAAATTAGTGTATTTTTACTATATGCGTCAATACGTGTTTATGCTACAATTATTACTATGAAATGATGCTATGTACGACTTATTAGGTTACGATATTCACGTTAACATGTCGAAAATGTACTTATGTAACTTTTGTGTGCTTCCGGATGAGTTTGTTAGTTGCAAAGCTGGTGAAATACACGCCTCGTCATTACACCAGCGCTGCTTGATGCTAACAAGGCTTCTAACATCGATGCTATCTGTGCCTGCAACTATTAAGTTGCTCGAATGTTGGCGACGCAGACGCAGCCTTGGCACACCCGCGGTTTCAGCGCATGGAAACCCAGTTCCGCCTGCGAGGGATGTGACAAAACACTTTCCTCTGGTAGATGACGACCAAACAAGTGTTCATTATCATCTGGCTATACCGCTTTCACCCAGCAGGGGTCAGTGTTGTCTCACAAAGCCATCGGTTTAAAAACAAGCTTGCTGGGGACTTTATTTTGATATGTATGTATACGTTTCACTTTCATTTGTTTAAAAATAATCCTGGAATATACCTCGACAGCATCCTCTAACTGGACTGACCTATACACCTTGAGGACACTCCCACCTCTTTAAATTGGCTTTTGACGTCTAACGCTTCCATTTGATTGTACTGTATGTTTAGTTGTTGTTTTCAGCTCTCAGGTTGATTCCCTGTCTTTGTTGCTTTACTGTATATGTTTTGTATTTTATTGTGAAGTGTTTTTGAGTTTCTTGAAAAGTGCTTTTCAAAAATGTAAGTATTATTTAAAAAAAGAAAGCTAAAATCAATCAAATGGAGGCCATTTTAGTTGAGTTTATTTCAGGATAAAGACATCACAGGGTGTGCAGCATGGTGATCTTTGGAAGGACACCTCTTGTGTTTCTTTATTGGATGGTGCAGGTGTACCTAAAGTTGTGACCCGCTCCACCTCCCAGAGATGAGGCCTTCAGACCCGTGGTGGATTTAGTTTTAGTCAATGTCTGTGTTGACGGATGGGACAGAAGATCTGCGGGGACGCAGAGGAGCTTTCTGCAGACCACAGAGAAGAGATCGGCCGTGTGATGGTCTGCACCTCTCAGTCCATAAGTCAAAGTCCTCTTTTCCAGGTTCCTTCTTATTAACATCCGCTGTCACCTGTTTCACAAAGTCCCAACATGGCACACGAGTGGATTACATGACAAGTTTCCAGCAGCCGTCGAACAAATTCCTGCTTCAGACGTCTTGCTTTGCCAATCTGAAACCTGCTGATATTTTATTTTTAATGTCCGTCCACTTGTTGCGTCTCAGGTGGTCCTCCTCTGTCTCCAAAACAAAGTCATGAGCCAAGAAGTAGGGTGGTAGCTCTTTTGACGCTCTCCTTCTGCAAAAGGGACACTGTTTGCTTGGAGGTTGTCCTCTGAGCGCGTCCAAGCAGAGGACACAGAAGCAGTGATGGCAGCTGAGAGACGCTGGATCTTTGCACGCCTCCAAACACACGTAACACTGCTGCTGCTCTTCCACTCTTGATGCCTTTGCAGACTTCGCAGACTCCATCACGTCCTCTAAACGCAGTTGTCAAAGAGAAGTGCATGCAGGTACACAGGCTGCCACGCCACCTCCTCATCAGGGTATAAAGCTGAGTGGGAGGGACCGGAAGAGAGTAGAAGAGCAGGAATGTTGCAGAACTTTTAGTAACAAAACTGCGGCTTTGTGATTTCATGACAAGTGACTGTGAGCACATGAACACCACCCAGCAGGCATATGTTACCTGGAAACACACAGTACACGCACACATACAGTAATACACTTCATGTGCTTGTTTAGAATTCCACCAAGAAAGGTGTTTAGGAACTGAGGAAATGTTTCACACACTTTAAATACAAGATGAAGAGGTACTTGCATGTGTACTAGACTACAAAATACAGTAGTAGAAGAAAATAAGTATTTATTGGTCCTGCAATGAGAGAACGTAGTTTTCACAGCAGCGACGTGTGTGTAATACTGCATAATCCATTCACCCACATGAGGTAGCCTACTCAGTTGGTGGAGTGTTACGTACTCCTTTCACTTCCCTTTTGTACCGGTCCTGCGAGCCTAGGAGTCTGGATGGAGTCTGATGTGAAATATTCCACTCTATGTAAAACCTGTGTTCCCAAAGCGGGGTACGCCAATCGCCATTTGTGGTACGTGAATAAAAATGACAAACAATTCCGAGCGCACTTGAAGGCCTCATAGCGGCATGAAGTTCTCCCCTGCTCCGTGTGAGTTATATGAACAAGTAAGTAAGCCCGATGATTATGTTGTGCATTAAGAGTGTTTCATCTTGAAGGTTTCACTTTTATTAGTGGTGTTCCGATCCCCGGACTGTGTAACCCATCCACGTGTGTGCGTGTCGGGATGAGAGTGGAGATTCCCCTGAAAATGAGGCTTTATCGCCGCTTGTATGTGTTTTTCTACTTTGGATGTTTGTTCCACTTTCCCTTTCAATTTGGTATCAAACTAATATGCAGATTTTAATTCAAAGCGGACAAAAGTGAAGCTCAAGGGAAGGATGACAACATCCGGCTGAAATAAAAGACGTGCAGGAGGAATACTTGCATACTTGATTCATCTCCAAGAGAAATTCACACCTTACCTGTTGATCAGTGGTTCTGGAAAACGTTTGGCAAAACTCGACCGAATTGTACACATTTTTAAACGAGAATTACTTAGTATAAAAGAAATTCAACCAATGAATCATGTTTAATATTTCAGTTGAATGAAATGTAAAAATAGTTGATGTTTTTTGAGTAGGGGGTGCGTGGCTGAGGGGGTACGCCACTCACTGGTGGAATACGGCTTTCAGTCAATGAAACCAGAGGCCAAAAATATTCACATTTTTATTCTTTTTTTTTTTTTTTTTTTTACAAAGACATGCCTGTAAAAGAAACGTACCAACAGTTACACACTTGCATGTTTTACTTTTAAGCTTTATTTGGAAATGTTTGACTTACAGTGTATGATTCTATGCAATACTGTGGAACTCTACTCTGCTGTCATTGGTGCACTTGTTTGTTCATTTCATTGTCAGTTGGTGCTATGGTAAGGTATGGTATGTTGTGGTATGGTATGTTATGGTAAGGTATGGTATGGTATGTTATGGTAAGGTATGTTGTGGTATGGTAAGGTATGGTATGTTGTGGTGTGGTATGGTATGTTGTGGTATGGTGTGGTATGGTATGTTGTGGTATGGTATGGTGTGGTATGGTATGGTGTGGTATGGTATGTTGTGGTATGGTATGGTATGTTGTGGTATGGTATGGTATGGTATGTTATGGTAAGGTATGTTGTGGTATGGTAAGGTATGGTATGTTGTGGTGTGGTATGGTATGGTATGGTGTGGTAAGGTGTGGTATGGTATGTTGTGGTATGGTGTGGTATGGTATGTTGTGGTATGGTATGGTGTGGTATGGTATGTTGTGGTATGGTATGGTATGTTGTGGTATGGTATGGTGTGGTATGGTATGTTGTGGTATGGTGTGGTATGGTATGGTATGTTGTGGTATGGTATGGTATGTTGTGGTATGGTATGGTGTGATAATGTATGGTGTCGTATGGTGTGGTATGGTATGTTGTGGTATGGTAAGGTATGGTATGTTGTGGTATGGTAAGGTATGGTATGTTGTGGTATGGTATGGTGTGGTAAGGTGTGGTATGGTATGGTGTGGTGTGGTATGGTATGTTGTGGTATGGTAAGGTATGGTGTGGTATGGTATGTTGTGGTATGGTGTGGTATGGTATGTTGTGGTATGGTATGGTGTGGTAATGTATGGTGTGGTATGGTATGTTGTGTTATGGTAAGGTATGGTATGTTGTGGTATGGTATGTTGTGGTATGGTAAGGTGTGGTGTGGAATGGTATGTTGTGGTATGGTAAGGTATGGTATAGTGTGGTATGGTATGTTGTGGTGTGGTATGGTATGGTGGGGTATGGTATGGTATGGTGTGGTATGCTATGGTAAGGTATGCTATGGTGTGGTATGGTATGGTAAGGTATGGTATGTTGTTGTATGGTAAGGTATGGTATGGTTTGGTATGGTGTGGTATGGTATGTTGTGGTATGGTATGTTGTGGTATGGTAAGGTATGGTATGTTGTGGTATGGTGTGGTATGGTAAGGTATGGTATGGTAAGGTGTGGTATGGTATGTTGTGGTATGGTAAGGTATGGTATGGTATGTTGTGGTATGGTAAGGTATGGTGTGGTATTGTTTGTTGTGGTATGGTATGTTGTGGTATGGTATGGTATGATATGGTGTGGTATGGTATGGTGTGGTATGGTATGGTAAGGTATGGTATGCTATGGTATGCTATGCTATGGTTTGGTGTGGTATGCTATGCTATGCTATGCTATGGTATGCTATGCTATGCTATGCTATGGTATGCTATGCTATGGTTTGGTGTGGTATGCTATGCTATGCTATGGTATGCTATGCTATGGTTTGGTGTGGTATGCTATGCTATGCTATGCTATGCTATGGTATGGTATGCTATGGTATGGTACGGGAGCCAGTAGGGGTGTCACGAGACACCCAACTGACAAGAGAGAGAGAACAAGATTTTAACATTCATTTTAAGAAGTTTTATTTAGGTGTGTTTATTGTTTATTGTTGAATGTTTATTGTCCCACAAATTGACTCTTAAAGATATTATTGTCAAAATAAACCACTGTTATGATAATATGCCAAAATAATAAGTGTTTTTATCACTTTTTTGGGTAGAGAATGCTTTAGGGAGTGCTTGTTGCTCTATGGTGCACAAAGGTGAAAGCATGACGCAGGAAACACTTCTACAATCACCCTTACTCGCTAAATATAGCAACCGTCTTGCTACATTTTTACCACTGATCTGGTCTATATACTAGGTGTGTTATGAAGCGGAACTAGTGATCGGTGGTGCTCGAAAGTTGGCACAGAGCCAAATGCAATGAGGGTCAGTGGAACTGCTCAGTGATTAAGGGTGCAGGCAAGTCCCAACCTCTCCGTAGGCTGATCTGATACATCTTCAGTAAAGCTGATCAAACGTAGCATTACGACAGCTTCTGCCTGGACATCAACACGCAGCAAGCGGCTGGGTAACTCCGATGGGAAAAAACAGCCACACATCACTCACTGATGCGTGGGTTGGATTGCAATAGAAACTGTAACCGTGAGGAGGAGGGCGGGGCATGGCGGGTAAAACAATCTATGTGGGTGGTTGTGCTTGTCAGACAGCATAGCTGAAAGCATGTAGCTTCCTTGTTGGTGTGGGTGGATACCATCTTGCTCATAAATAGAGAAGTGGTTCCAGAACATATAAAGGTTGCCCATGAATGGAATGCGTCACGTTCCACAGGTGGCCTGACGTGTGCAGGGCCGTGGCTGCTATGGTTCTGGAAGACACACACGACAAATCATCATCAAACTTGCCAGAAGTGAAGGTTTGAAACGTTTCACTCTATGTGCAATGAATCTACACTATGTAATATATGGCTGGGTAACAATCATGGAATAGGCAACTTGGAATTGAAGAGTCCTGCTTTAGAGAGTCCACATGCATCATTTTCACCTTCCAGGTTTCTCTTTCTCACAAATGATTGAAGGCTCTGCCACACGGTGGTCGAGTGGTTAGGATGTTGGCCACACAGTCACAGGGAAGACCTGGGTTCGAATCTCCCTTGGGCATTTCTGTGTGGAGTTTGCATGTTCTCCCCGTGTGTGTGTGGGTTTTCTCCGGGTACTCCGGTTTCCTCCCACATTCCAAAAACATGCAGGTGAGGTTAATTGGTGACTCTAAATTGTCCATAGGTATGAATGTGAGTGTTTGTCTATATGTGCCCTGTGATTGGCTGGCCACCAGTCCAGGGTGTACCCCGCCTGTCGCCCGAAGTCAGCTGGGATAGGCTCCAGCATGCCCCCGCGACCCTAATGAGAAGAAGCAGCATAGAAAATGGATGGATGGATGTTCTAATGGCAAAATCAATGTTTCCATTGCATGAACTTTTGCTCTGTTTTGATGCGATTATTTTTGTGAGTGCTTCCCCCCTCACTCCTGTGGATGTGTTCAGGTCGGCCCGTCCGTGCCGTCTCGCTAGCACCTCCATTCCACACAGTGATCAGATCAGATTGCATATTCCTTGCACTTTTGAACTGATGGCATCGCTCATCCTCTCTCTGATTGTGACTCCAGGTTTGGATAATAAAATAGATCAAAACAACTTGGTTTCTGTTTTTCTTGATAAAAAAATATTGCCCAAACAATGTACACATATGACACATACAGAAAATAGTTGTTTATTATAATCCAATCAAGAAACGTGTACAGGAACAGATGACACACACAAAGAAAAGACAATAAAGCCTTAATCAAATAAAACATAAAGGGGTATTTTCTAAGTGTAAAATACTATAAAATACAAAAATAGAAGAAAATAAGTATTTATGCTTCCTGCAAGTAAGCTGTGGGGAGTTTTTGCTGCACTCATGCATCATGTCTGTGTCAACCTTACCTGACCTTACACCTGCCTCAACACGGAATACTGAACATAACTGACTACCTGTTCTACCTGTCCTGCCAACAGTAAACAGCCTGCATGGCAGAGTTCCAAGACCAAAACCACTGCTGAACAAAAACAACATTAAGGCTCGTCTCAATTTTGCCAGAAAGCATCTTGATGATCCCCAAGACCTTTGGGAAAATACTCTGTGGTCTGACGAGACAAAAGTTGAACTTTTTGGAAGGTGTGTGTCCCATTACATCTGGCGTAAAAGAACATCATAGCAACAGTAAGACATGGTGGTGGTAGTGTGATGGTCTTCAGGACCTGGAAGACTTGCTCTGATGAATGGAAGCATGAATTGTGCTGAAGGAGAATGTCCGGCCATCTGTTGGTGACCTCAAGCTGAAAGCAACTTGGGTTCTGCAGCAGGACAATGATCCAAAACACACCAGCAAGTCTACCTCTGAATGGATGAAGACTTCGGAGTGGTCTAGTCCAAGTCCTGACCTGAATCCTATTGAGATGCTGTGGCATGACCTTAAAAAGGAAAAGCCTCCAATGTGGCTGAATGACAACAATTCTGCTAAATTCCTCCACAGCGCTGGAAGAGACTCATTGCAAGTTATGGCAAACGCTTGATTGCAGTTGTTGCTGCTAAGGGGGGCCCAACCACTTATTAGCTTTAGGGGGTACATAGATAGATCCCCTAAAGCAACATATTACACATGACGCATACAACCATCAGTGGCATCACTCCATTACAACGTGGGGTCAGGCTGTGCAGCATGGTGATCTTTGTAAAGACACCTCTTGTATTTCTTCCTTAATGGATGGTGCAGGTGTACCTAAAGTTGTGACCTGCTCCACCTCCCAGAGATGAGGCCTTCAGACCCGTGGTGGATTTAGTTTCAGTCAATGTCTGTGTTGACGGATGGGAAAGAACTTTTTTCTCTTAATATTTTGACATTATTCTTGTAAGGAATTTTTTTCAACCTATTCCAACCTGCTTGTTGTAGATTTTCTTCCCATAACAGTGTGTAACTTTTCACACAACTTCATTTTCCAAAAATGACAATGATGTTGGCCACACAGTCACAGTCTGGAGATCAGGAAGGGAAGATCTCGGTTGGATCCTCCCTTGGGTATTTCTGTGTGGAGTTTGCATGTTCTCCCTGTGTGTGTGGGGGTTTTCCCCAGGTACTCCGGTTTCCTCCCACATTCCAAAAACATGCATGTTAGCTTCATTGGAGACTCTAAATGGTCCATAGGTATGAATGTGAGTGTTTGTCTATATGTGCCCTGTGATTGGTCTAGGGTGTACCCCGCCTCTCGCCCAAAGTCAGCTGAGATAGGCTCCAGCATACCCCTGCAACCCTAATGAGGAGAAGCGGCATATATATATATATATGTATATGTGTGTATATATATATATATATGTATATGTGTGTATATATATGTGTATATATATAGATCTGGGAGGAGATCCCCCAGGACACCATCCGTAGTCTCATTAGGAGCATGCCCCCACGTTGTCAGGCATGCGTACAAGCACGTGGGGGCCACACAAACTACTGAGAATCATTTTGAGTTGCTACAATGACATTTTAGCAAAATGGACCAGTGTGCTGCATCATTTTTTCACTTTCATTTTTGGGGTGTCTTTGATTTCCCCCCTCTATAGGGTGATCATTTTCATTTCTATCAAATGATGTGGCATCATTTTGTTACTAATACATCACCCACTTATTATCAGGAAACATATTCAACATCATTTTTCCCCAGTTTACATCTGATGTGTTTTCGGTTGTCCATTTTTTTTTTTTTGGTCATAATATTACGACTCTTAAAAAAAATATTTTTTTTTCTTTAAAATTTCAACTCCCACACAACTAAAATGACCTTATTTTTCCTCATCATTACTCATTACTCATCATTAGTTTATTCTCGGAAAATTGAAACTTTTTCCCCGTTAGAATATGATTTTTTTCTCAAAATAGTTTGATCGTATAATCATAAAATTAGTTTTTTTTTCATTTCTGCTGGGGTTTTTTTCAAATATTCCGACCTGCTTCTTGTAAATTTTCTTCTAATATTTTTATTCCCATAATATTTTAACTTTATTCCCATGTTATTATACATTTTTCCACAACGTAAATTTCCCCAAAATTACAACTTTGTTTAGTTTGTTTCTCACAATATTATGACTTTAAAAAATGAATGTATTTTTTTTCAAATATTTCAACTTTATGCGGTTAAAATGACATTCTTTTTCCACATAACATTCCAACTGTCACGGCTGGCTTCAGCCGACGTGCTGCATCCCAATCAGCATAGTGGGAGACCGTGCAAAAAGGTTTATTCACAAGGAGCGTGATACAAAAAGGCAAAAGTACAACAAAAAACCTCGGGGCAAGACACGGGAAAAATACACGAATTTAAAGCGCTGCTAGCACAGATTAGCAGGAAACACTCTAAGAAGTACAACAGAAAATCACACTGCTGGATTAGCAAAGCAGGGGATAGTAAACACGAGGCACGAGGAGACCGGAAAGTAAGGCGAAACGGGAGATACGAGATGCTGACATGACCAAGGGACAAGGGATAAAGGACAAGGGACAAAGGACAAAGGACAAGGGACAAGCGAGTAGGATGTACCAATCTGGCAACGGTAGGCATGCGTGTGCTGCTGATGAAGCGGATGAAGAATTGACTGCAGGCGTGTCCGAGTGGCTCCTCCCAGGCCAGCCGGACTTGCACTGCAACCAATCACAAACATCACATTACATTTTTTGGTAAAATGACCGCAATTTTTTCCCATTATATTGTTAGAATATGCCGCGGGACAATAAAAAAAAGCCGTGGGCCGCAAACGGCCCCCATTGGCCCACTTTATATGTCAAGTGTTTGGGAGGGGAAAGTTGTGCTGAGATCTATGGCCGGCAGAGGGTGCTGTTTCACTAACAGTTGAACCATGTTGAAAGCCACTTCGTTCGCCTCGTTCCCTTAAAAGCGCCACAAAGGAACTGTTTTCACCACTTACACAAGTAAATAAACGTCAGAGGTGCCACAGTAGTGTATTGGATGAATGTTAGCAATGTTTCAGGAATTTAGACAGTTTAAAAGTGCATGTAGCAAGCCCTGCTGGGAACACGCTGTTTTGCGTGTGTGTAGCTTTAATGCGTTTAATGTGTGTGCCTCCAAGAAGCATCCCCGTTGGACATACACACTGGTAGCACATGCCACATATCACACACAACAATGTAACGCTAAGGAGTGGGACGGGGGAGACAAACGTTACGTGACATGGCTACGTGAGCTACAGTGCTAACGTTATGTTAACAGCGACATCATGCTAGGTTAGCCTATTCGCTGAAGAAAAGGTCCCGCTCCCACGTCTGTAGCTGCCTGACGGATGGTGGGTAGAGCTCTCGGCTGCATTTGAAGATGCGTAGCGAAGCCTGGGGACGGAAGTTTTTCCTTCATGACACCATGAAGCAAGCAAGAGAGCGAGGGAGACGACTGATTTCTTTCACGTTATCTTGCTTGCGGACGCCCTTCAGCTCAAAATGAAACGGTGTCCAGGTGCAGTCAGGTCTTCCACCTGGACGTGGCTCCAGAAATAAGCGTGATGGTCCAGCAGCAACGCGCTGTCAGAGGGATTTGTAGCGTGCACGGACAAGGCCAAGGCTGCCGGCTCTGCCGTTGCTGTGACGGTATAATGCACGTCAAGCTCACAACCCCGTCTCCTCCCTCGTCTTCCATTTCCCTTCCGTAACCCCGACGCGTCTGCCGTGTTCCCTCCTCGCTTCCTTTCCAAAGGCTCAGAGGAGCATCATCATGGAGCGTCTCCAAGGTCAGGGCTCCAGACGCAACACACCCGACCCGCTCGAGGGACTCAGATGGAGATAATGAACAGCAAACAAGCTAGGTGCGCTTATAGCTAGCAACTGTTTAGGGTCTCAGTGTGGAAGTGCGGTGTCTCACAAAAGTGACGACAGCCCTCGCATTCCAGCAGCCATTTCATTCTGTCTTATCAACGGACTTGGACGAACGCGAGAGTAGTCTGGGGTCTTCATGCCGCAAGACAGGCCGCAATTTTCACACTTTTTTTCATTGTTTTGCTGGTCCTGCAACTTACTATCAAGTGTACTTTATATACAAAGCAGGATTTGATATTAATAAATGGAATATTTTCGTAGTTATGGCAAAGAAAACCTGTTGACAATCTTCTAAATGCAGTATTAGAGCTCTCTGGACATGAAATAACACCCCTATAGTTACCTTTACACTCCTATCACCCAATATGATCGATATACGTAATCACAGAAAATAAGACATTTTACACGTAAATATGGTAACATACACTCACGCAGTTCCTTGCTGTTTTTTTCTGGACAGCGTACTTCCTGTGGGGGGGTATTGTCTCATCAGTGTCTTGTAATGGCGGCTTTGCACTCGTATTACTCAATATAGTCGACATAAAAAGAGTCAATGGGTGTAAATAAAACTCCTGCTCATGTGTGTCACAGTAAAGGTGTTCCCGAGGGGACCTCAGTGGCGGGCGGACAGATGTGTGGAGGACAGGAAGTGACGTCGGAGGCTCCGAGTTGAGTGTTATTATTATGATTGCTATGTTATTATTATTGCGTCCTTGTGAGATCATTTAAACCTGCAATCAATGCCTGGTGCTTGTCTCACCCAACAATTCCTGACACCTGGTGGCCAACTGAGAATACTACACTCACACTTAGAACGCTTCTTCTGCCTTGTATTTGCAAAATGAAATAGTTGGAAAATTAAAAAAACACTAGAAATGGAAAAAAACAGCTGTGATTTTACGGAAATAACATTAAAATATTAAGGAAACAAGTCGCAATCGAATGAAGAACAAAAGTGGCAATTTTCCAAGAGTAAACTGGTGTTCCGCTGGAAAAAACATCATTTTTAGTAGCTTTTCACGTGTGCCACAAAGGTGAAATGCAGTGTTTTCTTGTGCTACGTGTACCGTAGCTTCTTAGCATATCCACCTGCACACGTGTTGCTTTACAAAATATCCAAGTGGCCCTTTTGCATCCTTTCATTTTTCAGTGTGTGGCCCTCGCTGGAAAAAGTTTGGACACCCCTGCTGTAGATTGTAGCTGCTGCGTCCGCCACTGACTAACTAAATACACACAGATGATTTTTTTGGTGTTAAAACGCCGCTGTTTGATACGTTTCCACACGCCACCTTGTTGTGTTGTAGCCGTGTATTTGAACAAAAATCATTCCGACTGTTTTGTCCCTCAGAGAAAACAAACAAAAGCGCTCGCCCCCCTCATGAAAGGAATGTTCTGAGAACAGATGCGGAACCATCCGGACCTTTTCCTGTTGCTAATTGCTGTTGCTTTCTCAGGTACAAAGCCGTCGAGACGTCCCAGCTGGCCGCTCGCGGCTAATTAGCTTCCTTTCTCGCTCAAGAGCGGCTAATGAAGGAGCCGAGGTGGACGGCGGGAGAAAGCGGGCGGCGGAATAGCTGGAGAGCGAGCAGCTGTTTTGGCAAACGGATGAATCCCGACTATTTACACAAATAACATTTGTGCAAACGTTGCACAAACGTTGACGTTGTCACGTCAAAGCTAACGCTTCTACGCCTCAACCGCTCGACACAAACGGGTGTCGCCTGCGCTGTTGTTTTCCTCACACACGCGCCACCTGGGGGAGCTGTTATGAAACCCCGTAAGTGTGACTGGCCTGAAATTTCTCACACAGTTTTACAAAACGCCCACTGTAACTCGGAGGTGTTGCGTCAGATCGCCACAAAATTTGGCACAAATGACAAAAAATGACAAATGGCACATGCTCCAAATGAAACCAAAACAGTCCCATTTGTTTGTGCTGCGTTTGTGCTGTTTTGTGCAATTAAAGTGAACATTTGTGCTGCTTTTGTTTTTGATTTATTACAGATTATTTTAGAGGTCAATCAACTTTCACCCATGTGTGACCATGTGACCTAATCGCCAGGGAAACCTTGTAATATTGTTTTTAAAAATATCAATTTTATTTGCACAAAGCAGCACAAACGAAGACGAAACAAGACTGTTGTGGTGTCATTGTGAGCATGTGGGGGGGCCAATGATGTCCTTGCCTGGTTATGGACATTTCAGTCTCTAATAACTCAAAATGTATGACAGCACAAACAAAGGGACTATTTTGGTTCAATTTGGAGCAAATAAGGGGGGGGGGGACTTTGATTGCCCAATAAAAAGGAAAGCAGCATTTTAGCTGGTCAGGAACCACATCTCATTTCTGCAGGGTGATTTCAAACGACTTTGGAAATACTGTTCACCACCGCCGCCCTTCTTTGGGGGGGGCTTCCCCGCCTCGCAGGCAGTCAGCACTCGGTCGCGGAGCTCGCCGGGCGCAAAGCCTCGTTCCGCGCTAAATTATTCACACCCGATGTTCACACTTGACCTGGTGCTCACACTCGCTCGCCTCGCGGATGAACGTGCAGGACGGACACGTCTGTCATTCAAGGGGGCGCCGTGGCCCCCAATCAATGCTCAAAATTGGTGATCACTTTGTCATTGAATTTGAATTTGATTTCATTTGTACATTTTAAATAAGACTTTTGTTAGGCTAAAAGTCACAATTTCTATTTTTACATGCGATATTTTGGAGGAAAAGTTATCATAAAAATACGACTCTGCTTCGGAGGGAAACAAAAACATTTTTTTTAGAAAAATAATAGCATATTTTTTAGGGGAAAAGTCATATTTTCTTGTTTTACAATGGATATTTTTGAGGAAAAAATATAAAAATAGTACTCTATTTTGGAGAAAAAAAATCAAATTTTCTTAGAAAAATAATAGTATATTTCTTTTAAGGACAAAAGATCATCATTTTTTAGAAAATAGTATATTTTGGGAAAAAATACAGCTTATTTCCCCCCCCCCCCCCCCCCAAAAAAAAACATAGAATTCAATTCTAATAAGAAATAATAAATAAATAATAAATAAATAATGAATTACAATGAAAGTGATGTTTTCTGGGAGGTTGGGAGGAAAGTGATGCATGCTTGAGAAGACCTCGTGGAGACAAAAAGGGTAAATTATTTAGAAAAAAGCTGTCATTTTGGAGGAAAAAAAGATGTGGGGGGGGGGGTCAAACACATAAAAATAAAATAACATTTCTGAAAATCTGCCGAGAGAGAAGTCATATATACACAGCAAATATGTATTTCATATATAAGAGTATATTTTGGAGGAATGTTGATATTTCTGAGAGAGAAAAAGACATTTTTGAGGACAAACAATTGATATGGTGGAATGTGACTTCAATCTTGTACTTGTCAAAAACAAGCGCTTTAAAAACAGTCCAAGCAAAGCCGTGCTCACGTGCTGTGATGGCCCGGCGTCGTGAACCGACACCGTCAGCGTGAATGGCGGCAAATGCGCACAGCAGCGCAGCGCCTTTCACGTCAACGCGCTGAAAATTGAGAGCAGACGCGGCGAGCGTCAGCAAGGACCTGCGAGAAAACGCGTGTGACAGGCGTGTCACGAGGCCGTCCTCTCAGCTGGGGGGGCACAAGAAGAAGAAGCAGAGTAAGGGTTTGGAGCAAATTACCCATGCTTATTTATTCGGAGCCTGAGGGAGCAACAACAACCCACCCGCCCCCCCCGGGCTGCCCCCATGGGGGCCGTGCGAGCGCCAAATTGCTTTGGAGACCAAAAAATAAGAGGGGGACGTAAGATGGAGGCTTTTCCAAGATGTTGTCACAGGCAAGGAGGAGACGTAATCAGAGCGGTGGGAAGGAAGAAAGTGGAGAAGAAAGAAGGTGTTGGGGGGGGGGAAGGATGGTGGAACGGATCAGCGAGTGCACCCTGCCCCGCCCCCAGCAGAGAAACTCAACAGGGGGTTCGCTTTTTGTTTTGGAAAAGAAAACCTTCCTGTCGGCCCGACAGAAAAGTGCATAAAACATAGCATGTTTCAGCTGGTGGATGGGAAGGGGGGGGGCACACCCCAACTCAGCTTTACAGACGCCAACACCTTCTAAACGACACTAATTCAACTTATTGTAGCCCCAAACTACCGTACCTGCTGCACAACAGACACGTCCCAAGGCGCTACCTCAGATACACCTCACCATGATTACGAAAAAATATTCCATGCCATGCCATGCCATGCCATTCCATGCCATGCCATGCCATGCCATGCCATGCCATTCCATTCCATGCCATGCCATGCCATTCCATGCCATGCCATGCCATTCAAAGAGAACACATTTCATTAAACAGAATGAATTTAATTTAATGACACAAGATGAATTGATGTCATTTAGAAATTCAAATTAAATGACATTTCAATTCAATTCAATCAAAAATAATCAGGAATACTACTACTACTACTACTACTACTACTGATAATACTACTACTACTACTACTACTACTACTACTACTACTAATAGAACAATTGAAAATGTTATTTGTAATGTAGGACAGAGTATTAGGGCCACGTTGAAGAAAAGAGTACGAGTATAAAGTGGTGAGTGTGTGACTTTATTCTAGTGAATGAAGGATGTTTCCAACTTATTTCTTGTAAATTTACAACATTTTTCTCATAAATGTATGACTTCATTCTCGTCGATTTACAAGAAAAAAGTTGTAATATTAAGAGAATAAAGTCAGAAATGTATGACTAACAAGTTTATTTTCGTAAATTTACGACTTTTTCCTTTTAAATGTATGACTTTTTTCTCGACAATCCACAACTTTAAATTTGAAATACTGTATTGAAGAAAAATGTTTTTTTTGAGAGTCATGACGTTGTGAGACTACGGCGGAGTGTCAGGGCCACTTTGAAAAAAAATCTGAGATTTTGACAATAAAGTCGTAATTTTATGTGAAAAAGTGGTAATATTATGAGAATAAAGCGGTCAAGTGTGATGACGGTAACTGTACAACACGTGATAGGAAGATGCACTATGGAAAGTGTCCTTACCGCCTCCATCACTGTTTGGTACGGTAACTGTACAACACGTGATAGGAAGGCACTCCAGCGGGTGATCAAGACCTCACAGAACATTGTTGGGGCAGCCCTCCCCTCACTGCAAGACATTTATAAAACTAGAGTCCTACGAAGAACACACAACCTCATCAAGGACAGCACACATCCACAACACTCATTATTCACACTCCTACCGTCAGGCAGACGCTACAGGAGTTTGAAGTCCAGGACCACAAGGCTGGCAAACAGCTTTTACCCACAGGCCATCAGGCTTCTCAACGAAGCACTCACACACGCCGCACGCAACACACGCACACACTCATAGCACTTTATTTATTTATTTATATTATTTATTTGTATTAATGTCTCTTCTGTTGTTGTTGCTTAATTTATTGGTATTTATGTTTATGTGTTTATGTTTCTTATGTTCTTATTCTTTCATTTGTTTTCTTTCTTTTCTTGGGAGAATGAACAGAATAAGATTTTCATTGCATGGTATAACTGCTGTTTTACCATGCACATGACAATAAAACTCTCTTGAATCTTGAATCTTGAATCTTGAATGATGTCATACGTGTCGGAGGGATACTAGAGCGTACAGCAGCTCTTCAGGAAGGAAGGAAGCTTTCCTCTTGCTTCAGGCAAGCTTTTATTTATAACTTGGCAGCAAAACACAGCAGTTGAGCACAAAGACATTAGCATGGCTAGCTTACCCTTCTCACTTTCCCCTTCCTTACTTCCTTACTCCTCCTTCACATGCCCAGGGCCAAAGGTCACATAAGTCCCCCCTTTTCATAGCTGTCTCAGGCAATGCCTGCAACATGAAGTTACCAGTTTTTTCTTGTAAATTTCTGACTTTATTCTCAAAATGTCATTATTTTAATTATTTTACTCCGTCCTAACAGGCATTGCCTGAGGCAGCTATGAAAAAGGGGGGACTTATGTGACCTTTGGCCTCGGGCAAGGGAAAAATTACAACTTTTTTTCTCATTAATTTACTTTATTCTCGTAAATCACAACTTTTTCACATAAATTCACGACTTTTTCACATAAATTCACGACTTTTTTGCGTAAATTCACATTTTTTTTGTAACTTTCCGACTTTTTTTCACATAAATTCACAACTTTTTTCTCATAAATTCCTGACTTTTTTCTCGTAAATTCACATTTTTTTCTCGTAAATACACAATTGTTTTTCACATAAATTCACTATTTTTTTTCATAAGTTCACAAGTTTTTTCTTATAAATTTACAGCTTTTTTCATGTAAATTCACAACTTTTTTCTTGTAAATTCATGACTTTTCTCATAAATTTACATTTTTTTTCACAACTTTGTTCTCATAACTCTGACTTTTTTCACATGAATTCTTTCTCGTAATTTTTTTCTCGTAAATTCACAAGTTTTTTCACGTGCATTCACACCTTTTTTCACATAAATTCCTGACTTTTTTCTCGTAAATTCACATCTTTTTCTCGTAAATTTAGAACTCTTTTTTACATAATTTTTTTCTCACGAATTCAAAACTTTATTCTTGTAAATTTATGACTTTTTCATGTAAATTTACAACTTTTTTCCTCACAAATGTACAGCTTTATTTTTGTAAATTTCAAATTTTATTTTCATAAACGTGCATCTTTTTTTCTTGTAAATGTATGGCTTTACTGTCAGAATCTCTGAGTTGTTTTGCTTTCAATGTGGTCCTGACGCTCCATCGTAGTAATGCACTTTTCATTCCACAGAAACAAGCTTAAAATGATAAAACACTAAAAATGCTCAAAAACAATAAAAGTTGTAGGCTTTTTTGGGGAAAATAAATAGGTGAGCTAAATAAAAACCAAAATAAAAAGAAATAAAAAGTGGAGTACGCCTGAGAATAAAAGAAAAATAACATGTAGTTCATGTTGCTAAACATTCAAACGAACATTCACCCCGGCCCCCACCTGCCTCCCCTTCAAACCCCACCCAAACAGGCCCTCCCCTATCCTCCTTTCATGTGCCCCCGGGGCAGATTAGCAGTCAAAACTGTACAGTAGTCACTGAAAAAGACAAGGCCGAGGTTCAAGCTGGTGACCATCAGCTTCTTCTTGTGCTCGGTGCTTCTTGGACACGCTGGACTCGGGAAAAAGACAACAAAAAGCTCGCTACCCTGAAATACGAGGACAATAACAAAGAAAGTGGCAGGCGTGAAGTTGTTTTTGCCTTTGTGTGTTGTTTTGTTCCGGCGCTCTCTAACTTATTTATGATTTAATGCCTCATGGAGGAGGGAGAGGAGGAGGAGGAGGAGGAGGAGGAGGAGGAGGAGGAAGGGAACGACAATACATGGTTCAAAATCTTAAGGAGAGGCCACGAAGGAACAAAATAAGACCTGATGTGACGGAAATGAAAGACAAGAGGTAGAATGGAGGGGAAAGGGAGGTGTGTGTGTGTGTGGGGGGGGGGGTTCCCTGAGGCGTGTGTGTGTGTGTGTGTGTGTGTGATTACTTCACAGACATATTCCCTCCCGCCCTGTCAGTCACCAGCGCACGCTCAGCAAGTCGGCAGCACAAAACCGTCGCTCTCCATGTGCGCACACACACAACACGCACACTCTCTCTCTCTCTCTCTCACACACACACACACACACACACACACACACGCTTCCTTCGGTGACGAGCGGTGAGGCAAAGAGGAGCTCCAAAGAGGAGAGTCAGGTAAGACCTCATCTTGTCTTCCTCCAACATGATAGTCATAGTAGTCACATACTGTAGTAGCTAACATACTGTATGTACTGCAGCTTTAATGCTAATGAGCTGTGTCCACATTTAACATACATATGTGTGCTAAAGTGCTAACATTACACATTTTAACCAAAGATGAATGGATACGTTTTTAGAAACCTGAACGCCCGATCCCAACAACGTATTTATACGTCTTTTACGTTTGGTTTTTGGGCAAAAAGAAGTGATGACGCAACTTCACCCGCGTGGATTTCACTTCAGAGCAATTTTAAGCCATAAAACGGCCACAAGGTGGCAGAAGTGCATTTGATAAGCGCTCAGCGGGGATCACGTGGACGGGAAAAACACACATGACAGGAAGGAGGAAGCGGGAGAGTGTGGAGGAGTCTAACGGCTAGAAGAACATTTCAGCACATGCACGTGCACATGCATGTGCACACATAGTGTGAAAATTGGTATAGTTGATGGTTTTATTTGTAAATAAATTGTTAATTTGTTGTCAAACAACCCTTTTTGTGTTGTTTATGTTGGTGTAGTTGTTTAGATATTTGAGCTGTCACAAAAGAAAAAAATATTCATGTCAAAGTGAAAGTTATGCTTGAAATGTATCTTCCACCCTTTTTTTTTTAGTTTGGAGCGGATATTTTCCTGAAACGTACCTACGTTCTACTGCTCATTACTAGAGAACGGAAAAAGATCAAAACAAACGTTTTTTCCTGATGAAAGACGGGAGTCTACTCTTTCTTTTGGTGGCTTCCATGTTTCTGTAACCGTAGAACACAATGTTGTGTGCGCCTTGAAAGATCAGTCCAAAAGGTGTGAAGGTGTTGTCTTGGATGACTTAACAGCAACACTGTGCTCGCTTCGTGTATTCCCAGAAGGAAAACAAAATAATCAAACTTACAGCTCTTACGTCTGCAGGTGAATGACGGATAGAGCTCCACATGTCATTTTAAGATGTGTAGCGAAGCCTGAACTGTGCCAGCGACCAAATAAGCAAGTGAGGGAGCTGCTAGATTTTGTTTTCTTTGGTATATTTGTGTTGGCGCGTGCATTGCACGATAGGGGACCTTTAAATCAGTCCGAGTAAGTCATCCAAAGATCCTCAACTTGTTTTCTTGCTAGCTTCCTACAGATTTAGCGGATTTCCCCGCTTCATAAATAAATCAAATGTGGCCGCTCATCCCACGAGGGGGTTGAGGATTGGCGTGTTTAGTTCAAGGACACGGCAGACGCAGCGTTGTATTTCTGTCAACATGCCGGGACAGGCTGCGGCCAAGGTTCTTGTGAAGGTCCTTTTTTTTCTGTCAAAACGTCATCACTGCAACCTGGCGGATCGCGGACGTACGAACGCGGTTCGCATGCGTGTTCAGTCAAGCTTTTGAAGCGGTAGAGAAAACGAGGACATCCCACTCTTCTGCTCCTGAACCGCCACGCACAAAAGGGTGAACGTTTGGCAAAACGTGCACCCCTGCCGTGTCGCCTGTGCGGTTACTCTTCTGACAAACACACCACATGGCGGCGCTGTTTTGCGACCGGCAGATGTAACTTTAGGCCGCTTGGCCGGATCGCCACCAACACGGGAACACGCTGACAAGCACGTGCGGAAAATCTGAGAAAGAGCAAAAATGCTGACTCTTTGCGTAAGACGAGAGAGGTCACCCGAGGTCACGCAGCGGGGTCAGAGGTCACTGCCACAGGAAACATCACGACGACACAGCGCTTAGCTTGCCAGACAGTTGGGGGTGTTTACAAGATAAGTGAGCCACCTTCAAATGGCGCGTTCGTCACGTTCCGCGTTTTACTGTTTTTATAATAACAGTTTTTAGAATTTGTATTTGATTATTATTTTTTATTATTCTACACAATTTTTATTTTTTACATTTTTATTCAGTCATTTTTATTTTTATATTTTTATTACACTTTTATTTGAGTATATTTTACATTTATGTATTCTTTCATTATTTTTTTATACTTTATTTAGGCCATTTTTATTTTTAGTTATTTTTGATTTTTTTTTACAATTTTATTTAGGCCATTTTTATTTTTATTTATTTTATTTTTTACATTTTTATTTAGGCCATTTTTATTTTTAGTTATTTTTGATTTTTTTTTACATTTTTATTTAGGCCATTTTTATTTTTATTTATTTTATTTTATTTTTTACATTTTTATTTAGGCCATTTTTATTTGTATTTATTTTATTTTATTTTTTTACATTTTTATTTAGGCCATTTTTATTTGTATTTATTTTTGATTTTTTTTTTTTACATTTTTATTGCGGTCATATTTTAGTTTATTTTTATTTATTTATTTAGATTCTACACACTTTTTCTCATGTATTTATTGGTATTGTTTAGACTTTTATTTGACTCATTTTAAATTGTTTTATATTTTTATTTATGCTTTCATTTATGACTTTATTTCATTTATTTATACTTTCATATTTAAGTCAAACCATGCAAATGTATTAGGGTTTTTAAAAACACATAATTACATGTACAAAGTGCACTTTATGAAGACATTTCGTTAACAAAATGAAGACAAAAATCAGCACATGCATACAAATAAAGCATAAATTAAAATGAAATATAAAAATTGCACTGAAAAAGACCACAAGGTCACATATTTGACGTGGAACTGTGCAATAAATAAGTAAAATAAATAATAATAATAAATAAATAAACACCATACTGGAAAATGACTCAAATATGGCTAAATTTTACCTCTAAAATTTAGCACATCTCAAACATCGGTTGTATATTACACATTTTAATATCACTTTTGACCACCCAGAATGGATCCGCGACCCACTTTTTGGTCCCGACCCACCAGTTGAGAACCGCTGCTAATGTGCTCCAAAGCATTTTGACCCCAACCAGTAGGGGGCGCCACAGATGCCATTGACAGTGCGCGTCCTTGGCCTTCCGTGTTTCATTGCGGCGTTTTCACTCACATGACAGACTAACACCGCGTGTGCTGACACAACCACGCGCAACGGCAGCCACAAAGAGCCACTCTGGTTTGATTCTCGCCGTTTTGGCTGCAAGACCGCACCAACTGTGGCGTCATCTGTGACTCCCCCGCCGGCCCACCTCCCTTTCCCGCTTCCTCTTTCTGTTTTTATTCGCCAACATCCTTCCTCCCTTGGGTGTGCCGCCCAGGTGAGGCCGTTGTGAAGACTGGTTGCCACGGAAAGCCAGCAGCAGGAGCGCAAACACACCTGGGGGGAGGGGGGGGGGGTGATGGAGGTAACAGTCAGCAGTGACACCATTTAGTAGCTGTAACCCAGAAAAACAGCCCCCGACCCCGATCATATTTGGCCGCGCTGGTCCATGATGATATCGACCAGACACAGCACACCCGCCCCCATCTGTCAGCTGGCCCTGGTTCCAGGCGCGGACGACCCGCCCCCTGCTTTGCACACGAGCGTGACAATCACAAGTCCAGCACGCGACACTGACTTTGAAAAAAAAAACAACCATCGATGTAGTCTGGCGCCCTGAAGCTGCCGACCTTACGACTTTGTCGTGTTTAACGACAAAAGTGTCGTGCTTGCTGTGAGAAAACACACACATGTGCTTGCGCGCGCGCGCGTGCGTGTGTGTGTGTGTGTGTGTGTGTGTGAGAGAGAGAGAGAGGGAGAGAGAGAGCGACCGAATGGCTCAAAGGCACGAAGAATGAAAGCGACGCTCCATTTTGTGAGCTTCATTGACAGCCAGGAGTAGAGGGAGTTGGCGTACTTCGGCTTTTGATACGGTTGACCCAGATCTTTGCAGCGTGCACGCACTGGTTGCTAGGGCAAGGAGGAGGGGGGCTGGGGTTAAGCGATGGGAGTGGGGGTATCGGGGCATCATGTTAGCTAGCCTCCGCTCAAAAGGGTGAATATGTGTCAAAACACGCGCCCCCACTGTCTCGCCTGTGCTGTTATTTTTCCAACACGTCTGCCACGCGGTGGGACTCTTATTGAACCTTGCACGTCACATTGATTGGAAATGTCTCACACAACTCAGTGCAAGCGTAACTTAGGGGCATTGGGCCGAATTGCTGTGAAATTTGGTACACGCCTTTCGGGGGCCGACAAGCACACGTGTGTGAAACGCGAGGAAGATTGATGGAAAAACACGGCAGCCATCGAGCAAAACGTCTTTGCAGGGTAGTTAGGAATCCTTGGGTGGGGATCTGGGCATCATTTTAGCTGTCTTCCGCTCCTGAACAGACGCACACAAAGGAGTGGAAATCTGTCAAAACATGCACCCCTACTGTGTCACCTGTGCTATTATTTTTGCGAGACGTGCACCGCATGGTGGCGCTGTTATTGAACCCCATATGTTGGACTGAGTTCAAATTTCTCACACAACTCAACACGACTGTAACTTTAGGGCGTTTGGCTGGATCGCTGTGAAATTTGGTACACACTTTTAGGGGACCGGCAAGCACATGCATGTGAAATTTGAGGAAAACTGATTGAAAAACATGGCAGCCATCGAGCAAGACGTCAAAATGGGAGCATATACTACAGAAAGTTTTGTTTTGCTTGATGGTGGCCGTGTTTTTCAACCAATCTTGCTCAAATTTGACACACACGTGCTTGTCATTCCCTTAAATGGGTGTACCAAATTTCGTGCTGGCTCGTCCAAACACCCTGAAGTTACAGTGAGTGTTTTGTAGCACGTGGACAAATGGTCGATGGTCAAGTTCAAGCATAAGTGACAATAAGTGCTAAAGTGCTAAGTGAACATTAGCTGCAAGCACGTCAACTGTGTCCACAAACAGCGACGATGCGGTGGCAGATATTACGACATCAGTGACGCCAACGTCACCAAGCCAAGTGGGGTCTGGAGAGGCAGGGCGTGCTCCCTGAAGATGCAATTATCTCTCCAGCGCTGCAACCACATGAGGTTCCTGCTCGGCTGAGCCACAAAGCAGCAGTGGCGCTAATTAATAATAACCGGCGCAATGACGCCAGTAACAACAACAGGAAGTGCCAAGAAACCGTTGACGTTAGCCTCAGCTCATCTGATGCTGTGACCGCTCGTAGACCAGTCATTCCAAGCAATGCCGCAGAGCAGGGGCGTCCAAAGTGCGGCCCGCGGCTCTGACTTTATCGGCCCGCAGTACAGTCGAAAAATGTGATTTAACAAGAAAACTAAAGAAAAATGCAAAAATGTGAAAGTTAAAATATTCATTTAAGAGAAGAGTTGTCATCTAGCAAAGAAAAAAGGCATAATTTCACAAGAATAAAAAAGTATGAGGATGTCAAGAAATGTCATTTGAGTAGCGCGAAGTTGAAATATTAAAGAAAGGTCTTTGGTTTTTTAAAAGTCAAAAACAGTGAATAAAGTTAGCATTTTCGGAAACTTAGGTTGGGAGAAAATGTATAACATGGGAATAAAGTCAAAATATTAGGAGGGGAAAATATACACTTTTTGTTTATTTAAATATAACATTTTTGAGTAAAGTCCAAATTTTGAGACAAAAAAATTATTTTCTAATGAGAAAAAAGTTGCAATTTTATGACAATAAACTTGTTGAATGAGAAAAAATATCATTTTAGTAACAATGTTGAAATAAAGAAAAAGTAGCTTATTTTTTAATGTTAGAATTACGAGAAGGGAAGCTGAAATGAGTCAGTTGGGGAAAGAAAACCCAGCAGAAATGCAGGAACAACAGCTGTCATCTGACAGGAATAAAGTCCAAATATTAAGAAAAAACTCATCACGGAGTGAAGAACAAAAGTCACAATTTGACAAGAATAAACTCAATAGAATGCATTTTTAGTAGCAGTTCACCAAAGCTGAAATGCAGCGTTTCCTTCATGTCTCCATGTGTTGCTTTACTAAACATCAACGTGTTCCTTGCATCCTTTCATTGGTCACAATGTGGCCCTCGGTGGAAAAAGTTTGGACACCCCTGGCGTAGCGCGACTTCCTGCCTTTCTGCAACCAGAGAGCATCTTTGACCTTTGTTTTCCTTTGCTACCAGGTCACCTCCGTGGAGAGCCTCCCCGTTGACTGAAACCAAGAACATCAGGAAGGTCCATGAGCGTTTGGACATAGCCTGCGCCGTGTGTGTGTGTGTGTGTGTGTGTGTGTGTGTGTGTGCGTCGCCATGCTGCGGACGCTGCTCCCGGCGCTGTCGGCGCTCCTGCTACTGCAGACTCAGCTGTCTGTTTGCTTAAGAGAATTACGCGGCGGGGGACCGAGCCCCCCTGTCGTCTACTCCGCATCCTCCTACAGCGCCACCAGACAGCGGCTGCCGGGCGCTGTTATCATCGGCGTGCGGAAAGGCGGCACCAGAGCCCTGCTGGAGATGCTCAACCTGCACCCGGACGTGGAAGTGGCAAAGACGGAGGTATAGAGCACCATGACTTTGCATGAATACCACAGATGAGCATGAAGACACATGCACGCTTCACGTTTCCTCATATTTGTCTTCCATCCGCAGCCTTCTGGGATTGAAGTACTGTTGTAGTACCGCCCGAAACCTGCAGGGGCAGCGTTGTCACAAGAGAACATTATATACAGTAGATCCCGGCATATTCACAGCTTTTCTCTGCTATAAATTGTAAATTACTTTCAAATTTTTCACATAATTAACGCATGCGCACCTCGTCAAGCCACCCGCCACCCAATAGCGTGCCCCCGCAGAGTCAGACGCTCTTTTATAACTTTATTCTGACCTGAACACATCAACAGCAGTGCAACATACCTCCAGCTCACAAACACGTCTCTAGTCCTCCTTGGAAAGACACTCGCCTCATTGTCGCTGGACAACAGCAAGGTGCATTCAGGGACGCTCCAAGCATCGCCACAGCAGCATCATGATGCGTGCATGTGTGGTCAGAATTTAAAATATGCTCAGAAATCCCAGAAAATACATCCACACTCAAAACAGCCAATTCAACTTACAAAAGGACGTGGTGTCTTTGAACGCAACACCCCAAGGCTCACAATAACACTGCTAATGTGTGATCTAAATGTTCCGCTGCTATTAAAGAGGCTGGTATTTAAACGAGAGAAGCACTCGTAGAGCACAGACCTTTTTTTGTGGAGTTATATGCACAAATACCGAAAATGGTCCTATCTCGCCAAGTTAAAGAGTCCTTGTAAAAATTCCTGGATCCAGACGGTGGATACGGATCACCCCCAGAATTTGATCACTTCTTCCATATCCCATTTCCGACAATTCCTGAAAATGTCATCCAAATCCATTCAGAAGTTTTCAAGTTATTTTGAACAAAAAAAACCATAACCTCCGCGCATATTTCGAGGATATTTCACACATACAGTAGTTGCAAATTGTGATTAATCGTGATGAATTAATTTGAAAACTGCAATTAATTTGATTAAAATGATTAACCATTTTCCGACCCTAGTTTTCTATGATAACCTAAACAGGAAGTGTCAAAAATAGACATTTTATGGGTGTTTCTCCCGATGTTTTCTTGTCACATACTCCCAAAATGTCGCACATGTTTTCCAACTTTGTGGTAAGTCTAGACGAGCTTTGGAAAGCGGAAGACGACGGACTTATGCGAACGCGTTCCTTCTTCTTCTATGGTTTGGTGTGTCATGTGGTTCCGTAGGTGTGCCGTGTAGGTTTCCCGCCTGGATGGAACTGTTTACTAAGGGTATGTGTCTATCCTGTCAGGTGCACTACTTCAACGTGGAGGAGCACTACCGCCAAGGCCTGGCTTGGTATCGATCCCAGATGCCCTTCACCCTGCCCAGCCAGCTGACAGTGGAAAAGACCCCCGGCTATTTTGCGGCTCCACAAGTCCCCGCACGAGTCCGGGCCATGAACCCCGCCGTCCGCTTGCTGCTCATCGTCCGCGACCCGGCCGAGAGGCTCATTTCCGATTACACCCAAGTCCTCCACAACCGCCTGACGCGCCACAAGCCCTACCAGCCTTTGGAGGAGCTCCTGCTCCACAAGGGCTACATTGACCCAGGCTACAAGGCGCTACAGAGGAGCCTGTACCACCAGCACCTGGCCCACTGGCTGGAGGTCTTCCCCCGTGAGCAGATCCACATTGTGGACGGTGACGCTCTCATCCGAGACCCCTTCCCAGAGCTGAGAAAAGCCGAGAAGTTCCTGCAGCTGCCGCCTAGAATAAGCCTGGACAACTTCTACTACAACACCACCAAGGGCTTCTACTGCCTCCTGTCTGCGGGACACGACAAGTGCCTGGACGAGTCCAAAGGTCGGCCGCACGCGCCCCTGAGCGCCCAGACCTTCCGGAAGCTTTGTCACTACTTCAAGAAGCCCAACAAGATGTTCTTCGACATGGTGGGGAGATCGTTCTCCTGGTGCTGACACATTCAGGGACAACACCGATACATGACGGATGATCGCGCTCAGGTAAAAATGGCTGACAGGGGCGACACATCTTTGGATGTGTGTGAAGATGCGGCCAACACGCACCTTCCCCACCCGTGCTGGTGCCTCCAGCCGAGCCACACGCAACCAGCACTTCTTCCACAGCGTCTTTAAAACACGCAGCGTTCAACTCATGTAGAAAACAGACACGAGAACTGTTGCACTATGAACTCTTCAGCGATGCAAACTGTACTTTTACTTTTTTCAAATGTTTTGTTACATTAGGGTGACTTATGGATGTCCTGTAAATACATCTATTTTTAGATGCACCTTTTTTGTTTGCTTCAAGACTAACGTCTGGTTTGTATGTGTGTTTTGTAAACCTGTCAAATAAATGTGTACAGCTGAAAGGTGCTGGAAAGCTTGAAGGTCTCCTGTTATGCAAAAGTGACCTTTTAATGACCTTCTAAAATCGTGGATAAAGTACATAATATCCCACAGCTCATTAGCATTAAAGCTACAGACACACAAAAAAACACAAGCACACAAAAAGGTGTGTTCCCAGTAGAGCTTACATGTCGCTAATTTTGTACAACACACTACCAATACATGACCGGCACTTATATCCTGGCCTGCATCCTGCATAGTTAATGTGGCCTTAATGATGGCAACATTAACCCAGGAACAGATTATTTGTATTTACATTGTTTTCTATTGGACAAAGTAGGAATGGGACCTCCTGTTCTGTATACCAACATTCTCAAGTATCAAGCATATTATTAAAAATAACTCTCAGTGTGACACAGTGGAAAATAGACCACAAAATCAAAGCAACATTAAAATGTCGATAAAATAAGTTGGCCCGTACGGGGATCGAACCCGCGACCTTGGCGTTATTAGCACCACGCTCTAACCAACTGAGCTAACCGGCCATACAACGACGGATTTCCTAAAAGTTAAATAAGGTCTACTTTGTAGACGGACAGACAGGATAAACGCTATTTATTTTAAAGAACACGCAGTTTGTACATGGAAAGCGTTGAAGTTACCATTTGAAAGTTTTGTGGGTGATGTGAACGAAGCAGCACTGCCGTCACGCGCGCGCCCTCTGCTGGACTCACACAGACATAACCAATAGATCGCAGCACAGCACAACTCCTGTGCCAACTAATCGATCACAGGAGTTTTGTATTTGTACTTTATTTATCCCACAGCGGGGAAATTCACTTTTCACAAATTCCCAAATTTACTTTGTCGAGGAACATTTTCTTCAAAGTAAAAATACTGCTGACAAAAATATTAATGAAATCTAGTTTAACTCTTTATTGTAAAAAAAATTACAAATAAAATTTAAACTATCTGAATTACAGGAAATCGAAACATGTTTTTCAAGCTTTCCTCATAGGACAAAAATGTATGAATGCAATTTTATTTTCATTTTTAATGCTATTCGTGACAACAGAATACACGTATAACATTGAATGTGTCGCAAATGCACCACATTATGTAAATGCACAAACTGCAACCACAAAAAATAAATCTCCCCAGTGTATTGCTTTATGACATACACGCATCTTTCTTCATCTGAAGGTCTCACGAGGATGTTAAATAACATGAATGCTGTCTACTGGAAAGCATGCAGCTCCAAAATCGGATTCTTTTTTCCGGACATATTTAATCCCATATAATTTCTTATATATTATTATTTACGATAGCATCGGCACAGCTAGCAAACAGGAATGACTTCAGTAGACTGTAAATGCTCCACTTAATGCTTCATTTAGCTCCCATCATCGCCTGGTGTGTGGTATACAAAAGCAAAACCACCACCGGATATTGAATTAGGTAAAAAAAAAAAAAAAGAAAAAAAAAAAGCACTGGCAGCTGTGGCTGTAGGCAATCTCCTTATGAACTGTTTAACGCCATAAGATGGCAGTAGCTGCAGTTCAAGTAGCACGAGCAGTCTGCCTCCAGCACTTTGTTCTACCTATAGGATGGTGGCATGGCCGTTGTTTACAAATGAAGTCATCGGCGCCATCAATGCCGGCTGAGCAGTTTGTACCTTACCGCTATTACAACATTGGCTCTGTTGCTGCTGTGTGTTGTACAATATATGTTGTTAAATGACCATGTGATCAAAGGGGCGCCACATTACCATTACTGATAATAATAATGATAAAATATAATTAGCTTACAGTATTAGCAAAAACAGATGGTTGCATGGTGGATGCTCTTCCTTTGAAGAAGATAAAGCAGCAGTGTAGGACCTTGATGGGGAAGATGTAGTCTTGATCAAATCTTGGATGCAGAGAACTATAAAGCTTGGATCAACTCCACTGCAAAAGGGTCTGTGTAGGCTCTCAGTCGTACAGGAGTTGTCCATCGAGGAAAAGGCTTCTTGAGACGTCATCTGTACTTCTGTGTAGAAGGTGTCGGACGTTTCGCTCCTCATCCGAAGAGCTTCGTCAGCAAACGTCAGCGTCAGTTTGCTGATGACGTCTGACGTCATCATTGCTGATGACAGATGACGTCTCAAGAAGCCTTTTCCTCGATCCACTGCAAAAGGTCTTTCGCAAACACGCAGTGCATTCTGGGAGTTGTAGTATGCAAGCGTCCACGTTTGTCATCATCAGGACATCTTCTGGAAGACAAACAGCAGGTAAATGCTGGCCGCTTCCCACTCGGACCTGCTGAGCGTTCCCAGCCGTGTCCCGGAACCCGCTCTGTCGCAGTGCTCCCGAGCGTGGCGGTACTCGTCTTGCCCGTCGGACGCCTGCCTCCCTACGTCTTCGCAGGGGAACGTCTCCAGCGAGGACATCTTCATCATGAGGCTGCGGTGATGGCTGTGCTTGACCTTCTCCTTGAAGAACTCAGAGAACCTCTGCTTGGACACCAAGCGCATGCCGTAGCGCAGGGCCATGCGCTCCAGCAGGGGGAAGTAGACGAGGAACTCCGGGACGTTGACCACCTCCTCCAGACTGAAGTGGTACTGGCAGCCGAAGAGCGGGTAGTCGCCTCGGGCCTGGAAGGACACCTTGAAGACCTCGTTGCCGAAGGAGAGCGAGTCGGATGCCTCCAGACGCTTCACCAGCTCGTAGGCATCTGGTGTGGTCCCGATGAAGAAGCCTCCGGGTTTGAGCCTCTCACAGGCGTTCCTCAGCATCATGTCAGCCTTGGTCTCGCTCTCAAACGAGTAGTGGTAGACAAATTGGCAGCTGCATATGTCAAACATCAGGTCGGGTCGGTCAAACTTCTCAGACAGGACCTCCTTGGTGCAGTCGGCGGTGATGAACTGAGCGCTGAAGATCTTCTCGTTCACGTGGCTCTTCCTCCTCATGTCCTCGTAGCGACTCTGGCACTGCTCCACAGACACGCCGGCGATGTCCGCACAAACCAGGTGGCCGATGCCGCCTTTCCGCCACTTGAGTAGGTCCCCTCCTTTGCCGCAGCCCAGGTCCAACACGGACACATGGCGTTGGCCCTCCCCGCGCAATTTGTCCAGAGTCTCCCCGATGAGGACGCTCTTGACCCAGTTGTTGAAGTTCCTCATGAAGAAGATGCGGCTGTTGCTGCGAGCGGCCAGGCCGACTTCTTGCAGTTGGTTGTAGTGGTTGGCCACGTTTGTGTTGTGGTCAACCACCAGTTTCTTTTTCGTCGAAGGGGACTCGTCGTCTTCATCGTACGTCCTCTTCCCTTTGGGCTTTTCACACGAAATAGCTTCTTGTTCCTTTGTGCCGTCCATATTCAACGATTGTTGTTTTTAACACAATACGCATGCGTGCTCTATTGCTTCCGGGTCAAAACATGTATGTCTGGTGTTAGAAGCAGCCTTCCCCCACTGATCTGTATTATATATCTGGATAGCTTATTGGCGATGAAGCCACACGGCCGCCATATTGCTACTCGCAAGAAACACTTTTCGACAAGCTTTTGCATTCGTGATGAACTTCTTTTATTAATTCGGATTGGATACAAATTTCGACTTAAGATGCCTGCATGTGCAGCTATTAACTGCACAAATCGCCAGTTCAAAGGCTGTGGATGAACATTTCACGTGTAAGTATGATTGAAATGTAGATTTATGATTGATAATTTAAGTGTTTTGCAATGTCGATCTCTCAGATATTTTCGATCGTGTAAAATTCCTCTGATTAAATGTATGTCCAGAATTGATAGGTTTATATAGCTCTATAATAGCTAAGAGGGTTTTTTGTTCTATCATGATATATGTATTTCTTTAAGGGACGAAGGTTGCGTTACTTGAAGGAAGGAGAATCTCAGTGCTTCCATGATGCTTACCAGGCATTGTATACAGTGCAGTTAGCAGGCCAGTTTGCATACAATTGACCCGGCATGACCCTTCATTTGGATAAACAACCTTTTTTATTTTTGCTGCTGAATGACTGACGTAAAAGGATTCATTCATATGATATGTTCTGGAAAATAATATTACTGAACATGCATACCGGTATGTTTGAGATTGCAAACAACGTATTGTCTTACCCAAAGCATGTGGTTTTGTTTCAGTGTTGTTGTTTTTTTCTGTGTGTGTTTATGGTTATTACACATTATGGTTATCACATATTATTCCTGTGGTTTTTGTTCAAATATATTTCTATATCAGAAAAGAGGTTATTTCTATTTCATAACACAAACGAAAAAAAAAATCATCAAAATGTGAAATGATTTTAAAACTTGTCTTTTTTATGGTTCATATTTTGTACAGACGGGAGCATAGTGAATCGTATGAAAGTAAGAATAAAAGTAAAGGATCATGACCATGGATTTTAGTGGAAAAAGGGATGGGATATGCAGTTCAAATGAAAATCTCTTTCTAGAGGAGTAAAACTATCATTGCTATAGGGGAGTGCTGAGCCAGGGTGCACAGTAGGATTTTGTCCCAAAGGCAATGAGAATTGGAAGGGGAAAAGTACATTTAATATAGCCAAAAGATAGAGAATAACGTATCAAATGGTTTTTAAGGGACGAAGGTTGCGTTACTTGAAGGAATGGGAGAATCTCCACGCTTTTGAATGTAAAATATAGATGTTCTGCCAGCCTCTTCATCTGCTTTGTACACTATGTACGCTGTGCCAATGTAGTCGCGATGTGAGTAGTAAGATGGCGTCTCTTTGGCTTCAGCGGCTTGCACGAGCGGGTGCGACGTATGAGCTATCCAGATATATTATACAGATTAGCGCTTTCCCCCCATTAACGATTAAACCATCGATACTATCCCACTTAAACATTAATTGGGAATTTATTTTTGCTGTACATTGATATGTTTATAATATATTTATATTATTATATTTGTAATATATATATGGGCAAATACCTTTTAGTGGCTCGACTATACTTTGTTTCCAGTTAAAATTTCACTTCCGGTGTTCGGTGATTTCCCCCCAAAAAACCTTGAAATCATCGGTGCTATCCCACTAAATCAATCTATTATGCATTAAAAAAAACAATTTTATACATTTTTAATAAGTATTTTCATGTCTTTTGAGAGGCTTGGTTGAGACAGGAATTCTACTTCCTGTACACATTCTTTCAAGGTTTTGCATTGTAATCTTGAATGATAAAGGTAGGATAAACATATCAAATAATTGCATATATTGAAATTAAATAGATTAATAAAACACCTACCTGTTTACACTGAAAGAAAACATTAAGCGTTTTTGGTTCAATAACATTCACTTCTGGTATTAGAAGTGTTTTTCTTTCTTGAACCATGAAAACATCGACACTATCCCACGAACACTTTCATGAATCATGAATTTATTACTAAAATAACGTTTTACATTTTTCATAGTTTCCTTTTAGTCTTGATTTGGATTTCCATCTCCTTCCTTATAAAACTTTAGCATATTTCACATATTTATATTTTGAATATTCATTTGTACTTCCTGCGCACGTTCTTTCACATTTACCATTATAATCTTGAAAGATAAAGACGTTAACACTGAAAAAACTCAAATGTAGAAAACACCACCGCCCCCTAGAGGCAACTGGACGTCCTTTAAAACAAACAAACTTGCAATTATTCATCTTGTGTTGCAAGTCAAGAAGTTAAGTCAGTGATGGCATACAAAGGGTTTTTATTCAAAGACAAAAGAGTGTTTTGAACACAGATTATTTTTTTTCCCAGAATTGCTCTGATGTTCATTAATAGAATGTCATGGAGTGATATTCATGTTTCACATACACACACCCACACACACACACAGTACGTTTGAGTGTTAAGCCCTGCTGAGGTTTTCAGGAAACGTAGCGATATGTCACGGACACCAGCACATTGAGGCCAGACCTGCAGGGTTCAGTGCCACCAAATTTTCAAGTTTTAAAAAAATACTTCTGCACTCCAAATACAGGTACAGTTGCATCTCACAATTTTTCATATCAATGTCATTAAAAAACAACAACAACGTCATACTTCTAAGATTGTGCAGTTAAAAACACATCGAGAGGTGAAAAGCACCGACGCACATTTAGCTGTTCAAAAATATACCGTCAATACCACAGCATTTTTTATACATATATATATAAATGATTTTAACAAGTTTTCTTTTTAGTATAAAACATAACAAGCCAATCAAACAAATTCACTGTCGCCGTTCTTGACACAAACGTCAACTCTCCAGTCAAGCATTCCAACAAGACACACAAACAGTCATTAAGTGTTTCTTTTAAGTGGGGAGAAAACACCAAGTCTAACCATCACTCTTGGTTTGCTAACGTAAAAAAAAATAATAATAAAAATAATAATAATAATAATAATACAAAAAAAGGGCAAATGTGACCCTCTGGTCCGATCAAAGCCCAAGCCCAGATGATGAAGGTCAAGCAAGGTGGCATCTAAACAGTCTTCTGTTGGCCCTTCTTCCCAATCAGAGACTTGTGGATGTGGGGGATGACACCTGAATGTAAAGACATTAAAAAGGTCCTCCATTATGCAGAAGTGTTTTATTTTTTTTAAATGGTGTTCCAACAGTAATATCTGTCCTTAGAACCCGCGTATGAACACCCAGCGTGAGAAGCATCTATCATCTTCCTCAATTGTTTGCTCCACTTTTTCAGAGAAGAGGCGCTCCCACGCTCCACATCATGAAGGAAAAACCCCCGTCCTCGTGGACACGATACCGTCTCGCTGGACGAGCACGCCCTGTACATATGCCGACCCACTTGTAAACAAACAAAAAGGCTTCGCTGCGCATCTTGAAATGACGCCAGATAGTCAGGCACAAAAAGTGGGAGGTGTAAGTTTGATCATCAGGCTTAATGTGACGTTGTTGTATGTGATACTGTACATGGCATCGGTTACGTAGGACGAGTGCATAGTTGCTTAATTTCGTGGCTTCACTCTATCGCGGTTATTCAAACAAGACGAGCACCAGACTTAATCACCTGGCTGACAGCCTTTTATTACAGGTTTGAAAGATCTCACCACAGGCACAATAATCCCTAACATGAGCTACTGCTGCGGCCGTAGTCCACGCCAAGATAAAACTCAACTTTGAACCCCTGACGTCACTTCCTGTCCACAAATCCGGAACACATTTATTGTAACACATATGAGCATGAGTTTTATTTATGTCTTAACTATCTTATTTATCTATTATATTGGGTAATACAAATGTAAAGGTGACTATGTGGGTGTTATTTCATCATAGAGGCTCCCAATATTGTTAAAAAAAAATATCTATATATATATATATATATATATTTTTTTTTTCCTATGCCAGAACAACAAAAATACTCCATATACAGACCCTTTCCAAAAAATTAGAATGTCTTGGAAAAGTTGTTTAATTTCCATAATTCCATTCAAAAAGTTAAACTTTCATAGATTATAGATTCAGGGCCCACAATTTAAACGATTTCAAATGTTTATTTGTACGTAATTTGGGCTTCCAGCTCATAAAACCCACAAAAACAGGAATTCAAAAAATTAGAATACTGTGAAGAAATCACCATTTACGTCTCAGTTTTTGCAGAAAAAAAAGAAAGAAATTAGGATCACATCAAATCAATCAAAATATGGTACTTTCAAAACGATATGTCAATCTTCAATACTTGGTTGGGAATCCCTTTGCCTTAATCACTGCCTCGATGCCACGTGGCATTGAAGCAATCAGCCTGTGGCATTGCCTGGGAGTTATGGAAGCCCAGATTTCCTTGATGCTTGCTGTCAGCTCTTCTTTGTTGTTGGGTCTGGTGCCCCTCATTTTCCTCTTGAGAATACCCCATAGATTCTTAATGGGGTTTAGGTCCGCTGAGTTTGGCATGGGCATCAAACCAGGTTTTGGTGCTTCTGGCGGTATGGGCAGGGGCCAGGTCCTGCTGGAAGATGAAATCTGCATCTCCATACAGATCCTCAGCAGAAGGAATCATGAAGTCCTCTAAAACATTCTGGTAGACTGTTGCGGTGACCTTGGATTTTAAAAAGCAGAGTTTACCAACACCTGCACCGGACATTGCACCCCAAATCATGACGGACTGTGGATATTTCACACTGGACCTCAGGCAGCTTGGGTTCTGTTCCTCACCCGTCTTCCTCCAAAACCTTGGACCGTGATTCCCAAATGAAAGGCACACTTTACTTTCATGGGAAAAGAGGACCTTGGACCACTGGCCAACAGTCCAGTCCTTCTTCTCCTTGGCCCAGTGGAGACGCTTCCTACGTTGGCTAAGGTTCAGGAGTGGCTTGACCCGAGGAACCCGACGGTTGTAGCCCATCTCCCGGATGCGTCTGAATGTGGTGGTTTTTGAAGCTGTGACTCCCGCCTCATTCCACTCTTTCTGGATCTCTGCCAGATTCTTGAATCTTCCCTGTTTGATAATCCGCTGAAGCCCAAGGTCATCTCTTTTGCTGGTGCATCTTCTCCTGCCACATTTTGCCCTTCCTCTAGACTTTCCATTGATATGCTTGGACACAGCACTCTGTGAACAACCAGCCTCCTTAGCTATGAACTTTTGTGGCTTACCCATCCTATGGAGGGTATCAATGATGGTCTTCTGGCCAGTTGTCATGTCTGCAGTCTTCCCCATATTGAACCCAACTGAGACAATTGAACCAAACTGAAGCAATTTAATGACACCTGGGGAAGCCTGTGCAGGTGATTTGAGTTTAGTAGATGATTAGTGTGTGACACTCACTTTAAAACATTCATGCCCTGCAAAATTTGGGCTGATTTCTTCACAGTATTCTAATTTTTTAATTCCTGTTTTCTTGGGTTTAATGAGCTGGAAGCCCAAATTATGTAAAAATAAACAAATAAATACTTGAAATCATTTAAATTGTGGGCCCTGAATCTATAATCTATAAAAGTTTAACTTTTTGAATGGAATTATGGAAATTAAACAACTTTTCCATGACATTCTAATTTTTTGGAAAGGGTCTGTATATATATATATAAATAAAAGTATATATATTCTAAAGCACACCACAAATTGATCTATAACCATGTCAAATGATTAGTCCTACCCTAAAAGTATTTTGCACGTCCTTTTTTCCAACTTTATCTTTCACTGGATTAGGGCCCTGACTCACAGAGGTTTGTTACATGCTGTGTAATAAAAAAGTACATTCAGCAATACTTTGCTTGCATTATTTTTAACGCTTTGAAGAGCTACTGTCATAACCATATTCAATTCGACAAATTCATGTTTGTAACAAAAGCTTATTATTAAAAAAATAATAAAAATCTGGTACCGGACGGCAAGACTATAAAAAAATTGGATCGAAAGCCAAAAAAATGTGGATGGGACATCCGTAGCTGGAAGTTGGATACACCTGCACTATCATAAACCTGCACACTCAATTTATACTGTCCTGTCCAGATTTCTATAAGAAAGCTATTTTGTTATTTTATTCTGTTAACTGTGTTGCTTCTAACAAAACAATATGTATTAGTCTTACTCTAAAACAGGCATCAAATTCAATTCAGGTTTGTGTCAAATAGTACAACATTTGTTTTACACAGTGCCAACAAGGTGTCCTTTAGCTATTTTGTTTTTTTGTTGCTGACAAACCTGTGCTCCGCACTTAAGTCCGGTAGTTGAGAGGCGGCGGGCCGATGTGTGCAAAAAGAGCGCGGCGTTGGAGTTAATAGCGTTTATCGGTAATGCAACGAAAATGAGAGGAAATGTGAATGTTTACTTTGCAAGTCGATTTCGGTGTGCGTCCCTAAATTTTCTGCTTGCATTCCTAAAACTTTGTTAGGGGCCACTGTGCTCTTAATAAAAAAAATTGAAAAAAAAGTTAGTCTGGAGCCCTGAAAATCACTTTAAAACTGTCTAGGCTGTCTTCCTATTTAAAATTGGTGAAAAATACAGGCATTAAAAACATGTTTTTTTGTTTTTTTTTTAAAGACACCATGCACTCACCTCCGCCAGCAATTGTGGCCTTGATAAGCGAGTCCAACTCTTCGTCGCCGCGGATGGCCAGCTGCAAGTGACGAGGAGTGATTCGCTTCACCTTCAAGTCTTTGGACGCGTTGCCTGCCAACTCTAGCACCTGCAGCGACAGGAACACGACGCAGGGTAAAATAACACGCACCAAGTACAAAAGCACAACGCTCTCGCACTTACTTCAGCGGTGAGGTACTCCAGTATGGCGGCGCTGTACACAGCTGCTGTGGCTCCAACGCGACCATGGCTGGTCGTGCGGGTCTTCAGGTGCCTGTGGATGCGACCAACTGGGAACTGAAGGCCGGCCCTCTGTGAGCGAGACACTGCCTTTGCTTTAGCTTTGCCGCTGTCTTTTCCTGCCTTGCCGCCAGCCTGCAATGAATGACACAATATAACATCACAATAATAAAACACACACACACAGTATTACTGTTTCACGTTCGATGCAATTACTGTACATGACTCGAACGACTGCATTTGTGCAAATATCAAAAGTAGTTGATAGGGTTGAGCACAGTATGACACAAAAAAGGCTCCGGAAAATCGTTTTTTCAGGAAGCAGGGGAGGCCTGAGCCATATTGTGGTCTGTAAGGGGAGTCTC
This sequence comes from Dunckerocampus dactyliophorus, assembly GCF_027744805.1. Taxonomy (NCBI): domain Eukaryota; kingdom Metazoa; phylum Chordata; class Actinopteri; order Syngnathiformes; family Syngnathidae; genus Dunckerocampus; species Dunckerocampus dactyliophorus. Next base: position 1,534,782 of record NC_072822.1, read on the forward strand.
GCACCTCACTACACTTTGTTAACCCCTCTGAAATACGTTTTAATTTCACATTGCATTCATTTAGACACAAAAGACACCTCCAAACTATGAGCAAAAATGTCACGCATACTTGCACATGAACTCTGCACCTCTTATGAGGTTTTTAAAGGACATTCCAGCACATACATATTTGTCTAAAATCCTGGGTGTGTGTCTCATTACAATCCTGATCAGCAAATCCAAGGCAAAGTCATTCAATGATCATGAACTTTTCAAGTAAAAACTAACGGTATCCGGCAAACCCGGCACTGCGTTTACTTGGTATCGGATCGACACCAAAAATCTACAGTATCGTCCTCCTTTGGTATACACATTTGCAGGCAGACTACAGGTTGCCGCCTTCCCGCCAATCAAAACAAACCAAACGCGCCATCAACATCAACTGTTGTTGCACACCACTCTAACTGCATTGCAATAAACAATAAAAGCACATTAAATTCAGACATTTCAGAAATTCAATTGCAAAAACCTGCCGATGTGCAGCCTCCAGCAGCCTGGCAGTAAACAAGTCATATTTTAGTTGATTATACTATCAAAAAGTTTCAAACCTGGTTGCTTTAAGAGCCACGGCGCGTGCAGTTTTGTTTCAATTTTCAACCTGCTCCAGAGGTGAAAAAATGTGACAATAAAACAGCAATGCTGTACTTTTCCCAATGCCGTTTTAACACTAACATGAATGTAGCACTGTTTAGCTAAAGTAGCTAGTAACCCGCCTTTCACAGTCTACACCAAAAACCCTTTATGCTATCCAGCGAACGAGCGTTTTAACATTAAACACAAAGTCTCAACAATGATGTGAACCCATTAATGTATACTACTGCCAAAAACGATGTTATTGTGAACGGTACAGACACTTAAATTGTACTTTTCATGCTACTGCTAATGCTAACACTTTAGCTCAATGGCAGGCTGTGATTGAAAACTGCACTTTCTTGCTTCATGCGCGGCCAATTGAACGTGTATATATATATATATATATATATATATATATATATATATATATATATATATACACACATACATACATACACGCTTGTTGCAACAGGAGGAGAAGCGCACGTACCATTTTCCGCCTCTTTATCTGACTGAAGCACTACGTGGATATCAAATAATTTCGGTTTTCGACGGGCAAAGAAACAAATCCCTCGTAAAGTCTTTTTCACACCAGCCGCAGTGGCAGCCCCGGCATCCAATTGGATGATCCGTTGCTACTTCGGACCATTGACCTACGCCAATCAGGGCACGGCTTGTATGGATGACGTCCACCCATCCTCCCCCACCAAGAAGCTATAATCGCGGCTGCTTTTTGCGCACGTAACCAACAAGTAGGCGGGATTTGTGGAGTGTCCTTCCAGGAGTTTCCCAAAATGCACCATAAGGACATCGCCGTTGTGGATATCACCTCGACTCTATGTGCGACAATTCGTCGCATAAGTCACCATCTTTAGCTTTCAAACACCGATAAACGTCTAAGCTAAAAAAAAACAACTAACCAAACAAACAAACACTCATGTAGCGAGAACACTCACATTGCAGTTTTCAATTGTAAATACATTACTATTACGTCATAGTGGGTGGTAAGCGTTCACATGATGGGCAGGAGATTAGCCAATAGAAACACAGGATTTCAGGAGTGGCATCCGTGGGAGCCAATCACCACTCAAACCTTGGCATCCGGTTTCTTGCTTGCGCGAGCTGGGCTAGCAAAGGGGGTGCGGGTGAAAGCTGCACAGAGAAAGGGGCTGCTGGCGGCGAAGATGGCGGATGGGGACAGTGGAAGTGAGCGCGGTGGCAGCAGCAGCGGAGGGGGGGGTGGTGGTGGTGGCGGCGGCTTCCAGCATTATCAGCGGGAGCCCGAGACTCAGGAGCTGGCCTCTAAGCGGCTAGACATCCAGAACAAACGCTTCTACCTTGACGTGAAGCAGAACGCCAAAGGCCGGTTCATCAAGATCGCCGAGGTCGGCGCCGGGGGGTCGAAAAGTCGGCTGACCCTTTCCATGTCAGTGGCGGCGGAGTTCCGCGACTACCTCGGAGATTTCATCGAGCACTACGCCCAGCTGGGGCCTAGCACTCCGGAGCAGATCGCTCAGTCATCCGGTGGCGATGACAGCGGGCCTCGGCGGGCCTTGAAGAGCGAGTTCCTGGTGCGGGAGAACCGAAAATACTACCTCGACCTGAAGGAGAACCAGCGGGGTCGCTTTCTCCGGATCCGCCAGACCGTCAACCGAGGCCCCGGCTTCGGTGTCGGCGTGGGTGGCATGCCCGGAACTGGCATGCAGGCCGGACAGACCATCGCCTTGCCGGCCCAGGGCTTGATAGAGTTCCGCGACGCCTTGGCCAAGTTGATAGACGACTACGGCGGCGATGACGACGAGCTGGTCGGCGGCGGTGGAGGGGCGACCGGCTACAGCGAGCTCCCGGAGGGCACTTCCATCATGGTGGACTCTAAGCGCTTCTTCTTCGACGTGGGCTCCAACAAGTACGGCGTTTTCTTGCGGGTGAGCGAGGTGAAGCCCAGCTACCGGAACTCTATCACGATCCCCTTCAAGGCTTGGAGCAAGTTTGGGGGAGCGTTCAGCCGCTACGCCGAGGAGATGAAGGAGATCCAGGAGCGGCACCGGGACAAGGCGTTCGAGCGCCGGGCCGCAGAAGAGTCCGAGGGCGACGACGTGGAAGACGACTGACAGCTTACTTTCCTTTTTGTTTTCATTGGATTTATTTGTTGCTCAAGATGACCAGAAGATGCAAAGCCGGGGAGATACAACAGGATCTGGAGTGCATGACTTTTTCTAAATGGGGAGTAAAATTAAGTTTTATATATATATATATATATATATATATATATATACACACACATACTGAGAAATAAGTGTCTTTATAAAGAGTTGTTCGAAAAATACATAGATGGATGTTATAGATACAAGAGTACGATGCCCATTGATTGAGATATATATTAAAATATTTATCTATACATATACAGGTGCATCTCAATAAATCAGAATGTCTGATAAAAAGGTATGATTTCTGGTGTTCAGTTCAGACAGAGACAAGTTAATGCTGGGGTGTCCAAAGTGCGGCCCATGTAGCATTTTGGCGAATATGAGTTTAAAAAAAAAGCGTATTTTTGATGAGCTTGGTATGATTTCCTTACCCACGAGTTGTTTCTTTACTGTTTGTTGTAAAACTTCTTCACATAAGCTCAATAATCGGCCAGAGTTAGAAAATGTGACTTGAAACAAGCAAAACGTTTTGAAATAAATGAACATTTCAAGGATATTCTAATTGAGATGCACCTGTGGGCCGATTGGTTCATTTGATGGCAGTGCGACAGACTTCCTGGTTGAGAGCCAATCAAAAGAGCTCCCTGTCGTTTGTGTTTTGGACGGCATCAGGGGTGAAGCGCCCGCCTCTTCGGGCCGGGGCGGCCAACTGGAGGGTGTCCAGCTCGGGTGGGACATCCCTGATTCAGCCCCTGACATCAGGTGTTCTCTTACAAGCACATGACCCATTTGGATTCTGTGGATGATACAGACGACCCAACACACACCCGTCCCTTATCTCCCTGCTTCTTCGTGTGTGTGTGTGTGTGTGTGTGTGTGTGTCACCTCTCGGTGCTACTTGTCTCAGGACTGGCAAGTTCCAGCCACACTTTGGAGGAGAGGGTCCCATGAGTCAAAGCTTCGGGGCAGCGTCATTTGGGTCTTTCCACTCCTGGAACTCTTGAAGCCTGATTGTAAGAGGTGCTTCAGGCAAACAAACACACAAAAAAACACATAAATAGGGTGCAAAATAACTAAATGTATACTGGAACAGATTTTAAAACCAATTATAGATAGTTATTTTTCAAAAAGAGATATATTGTCTCACATGAGACTTTTATTTAAAAAAAAAAAAAAAGTGGCTTATTTAAAAAAGAGAAAAGTAACAAACACTACACTTGGTTATTTCTTCTTACCTGCTTTTGTTTTCTTATGTTTTCCTGAGAGCGGGGGTGTCCAACATGTGGCCCAGGGGCCATTTTCAGCAAGCAGCATTTTGGCATTTTAATAAAACGTATTGGTAGACATGCACTCATTTGCTTTGTCAGCGATAATACAAAGCTAAAGTGTTAGCTTAACATCGTTTATGCATCAAAATCACCCCTGCACACTCAATTTCTTTTTTTTTTAAGCATGCGTGGGAAATGATTGGACACCCCCGCCTTACAGTTCAACGAATTGTATATTTTAGTTTAGTTTTTTTTTTTTAAGCGTCTAACACTCAGCAGCACTCCAGATCACTTTACAGAGCAGTGCTCCTCCTTTTTTAGGCTTCCACACACACACAAAAAGAAAAACCCGGCCATCGTCACCTTTCTGTCCACCAGCTTTTCATTTCTTTTTTGCATGCCTGCTTTCTCTGCCTTGTGCTCCTTTTTCTTTGCTTTGAGTGCTGTATGGTGGTATTTATTCTTATTTTTCCAGTGTTTTAATTCTGTATGGCAACAGAGAAAAATAAGTTTACTTCTAAGCTTGATGATAAAGTTAAAAAAAAAAAAAAAAAAACGCTCTTTTGGGGGATTCACGTCATTGTCCCGCTTCCTTTTCGGTGTTTGGAACCTCTCGTTGAATTTTACTCAACCCACAGCAGAGAAATGCCATATGAAATAACAAAAAAAAATAATCACCTGGGAGCATTATTTATATATATATATTTATGTATATATACTGTAAGTATAAGTGTATATACACACACACATATATATATATATACATATATATATATATATATGAATGAGATTGAACAACATCCTACTTCCTGTACTGTGTTCCGTGAAATGGCAGCTGTTTCAGTCAAGTGTGTTCTGCTGTAAAGTTCTTTTCAACAAGAAATAATAAAAAAAGGGGTTTTCTGCTCACGACACGTGTGGTCTTTTCCACATTCAAACGCAGACCTCCACCAAGGCTACTAGGGAAGTGCTGTTAGACAAAATAAACCATTGCAAATGAATACACACGCTAGTATGCTTTCTTTTTTACATTGTTATGTTGAGTCGTTTCATCAATCACGTTCTTTCATTTGAATACAAGGTGAACAAATGAGCGTAAATGTCTTTCATGGTGGTTTGAACTGAGATTTGTGCTTCCGGCGTTCTAGGAAATGTACAACTTTTCTTCAAAATATACATTTTCTTTTTTTACCTAAAAGTAGAGACTATTTATTAAAAATATCCAACTTTTCTACCTCTCATAGCGCAACTTTATTCGCACTACGTTGCGTTTTTTTCTTGGAACTTTTTTCTCTTAACTTTACAAGTTTTCTTGAAAGGGTACGGCTATTTCCTTATAAGACATTATATGTATTGTAACGTCAGTCTCAGAACTTTTGCTAAAAAAATCAAACTTTTTGACCTCATACTGCGACTTGGTCCTCATTACGTTACGTCTTTTTTTCCTCATAACTTTACGACTTTTTTCAAAGAGTACAACTTTATTTCCTCTCAAAATATATATATTACACCTTTTTTCTCATTCTTGTTGAAAATATAAAAAACATTTTACCTCTCATGCTGCTGCTTTCTCATTATGTTTTGTCGTTTTTTTGTAGCTTTGTTCCTCATCATTTCACGACTGTTCGCAAAGGGTACAACTTTATTTCCTTATGAAAATATTATATACACTGTAACTTTTGTTAAAAATGTACAACTTTTTTACGTCTCATATTGCGACTTTATTCTCATTACGTTGCGTTTCTTGCAACTTTTTACTGGAAACTTCACAACTTTTTTTTTTTTTTAAGTACGACTTTATTTCCTTATAAAATATTAAATATAACTTTATTCTCAGAGATTTTGTTTAAAAGATACTTTTTTTTACCCATCCGCCTGCGACTTTATTCTCATTACGTTACGACTTTTCTCATAACTTTACGACTTTTTTTCCCCAAAGAGTACGACTTTCCTACTAAAACACTACATTCTATAGGTTATGACTTTATTCTCAGAACTTTTGTTGAAAATATACAACTTTTTTTAACTTCATACTGCGACTTTATTCTCATTCCGTTACGTCTTTTTTTCCACTCAAAACTTTACAAATTTTTTCAAAGAGTACGACTTTATTTCCTTATAAAATATATATATGATATATATAACTTTATTCTTAGAACTTTTGTTGAAAATATCCAACTTTTTTACTTCTCATATTGCGACTTTATTTTCATTACCTTATTGTTTTTTCCTGTAACTTTTTCCTCGTAACTTTACAACTTTTTTTTTTTTAATACGACTTTATTTCCTTATAAAATATTAAATATGTATAACTTTATTCCCAGAGCTTTTGTTGAAAATATCCAACTTTTTTGCCTCCCAGGCTGCGACTTTGTCATTACGTTGCGTCTTTTTCCCTCATAGCTTTACGACTTTATTTCCAAATAAAATAGATTATATTGGTTATAACTTTATTCTCAGAACTTTTGTTGAAAATATACAACTTTTTTTTACCTCTCATAGCGCAGCTTCATTCTCATTACATTGTGTCTTTTTTCTCATAACCTCACAACTATTCTCAGACTTTATTTCCTTATGAAATATTATACATGTATATTATAACGTCATTCTTAGGTTTGTTGAAAATATACAACCTTTTTTACCTTTAGTGTGACTTCATTGTCATACTTTTAAGACTTTTTTGACAACATACAACTTTACGACTATTCTCAAAAAAGACAACTTTTTGAGTCCTTATTTTACAATTTTTATTCTCAAAATTCTCATAACTTTATGACTTTTCTCAAACAGTACCAATATTAATAATTATCGTTTGACTTGATGCATTATTTGTGTGCATGCAGTTATGCTCTTCCTCATTTCCTTCACAAAATGTGTTAAATTCCTCTAAAATGCACTTTGGACACGTAATTATGTGTATTCATGTTGGGGAATGAAAATATATATATAAATAAAAAACACAGTAACAGTCTGGAGATTGGGAAGGTCTGGGTTGGATTCTCCCTTGGGCATTTCTGTGTGGAGTTTGTATGTTCTCCCCGTGTGTGGGGGGGTTTTCTCCGGGTACTCCGGCTTCCTCCCACATTCCAAAAACATGCAGGTGAGGTTAATTGGCGACTCTAAATTGTCCATAGGTATGAATGTGAGTGTTTGTCTATATGTGCCCTGCCATTGGCTGGACACCAGTCCAGGGTGTACCCCGCCTGTCGCCCGAAGTCAGCTGGGATAGGCTCCAGCAAGTGGTATAGAAAATGGATGGAATAATATAAATAATAAAAGTGTTTATATATATATATATATATATATATATATATATATATATATATATATATATATATATATATATATATATATATATATATAGTGTAAAAATATTTAAAATAAATACAAATATAAATGACTTAAGTGTAAAAAAATTAAATAAAACAAAAAACGTAAAAAAAAACTAAATAAAGACAAAAAGTTACCTAAATAAAAGTGCAAAAAATAATGACAAATAAATACAAAAGACTTCAGTGTCAAAAATAATTCTAATAAATACAAATAAAAATGACTAAAATAAAAGTAAAATAAAAATGACTGAAATAAAGTTTTAAAATCAATAAAGATTAATAAAAAATAACTATAAAAACATTTTTTTGCCTAAATACCTGAAATAAGTTGTTTTAAAAAGGACCCACAGCGAAAATGCTAGTCAAAGATTCTCTACTTATATGACATGAATGCTGTGCTATTTTCAAGGACCGGCCACAAAAATGCTAGTCAAAGATCCTCTCAGTGACATGAGCACTTTGCTATTTTTAAGATCCTCTACATGACAGGAGCGCTCTGCTGCTGTGTGGGATCTGCTGCAAAAACATGACTAATATGTTTTATATTCGTCTTTACAAGGACGGGTGCAACATGTGACATAAGGTTTGTGTGTGTGTGTGTCGGGGGGGGGGGGCATAGTGGTGAACGAGCTATTTTTAGCCAGTGTTGCCATGTGTGAGGGATGATGGGGAAAATCAAATATCATCTTAATCTCATTCACATCCTCTTCCACCGGAGACCAATTGAATGGCTCGGATTCACGCAGGACACCTGTTGCTAGGCAGAAATCCAAATCCATACACTGACATCTTTCTTTTTTTTCTTTTTTAATTTTCCAAACTCCAGAGACGCCCACTAATGAAATCTCATGAAACCACTTTTTTGCTTGTGGACACCGTTGCTGAAAAGCGTTCAGGTATGTTCCCAAATTGTCATGTCACGCAAAGGAGCACAAGAGCAATACAAGCTACCCCAGTTGGTATGGCATCATCACTATACGCCCACGTGAGGGCAGCAGAGAACAAGTGACCGTGCGATTGCGCCAATCAGCACTACTGTCATCACTAATACCACTGACACCAACAACGTAACTCTCATCATTTGTTAAGTGCGTGAGTCTTCTTTCCTTCTCATAACTGCAGATGAACGAACACGTACGAGGGAGGTGAAATCGGCTTCATTCATTTTCTAAAGTGGTCCTTTTGACCTTTACTAGGTTGCAGAGAATTTCATCTCCAAAAATGAACGGTGACCCCGAGACGTGATCTCCAGAGGACGAAATGACATTTTCCGGTGGACGGAAAGAGTGGAATTTGAGGGCGGGCCCACATGAAGGTAAGAAGACACCTTCATATTCCTAAACTTTTCTGAACACATGGCTTGCAGCTGTGAAGATAAGACAGGATGCTTTCGCAGTAGCTTGACGTCCTTGTCACGAGAGTTGCGGACTCTGTGGCGAAAATCCACGAAATGGAAAAAATAAAATATTTAAGATAAAATAGATAAATTACGATAAAAAAGTTATAATTATTATTATATAATTATCATTATAATTATTATTATAATTATTAATCTGAGACAAAAATACATAATTATGAGATGAAAAGCCATAACTGAGATAGGAAAGTCATAATTATGAGATAAAGTCATAATCATGAGAGAAAAAAAGAAACAATTACAAAAACATAATTATGACATAAAAATTACGAGATAAAGTCATGAGATGAAAGGTTGAAATGATGACATCAAGTAACATGTCATAAGTATGAGATAAAAAGTCACATTTATGGAATACGCGAAAGTTGAAATTATGAGATAAAAAATTTAAATTGTGAGATAAAGTCATAACTTATGAGACAGGAATGTCAGAATTATGAGAGAAGTCATAATTATGACATAAGTCAAAATTACGAGATAAAAGTGCTAATTATGAGATAAAAAAAGACATCATTATGAGATAAAATGTCTCAATTATGAGATCAAACATGAGTACGAGATAAAAAGTCATAACTGAGATAGGAAAGTCATAATTATGACATAAAAAAGTCATAATTATGAGATAGTCATGAGATAAAAGGTTGAAATAATGAGATACAGTAACATGTCATAAGTGAGATAAAGTCTTATTTATGAAATAGTTAAGTCATAATTGTGAGATAAAAAGTCACGACAACGAGATAGGAAAGTCATAATTGGGAGATAAAAAGTTGAAATGATGCAGAGTGCCATGCATGTGACCAAGGCGCCAGTGAGAGGCGCATGCGCAGCACTCATCATTAGGACTTTGTATCTCACAATTTCAACCTTTTATTTCGTGATGACGACTTATCATTGGGATATTGTATTCCATATATTCCACAGTGCCGTGGATATGGAAATGTGACATTGATTAGACGTACCTTTCCTGGCTCCATTCGGTCCGTCAGCGAGGCGGCCTTTGAATTCCCGTCGGAGCTTCTTGCACGTCATGAATTTGCCTTCTTTTGTATTCATGAAGATTGGAGGGTCTTGGTGCTGCATGACGCTGAACACTGAAATCTATCACAAGATCAGGGAAATCAAGGTGAAAATACGCATGGGATTAAAGTAAACTTGTTGTCATGTCATGAGCATTAAAATCATCATTTTACAAGAATAACGTCAGAATATTCAGAGACTTTTTACATTTTTTGAGAGGATAAATATGTGATATTCCGAGCATTAACATGGATAGTCGGTAATCCACTTTGGGAAAAGCTCATGACCACCATAGGTGAGGGTGTCGGCCGGTAAAGTGGGAGCTTTGCCTTCCGGCTCAGCTGTCTCTTCACTGCGATGGTCCGATGCAAACACTGTCTGCCGGGGAATCTTTCATTTATTTGAGAAATTAAATGACAAGAAAGCGTTGACAGTCTGCTACCCACTTTTTTTTTTTTTTTTTTTTTTGGGGGGGGTCGTAATAAGTATACATTTTACTGCAATAAAGTTGTGATAAAATAATTTAAGAATAAAGCTATATTATTCTGAGAAAAAATAATAAAGTTAGGAGAAAAAAGTAAGACTATTTCTACGTAATGTTAGTGAGGCACTGTCACAATCCTTTCACATGCACGGGGTCATGGGAGGCCCAGGTATCAGTTGGGAGAAAAACACACGGACAAAACAAAAAAATGCTCGATTGCTTCCAACACGGCTCATTTAGTACAATAAATCATCCCCCCCCTCCCGGAACAAGGGAAATTAAACCCGTCAAATGTCGCCAAAGAACGCAAGGCACGGCAATGCATTAAATATTATATATTAAATATTTGCTCACACTTATAAATGACAAAGTCCCTAAGACCTGCCTTCTACTTTGAATATAGAAAATGCATATAGACTTTCTTTATGAGCATTTATGTACATTGTACATGTATATCGGCGGGCACGCACGTTAGAACTAGTAAGCTCTTAAACGACTATACTAAATACTAATGATTACTATTTCACATTCAGCTTCAAAGTTGGTAGGTAATCTAAGTAGTTGATGTCATTCACAATTAATTCAATGTGGCAATAAAGATAATGACACGTGATAGTTGTGTACATAAGTAATTCATGTCCGTCAAAATATCTACGCAGCGTTCATTAGACACACACTTCATGTAATCACGTCCAGTTAGCATTTGCTGGCAAACGTTCCCCACGCACAAGACATGAAAATGATGACGCCAAAGGCCGTGCAGCCGCAGTCAAGATAACATATTAAAAAGCTTTCAGCAAATCTTTTTGTTTTTACATTTTAAATACAAATGAGAAGAAAGAAACAAAGTGGACAACATAATCTGCCGATTTCCATTACACTTTTTTTTTAAAAACATGACTTAAAATAAGCACACGTGTCCAGCGTATTATGCAGAAATGTCGTGGATGGATGCATGCTTACCCTGGGTGAAGCTGAAGCTGCAGTAGAGATGTCTCCAACGTGTGATACCTCAAGTAGTTGCTTGAGTCCCGCACAGGAAGCGTCTTTGTTTTTCCCCCTTTTTTTTTTGTAAATGACACTTTGCGTGGCGACATGAGGGTTGGTGTGCAGCTCCAGCTCGCCCCCTACTGGCCGGGATCGTGTGCACACCTTTCCCCTTCTCTACAGCCAATAAACAAAAGAAACTCCCGTGGCCAACATAAAAGCTTTTTATTAACTATTTGAAGCAACATTTGAGAAGTTAACCACTGTACAGTAAGACTACTCACCCTTTGAAGGTTGCATAACGGACAGGGAGCAGGGTGTTCACAAGGCAATACTGTCACCTGGTGGCCTTTTATAGCTATTGCTTGAGTAGTGTGTACTACGTGTCTGGTTCTGTGGTTGTCATCACACATTTTCCCCCTCTTTGACACCACTGCAGCCCTACTATGGTGGCTGGAAAAAGCAATTGTGGCGGTTTTCACTGTACTATTGTGAAATAAAAATCAGTTTTGTTGTAAAAATACTCACAGCTGCACCGCTGCAAATAGTTTTGAGAATGGTTGTCTTATAAAACACATCGCTTACATCGGATCTCACTGGCAGGTGTACCCAATGTTGTGGTCAGGCCTCCTCCTCCTCCCTCAAAAGTTGGACAAACATTTTGTCCTGGAGCGCCTCGTTCTCCCTGTACACGTACATCGGCGCACCGTCGGTGGAGCTCGTCTGTTCAGTGTCGCTCTCTTTCTCCTCTTCGGCGGCCAGCAGGTCACTGTACGAGGCCACGCAGGGGTCGTGCTCCTGGAGGGACGGCGGGTATTGCAGCGACGCCGTCTCGATGCGCACGGAGCGCCTCACTGGTGTGAAGAAGAGCACCTTCTGGCCGTTCACTCGCTTGGCCTCCCTCTGCTGGCTGGAAGGGGTGCTGCAGGAGGAAGGAAGTTTTCACATGTGTCCAAAATCCAGCCTTGATGCTGGAGTTCAGACATTTGAATATTTAGACCAGGGGTGCCCAAATTGCGGCTAGCGGGCCATTTGCGGCCAAGGAAATGTAAAAAAAACAACCAAAAAAGCAGCAACAATGGAAAAAACAGTTGTAATTTTTTGAGAATAAAGTCAAAATATTAAGAAAAAAGTCATAATCGAATGAAGAACAAAAGTCACAATTTTACAAGAATAAACTGGTATTATTATGGAAAAAATGTCATTTTTGCAGTTTTTCGCCTGCATTTCTTAGCATATCTCTGTGCGTTGGTTTGCAAAATAGTGGCCCTTGCATCCTTTCCATGGGGCCCCCAATGGAAAAAGTTTGGACACCCCTGATTTAGATGGTTTATTTCTGTTTTGGTATACTAATTATGAGAGGTTTTATACATGATAGCAACATTAAAAAGTCCCTTGTGAATAATATGGGACTCACCCAGGAGTGGCTGTGATCTTGTACTTCACGGTAGACGAGCGTCCTTTCTCGCCGTGGATGAGGGCTCTGACAGGTTTCGGGGGAGTCACCATCGTGTTGCTGTCGTTGTTACTCTCAGCAGAGCTTTCCACTTGGTTTGGAGTTTGGCACCCTTCTTTGCCGTCACCCTCACAGGCTGTGGAACCAAAACAATTTATGATAAAAACTTGAGGCGACAATCAAACATTGAGGAGAGAGAGGAGGCTGCGGGCTGCCACGTCCAAAAGCTAATGCAAGCGTGTTTAGCTTTGTCCTTTCTTGCCGTGTATCCTCAAAACGTTACGATAAATCCGCTCCGTGCCCAGTGAGCGACCAGCAGTGATTTACATGAGTTGGTACAAATAGTACTATTTGTACTAAGTCATGTAAATCACTGTGTTTGCCAATGGAAAAACACCGCTAGTGAGTGCCAAGCCAAGTAGGTGCCGCTATTTGCAGAAGCAGGGAAAATGAATTGTAGCTGGTGTAATATTAAAGTGGTCTGCGATACCTCGGCTCTCCTCCTTCTTCTTCAGGATGTCAAACACCACCGTGCGTAGCTCGTCCACAGGCTGGAGTGGGGAAACAAAGACAAGTACAAAAAAACCCCAAAACAAACCACGCACGCTTTTTCAATGCGCTTAGTGACAACGACCGCCGCCGGTTTCATCAAATGAGGACCTCTTACCTCCAGCACTACACCTACGGCCTCCTCAAACATGGGTAGGACGTCCAGGTTGCCCTCTTGCTCCATCAGGCGGGCCTTGCAGATCCAGAACTTGGCAAACTTCTGGGACACGGGCGGCAGCCGAGAGAGGACCTCCCTCACCTGCTGGCCTCGACAGCCCTGCGGGCGCAGAGACAAGTTGGGCTGCGATGATATGACCCTGCATTCTCTAGTAGCAACTAAGCCACAGTTAGCTAATATGTACAGTCGTCCCTCCTTTATTGCGGCAAATTGGTTCCAGACCCCACCACGACAAGTGAATTTCCACAAAGTAGGATTCAATATTAATAAACTGAATATTTTTGCAGTTATTAGAAACCCTGTTTATGATGTTTTAAATACGGGTTTTAACATTAGAGCCCTGTACATATGAAATAACACCCCTATTGTCACTTTTACACTCCTATTATTCTTTGTTGACGTCACACCGCGCAGGCAACAGACGGCCGCCACAAAGCAGGCTACCGAGCTAACTAGTTAGCCTCTCCAATTTACTTATTCTAAACGTAATAAAGCGTTTCAAACGGAGTGGGGAAGAAGGACAAAGAAGCCAAAACATACCACCTCCACAGGGAATGAGAAGAGGAACCCCCCCCCCCCACTCAATCTCAGCCACGGCATGCCGGCTGAGCTGTGCTGTCTCAGTGGCCAGTCTCCATGCAGTGTGAAAGTAATGTCATCTAATGTCATGTCTCATAACATGACTGAAGCCTCGTGACCACAATACTACATAGAACTTGTCTTTCAATATTTTTGGACTAATAATAGGCCATAGTGCCCTGCAATGGGCAGACACTAATGAGGATAATTTATGAACTCATTCAATAGCAAAGACATATTTATAGGTTTTTATAAAGCCGAACGCCCAATCCCAACAAAGTATTTATACTTTCTTTTTGGGTGAGAGGCAAAAAGAGGTGATGACGCAACTCCCCACTCATGCGTGTTACTTTCAGAGCAGTTTTAAGCCATCAAAACAGCCACGAGGTGGTAGAAGTGCATTTGATAAGTGTTCGGCAGGGATCGTCGATGGAAAAATCACATGACAGGAAAGAGGAAGCGAGGGAGCATGGAGGAGCGTAGCGTGCAGAAGGTTACGCATTGTAGGGAAATTTTAACGCATACACACGTATGGTTCAGTTCCAAAGCTGAAAATTTGAAATAGTTCATGGTAAATAAATAGCTATTTTGATGTAAAACAACCCCTTTTTTGTGTTGTTTATGTTGGTGTAGTTGTTTGGATATTTGAGCTGTCACAAAAGCATAAAATAATTAGTTTCAAAGTGAAAGTTATGCTTGAAATGTATCTTTTCAAAAAGCTGGTTTTCTCCCTTTTCTAGTCAGGAACTGATATTTTCCTGAAGCTTACCTATGCTCTACTGCTGACTACTAAAAAACAGAAAAAGGTAGGAACAAATGTTTTTTTTCCTGATGAAAGACTAGAGTCTAGAGCAGGGTTTTTTTCTTGTGAGAGCTACTTTTAGAAAATGAAAATGTCCATGAGCTACTCATTTTTGTAGAAATGATTTTCATACCTTATTTCAACCCAAACAAATCAAATATGCTTGTTTCACCAAAACACTCACAAAATGCTGGTATCCACAACTCACATTTTATGTTTCACAATACTGTGTCACGAGGGCACTGTGTTGGTGACCCCTGGTCTAGAGACTAGAGCGGCTGGAGCCACCTGGCGTGGCCCAGCAAGGTGCACTGTATTCGGGCACATGGAGGAGTCTGGCGGCGCTGGCGTTTCTGGTGGCTGCTAAGGTTTTTTTGTGTGCTAGATGTTTTTTTCCCCCCTCATCACAGGTGCATTGGCCCCTGTGCAAGCGGGTGAGGCGTAGGATTAAATAAGCTTCCTTTTGGACATGTAGAACTGTGAAGTGTACTGTGGGATGTACTCAGGTGTAACTTGCATGCATGTTCAAAATGAATGAAACCATTACTACATATTTGGTCCAACTTCCTGCCTCTTAAAGTGAATGACGTTGCGACAGGCCGTTAACGTCACAGGCAGGAGAAAAAAGGAGCGCTTGATTTGCTTACCTGCACAGTACGGGTAATCTCGCCTAATTGGAGTGTTGTTTTTTGTAGTCGGTTATCTGAGCCATTTTTAATGACGTCAATTCCCTGATATCGGTCTGATAGTTATCGTGCTTTTGTCCCCACGTCAACCAGGACCATTGTGGGGGGGGGGACCATTGTGCGCCAGTAACAATAAGGAAAAGGGAGAGATGAGAGCCAACACCACGTCTGCGTGTGTACCTCAGCAAGCATCTTAATGCAGTCGGACAGGGATCTTTCCACGGCGTAGATAAAGGAGCGAGCGTCGTCCTCCGCCTTCAAGGTGGACCAGAAAGGTTGGGGCAAGGCCGCAGGACGCCTGGCCGGAGGCTTCACCGGCATAGGAGGCCGCTTGTAGGAAATACCCCTGGCTTCCCGCCATGCCTGCAGTTTCCTCCTAGACGCCACAGAGACACAGGTCACATGATAATGTATATTCATGCACTCAAGCTTGGACAGTTTGGAGTTGGGAAAACATGCAGAAAAAAATGGAGATATGTTCAAAACACTTGCCAAATAATTGCACACTGTGTTGTTGATGTTGACTTCAGCTATTTGATTTTGTTTAGGCTTTGGTTTGAGCAGTAAAGGAGGACATTTTTCAGGCCAAAGTGCACAACCAATTCCAAATGTAAAGGAATTTAACAAAACAAACCTAATAACTAACATAAAGATTTGTCTCATTATACTGTATCGCATTTTTAATAGCCTTTAAAAAAAATTCCATGCATCATGACACCTAACCCCCACCCCATGATTCTAATTTTTTGCAATGAGTCATCCCAGATGTCAAAGAATGTTTGTGGGAGACTGTTCAAGAAAGTAGTGTGGTTATTTAGGCAATCCCGTACGTGTTTTCGCCAAACTTTCAGTCAAAGACAAATCACTGGGGTTCAAGTTACAGCCGCTGGGGGTCAATACCCCCTTTCTCACTCCAGATGGATTGGACTGACGTACTACACCACCAACACTTCTGTCAATACGCAAGCTTTTTCCTTCCACCCGGTCAATGCACAATACTGTAGACAGTACTTTAGAGTAGTCAGTGCACAGCTTGTATGGCAGTACAGATTTAGTGTCCACTGAAAATGAGTCAACACAGCCATCACCGGCTAAACAGCTCACAGCACAAGCGAGCAGCACGATATGCGTGTCGTGCCTGCAGTCAAGCATGGTGGTGGTAGCGCCACGGTCCGGGGATGCACGAGTGCTTCCGGCACTGGGGGAGCGGTGGTTCATTGATGGTAAGATGAATCCCAACATGTATTGTACACATCATGCCCAAACTGTGCCCTTGGTGTAAATATTTAGTGTTATCTTTCATAGCCTTAATCCTCCTGGGCATGGAACTGACCAGAGCCACACAGGTTGGGACTGGAATCCTCTTCCAATCACAGGTGAAGGTGGTGGATGCTCTCCTCCACCTTCCTACCAACCTTCTGCTTGAGGATGCCTCGCGGGTGCTGGATTGGGTTCAGGTGTGGAGGAGGCGTGCTGGGCCGTTCCATCACCTTCACCTTTCCTCAGCAAGGTACTTGATCATCTTGGAGGTGTGCTTGGGCTCATGACACTGCCATGCCGCTCAGTTTCCCGTGTCAAAATGTGGCGGTACATGTTGGAATCTTCCCCTTCAATGCACCGTAGCTCTCCCAGTGCCGACAGCACTCGTGCAGCCCCACAGCGTGACGCTGCCACCACCACGCTTGACTGTAGTCCATTTAGACAAAAATGGCTGTGTTGACTCATTGTCAGTGGATAGCTAATGTACACTCCAAACCGTGCTGCACACTGACTACTCTAAGGTACATCCAAGGTTGTTTTCTAAAGTATTGTCCCTTGCCAGGACATACTATCACGTACTGACCTTGTCAGATACAGTACTTGTTCTTTCTGTACTTACATTCTCTCTTCTTGCTCAGCAGTCGCCTTCTTTTCCACAGTTTGGGGCTTTGGTGCTTTCGTAGCAGGAGGCGGCTTCGGCTGACTGATGGCGTTGGCCTTCCCTGGTGGCGCAGGGTTTGTTCTCTTTGGATCGGTCTTAAATGAGGCGTCTTCTTTTGCCGTCTCTTTGCCCGTCTTGGGTTTCGCTGCCTGTGCCGCAGCTGGAAGCGCTCTGCCGGCCATCTTGGCGACGAATCCACTCGCCGCCACCCCTCCGTGGGCTTTGGAGCGCTGGCTCATCAGCCTCTCCTGGGGCTCGGGCCTCTGCTTTGCCGGCTGACCGGGTGGTTTGTGCAGCGCCGTGCGCGACGAGGTGGTGGTGAATGCTGATTTCAGCTTTAGAGAAGACGGTTGCGACTGTTTGGCTAGGTTGGCTTTGGGGCGAGACTTGTCGGCCACCCAACAAGAGACAGCTGGTCTCTGGCGGACTGGGATTTTCTTCACCTGAGCCGCGGAGGGGGCTTTGGAGACGGGGCGGGAAGATGAGACGCCAGATCGCGAAGGAGCAGCGCTGGGATTGGCTATGTGAGTGGGGACTTTGGGTGGGATCATTGCGGGTATGAGGCCCGTCCTGGTTTTGACCATGGGCCCTAGACTCATCCTGACGGTGTAAGTCTTTATCGGGAAAGAACCGGCTGTATTTGATGCAGCCCGAAATGTGCTGCTGGAGTTTTTTGGAAGTGGAAAGTGGACATTGGATGATGCTTTCCCTGCGGGCGGTATCCTGACTTTGGTCTGCTTGGTGGGAAGACCGTCTGCTTTCAGGCTGGACTTGGAGGAAACGCCGTACGTCGCCTTGAAAGATGGCTTTTCGGTGAGCGTCGACCGAAGACTAAGCAAACCTCCTGCTTTCTGCGGGCCAGTCCGGATGCTGCTTTGGGGATTCTCTTTGTTTGGAGCAAAGAATGTTTTTCTGGAAGGTTTTTGGTTGGCGAGAGGAGCCAAAGGTTGAGAGTTTTTGTCCTTCTGTCTACAACTGATGGTGGGAGTTTTATTTTCTTTGCCCTTGAGGAGCTGCAAAGACAAGAAAGGAATGAAATGCCTCTGGGCACCCACACATCCTTCGCTCCACTAATGTGAGAACACCATTAACAAACACCTGGAGTGCAGATGGTCGCAAAGTCTGAGGCTTCCCGGCCGGACCGTCACAGAGGTTTGGCCTGTGGAGTAAAATGCATTCAATCAAACATTCAAATGAGAGCAGAGCAGAAACCTGCTTACAATCAGTGTCCACTGAGCAGGGCAGATTTGCTTTTAGTCTTTTCCAGACTGATTGACATCCCACCTTTGGGGCCTTCATACATGAACTACAGTGTTTGCCCCTTCTTGATTTCTTCTTTTGTGAATGTTTGTCACACTTAATGTTTCAGATCATCAAACAAATTCAAATATTAGTCAATGACAACACAACTGAACACAAAACACCCCCCCGTTAAAACATAACTTAACTCAGATTAATTGAGACCTACCAGTGTGGAAAAGGTTTTCTATAGCTCTGGGGCTCCAGCCAACCACAGTGAGAGCGATTATCCACAAATGGCCAAAACATAGAACAGTGGTGAACCTTCCCAGGAGTGGCCAGCCAACCAAAATGACCCCAAGAGCGACTCATCCGAGAAGTCACAATAGACCCCACAACAACATCTAAAGAACATAAGTTCAGTGTTCATGACTCCACCATAAGAAAGACACTGGGCAAAAACGGCCTGCATGGCAGAGTTCCAAGACCAAAACCACTGCTGAACTAAAACAACATTAAGGCTGGTCTCAATTTTTCCAGAAAACATCTTGATGATCATCAAGACCTTTGGGAAAATACTCTGTGGTCTGACGAGACCAAAGTTGGACTTTTTGGAAGGTGTGTGTCCCATTACATCTGGTGTAAAAGTAACGCCGCATTTCAGAAAAAAACATCATAGCAACAATAAAATATGGCGGTGGTAGTGTGATGGTCTTCAGGACCTGGAAGACTTGCTGTGATAAATGGAAGCATGAATTGTGCTGAAGGAGAATGTCCGGCCATCTGTTGGTGACCTCAAGCTGAAAGCAACTTGGGTTGTGCAGCAGGACAATGATCCAAAACACACCAGCAAGTCCACCTCTGAATGGATGAAGACTTTGGAGTGGCCTAGTCCAAGTCCTGACCTGAATCCTATTGAGATGCTGTGGCATGACCTTAAAAAATGTGGCTGAATGACAACAATTCTGCAAAATTCCTCCACAGCGCTGTAAGAGACTCATTGCAAGTTGTGGCAAACGCTTGATTGCAGTTGTTGCTACTAAGGGGGCTCAACCACTTATTAGCTTTAGGGGGCAATCACTTTTTCACACAGGGGCATGTAGCTTTGGATGTTTTTTCTCCCTTAATAATAAAAAGTTTCATTTAAAAACTGCATTTTGTGTTCAGTTGTGTTGTCATTGGTCATCATGCAGATGGTTGACGTCTTACTTGGATGCGGCCAGTTTTGACTTTCCTTTCATGGTCAAGTATTCCATCATCTTCTGCTTGCGCAGCTCTGTGACAAAAACAAAAACAAAAAAATTATCCCTGCACTGCCACCAACAACTGGCACAAAACAGCAAAACAACCATTTCAAGTGCTCCTGATGTTAAAAGGGGCCTATATCCTGCTCTTTTACAATGATATTGGATGTCTGTGAGGCACTATGGTAACTTGAATAAAATACTCCATCAATCTCAAGTCGTGTACAGGGTAAGTCTGCATTCTTCTCCTCTTGGTTGACATGCTCGCATTCAGAAGCCTCAAGCGTTTACCGTGCTTTTTTAGGCATTTATAATGGAAATAGCTGGTGTATAATTTGAAAACGGCAACATATGGAAAACTGTCCATTAATGGTTGAAATAACCCAAAGGTTGGTAGCACTGAGGATGCTTTCTGTAAAGTCGTAATTTGTACTAGCTTGAGCAGGTTGTCGTTGATGGCTAAGGGAATATTAAGCCCACAATATCGGAGCAGTAAAAGGCGAATGTTCATGCTAGGAGTTGAACATTGGACACATTGTGAGTTTTTTTTCTAAGGAAGTTTATTTAGCTTTTACTCACATTGTGAGTAAAAGCTAAATAAACTACTAGACTGGGTGTCCGTCTTCCTGGCTAGCATAACAGCTAACATAACTAACGTTAGTGCAGGGAGTAATCCTAGCTAGCTAGCTAGCTAGCATCTGGCGCAAACTTATCGTAACGTTACTTAATTTAAACAAAAAATATTTCAAACCTTTTCTGCTTTTCACGGGCGCCGCAGGATCTTCTTCGTCCATTTTCTGTTAATTTATTTACTCCGATTTAACCAAAACTTGGTGCTTACGATGTCTTGTTTCAGCTAAGCTATCTTGAAAATAATTGGGCTGGAGTGCAGTTTTAAAAGTGCCGGGTCCTGACGCCGTGCTCCTCTCTGATTGGACAGTTTCGAATTTGAGAACGTGTACGCATGCGCAAGAAACCGACCGATGATTGGACGAGAGCGTTTGCATTCCAATCGCAGTCTGGGTTGTCCTCATTGACTTTCCTCGGCACTTGATATGAATCATCGCCGATTTCATGCGAAGGCCACTTTCAGAGCTGAGGAAAAGTGGATGTAGTAGGAGTGATCGTGATGAATGGCACGCAGCTGCCCTTCACGTTCAACCCAAGCGATCATGGTTCCACCACAAGTTGTAAGTGTAGCGCTTGAATGAATAAATTAAAGCTGGTTTGTGCTATGCTTAAAAATGGTGCGGGGGTGGGGATTCTGATTAAAAGTATTAGCAAAATTCACAATTTTGTGTTTATTTTACCAATTTCTTACCATATTTATTTGGAGGACTGACCGTTCAATAAAAAAAAAAAACGCCAGCTGAAATCACAAATCACAGTTTTATTGCACATGGCTGACACAATATTAAAGCAATTGCCAGAACATATACATATATATATATACACATGTTGTTGAAATTTATTTTAAATACATAAATAAATAAATACCTTAATAAATACATGTATAAATATATTAAATGCATGTCCTGTCATCAGTGCTACAAATAAGCGGTCCACAAACGTATCCATATGTGCTTTCACATCTTTTGGTCCATTTCCATTAAAATTTCTCGTCTTCTCCCCCTATGATGAAGTTAATTTTCTTCGGTAATCGAAACCAACAAGTACAAGACCATCTAGAAAAGCTGTATAATAGTGTTGACGCAACTGCAGATCGTAAACGCCATACCCTTAACGTGGCAGCTGTTAGCATGTCATCAAACTCATGCGCAAGCATCACATCTTTTCACGGTGTGAAGGAGGATCATTTGCTCGGGATTTTCTCTAAACAGTCATACGTCTTCAATAACTATTCAATGCATAACTATTCAAGTTATGAAGAAATGATTTTTTTGTTTAATTCCGATAAGAAAGTCGTTTCAGTTACTCCGACTTCGATCCTCTTCCGGTTTACTTTCTTCGTTCCATTCCTGAACGATCTCACGTGACTCGTGATGCGTTTCAACGCGCTCGGACTCTTTACCGTTTGAACAGGAAATGTACCAAAAAGGGGGAGGAAAACCTTCTCAAAGCAGTTAACAATCCAGAAAAAGCTAATTAAAAAGCAAGAGGGTGAAAAGCACTTATGAGCACCGTGTTTGCGTCTTTAACTCTGCCTTTGGATGTTGAAGTTTATGTAGCGGTTGGCGGTCCGCTGGCACATTTCCACAGGCAGGTTGTCCTCTTCTGCTGTGCTGATGAACCAGTTGGGGAAGCGTGCCGACATGAGGGTGCTGTTGCTCACCCCCGAGTCCCGCTTATAGAAGAGGAAACGCACGCTCTCGCTCTCTGAGTCGATCCTCGTCAGACTGCTTCCGTCCTCCAGCGACTGAGCGGTGGTGGCGACAAGAAAGATGTCGTTAAAAAATACTTTAAAAATAAACGATAATAACAAAGGAAAGAATTGTAGGTTTACCTCCAAGTGCAGAGTTGGCGTGTCACCATCCTGGTGGCAGGACAGGTAGAGATTCGTGCCCTTGATGCCCAGGGCCACCGGTCGGGCCTCCGTGTTGGGGGACGGGTGCACGTAGGTGGACATGTTCAGGTGCACTGCAAGGACAAGAGAGGACACATTGGGACACGTGCACCAACAACCAATTGGGTACTTTGTTGAGGAAGCAATATTGCATGTCGTCTTAAGAATGGCGAGCAGCGTGGACGTGTGGACGCACCTTTGCGGTGGCTGCTTCCTCCCTGCAGCGTGACGGCGTGCAGCTCCCTGCTGTCTTGGACCAGCACCAAACTCTTCTTCTGGCTGTCGCTCACGCTGCACTGGTACTCGCCCGTCCTGGTGAACTGGTCTCCTGGAGCCGGCAGACCCTCGGGCATGTTTATCACTGAGGGAAAGACAAAGCAGAGCGTCAGGTGTGTCCACTGTGAAGGACACCCAAGCACAAACATGGACTTGCAACCACTTCCACCTCCGAGACACCGGGTGGCGACAAACTCCCAAGTACGTTGAATAATCACTCTCAATGAGTCCGTGAGCTTTGTTTGCTTCGATAAAGTAACTTGCAATACGACGATATTGTCACAATATTTTGCAGTCAATATCATGATACAGTTACGTGATCATCGACATATTCGACGATATCAAAGTAAGCGAAAGACAAACTCGGGCATACAGATACCATACCAGTAAAATCGATTACTTTACCGTAACCGTTTGTCCAAGAAATTTGTGTGTTTGTTTTCACCATCCTTCTTTTCCAAACTTTTAATCTTACTTTGAATCATTGCGTCTTATACTCGGGTCAACACAGTAACCGCACCATATTGATACAACAGCGATGTGATACTCAGCGTATTGGACGATATTCAAGTAAGACAAAGACTAACCCAAGCGTACAAACATAAAATGAATTAGCGTACTGACCCGAATGTAAGACGACCCGTTTCATTTTTTATCAGAGACACTAATTTATCTTTTCTTGTTTGCTAACATGATTAAGTCTTTAGCCTTGATCAATATAAGACGACCAATTTTTTGAGACTTTTTTGCAAGGGAATTTTTTTTTGTCTTATATTCAAGTCGACACGGCAACCTTACTACCACAACACAACCATTATCCGTGTAAGAGTAGGACTAACTCAAGCATACAAATATAAATTCAATCATGATCGCGTTGAGCCGAATATAAGACAACTAAAAAAAAACAAATGTTTTTCGTGTTTGCTTTCATGATGGTGTCTCTACACCAGTCAATGCAAAACAATACGACTTTTTCCGGACTTTACTTTTACAAAAAGAATTCCGTCTTATATTCAAGTCAACAGGGGAACAATACTATCACGATACAAGCTTTATGCAAAAGTTGACGTATTGGACGCTGGCTGGGTAAGAAAAGGACACTTTCAAGCATGCATACGCATATTCAATTCATTACCGTGCTGACCCCAATATAAGACGACGCCTTTTCATGTTTGCTTTTATGATCATGTCTTTAGAGCACTCAATACAAAAACATCAGGCTTTTTCAGACTTTTGTTTTGGGGGGAAAAAATATACCGTCTTATATCGTGGTCAACATGGTAACCATATTAGACCAATGCAGCAACTACGGTGTACAAAAGTCACCACACTGGACAATATCTTTGTAAGAAGAGGACAATCTCAAGCATGCGTGTACCGTATATGTATTCAATTAATTACCCTATTGACCCAAATATAAGACACCTGCTTAAAAAAACATTTAAAAAATCAAAGAGAAGACTGCTCCTTTTTCATGATGATGTTTCTAGACCACTCAACTGACAAGACCATCTGTTTTTTTCAGACTTTTTATCGGGGGGAACACCGTCTTGTATTCGGGTCAACATGGAACCCACACTATGACGATACAACAGTTCCGCAATAGTCAACAATATTGTATGATATCTTAGAAAAGGAGCGACTCAAGCATCCAAATGTAAGCGCCATTCATTACTGTATCGACCCGTATATAAGACGACCGCTCTTTTGGAATCAATAGAAATTGTAATTATAAATAAATATCAATTCTACACTCATTTCATATCAAAGTCTCGTTAGTCTTGACAAAAAAGCGGCATGTCCAATTTGTTGACGTACTCATTTTCTGTGTATTTTCGGGAGTAGAAAAGAAGGGTTTGACTAAAAATGCTCCGCAGTGTTGACGGAGCATCGATGAAAGTCCGACAAAAGCGGACATCATTTTGCCCACATTACTCATTGGCCCCCGGACGTCTTGTGCACAGAACATGACTTCACTGGTATCGACGCCGGAGGTCGGCGTGTGGAAACAGTATCGTGCGAGGAACGATACCGTGGACAGGGACCGGCGGCAAGACGTACCTTCAACAATGTCCTCCATCATGATGTTGAGGAGGTTCTCCTCCGTGAATTCGGTGCTCAGCGCCGTCCTGGCGCGGTTGCCCTTTAACCTCTCCATGGCGACCACCAGGTTGACCACGCGCCTCAAGGTCAGGGGGTGGCGGGAAATCTCCAGGTGCAGCCCGGCGGGCAGCGTGCCGCATCTCATCGTCTCGGCGTCCATCTTTGTTTTTGTCAGAGAAGATCTGCTTTCTGCCTGCGTGTCGACACCCGCCTGCTTTTATACGCCACCCGTACCCGCCCTGCAGGGGATTCCCCCCGCCCCCCTGGCCGCACACACGCAGGAGGTGAGGCAAGACTGTGCACGAGGTCGTTGATGGGATGACGACACGCGGCAGGAAGTCCGTCTCAGCTGGAATTTGCCGTGAGGAGAAACACCGTTGATCTTTCTCTTCGCTGCCGTCGCTTTTTATGTTGGCTCTGAAATACGCCGTTAAAAACGTCCACATGCCGTCTCACAGCAGGGGCGTCCAAAGCGCGGCCCGGGGGCCATTTGCGGCCCGGTCTAAAAATGTCATTTAGTGAGGAAACTTCAAAAAACAACAACAACAGCAGAAGCAAAAATGGAAAAAACAAATAAACGTCCAAATATTAAGAAAAGATTTGTAATCTAGCGAGGAAAACAAAGCCATCATTTCACCAGAATGACAGCGTGAAGCTGAAATATTAAAAATGTTATTATTTTTTAATCAAGTGAAAAACAATGACTAAAGTTGTCATTTTGAAAAACTGCATCACATGGGAATAAAGTCCAACTATTAGGAGAAGAAAATGCACAAGAACAAAGGTGGAATAATTGGAAAATGACACAAAAAAAACAAAAACAACATTTTTACCAGCGTGAGAGACAAAAATAGTTTTCTAATGAGAAAAAAAGTTGCAATTTTATGAGAATAAACTTGTGAAATGAAGAAAAATCCCATTTTAGTAGCAATGTTGAAAAAAGAAAAAGTGCGTTGTTGTTTGAAAAGACACGGAGGGAAGCTGCAGGACGACATGAAAAATAAAGAAGAAACGGGAAAACGCAGCTGGAATTCTGGGGGAATAAATCATTGATATCACTTTGGTATTTGATGGTGAGCACCGTGATATCATTTTGGTATTTGATGGTGAGCAACGTGATATCATTTTGGTATTTGATGATGAGCACCGTGATATCATTTTGGTATTTGATGGTGAGCAGCGTGATATCATTTTGGTATTTGATGATGAGCAGCGTGATATCATTTGGGTATTTGATGGTGAGCAACGTGATATCATTTGGGTATTTGATGGTGAGCACCGTGATATCATTTTGGTATTTGATGGTGAGCAGCGTGATATCATTTTGGTATTTGATGGTGAGCAGCGTGATATCATTTTGGTATTTGATGGTGAGCAGCGTGATGGTGAGCAGCGTGATATCATTTGGGTATTTGATGGTGAGCAGCGTGATATCATTTGGGTATTTGATGGTGAGCAGTGTGATATCATTTTGGTATTTGATGGTGAGCAGCGTGATATCATTTGGGTATTTGATGGTGAGCAGCGTGATATCATTTTGGTATTTGATGGTGAGCAGCGTGATATCATTTGGGTATTTGATGGTGAGCAGCGTGATATCATTTGGGTATTTGATGGTGAGCAGCGTGATATCATTTGGGTATTTGATGGTGAGCAGCGTGATATCATTTGGGTACTTGATGGTGAGCAGCGTGATATCATTTGGGTATCTGATGGTGAGCAGCGTGATATCATTTGGGTATTTGATGGTGAGCAGTGTGATATCATTTGGGTATTTGATGGTGAGCAGCGTGATATCATTTGGGTATTTGATGGTGAGCAGCGTGATATCATTTGGGTATTTGATGGTGAGCAGCGTGATATCATTTTGGTATTTGATGGTGAGCAGCGTGATGGTGAGCAGCGTGATATCATTTGGGTATTTGATGGTGAGCAGCGTGATATCATTTGGGTATTTGATGGTGAGCAGTGTGATATCATTTGGGTATTTGATGGTGAGCAGCGTGATATCATTTTGGTATTTGATGGTGAGCAGCGTGATATCATTTGGGTATTTGATGGTGAGCAGCGTGATATCATTTGGGTATTTGATGGTGAGCAGCGTGATATCATTTGGGTATTTGATGGTGAGCAGCGTGATATCATTTGGGTATTTGATGGTGAGCAGCGTGATATCATTTGGGTATTTGATGGTGAGCAGCGTGATATCATTTGGGTATTTGATGGTGAGCAGCGTGATATCATTTGGGTATTTGATGGTGAGCAGCGTGATATCATTTGGGTATTTGATGGTGAGCAGCGTGATATCATTTGGGTATTTGATGGTGAGCAGCGTGATATCATTTGGGTACTTGATGGTGAGCAGCGTGATATCATTTGGGTATTTGATGGTGAGCAGCGTGATATCATTTGGGTATTTGATGGTGAGCAGCGTGATATCATTTTGGTATTTGATGGTGAGCAGCGTGATGGTGAGCAGCGTGATATCATTTGGGTATTTGATGGTGAGCAGCGTGATATCATTTGGGTATTTGATGGTGAGCAGCGTGATATCATTTGGGTATTTGATGGTGAGCAGCGTGATATCATTTTGGTATTTGATGGTGAGCAGCGTGATGGTGAGCAGCGTGATATCATTTGGGTATTTGATGGTGAGCAGCGTGATATCATTTGGGTATTTGATGGTGAGCAGCGTGATATCATTTGGGTATTTGATGGTGAGCAGCGTGATATCATTTGGGTATTTGATGGTGAGCAGCGTGATATCATTTGGGTATTTGATGGTGAGCAGCGTGATATCATTTGGGTATTTGATGGTGAGCAGCGTGATATCATTTGGGTATTTGATGGTGAGCAGCGTGATATCATTTGGGTATTTGATGGTGAGCAGCGTGATATCATTTGGGTATTTGATGGTGAGCAGTATTTCCAGTACAATTACACACGCTTTCAACACTTTATGACGTATTTGCCAAAATCCAACCAGAATACACAAGATGAAATTGGCCCAAACTCGTAAAATGCCACTTTTGGCAAGTCTCAGTATGCGTGGATTATTTATGGTATTATTTTTAAATTTTAGAATTAGGATTATTAGCACTGTTATTATCGAAACATATGATTTAGTGAAAAAAACAAGCCCAACGGTGCCTTTGGCAAGTCCACATGTCGTATGTGTGCCGACTTATGATATTATTTGTGTGTAAAAATCTTGAAAAAACATAAAAATACACACAGATACATAAACAGATAGACGGGGGTATATGGAAGGTGTGAAAAAATGTTGCCCCCCCCCCCTTCCGGATTTCTTCTTTTTTTGCGTGCTTGTCACACTTCAATGTTTCAGACCATCAAGCAAATGTAAACATTAGTCAATCACAACGCAAGTCAACACAAAATGCACTTTTTAAATGAAACCTTTGATGGCCCTGTGGGAAAAAGTGAAAAGAAAAAGAACATCATAGCAACAGTAAAATATGGTGGTGGAAGTGTGATGGTCTTCAGGACCTGGAAGACTTGCTGTGATAAATGGAAGCATGAATTGTGCTGAAGGAGAATGTCCGGCCATCTGTTGGTGACCTCAAGCTGAAAGCAACTTGGGTTCTGCAGCAGGACAATGATCCAAAACACACCAGCAAGTCCACCTCTGAATGGCTGAAGACTTTGGAGTGGCCTAGTCCAAGTCCTGACCTGAATCCTATTGAGATGCTGTGGCGTGACCTTAACAGTTGTGTTGTGATTGACTAATATTTCCATTTGTTTTTCTGATCTGAAACATCGAAGTGTGACAAACAAGCACGAAAAGAAGAACTTAAAAAGACATTTCCACAGCATTTGATCCACAGGCACCGATTCTCCGGATGTCTTCAAATAAACCAGATTTCAAACATTTTGTGTACATTTCAAAGTTTTCTGATGGCCACAGTTTAACCCTGGAAATGTTTTCAAAGTGAAACATCCTGGAGGTTCCCGCCTAGCATAAATAGCATTGAATGAATCCGCCACTTCCTCATAGCAGGAGCGGAGTTTTGCTTTGATGTCAGTCAAAGTTCTGTCTTACCTCACAGGACGTGTTTGATTGCGCGGCGTTGCGTAACAGCGGCCGTGTTTGCGATTTCATCACATCCCTGGTTTGCCAGCGTGCACGCATCACCTGCAAGCAGGAAGTGGTGACTCGTGGCTTTTTTCCTGCAACGGGAAGACTTTTATTGACTCGGCTCCACGTTTCACGATGCTTTTCGTTCAATAGCGACACAAGATACCAGAACCCCAGCTATTTTTTGTAATGGTTCACACAAACTCTAACGTAGTTGTTCACTGATCCAAAAGGTGGTGGTTCACCGTCGCAGAATTCTAGTCCAATTGTTGTTGCATCTTCTGAGGCGGTCAGTCAAACAAGCTATGCATGCTAACCAATTCCATGTTAGCATTGTCAATTACGCTCGTTAGCATCTTAGCATTTAAGCCATTTTCATAGGTATACACTTGATGAAGACTAGGCACTAGCAGGCTAGGTTTTAGCATGCCAACAGTTCGCATGTTAATTTCTAACATGCTAACATTAGCATGTTTGCTCTTTTATTTTTTTCAAAGAAACATACTTACATAGACTCTTAGTGTTTTCATGTTTAATGTTGGCATGTTAACATTAGCATGTTAGCCTTTTGGCTATTTTCAAAAGGGATAAACTTACATAGACGATAGTGTTTTCATGTTCAGTGTTAGCATGCTAACAGTTATCATGTTGGCATTGCTACTATGTTGAGGTTAGCATTTAAACATACACGTCTTTACATAAAGACACTTGACACTATCAAAACAGGTGTTAACGTGCTCACAGTTAGCATGCTAGCCGCAGCATTTCAGTCTGGCGTCGGCTCGTCAGGGTTTGGGCGTGGGATTCGACAGCGAGTGCGGCATTGCAGTTCGGCGCCAGCATTCACACGCAATTTCTCCCGAAATGGCACATTTGTAGTTTGGATAATGTTTCGCACGAGACGGGTGCCAAGGTTTAATGCAGTTGTTCGCCATCATGCCAGACGGAATTATCTGTTCACCCTCACAGAATTCCAGCGTGGCGTGTTGTTTAAAGGCTACACGAGCAAGAACGCCATCTATTTTTGGTGATGGGGTCACACATCACGGAAGGAAGAGGAGCTTTAATGTAGTTGTTCACTGTCACGCCTTACAAAAACAGCTGCAGTCGAACGTAGCTGTGATCGTTTGGCGTCGTGTTCCAAAGTTACACAAGCGAGGAGCCGACTGGTGTCTGCTGCTGATGGCTGCCGAGTCTGCTTTTTTTTTTATTGTTATCGCTCGTTCGTGTCTCAACTGGTCGGGTCTAGAAAATTCCCGGTGATGCAACACTCCCGCAGCGAAGGAAGGAGTTTCACTTCCTGCCCTGCGAGTCGCCCTACGCACGTCCCGCCCTAACAAGCCCAGTCGTTATCTTCTTTTATGGTGACAGCGCCCCCTCCCTTCCCGTCCACACCACGTGAATTCCTTCCACGACGCCACGCGACGACGCCCGCTCGTAAAAAGTCAAGACCAATAAACCTCCTGTTTGACTGACACATGGCCACAGACGTTCTTTCCTGCGCTCGCTAAAATGGCCGACTACAAAAATACTAAAAAAGCCTTGAATCGGATCTGAAGTCAATGTTTCTTGAACTTTGAACTTTTACCGAGTGGGAAAAGTGGTGTATTTCATCTGCAGCACCATGTCGTGTTCACCCTGAATGTAAGACGCTAATTATCCCCTCTCAAAACAAAGCAAAACAGTAAAATGATGGCTTTTTTGTAGCAATATTATAAACCAGAAACATTTCAGCAGAAATTTGTAACGGGTCTGCCTGTTCCTTACCTCTGGCCCGCCGTTAGCATCCAGCGCTGTAGCGTGATCGTACGGCTTTTTGCTCCCTCAAAAAACAAACAAACTAAAGCCTGTAAAATGATGTCCTTTTTGTGGTGACGTTATCAACTGGAACAATTTCTGCTGAAAGTCGGAACGAGCCTGCCTGTTGCTTACCTCTGGCCCGGCGTTGCTTTCTTGCAGGTTGCTAGCAAAAGGTGCTATAACGTCACTGGATGACTTTTTGCCCCCTCCAAAAATACCTGAGTAAAATTACGTCTTTTTTTGGTAATAATATTATAAATTAGAAACATTTACGCTGAAATTTGTAACGGGTCTGCGTAACGCTTACCTCTGGCCCGGCGTTGTAACCTTGCTGGGTGCTAGCATCCGGAGACATAACGTGATCGTATGGCTTTTTGCCCCCTCAAAAAAAATCAGTAAAATGATGGCTTATTTGTAGTAATATTATAAATGAGAAAAATGCCCACAGAAATTTGGAAAGGCCCCGCCTGTCGCTCAACTCCGGCACTCGCGGGTTGCTAGCGTCTGGCGCTATAACGTGTTAGCTATAACGTGTTGGGGTTCTTCGCCCAAGTCGCCCCGAACGAACTGCGTGAGAACGAGACAGAAGAATGGCAAGGATAGGATCACGGTGGGCTGCTGCACTTTGCTTTGCAGGCCCACATTTGGACCTTTTTCCCGCCACATTAAGCCCAAAAGCAAAGAAAAGCAGCACTCGCGTTTCGTCGTAGAGAAATAGACCTCCAATTTATTCAGAACAACATTCATCATCATCAAGAAATTATAAAACACTATTTACACCTTTCCTGGGGGGTTTGTCTTTAGACGGGAACGTCGGGAACGAAGGAGAATTCCCGCTGCCGCATCAGAAACGACCGCCGCCGCCGCGACGAACAAAAACAACAAGAAAAAAACTAGAAGACAGTCGCTGACAAACGATCATCATCAACAGTGTTGGTTGTTGTTGTTGTTGTTTTGAGGTACAAAAACATCACAGGCACTCACAACAAAACCCCCGAAAAGTCCCATTTTGATTCCATTCATTCAGAGCAGGCCTCAAAATTACAGACAGTGAAGGCAACACAATGATGATTACTAAGGGAACAAAAAAGTTTTGTTTTAAAGAGTGATGAAATCCTGGAGAGTATTTTTATTTCTTGATTGCAACATCAAAACGTTGGCATTTTTGTGGCTTTTTTTGTCTTTTTCGGGTGCGGTAAAGAGGAACACTGCTTTCCTTTCCTTTGTTCATCAAGTGCAAAAAAGTCGTAGTATTACCTTTGTCCCGCCCCCCCCACATGCCCAAGGCCAAAGGGCACATAAAAAAAGTTGTACATTTAGGAGAATAAAGTCGTAGATTTACGACTTTATTCTCCTAAATGTATAAAAACGTGTTTTAATTGCGAGAATAAAGTGGTCATATTACGCTTCAGAGGGAAATTATGCTTCAGGCAAGCTTCTGTTTACAAGGTGGCAGCAAAACAGAGCAGTTAGATTAGCATGGCTAGCTAGCCCTTCTCACGTCCGCCTTCCTCGCCCCGCCCCCTGCACATGCCCAAGGCCAAAGGTCACATAAGTCCCCCCCTTTCATAGCTGTCTCAGGCCATGCCTGTTACGACAGAGTATTAAAATAATCTGCGATTTCGAGAACAAAGTAAATTTATGACAATAAAGTCGTAAATGTACGAGAAAAAAGGTGGAACTTTATGTTCCAGGCATGGCCTGAGACAGCCGTGACAAAGGGGGGACAATGTGACCTTTGGCCTCGGGCGTGTGGGGGGGCGGGGCGAGGAAGGCGGACGTGAGAAGGGCTAGCTAGCCATGCTAATCTAACTGCTGTGTTTTGCTGCCACCTTGTAAATGGAAGCTTGCCTGAAGCAAGAGGACAGTTTCCTTGTTTCCTTCCTTCCTCTATTTTCACCCAAAATACGACCACTTTATTCTTTTTTCTTGTACATTTACGACTTTATTCTCGAAATCTGAGATTTTGAAATTTGTGTGGTTTTTACGTGGCCCTAATACTCCCACCCGTTAGCAGCGCCTGCTGAAAGGTTTGGAAGGCAGCTTCCGGGTGCGCCGCGTGAGACCTGCAATACCGAAACAGCCCAAATGAAACGACGTCGTCCTACGACTCTTTGGCAAAAAAACTAACTTTATGTCGCAGGCGTTGCCTGAGACAGCCATGAAAAGGGGGGGCTGTATTGTAAATGTACTGCAATGTAGCAACCGGTGTGCCCGTAGCAATATAGCAGTCATGTGAGCGCAAGGTCAGCCAGTTAGTGCGTACTTACTTAACAATATACTACGCCTGGATACCTCGGCTAAGTAGCATTTTACAGTCGTCCCTCGTTTATCGCTGTTCATTGGTAAAAGTAGGGATCACTATTAATAAACTGAATATTTTTGTAGCTGGAGCCTTGAAAACCTCTTCATAACCTTCTAAATATGTTTTTTTTAACATTAGAGCCCTCTAAACGTGAAATAACACCCCTATAGTCACTTTTACACGGCGATTACCCAAAATAGGAGATCTAACATGAGAAAATGAGACATAGAACACCCATTTATGACCTTCTAAATACGGTTTCTAACATCATTGGAGCCCTGAAGACATGAAGTAAGATCACTGTAGTGACCTTTACGCTCCGCGTATCCTAGTTTACGCCGTAATGTGTGGCCTACGGGATCACTGCATGGACGTAAGAGACGGCCGCCGCTTTAAGCACAGCATGCTACCGAGCTAACGAATTAGCCTCCAATTGATTCATGGTACATTTCCGAAAGTGTTTCCAACGGAGTGGGGAGGAAGGGCAAAGCAATCTTCCACACGGAATGGGAGGAGGGCGTGTCACGCCACGGCCGACTCCGTGCAGTGTGAAGCTAACGCCTCATCAGCGACCACTATGCTAGTACGACCTGTCCTTCAGTATGCTTTGAGTGGTAGCGGGCCACAGTCCCTCATTCACTGAAGGCGACGTAGCGAGGGCAGACTGTATGTTAGCGACCTACGAGCATCTATTGATACTGATCCACTGATACTGGTAGTGCAGGAGTTATTGGCCAACTATCGGTATCAGCGATACTAAGCTCCAGGTATCGTATTGGTAAGAGTAAAAATGTAATGGTGTCTTCCTATTGCGATAATATTCAACGTTAGCGGTACAGTTGTCCCTCGTTTATCACGGTTAATTGGTTCCAGATCGCGAAGTGGGATCCAATATCAATAAAGGGAATATTTTGGTAGTAACGGCATAGAAAACCTGTTTACCATCTTCTAAATTGTTTTTTTTGTCATGATTAGAGCCCTCGGGACGTGAAATAACACCCCTACAGCCACCTTCACATTGGTATTACCCACTAGAGTGGCTCTCATCAGAGAAGATGACGTATTAGACAGAAACAAGCGGACTTCCTGCAGCGGCGATGGTTCATCAGTGCGTCGCCATGGCGGCTTCAATAAATAAACACATGAAACGAGACATTTAAGAGGTAAATTGAACTCCTGTTTGCGTGTCACAGTAAATGTGTTCCCACGGGACCTCATGACGAGTCTAGTGCCCGTCTCACCCAACAGTCAGTGACACCATGTGGCCAGAGTAGAACACTACATTCTCAATTGCAACGCTTCTTCCGCCTTGCACTTCAGTTCATTTGGCCATTTTTAAAAACGAATAACAGACCGTATTCAAGCAGAAAACAGCCATCATTGATGGATGAATGTTTGCCAAAGCGAGATAGCGTGAGGGAGCTGCGACGTAGCGAGGGACGACTGTTATATTCCATGTCTCCATATGAGGCAAGAACGCCTTTAACGCGGTGTCTCGGTGGGTGCTGCTGTTTTGGTGGGCAACAGAGTGCAACTGCTCTCAGCAGTTGATTTTTTGAAATAACATGGGTGGCGCCCCTACAGGCTGTGGGCAAACGGCTTTGGAAGACATGTTAGCATACATGTAGTCCAGATATCCTCAAAGGTTTAGCATTCGCAGACAATTCGTTGGAGACGTTTGGGTCCCACAACAGTACCCCTCCCTGAGGAAATGTAGGCATTCACAAAGCCAGACTACGACTGCGGGTGAAGGGGTTGTAAATGTACCATTCATTCATTCATTCATTCATTCATTCAGTCCCTTTGACGCAACAAAAAGCAACGCTGGAGTCAGCGTTAAAACCATCCAACAAGTCATCAAACGAGTCATTCACAGTAAACCGGAGTGGCGCAAATCTACAACCCTAAAAATCCCACAATGCCCTGTGAGCAGACCCCCCCCCCCCAAAAACAA
Source organism: Dunckerocampus dactyliophorus (assembly GCF_027744805.1). Taxonomy (NCBI): domain Eukaryota; kingdom Metazoa; phylum Chordata; class Actinopteri; order Syngnathiformes; family Syngnathidae; genus Dunckerocampus; species Dunckerocampus dactyliophorus. The sequence goes on from NC_072822.1 coordinate 1,569,761, forward strand.
AAAGTTGCCTGTGAATGAAAAACAAAAGCAGTCCAGCAGCAGCCTTCTTCTGTGGTCAGCTATGATTACCGTGAGTATTATTTCCAGGAATTACACTTGCAAGCAAAGGAAGGGAGCACAAGGCAGTCGTTGACATCGTGCGAGTTTCTGGCTTCCTTTGGGAAGTTACAGTCAAACCCAAAAGCCGGAGTGTCTGCGCTTGTCTCACATTTCAACCACCCAAGCGCCCCCACCGAAAACTAAAAAAAACAAAACATAAAAATAAAATCCCGCGTCGCCCTCACCTGTGGACGCTAAAAAAGTGTTTTCAAAAGCACTGGCGAGGCCACACTGAAGGCAAAAGACAAAAGCTAACAAAAGGACGCAATATTGCAAGAATAAATGTGACACATGGCCGCAATAAAGTGGCAATTTTACGAGAACGAAGTCACGGCGGGAATGAAGTTGAGACTAGAACGACGTGGTTGTCATTTTACGAGAACAACGATGAAATGTTACGTCCGAGTAAGAATAACATGCTGATACCGCCAGGAGTTAACGGGAATCACGTTGAAATATTCCGCAAAGGAAGTTACGCCGTTCTATTGCACAAGAAATAAATAAAAATAAAAATAAATGCTAAACGCTGAGAATAAAGTCGCGATTTCACCAGGGAAAAGTTGTCACTTTACGCAAATAAAGTCCTAAGAATAAGATGCTAACGTCACTGAGGGGGGAACATGTCGTCATTTCACGAGTTTCAGGTCATTTCGGGAAAATAAAGTAACCGCAAGCACAAATGAGAAATATTACAAAAATAACCCTGCAACTTTACGAAATTAGGAAAAAAAGTTGTGATTCTTGAAGTTGTAATATTCCGGGAATGAAGTCATTTTAGGAGAATGACGTCCAAATAGGAATAAGATGCTAACATTGCAATTAGGTTGAAATATTACGCAAAGGACGACGAAAAAGTTGTCATTTTACACTGTACTACTACGCCGACAGTCAATGCAAAAATATTGCCAATAAAGTTGCAATTTTACGAGGGAAAAGTAATTTTACGCAAATAAAGTTATTACAGGATTGAAGTTGAGATAAGAATAAGATCGGAATATCACGGGGGGGGGGGGGGGGGGGGGGGGGGGGGGGGTAGTCATTTAATAAGTTAAAATAATCGTAATTTCGTGAAAATAAAGTAACCGCAGGCACAAATGAGAAATATCCCGAAAATAACCTTGCAACTTTACGACTTAGGAAAAAGGTTGTGATTCTCTAAGCTGAAATATTCCGGGAATGAAGTCATTTTAGGAGAATGACGTCCAAATGGGAAAAGGATGCTAACATTGCAATTAGGTTGAAATATTACAGAAAGGACGCTGCAATTTCACGCCAAAAAAGTTTTCATTCACGCCGCACTATTGCCAGAATAAAGTGTGAGAATAAATGCGAAATATTGCGATTTTACGAGGACAAAGTTGTAATTTTACGCAAATAATGTCAAAACAGGAATGAACTTGAGATGAGAATCAGATCCGCGATTTCGATTTTGCAGCGGGGAAAGTAGTCATTTCATGAGTGTAAAGTTGAAATAAGTTGTCGTAATTTGGTGAAAATAAAGTAACCGCAAGCACAAACGCAAAATATCACGAAAATAACATTGCAACTTTACAAATTAGGAAAAAAGTTCTCATTCTACAAGTTGAACAATTACGGGAATGAAGTCATTTTAGGAGACGTCCAAGTAAGAATAAGATGCTAACATTCCAAGGAGGTAACAAGAATTACGTTGAAATATCACGGGAAGGAAGTCGCAATTTTACGACGGAGAAGTTGTCATTTTGCGTCGTGCGATTGCCAGAATAAAGTGTGAGAACAAATGCAAACCACTGAGAATAAAGTTGCAATTCTCCGAGGGATACGTGGCGGTTTTAGGGGAATAACGTCACTGGAGGAATAAAGTTGCGATAAATAAGATCCTCCTACGGCAACGGAGCGTACTCATTTCATGAGCGGAAAGTTGAAATATTTTCGTACAAATGTGAAATAATGCGAAAATTCACATCTAACGGAAATTACGTTAAAATGTTACAAAAAGAAAGTTGTCATTTTAGGCCGTGCTACTGCGAGAATAAATGCGAAATGTTGAGAAAACGTAACGTAAGGAGCGTAACGCCGGTTCCTTATTTTAGCTACTCGTGTGCGCTGAGTTGAAATATTACAGCAAAGTCCTCATTTTGCGAGGAAAAGGCTGAACTAAGAATGAGGTGCGACTATAGCGGGGAGCGAAGTATTCATTCACGAGGATTAGTTGAAATCAAGTCTTTTTTAACGAGAATGAAGAACGCAATAATAAATGTCAAATGTTACGTGCGCGCATTTGTCATTTTTATGAGGAAAAAGTTGAAGAAAAAAAGACGCTAATGTTAAGCGGAAAACAACATAATTTAACGTTACGAGAATAAACTTTTGCAGGAAAGTCGACTTTTCCTAACGTCTTTCTCGTAACATTGTGACTTTTTCATCTAAAAATTACGACTTTCCGTTCAGTATGCATTTTTTCTTGCAATGTTACCACTAACAACGTTTTTTTTCCATAACCCGCCCCAGTGTGGCCCCGTGATCCTCGCACGAAATAAATAAATAAAGTTTGCGATCAGTTAAAGCGAAGTTTCTCTGTTTTGGTTCCTGTGACGCGACCCACCCAAACGCTACATTCATCATCGCACTGATTGTCGCCAACAACAAATCTCTACGGAATATCCGATTCCTTTGATTGGACTCCAGCTGTGTGGACGAGGTGGGGGGGTTGGGCGGGGCAGGCGGACAACACGAAGCCACGCACACGAGGGTATGGGAAGAGGGGGCGGAGTCTCCCTGAGTCTCGTCGTTCGGGAAAGTGAAGAGGCGCCATGACGTGCAAGAGGGGGAGGTTCTGAGGGGGCGGGAACGGGAAGGAGCTTAGTGGTCCAATCACAAACAGGGAACCAACGATAACATGAAGGCGGGCTTTGTGCACTTGGGCGTGTCACACATACGCACACAAACAGACTCCTCCCCTCCCCGCCAAACATCCAATCATAGCAGTGCATGCGTGCAAACGTGCGCGGGTCAGGGCGGGGTGACGGTTGGGGTGCGGGTGGGGGGCGGCACCCTACACGCTGTTCTCCAGCTGGCCGTGGTGGTTGGCGGCGTGCGGCGAGTTCTGCTCGTTGAGCAGCAGCAGCGTGGTCTCGTCGGGCCCGTTCTCCGTGGGGGCGGGGTCCGCGCCCAGGTCGGCGAGGGTGTTGTTGGAGGGCATGGTCAACGCCACGCGGGCCAGCTGGTGGACGCTCTCGGGCGACTGCGGCGTGCTGTCCAGGCGGGACGCCATCAGGCCGTTCTGGTACTGCGAGCGCGTGATCTGAAGATGCGACATGTCAGCGTGTCAGTCACTCCCCTTCACAGCGTTACCTCCGCCAAGGCTCAGCAACAACCAATACTTGTGTTTTTGAAGACCTTCGGCAAAAACGCTGGTCAAAGATCCTGAATATAACAGGAGCACTCTGCTGTTTTTAGGAATGCACTGCAAAAACTCTAGGCTCTGTTGTTTTTAATGATGTAATACAACAACACGAGTCAATGATTCCTGGATGACCAGAATGCACTGCTGTTTTTGAGGACCTGCTACAGAAACACTAGTCAAAAACTGCTGGTTTTGAAACCCTACCAACTTACTGAAAAAAAAAAGCAAGCCAAAGATCCTCAACATGACAGCTGCGCTCTGCTGTTTTTAAGGACCTACTGACAAAAAAAAAAAAAACACAAGTCAAAGATCTTCTATGTGACAGGAGCGCTCAGCTGGTTTTAGGACCTACGGCAAAAATGCTAGTCAAAGATCCTCCTCTATATGACAAGAGCGCGCTGCTGTTTTTGAGAACCTAGTGCAAAAAACACTTGTTAAAGATCCTTTAAATGACAGGAGTGCTCTGCTGTTTTTGAGGTCTTACTGGGAAAAAAAAACACAAGTCAAAGATCCTCTACATCAAAGATCTCGTATGACAGGAGTGCTGTGCTGGTTTTAGGAGCTACTGCAAAAACGCTAGTCAAAGATCGTCTATGTGACAAGAGCTCTCTGCTGTTTTTAAGACGCACTAGCCAAAGATGGGCTTTACAGTCCGCTAGCATCGGGACCAACTGGGGGCAGCGCCCACCAGATCCAGCAGACGGAGCTGCGGCCCCACTTTGTAACGTGCTTTACCGCCACCTGCAGGACTGGAGAGGAACAGCATCGCCCTTTGTGATTTTTGCGATCAAGAGTATTGGATTCCCGGCCTTGGCGGAGGTCCGCCCCTGGGCGTCCCAAGTGTGACGTACCTTGACGAACTGCAGGTCCGTGAGGGCGCGCACGTAGAAGTCGGGCGTGTACTGCTGCGATGGAAGGCTGCAGTTGAGCTGACTGTTGCTGCCGCCGACCGACAGCGACTCGGTGCGGTCGGCGCCGCTCAGCGAGGACGTGCGGTTCAGGCCGCTGATGTGGGACGGCGAGCGGAACTCTGCAGGCGTGCACGCAAGAACAACACAGAGCAGAGAGGTGATGTTGTCAGGGTGTGGCTTGATAGAAGACAAATAAAGTTGTGGAGCGTAAGAGGACACGTGACGTGGACGCTGCTGCTCCCGTCACACAAGCAGCAGCGATGCAATGATTGTGCTATGTGACACTTTCATGCACCACGACGCTCAGTCAGCTTCTAAACACACCAAATGCAAATACTTTCATCCGCAGAATGACATGTCACCCACCGCCTTCTGATCAAAATGGTCGGGGGGGGGGGGGGGGGGGGGGGGGGGGGGGGGGGGGGGTGTTAAATCCTGCCCCCCCAAAAACCCAAATGAAAAGTCATGCGTTTCAATGAGCATTCAAGATCATCGTGAAAAAAAGCACCTTCTAAATTATTTTGAAATACAAATATTCTGTTAATAAAAGTAAATTTAAAAATGCACAAACACTTTTAATTTTTTACAGAAAACGGACATAAAATATGGTTGTACTAAATAATACATTTATGGTCGATATTCTCTATTCTTATTTAAATATTTTATTTACAAATTAACATTAAAGGGCATTTGACTGCATGAGAGTTACTTTATATTATTAAATGAAATATTTATTAAATAAAAGGAAATTAAGTATTTAATATAATTCATATAATTATTACAATGACATAATATAATTTACTGTAATATTTGATTTAAATGAAGAAACAAACATATGAAAACATGATTACTTAAAATGTTAGTGGAAAAAACCCAAACCCAACCCGTTTGTACTCAATAACACACTTAGATTCTAGATATTTTTTACATTTTATTTATTAAGATTTTACTATCAAATTATCTTTGAGGGCGTTTAACTGCAGGACACTTATTTATATTATGAAATCAATTTGATACATTAAAGAGAAAATAAATTGACAGAAGAAATACAAGAATAAAACAGGATTCATATCAATGTAGCTGACTTTTTTTTAAATGACATTATAAAACATATATTACACACATTTCTAAATATAATCATTTAGAATTATTTTATTGCTTTTAAAAAATAAATCCAAATAAAAATAACATTTAAGACATGAACGCTATTAACATTGGTATAAAAAGAATATAAAAAAATCTAAAACATATAAATAATATAATACTACATGTAATATTAGAACTGTGTGTTATGTCCGTCTGCACGCATATTCACAGACTGAAAGACAGTTTTTCTGAAAATGCCGCATGAGCTGAAAATAGGGCGAACTCCATTAAATCAGTAAAAACACCAACAGGTAGCCCTTCAGTCGTCTAAAATAAAACAAAAATTTCCATTGCTTTTCTTTGCTGTGTCACACATTTAGTCATACACATTTCTTCACACCTCTTTTTTTTTTTTTTTTTTAAATGATGACTTTGGTTATTTTCCACCCCCCGTGACTAACAAGCGCCATCCAACTATTGGTTTTTGTAATTGTGGGCATGCTGATGCATCCCAAGAAGCGCACACACCAACACACACGCACGCGCGCACACACACACACACACACAGGCGCGCACACTGAGGCTGTTGTGTTATTACCGGTCAGCGTGAGTCTTCCAGCAGGGGGCCTCAGTGAGTCATAGGAAACAGTTTTACCTGGACACGTCAACTTGAACGTTAGCCAATGAAAAGTGTCGACATTGCCAGTTAGTGGTTAGGAGTTGTCTGATGTACGTTGGAATGGAACGTATTAGCATCCAGTAGGTGACTTTTCAATGCTGTGCTTGCGTCTTTAAGCCTAAAAAAAAGCTTTCCTGGAATAAAGTTGACCAACCAAGAAGGAATCCTAGCAGTTTCAGCATTTCTTGGTTGAACTCAATCGAACTGAAACCAAATGGGGGATTTTTTTTACATTTTGATTTCATTCTTGTAAAATTTTTGCTGTTTTTTCCCCCTATTTTCTAACTATTTCAAATGTTTAACGTTTTTTTCTAAATGATCTTCTTGTAGTTATAAATTTATTCCCATCACATTTTCACTTACTAATTTTCCAAAACATTACAACTTTATTTATTGTTTTGTTTTTCATAATATTGCGACTTTAAAAAATAACAATTTGTCTGTAATGTTTCAACTTTATGCTCCTAAAATGACGTAACTCTCATAAAATGAAGTTTTCTTGTTCGATTACACTATTTTGCTCTTAAGGTTTTGCCTTCATTCTTGTAAAATGACTGTTGATTTTTTTTATTTTTGCTGCTGTTGTTTTTTTTTCTTGTTAAATTATATTTTTAGAGTGTGCTTCAGGTCGATAAAAAGACATCCGGAGGCTGCAAATGGCACTTTGGCCTCCCCTGCTCACCAACTGTCCATCACTTGTTGGCTCCACTGTAGAGCGAAGAGAGGGTCACTTTTGAAGTGGCAGGTTTTTTTTTTTAATGGTGTCATGAAAGAAAACCCTCTTTCCCCAGGCTTTGCTACACATCTTAAAATGATGGTCAGAGCTTTGTCAACTGTCAGCCGTGTGGGAGCTGTATGTTTGACCATGCTGTTTCTCTTCAGCGGATATGCTAACCTAGCATGATGTTGGTGCTGAAATGCGGGTGTGATGTTAGCACTGTGCTAACGTTGGCTACGTTGGACAAGTGCATATTAGCAAACCTATTAGCATTAAGGCTACAGACACACAAAACAGCATGTTCCCAGTCGGATTTACTAAAACCACTTCTAAACTGTCAAGCACCAGAGCCAGGCAAAATTGGTGAAAAATACTACCTTGCCGACATTTTCTCTAATTAAGCTGTTTTACATTGTGGTGAAAAGTTTCCTACTGGATGCGGGGGAGCAACCGCCAGGTCCACCTGACACGTTTTCAGCGAGTTAGTGTGCTAAAGCTACCGTGAGTGCAATGCTGAGGCTTCATGAATAACACAGACCTTCAGGATGACTCTAATTCACATCTAAAATGTTGCTACGTCATCAGCTCAGGCGGGTTAACGTTAGTGTGGATAATTCAGACAATGTGGAGAGAAAAGGAAAACCAAAAAAGGACACGTGATTAAGTGGACTTGCTACCATCAGGATCCTAGTGTTTTATGCTCGGCGTACACGTGACTAACGTGACGAGACATCTAGGGGGTGGAACGGTGCGCAGACAAAAAATCCTATTCTGAATCCATGTACCGTTAAGCCTGGATTATGCTCCTGCGTCGTCACGACGCCTCGATCCTTCTCCAGCTCTCAGTGCAACTCTCTCTTGGAACGCTACAGGTGCTGTTTTCCGGAGAGTCAACACAGTCAGCGGCTATGGTGCTCGTCAATGGTTTATTAGCTTGTTAGCTTCCTTTGTAGCGCGCGAACACGACAACTGAAGGGAGGTTGAGTGTGGAGCTGGGACCAACACAACACTTATTGCAAATGTTCATTCGAATTGGAGGACAAGGCATTTGCGAAGGTGGGCGAGTCATGTACACGGTAATATACCATACATAAGAAGATACATAACATAAATATCTAAAAATCAACCTATATATTTAAATGAAGTGAAATAAACATATATAAATATATACCGTGAATTCCGGGGTACGAGCCTCTCCTTTTTTCTAAAACTTTGAACCCTGCGGCTTATACAGCGGTGCGGTGGCTAAATTCTGATCTCGTGACATCTCCTTTACTCCAGAACTACTACCAATTGTTTAAAAACTGTGCTGCTCGTGGGTCAGTGAGGTAACGGTAGTTCCTTCTTTGGCAGCTATCAGTGCGTTCACAACAAGCTTGTCAAAATCGCAGGAGGTCATTAGGTAGAACCGGGTAACAACAAAACAGTCTGACTCACGGTGGCATCTTACTTACAACACTAAATTCATCACACGGCAACTTAACACTCAAAAGGTGTACCTGACAAATTTACAAACATGCACCAATATGAGTTTGAAATGTAAAAAGACTCTTTCAAAGTTTTCCCATAATGCATTGCGTCTGAGCAACGCATTAATTGGGGCGCTGCAATAACGTCAGCCTCCCTCTGGGCTCTGAGCCATCAGGCTCCCTCTGGTGGACGGAGACAGCATTGCAGTGCCATCCAGCACTTTCTATGCTGCTGTCCTCCAAGGACCTGCTTTTCTGGCAGTGATGCATTACGGGCAGACGTTAAAATAGCTGCTGTTTGTTATTTTAAACTCATGTTGGTACTTGTAATGTATATTTCCTAGCTACCTTTTCAGTGTTAGGTTGCTGTGCGATGAGTTTGGCGTTCTTTGTAAGATGACACCGTCAGTCAGACTGTTATACTGAGCACTGACCTCCTGCAATTTCCAATGGGTTGACGAGCTCATCATGACAAAGAGCTGACTGGTCTATGCCATTTTATGGCGTGGACACGTGCGGCTTATACACCGCTGCGGCTTACATTTGTACAAATCTGTTTTTTTCTCTAAATTTAGTGGGTGCGGCTTAAACACCAGAATTGACGGTATATACAGTATATATGATACATTGATGGTATATACAGTATAATACATATCAATTATCTAATATACCATAACAACAAACCGACCAATCACAGCCTTTACGGACAGAGTCGGCGCAACGGATACCACGCTACGCAGGAATGGCCTCGACGCGGCAGCGTAATCCAGGCGTTACACCCCGTAGACACATCCGACACTCTGCTTGCTATTCTTACCAACGCAGGGTTTCCCAAACTTTGCCCGACTCAAGGCCCCAACTTTCCCCTGGTGAGACATAGCGCACATATCAAGGCATCGTATGACGTACCCGCCACGCCACAGCTTGGCAAACCCTGCTTTGGTGTTCACGCCTTCACCTGTGATGATTGTGTGAGCTCTCTAAACTACAATCAACATCCAGGACCAGCTACCCCGCAACCCCCCCATCCCTCTGGTGTTATTAAAAGACCCAGACATGCCGGAGGTTACCTGGCAACCGAGAGAACAGAGAAAACCTCTTAAAGGAGACGAGGCGAGGACGGGGTGCGGCCACTGAGAGGAGAGAGAGTGTAAAAAGGTGACCCCCATGGGACAGGACAGAGCAGGAGGGGGGAGGATGAACACAAGGTGAGCACATGCAAAACCAGACTTTGAAGGTGGACATTTGTCTCGATGGTAACCCTGTGTGTATAAGCGGGGTGTATGTACAGCACAGCATGTGTCAAGTGTCTCACGCTTTGCACCTGAAGACCCTGAAGGAGTGAGGGAGGACGAGAAAGGTAGAAAAAGATCACGCAGTAATACTCTCGTCACACTGCGCCATGCGGACGTCTCAATGTAGCATAAAAAGTTCAAACATGACTACGGTGATCCCTCTTTTATCGCAGTTAATGGATTCCAGACCCGACCGTGATAAGTGAATTTCCGCCAGTCAAATATTAATAAAGGGAATATTTTCACAGTTATGGCAAAGAACACCTGTTTACAGTCTTCTAAATTCAGTTTTTAACATGATTAGAGCCCTCTATACATGAAATAACACCCCTATAGTCACCTTTACACTCTCATAACCCAAGATAGTAGATATAATCAAAGAAAATAAGACATATTAGACATAAATAAGATAACATAGACTCATACGTTAGCAGTTCCTTGGTGTTTTTATCTGGACAGCGTACTTCCTTGCGGCTTTAAATGGCTTTGCACTTACAGCCATGTCAAACGTAGATAAAACTTTAAGGCCCCGTTCACACAAATCCGCCATTTTTTTTTAAGTATATTTTTTCTATGCGTTTCGGCCTCTCATCCACATGCAGATGGGCGTTTGTGTCCTTAAAATGAGAGCTTTTGGAAAACTCCGGCTTCAGCGTATGCGTGTAGACGGCAAAGACGGAGCTTCTTGCTGGTTGCCAACAGACTACGTAACAATGATGTGCCCTTATTTCCACATTAGATAAGAATAATTCCATGTGTGCAATGACAAACATTACACTGCTGCGTTTAAGCATAACTAGATGACTTTTTGTGCGTACAAGAGTATACGTACAACTACTTTTGCTGGGGCTTCGGAGGACTCTACCGCTGCTGTCTTGCTCCTTAAAACGGCTGCCAAGCGCCCTTAAAACGCCTCCGTCAATGATGATTTTTGGACAAGACCCGATCGGACCTGTAGCTGATGGGACAACTTTCACAAGCATGTCATTATTTTGGAAAATAATACAAATATAATATCTAAATTAAGTGTGACAAACAAGCAAAAAATAAGACATAAGGGGGCAAACACTTTTTCACACCACTGAATAATAATTGTAAAAAAAATAAAGATGCCTACTTTGCAGATTTCACTTATTGAGGTGATAAATTAGGGAACACTGTACGACTTCAGTTTCAAACATTTTGTGCATTAACGATGCTAAAACAGGGAGTTTAACATTAATATTTGAGGAAATGATCTGAATTAAGCTTCGAAATATTTAATAATTGTGTATCTGTGCTATTGTTTCATATATTTTTCAAGTTAAAATAATATATGGTCTTCCAGAATACCACTAGATGGAGCCAGAGTACCACCAGGGGTATTCACACCACAGGCAAGGCTACTCAACTCATTTTAGAAAGCCACTGTAGTTTCCCCAAATTCTCCAAAGCTTTGAACAACTGAAGTCTGTTGGGTGTCCACTAAGTGGCAGTAGCAGCTGTACTGGACTGCAACAGTACATACTGTACAGTACAGTAGTGGATCGTGGGGGAGGAGAGGGGGAGACAAAGAGAGAGGGGACTCACCCAGCATGGGAGCACTGAGCGACATGACGCCGTAGTAGGAGAAAGGTCCCGTCTCAAACTTCATGTTCTCGTTGCCAGCCTCCACCTCCACTCGACCCTGACGGAGACACCAGGAAGACAAATGATGCACTCGTATATAAACGAGCTGTACCTTCATCTATTACAAAGGTATACACATTATGTTATACATTTTTATTGGCTTATTTCAAATATTTTCCGTTGTATGTGTTTATGTTGTTTTTAAAATTGTAATGTATTCATTTTTATTACATTGAAATAAAGTGTACATTTAAAAAATCACATTTAAATTAAAAAGATTTGATTTCTAAGTATATATATTGAATAATATACTGTATAATGTATTTACATTTTAAACAAGCTATTTTAGCTTATATCTAATAAATATTATACATATATATATATATATATATATTAAAACATTATTTGATTGACTTAACTTCTTAAGCATGAGTTTTTATATCAAATAAATATTTGATTTAAAAATTGAGCAAATACATCATATATATTTTATAATTGTATTTAATCATACATTCTTTATACATTTAAGTTTTAAACTATTTTTTATTACCTTTTAACTTGTTAAGTATTAGTTATTATTATTATTAGTCATAGTTAATATAGCTAATAAATATTCAACAAAATGTAATATTTTATCAAATATAGTTAATACATTGTACCATGTCATTTGGTTGATAATTCATGAAGCATTCATTTTTATATCTAATTTAAAAAAAAAAAAAAAAAGCATCTTAAGAGCGGCCTCGTAATGTTATTGTAGTTACACTATCTGGGCAGGCGGGGGCAGTGCAGTGCAGCCAGAACAATAACATTTTCTCCGCTGGGAAATTTCTGAATACTGAAATAAATATGTGGGCCGGGGTGAGGTCAGGGCGTACTGGATGGGTGGGTGGGTGTTTTGTTGCAGGTGGTGAAGGTTTTAAGGAGGCCTCTATGTTGTTTGTCTGTACAGTCGGCCCGAATCGGCCCGCTGGAATGTGTGAACTGCAGCAACAACAACACAGGACAGTTAATCCTCCTCGCCCGCATCCCTCCACTCACAACAGGTGGCAAAATACAGCAAAGAGCCGCCGCACATGCAAGCGGGATAATTAAGACGGGGGTCTAAAAACAGAAGCGCGGGCTTTAGCGAGACATTTAGTGTTGGGATGTTGCTAGAAACGACAAAAATGTCACCTAGTCCCCTCCTGTCCTGCAGGTGGCGGCAATGTGCATTATAAAGTTGTTACAACACAAATGTATTTATTTCTTTTTTTGCTGAATGTGGTGGATCGCTGGCCCCCTTGGCCCCAATGCACAAAAAATGGAAAATAAATCCTAAATGTAATATGATATGACACAATTGACAGCTTATTCAAGCAAAATGTTAAAAAGCAAAACCTCTTTTTGCGCTTGGTGGTGGTGAAAACACAACTAAAAGTGAAAACACAACTAAAAATGATAAGGGGGGACAATGTTTTTTATAATCGCAATACGGATTTTAGACCATATTGTTCATCCCTAGTAACAACATTTTAAAGCGCATGCAGAGCTAGATAAAGCTGCTGGAGGTCGACAACTTTCGATTCTTCCAATGCAGCGGCTGCCACCTTGCGGAGGTAGTAAAAAAAAAAAAAAAAAAAAAGGCATCGGGGGTTGCCTACAGCCACAGCGGAGAGGCACTATTTGTCATGACATGATCTACAGGTACATCAGTGGTTCTCAACTGGTGGGAAGGGAAACCAAAAGCGGGTCAGAGACAGCAAGTCAAAAATGTTATTAAAATGTGTCATACATCTGAATTCATGATCTTTTTGATATTTAATTTTAATGGTTGTTATGCTCTTCCTCATTTCCTTGACAAATCGCCCCAACACATTCATTGCTCTAAAATGCACTTTGGAAATATGATGTGTATTCATGTTTCAAAAGATAAAAAAAACAACAACAACAAAAAACACATTTGCTTGGTTTGACTTACATAAAAGTAGGAAAAAATATAAATTAATTAAATAAATAAAGGAATGAATAAATAAATGTAAATATAAAAAATACTTTAATAAAAGTATAAAAATAATGAAATAAATATAAATAAAATTGACTAATTTTAAAAAGTTTAAATGACTTAAATAAAAGTGTAAATAAGTAAATAAAATAAAAATTACCTGAATAACACTGTAAAAAATAAATAAAAATGTAAACGACTTAAATAAGTTTGTGAAAAATAATAAATACAAATAAAAACAACTTAAGTGTAAAAAAGAATACAAAAATAAATTAAAATGACTTAAATAGAGGTGTAAATGACAATAAAATAAATAAATAAAAATGTTTAAAAAAAACCAACAAATAAATACATATTTTAAGTGACTTAAATAGAAGTGGGTCGTGGTCTAATGACCACTGGAAAATGTGGGTCCCCGGTTGAGACTATTTAAGAACCCCTGATCTAGATGACCTACATTGTTTAATTGAGAAGCTGTTGGAGCTGTGTTTAAGTGTGCTGCTGCCTTTGAATGTTCAGCATCAGCAGTGTGTGTGCTGAGGTGAGTGAGTGTCAGAGTGTGTGTGTGTGTGTGTGTGTGTGTGTGTGTGTGTGTGTGGGAGCGGCACCAGAAGCGGGTTAAAGTTCAAATCGGTGCTTTGTGAATCATTGGCGACGGGAGGACAACTCAAGTGACCATCCATTAAACCAGGGGTGTCAAACTCATTTTCCTTGAGGGCCACATTGCAGTTACGGCTGCCCTCAGAGGGCCACTTTTAACAGTCAGTATATATGAATAGAAATATGAATATAACCTCATGATATTATTACACAATTGCCCATGCATTAGATTATTGTATTTATACTAACAAATTAATGGATAACTTGCTTTGAAATGAGAAGTAAAGTGAGAATGTCATGGTGACAAGCAGACATTCAAGTATTTATTTTTGATGCGTGGAATATCTTGCTGCATGATTAGATAATACTGACGTTTAGAAGAACTGCATGCAGTACAATTTTTCTGTCAAAATGACAGATCAAATACATTCAGAAGGACAAGGGTGAAGTGCATTATTGACATGCATTATTCCCAGGGTTTCGCGGGCCAAATCTGGCCCCCGGGCCTTGTGTTTCACACCTGTGCCTTAAACCGTATGTAGTGTGTAGTGCGTAGTGCGTAGTGTGTAGTGCGTAGTGTGCGTTCCAAGCTGTGTTTGGTGGCAGTGTTTGTCATCAATTCAACCACTTTAGTCAACTGTCGACACACAAGCACAACCCCGATGGCGTGTGATGACTGGGATGTAGCGTTTGTTTGAAAGGGTTAACACTGAGCCTGTGAGAAAGCACGCGGAGAACACTCACACTTTGCCACATCACGACTAGAAAAATGCACACAAGCACACAATCATTGGAATGGGAGAGGAGCAACAGTGTCATGTCTGTTTCCCACACGTCTGAACGACTCCCACACCTCTTTTTCCTGTAGCTGGACGGCCATTTTCGCGTCAACTGGAGGTGTCCAAAAGGTTTCTTTTTACTCCCATATTGTGTTCAAGCCTCTTCCTGTTTCCCAAAATGCACACTTGCCACTCTTCACCCCAGCGAACCTCTTACACAATACAGATGAATAAGTGTTCTTATTCCACCCCCCCAGCCTCTAAATCTTTTCCCCGGGAGGGGTCACAGCTGTGTAGGACCTTGTATGACCTCTCCACCTACACTCTACTGGATAAAAGCACGACTGGGACTGAAATGGTTTGTTTTCTTGTATGTTGATGTCTAAGATAACTCCACTTAAAATACAGCGGAACTAATATGGGAAGTGAAACAGTAACCGGGGAACATATATTTGTTTATTTCACCTGATTACTGTGGGGGCAAATGTTCAAGTTTTAAATGAACGCATCGTATGGGAACCGACAACAGTTTGGGCTTTTGAAGTGAAAAGCGAAAATCAAAGTGCAAATTTGAAAAAAGGAGACCCGACTGGGCAGGACATGAGGGTCGGGAAGGAGCCGATATTGGGCTAAAAATGAGAAAAAAACAAGGAACTGCTAACGTGTGAGTTTATATTATCTTATGCATGTCTAATATGTCTTATTTTCTGGGATTATATCTATTGTATGGGGTAATACAAATAAAAAGGTGACTATAGGGGTGTTATTTCATGTCTAGAGGGCTCTGACAATGTTAGAGAATGTTAGCTTTTCTATGCCATAATTACAAAATATTCCAATTATTAATATTGAGTCCTATTTCGCAGAAATCCACTTATTGCGGTCGGCTCTGGAACCAATTAAGTGTGATAAACGAGGGGTGACTGAAGTCATGTTTAACACATCAAAATCACGCTTACCTGCAAGATGAGGATGAAGTAGTCCACCGGCTTGCCCCTCTGGTAGATGTAGTGATGCGGCGAGCGCTTTTCGCTCTCGTTGAACTTGATCTCCTGGATCACGTCAGGATGGCGCAGGATTCGGAGCAGGACTTTGTCGGAGATCTGTGTCGGGTTGAAGAGGCTCACCTCTACAAAAGAAACAACAAACCTGTGACGTGCGGTGAAGTTCATAGCTGGTGAGGCACTGATTCACGTTTGTTTTCAAACACTTCTGAGTCCTATACGTTTCTTTTTATTTTTTTATTAACTGGAAAACATTTGTGGTCTTGCATATGCACACGCACCCTATCCTTCCCCAGGAAAAGTTCAGATACTTTGTTGTAAAAGTGTCATCACCGTCTGGTGAGCTCGGCTGTATAATCCTCCATCTTGACAGTTAAAATCCATCCATCCATCCATTTTCTATACCGCTTCATCCTCATTAGGGTCGCGGGGGCATGCTGGAGCCTATCCCAGCTGACTTCGGGCGACAGGCGGGGTACACCCTGGACTGGTCGGCAGGTAAAATCATAAAAATAAAAAAATATCTTGCATGCATTTCGCTCGTTGGAAAAAAAAAAGAAAAGTGTTTTCTCTCTATGGAAGGACGGCAGTGACAAGCACCTTCCAGTTCATGCACACCCCCACCCCTCAGGATAAAGAGAGCACTGCAAGCTATTTTATTCTCCGATTCGCAAGAATAATGATGTCACTGTAGAAGGTTGTGGTGTATGATAAATGTTTCTGCAACATTACATTATTGGCGACATGCTGACAAACAAACTGGCAGGCACCATGATCCAACTCAGTGCACTTACTGAGCGCACTCGGACGGTAGACAGGGCTTGCACGCTAAGCCACATCTTAGGTTTCTGCCCTGCATTTGATTAGGAAACGACTGAATAACACAGAAAATCCATTTATACTGCAGTTCAGCAGACAAATATTCCTATTTATTATTTTATGTTATCATTATTCAAGCCTCACCTGCCCCCCCCGACTATTACTATGATACTGTATTGACCCGTATGTAAGGCAAACCTGATCGATTGCAATAAACAAATATAGTGGTGCCTCGGTTAACGTCCGCTCCAGTTAGCACGTTTTTCGGTTAACAACCAACATTTTTTGCTAAAAAGTTGCCTTGGCTTGTGTTTGCCCGCTTGTTTCGCGTCCAAAATACAATATCATTTGTAGTTATTTTTGCATCATTTTCTGCATGTAAAACTATAATTATTGGCTCTAAAATGTGTTTTGAGTGTCTGGAGCAGTTTCATTGGATTTACATTATTCTCTATGGCACATGTGTCAAAGTCGTACCATGGAGGGCCGAGACAATGCATGTTTTCTCTGCAAATAGTTTCTTCAGCAGGTGATTTAATTGATGAGCTGCTTCTCTCAAATTGAAGGAGGTGTTGATTATTAAAATCACCTGCTTTAGTGACCGGCTGGAAAGAAAACCTGCATTGTCTTGGCCCTCCATGGCACGACTCTGACACCCCTTTTCTATGGGAACATTTGCATTGGTTAAAGTCAGTTTCGGTGCGGAACGGATTACACAACTAACGAACACAATTGGTTCCAGACGACAGTTCGCTAGTCGAATTGTTCTTAAGTAGGGTAAAAGGTAATATTAGCAATGATATAGGTACTACATGTACGTGTATACATATACAGTATATGTGTATGTATGTAAATATGAGTTTGGATGTAGTAGTAATATTAAACCAGGATAATTAATGAAAAAAACAATAATAAAAGTGATATAATAATACGTAATGATAAATGTTATTTACCTTTGAAGAGGAGTGGTCCAGCATACGTCGTTGTGGAGGAGGAGGAGGAGTTATTAAAAAAAAGGACAAATGGTGGTGGTGGTTAGACTCTTCTAAAAGAGGTAGTGTTCTGTGGGTGGTGTAGAATTAAGCAGGCCTATTAACTCTTCAGAAACTCAGAGCTTCAAAAGCTCTGTCCGGGTTGTATCATACAGCTACAACTTAGCTTTTCTTCACGTCTCCTCCCCCTGGACTTCATCGCCTGTTG
Organism: Dunckerocampus dactyliophorus; assembly: GCF_027744805.1. Classification (NCBI taxonomy): domain Eukaryota; kingdom Metazoa; phylum Chordata; class Actinopteri; order Syngnathiformes; family Syngnathidae; genus Dunckerocampus; species Dunckerocampus dactyliophorus. Next base: position 1,587,397 of record NC_072822.1, read on the forward strand.
GTCCCATTAGCAGTGTCACAGTACCCTCTACTGGTCAAGTATGTGAAATATGGACTTAAATATAAATAAAGATGGACTTAAAAGGCAAAATCCATGCAAATATGGACCAGTCGGCTTGTGTTCGTTTCTTCGAATGTTCACTATTCGGATGTTCGTAAGTTGGGGACTTAGTGTAATGATGTTAACCATGATGTTGCCCAAGGCACCACTTCATTGCTGCTTCATTGATGGCCATTATCTTAAAATTTGAATCATAATGATCATAATCATAATAATGTTTAAGGCTGCGTTCACACTGCTATTTCATCATGGTACAAAAGGCTGTGCAGTGAAAAAACAAAACAAGCATAGCATGATTGGCCAGCCTTCGTGCCTTATTATGGTGACGTACCCCAAATATTCCAAAATATTGCAAATGCTGTGTTGAATAAATCAAAATGCACATCACAAACATAAAAAACATGTATTATATTCATTCAAGCCATATCTCCCAAACATGTGACCGTTGCCACACATAATGACTAACTTATCTAACGCAAACACGGCTCAAGGCAGCAGAACAACGGGCAATAAGGTTGGGCTAAGAGTGCCTTGGGCCACACCCATGCTGCCAACAAAGAAGCAGTCCGCCCTGCAAACATAACTGTGTGCAGTACACACACACACCAGCTCTGTGTGTGTGCGTGTGTGTGACCAGCGAAGGAATCCATCACCTTTACAAGGCAAACACGCGTCTTTCATTTCGGTTTACATATTAAATCACAGGCTCAGCCAGTGGAGCCACTTTTCCCAATTTCTGCTGCTCCCCCCGCCCTCGTCTTTCGGCTCTTTTGTTGCTTTTTGAAGCACCAACACTGAGCCGAGAGAGTAACACAACAACCTAATTGTGGAATAAATAGAAAACAGCATCAGCGAGACGTGCTGAGACGTGCTTTGATGCGAGGACGGAGAACGCTGCGTCACGTTTGCGCGGTCGCGTGCTCAGACAGGCAGACAGACACGTTCATCCGAAATAGATTCTGCAGGTCAATAAACTTGAGTGTTACTCGGTGGGGCGCAGCCCTCCCCCAATGCCTGACAATCCAAATTTGGGTCAGCACATACGGTACTATATTGGTCATGGTTACGTTGCAGTGCATTACATGTTTACACTTGCACAATTTGACAACTAGCAGAGCTTATTTCATCCTACGCCTTCTCCCAGTGTCTCTGCACTTTACGGATAGTTTGTTCACTTCCTGTGTTTAACGTGTTACCATTTTCCAACAGGAAGGGAAAACTAGAGCATAGAGAATGAAAGAGAAGGGAAAAAGAAGAAAAAAGTTTTCAAACATTTATATTAAATGAGAAATGGTTTCATAACTAATCAAATAAAAACTAATTAAATACATTTTTAAAATAATGCAGATAAATAATTATAATTGTATTATAATAAATGTATATTTGTTGTATTATTATTTATAAATATAGTATTAATTTAAATTATTAGATATTATTGAATAATAATTGAAATAAATAAGATAAAAGTAAATAAATAGAGAAAAAAATAATAGAATAATATTATTAATAATAATAATAATATTAATATAAATACAGGCTATAGATGAAGCAACAGCTAACTAATTAATGATCAATAAATGAAATATATTACTTGATGCTGAAAGTGGCATCCAAGCACCTGCTGTTGAAATAATTGAACTGAATGAATAATGGATCATTTATTGTCAGATTTAATGTTTCCATTGTCATTTTCCTCCGTGCTTAATTGTGTCGTTGCTTTCATGCATTATTCGCTATAAACCAGTGGTTCTTAACTGGTGGGCCCGGACCCAAAAGTGGGTCACTGAGTTGTTTTGAGTGGGACACGTGTCTTTACCTGGGAAAATAAATAAATAAATAATGTAATGACCCAATTCCTGTGAATGCACCTTACGTTTTTCTCTGCGTTACTCGCCTGCTACGCCACCGCGAGGTGCATGCAATGTTCCTGGGCGACTTTCGTCAGGCTTGAGTGGGAGAGAAAGGATGTCGAGTGGAGACTTACTACACAACACACAGCTGCAGACAACTGCTGGAGAAGAGATCACGCCATAAGAGAGACAGTGTCTGAGCGCTGCAGCTCACATTGTGTTGAAAAGAGTCACTTAAAATATAAGCTATATGAGATGTCTGAGTTGAAACATCTCTGCACCCCTTATCATGGGTCACCCCTTATCATTCCCAACAACATCACAAAATACGCTCAAGATTTCTGTCTCAATCTTGACAACTCCACCCTCACTCCTTCCCAACTCATCCGCAACCTCGACTCTACCCTCTTGTTTGAACCACATGTGAAACAAATAACCTGGACTGCTTTACATTGTTTTAATCTTCCATTGTAAAGCATCTTTAAGTCCCTTGAAAAGCGCTGTACAAATCAAATGTATTATGTGCACCTATGTTGTTTCTGTGAATCAGTATTAGTGATATAGTGTGTAATCTAATAATATACATGAATACTGTATCTCCAACCTGTAGCCAGGAAGCGATGGGCGGCCAGCAGAAGCTGAGGGGAGACCTTGACTTTGGATTCGCTCTCATGCTTGAAGGCCGAGAAGTCCCTCTTGTTCTTGTTGGGTGCCACCTTCTTCCTCGTGCGGTTGTCAGCTGAGCGGTGGAGACGGTGATGGACAAACGTCACCATCATTGCAACTCTCAAAACCGGCAACACTTGCGCAGTCTGAGGAGGAATGAGGATAAAACACTCACTGTATTGGTCCGACTCATCCAAAATCTCAGATTTGATGATCTCCTCAATCACGTCCTCCAGGGTGACCAAGCCCAGCACCTCATAGAAAGGATCCCCCTCGCCCTCGTTGTTCACCTTCTGCACGATGGCCAGGTGGGACTTCCCTAAGTTGGAAAAAAAACACACAAATGCGATGAACTGAATACTGCACCGGATCTGTGGCTGTAGGCAAACTCCTGATGTAGTATTTTATTAGCTCTGCAAGACGACGGTAGCTGCATTTGGAGTATCATCCAGCATCTTTGCCTACCTCTGCATGCTATTAATGCTCGCTGACCAGTTTGCTCCTTACCACTATTACAACATTGGTTGTGTTGCTGCTGTGTTGTGCAATATACAAATGACCATGTGGTCAAAGAGAGCTTGGTTTTCCTTTCCACATACTCATGCACTCCAAATCATTCCTAAAGTTACCAAATGGATGTGCTATACACACTGTAAGTAATGAGTTACAGCAAAACGGAACGGAACCAGGACCACCTCTATTCGTCAGGATTGTGGTACGACTGATCAGACCGCTCCGGCTGAGACGAGCCATTCCTGAGGGTCACATTCCAAGGAGGTGCCAGATCGAGCGGAAGTGACGTCCATCCAGGAAGAAGGGATGAGATGAGCGCCCTTCTCCTACATGTGACGTGCCAAGTCACCAACTCGTCTCGGCGAAGGAAGCCCCTCATCACAAAGGGTCCCTCCAGATGACATCGTGGTGATCATTGGCGGGTGATCGAAGAAAGGGACTAAAGATGGCCAACACCGTTCTTACAGAGACACAATAACCCTCTGGACGGTGATAATGTGAGTCGAAACATTGCTCACAACCCACTCTGCCCTTGTCCCAGAACGAATCACTGCCCACAATACTTTTCCTTCTCCTATTCCCATTCATCAAGACAAAGATGCATCATGGTCCCCATGAACTTAATGTGAACTTGATTCAAGAAATGGACAATGTGATATCATGCTGGGACATTCCAGTATGAACAAGGGGCCAAGACCGGTCCAAGAGACCTGTTTGCTTTGTTTTGGGGGTATTGGACCCCCAAACGGTGGACATATATTGAAGAATGACTTGTGACCTTTGATTGCACTCAGTGGTTGACGTGACGAGATCACTTACATGAGTTGTTTTTATCACTTATATAAGAGGTCATCAGATTCCAGGAGGCATTTCCAAATAAGGAGAAGGTAACTTACGTTATTATCGTTCAGCGGGTAAATTACCTGACCAATTGAATAAACGATGTAGCCTTTCTCCCACAAAGTGCAACCGTGTCTTGTTTTGCTTCTCAATAATCCGTGACACCTTCCAAGGGTTTCCCTACCGGAGCCAAGTCACGAGCGGGGTCTGAGTGCCTCGGCTGAGGTGTGTGTTATTTGACTGCTTTGGATTGCGGACATTAAAACGAGATGCATTATTCATGTGAGAACTTTGAAGAGGTCTCATTTAAAGGTAAATTGCTTGGGTTGTCGTTCCTGTAAAACACAAGGCAGACCTTGACGATCCGGCTTATCGATGAATGTCGACCACGTGCCCGTCTGACAATAAGCTATCAGGCTTTCACCACACACACGGTTAATGTGTACACTCAGTCCTGACATATAGCCGGGGCGGGGTCAGACTTTGACCACCTAGGATGGTGGTGGCTAGGACACAAACGTGCACACTAAATATGCACATACTATGTGTATTCTGCTCAAGTCTTCCACTGATGGACTTAATTATTAATAACCAGCACTCCCAGCAAGTCTGCCACTCAAATCATTAGGTACACCTGCAGCATGTATTGATAGCATACAAGAGCTGGTGTCTCTCGCTGCAATTTCATCCATAACAGAGGGTCAGAGGCGAAATGGGATCAGACTTACAGTATAAATGCACTTATATCGCCCTCTTTTGTTAGGGTACGTTCACACTTGTCATGTTTGGTGCATTTCCTGAACCCTGGTGCGCACCGGCCAAGCGTACCGAGACCCATTCTCAAACTGTCCATGGTGCGATTCAGCTCACTTGAGCTCAAAGTGTTAGAAAAAACATGCACAAGTGACAAATATGTACAAGAAAATGTGTTGGAAGTGCTCTTCTCTGCTCTCTCCTTCCGTGTGTGTGACAACAGTGCTCTCTAAAAGCATATTTTACAAGCTTTTGGTGACATCTAAGCTGGTAAATACAGCAGAATCTAAAAATAGGGCATTTTGGATTTGAAATATTTGAGTTGTATCACGTAATATGTAACAAATGCTGACCAAGCAAGTCCTTATGTTTTGCATGTTCTTTACTGTGCAGCATTTGGTCACATGACAATTAATGTGAAGCTCGTTGTTTCGATTAATCGAGTAATCGGCCCTAGTGACACATTCTAAAAATATATTTTTACAAAAAAACAACAAAAAAATAAAATATTTGCAGTAAATTTACAAGAATAAAGTTAAAATATTAAGAGAGAAAAGGAAAAGTAACATTGGGTTTGCATCATGTTTAAATACAGTGTTCCCTTGCTACCTTTTACGGACTCGCTGAATTTTTTTGGTGTTTTAGTATAAATGTGCATTGTGTTCTTGGTCCTGATTGGCTAAGGGACTGTAGACCATTGTCGATCTCCTCTGTGCCTTCCTGTGCAGTACAGAATGCGTTTGGCTTGCCAAATTGACATAAAGTTTTATCCCCCAAGACGTCCACAATGTGGACGAATCGTCCTGCACCGTCAAAGACACCTGCAGTCGCACCCCAGAGGCAGAGGAGAAAGCCAGCCATCACACAAAAAGTTGGACTTCTGGACATGCTGAAGGAAGGCAGAAGTTAGGGCGACGTTACGGAACACCGTAAATGAATCTTCGGTTCATGGAGGATGACGAGGAGGAGTCAAATACGACGACAGGAGCAATATGTTTAAACAAGGGTACAAAAACGCTGCAGTACAGCGAAATGGCGCCAGGACGAGGCACCGTCAGAGGAGTGAAACACATGGGAACCACTTAATAATTTCTTGTGTCCAACCTGGTAGGTTGATCATTAAAATTCAAATGAAATTTGAACTTTGAGAGTGTTTAAACGAGAGAAATGTGATAAAATGTTCATGCCTGTCTGAGAAAAGTGTATAAAGTTTATGGTTTTACAGCCTTAAAACATATAGAATCGTAAAAAAATTAAGTTGTGGATTTCACTTATTGCGGGCTATTTTGGGAACCCATCTCCCGCAATAAACAAGGGAACACTGTATTAAAGAAAAAAAAACATTTTTTTAAAAGTTGTCATATCATCAGAAACTAACAAAACAATGAATAAAGTTGTCATTTGAAGAAAATTAGGCTGCGGAAAAAGTAATAATGTTATGAGAATGAGGTCAACGTATTATGGGAGTAAAGTCAGAATTACGAGAAGAAAATAACAAGAAAAAAGTTGAAATAGTTTGAAAATTTAAAAGAAAAGCAGAAACTGCTGTAATTGTACGAGAATAAAGTCAAAATATTAAGAGAAAAAGTCGTATTCTAATGAGAAGTCACAATTTTATGGGATTTTAAATAATCATATGATTTTAGTAGCATAGATCTGGATTCATTCATTCATTCATTTTCTATGCTGGAGCCTATCCCACCTGACACCTGACCGCGTGGCCAACATGCTAACCACTTGGTTACCGTCTATATAGACTATATATAGATTTTTTTTTCTTTAATAGAGTTGAAATATTAAAGAAAAAATATTTTTTTAATTCTCAATATGAGCAACAAACAAAAGCTGTAATTTCTTTAAAATGACGTTGGGACAAAGTAGAGTCAGATGAATCAAACATACATTTCACAAACAACAAAAGCCTAATGGTCTTTGGGCTAAGAATCACAAGTCGTCTTGTTGGACTTGGAGGATGAAAAGGATCCAGGCGGCCTTCATGTGCGCACAGAAGCCAGGCCATCGAGGGGCGTCCTCACACAGCTCATGTGAGCGACGGCGAGAAGAAGACCAAAGCGCCGGCAGGGATTTTGTTTTGACCCAACGACACAATGAGCAAGCACTGCAACGTCAAACTGCATCCATGCAAAATCACAGGTGAAGTTTGCTGTGCGTCTCAATTTTGAACAAGAAATGAGGCTACAGCTGTTGTGAATTTTGCTGATGAAGTTGTGCAAAAAGTACCGAAACATTGAACAGTTGGACACGTGCATTCAAAAACTTTGTGAAGGTCACCTTTAAAAGGTTTGACTTCACCCGAAAGGCAATTATCCCAACTTTTCCTAAATAATAATCCTTTAGATAAATGGGGGCTTTAATCTCGATTGACGTGACGTTGTTGAAGATTCCATTAGGGTTTAAGTCAACACAGCAGGAACGCTGGTCATTAGTCACAGCGGAGCACTGTAGCAACCAAAATAGAGACACTGTGTCATGGAAAAGGCTCTCCGAATGTGTGTGTCTTCCCCCTGTGGTGTTGAGTCAATATTTCAGAGGAAGTGGGACCCCAGGGGGACAAACTCTCACCCCAGGTTATCGGAGAGTACTTGAGCTTCTAGTGAGAACAGGCCCGGCGTCTGAGCCGTGTCAGCTGACTCCACAAATAAAACACAAAGTCACCCTGCTGCTGCTGCTGCCGACGATGCGCTGGCTCACTTTCTGGCAAGAAGCAATCGAGCACCTGCCAACCAAAACACAAGACGAGGCGTCGCACGCAGCTGTTCCTCACGCAGCTGGCAATGTCACCCGACATGACGGCGGGGGTTCAGGGGTCAGCTGGGGGCGGTCTGACACACGGGGTGTTTATTTGGCCGAGTCCTTGGCTGAGGGGGCGCCGGGCGCCGAGGGCCCGTCACACATGCCGGACTATTTGAAGCTTCGTTAAGGTAAGGCACTGGAAAGCGTTTTAAACAAAAGTGACATTGAAAGCTTTCTGCTGTTCCATTGAGGCCACTTTTCAGGAAATAAAACTGCAAAAATGTATTTTCTTTGCTTTTTATTTCTGACTCAGTAACACCAAACTGACACTGAATTGGATCAGTGCTAGAATTCCTGATCTGGATGTTAAAATTTCAAATCTCATCATTCCAGACCCAGATCACAAACACACCAAATTTCACCAATATCCACTCACACTTGTAAAAAAAGATGTGGCTCCAAATCCAGGATCTGGCTCATCAATCACTCATGTCCGAAGCTACACACCAAACTTCATCAATATCCACTCACACTTTTGGCGATAAGTTTGTGTTGCGAAAAGAATTGGGTTCCAAATTCCACACCCAGATCATGATCCATCTGATACTGAAGCTACACTCTGAATTTCAATGCAGTTCCAGGTCCAGTACCGGCATCACAATCAGAAGTTAATCCATTACCAATCCATCATATCAAAGTTATGAACTGAATTCATTGACAAATTTTGAAAGTTTGAAATCTCAGCTCAAGTTGGGAGTTTATGAAAAAAGATGCGAGACCAGATTCAGAGAGAAAAAAAACCCAAACCTACGAGCCCCTGTGTGAAAAAGTGATTGCCCCGCCTTAAAACATAATTTAACTGATTAACTGAGATCTATCTGTCTGGAAAAGGTTATAAAGCCATTTCTAAAGCTTTGGGACTCCAGCCAACCACAGTGAGAGTCATTATCCACAAATGGCCAAAACATGGAACAGTGGTGAACCTTCCCAGGAGTGGCCGGCCAACCAAAATGACCCCAAAAGCACAGCGATAACTCATCCGAAAGGTCACAAAAGACCCCACAACAACATCCAAAGTACTGCAGGCCTCACTTGCCCTAGTTGAGGTCAGTGTTCATGACTCCACCATAAGAAAGACACTGGGCAAAACTGGCCTGCATGGCAGAGTTCCAAGACCAAAACCACTGCTGAACAAAAACAACATTAAGGCTCGTCTCCATTTTGCCAGAAAACATCTTGATGATCCCCAAGACCTTTGGGAAAATACTCTGTGGTCTGACGGGACAAAAGGTGAACTTTTTGGAAGGTGTGTGTCCCATTACATTTGTCATTTCAGAAAAAGAACATCATAGCAACAGTAAAATATGGTGGTGGTAGTGTGATGGTCCGGGGCTGTTTTGCTGCTTCGGGTCCTGGAAGACTTGCTGTGAGAAATGGAAACATGAACTCTGCTGAAGCAGAATGTCCGGCCATCTGTTGGTGACCTCAAGCTGAAAGCAACTTGGGTTCTGCAGCAGGACAATGATCCAAAACACACCAGCAAGTCCACCTCTGAATGGATGAAGACTTCGGAGTGGCCTAGTCCAAGTCCTGACCTGAATCCTATTGAGATGCTGTGGCATGACCTTAAAAAGGAAAAGCCTCCAATGTGGCTGAATGACAACAATTCTGCAAAATTCCTCCACAGCGCTGTAAGAGACTCATTGCAAGTTATGGCAAACGCTTGATTGCAGTTGTTGCTGCTAAGGGGGGCCCACCACTTATTAGCTTTAGGGGGCAATCACTTTTTCACACAGGGATATGTAGCTTTGGATTTTTTTTCTCCCTTAATAATAAAAAGTTACATTTAAAAAGTGCATTTTGTGTTCAGTTGTGTTGTCATTGACTAATATTTACATTTGTTTGATGATCTGAAACATTGAAGTGTGACAAAAAATACGAAATCAGGAAGGGGGCAAGCACTTTTAGTCACACCACTGTATATCATTTCTTAGCATATCTACTTTGCAAAACATCAAAGTGGCAAAGTTGCATCATTTCATGTTTCAGTATGCGGCCCTCGCTAGAAAATGTTTGTCCACCCCTGACTTAGGTGACTTAGGTGAATGTACAGTATGTCGTGTATATTTAAGCCTGTATGTGGAATTTTCAACCTGTCCAGATGGGAGAAAATCCAAAAGAAATTCTTGTCCACCCACTTCTTGCTTTTAAAAATCATTTAATATGTGTGGACGTAACGTGTTTAAGCCAGTCATTTAATTAAAGTAGTTATTGAGAGGCCTGTTGACTCCAAAAGGTGTAATGATTTTAGCAACTACGCTACTGCGACCTGCAACCTGCAACCTGCAACCCACACACTTGCCCACAAAGCCAAACAGGAAAAGCACGTTGACAAAAGGCAACAGGTCATATGGAGCGTACATTTGCCCCGCTTCAGCTTGATATTAACAGCAGGGAGTGAATGAGTGACAGTGAGCCAGTAGCTTCGGCGACCTTGCCATCTGGTTCTGTGCCCTCTGACTTCCCCATCACCAGAAAGCCAGCCGACCTGTTTGTTGACACGAAAAATATGGGCGACAAAGCAACCGGGGAAGGGCGATGAGTCTGTATGGGGAAGGAATGCGCGCATACCACACCCACACCCCCCACACCCCCCCCCTCCATACTCACACACACACACACACACACACACCAGCATCACTGACCACAAGCTCCAAACAAGTGCACTACACAGGGGGGATGACGCCACAAAATAAGAGCACACAAAGAACTGCTGCGCATGACAAGCCGGCCTCTTCCAACTTGTTTTTCCAGCTTTAACTGGACCCTTGTGCAACTCCTCCCACACGTCAGCTGAGCACCACCATCGAGAGTCATTTTCAACATTATAAATATAGTATATCAATTATTATAAATGATAAATAATTATAAATATTACAAAAAAAATACATTTAAGCAAGAAAAAAAGCAGCAGAAGTTGGGGGAAAAAAGAGCAAAAGGTTTAATGAGAAAATGCTCAAATGTCAATACTAATAACACTTTTAATGATACACTTAACAAATGTTACCAAAACACAGACCTGGCATGCTACTGGGTTTTCTTTAAATAACAAATTTTAAAAATGGATAAATAAATAAAAAAAATAAAATAATTTATAACAAAAAAAAAATAACATCTTAGAATATATACATGGATTGGTTTTAACCTGCCAGAAAAAATATATATACAGTCATATATATATATATATATAATAATATTAATGTAATAGATAATAATTATTATTATTATTATTACTACTACTACGGAAAAACCCTCAGTAAGAAAAGTTTGGACTCTCCTGCCCTAGAAGATCAAGTTGTTGTTATTTTCTCTAAAGCACTAAAAAACTAAATAGCCTTATCTTATTTACCGTATTTACATGACTGGCCTGCCATTTCTGTCACGCAATTTTCTATAGCACGTCTTTTTCTTTTCCATCCATGATATTCTCTCAACCTAGCAAGCGTGCTGTGGGTTTTGACTGTGTGGATTACTTTGGACTCTTTCAGTGATGGAAGGTGGCAGCACTTGCATGCAACTGGCGAGGACAGATCACGTGTTTGCTTAAGTTTGTGTGCTCCTCCCTGTTCCTACCCACCCCAAAAACCCGTAAACCTGGGGCAGGGTGTCCATAGTACGGCCTGGGGCTCATTTTCCGTCCATAGATTTTTATTTTTATTTTTTTTTTAGTGGCCCTTGGCATATTGTAAAATGAATTCATTATTAATGAGTTATATTTGCGGGCATAAATCATTGGTATCATCTCCAAGAATGACAAACGCATATGACGATTATGAACCGAGGCTTTGATTGTCAGCCTTTTAACTGACAAGGCTGACATAAAAAGACACGTGCAGTCATGGAGACTAATTAGCAGTTTAGCACATCAACACGTTGAGTCCTCAAAAGGCACAAAAACAAAAGGGTGTCAAACGTGGCCGGAGGCGGCAGGCTGGCGGGCAGGAGTTGAGTTACGGGTGTGACCTTGACTTTAAAGACTCACACTGGCGATGGGTGGGTCTTACTGATACGGTAAAACAAATCTTACTATTGTCGAGACCATGATTGATACTCACTACGTTTACATGTAGTCAATATTCGGGTGGAGGTCAATCTTCCGGTTTCTGAAACATTAGGAATAACCCGTTTACATGCGTGATGTGGAAACAAAACAAACAAAAAAACCCTACAGACAACGTATCGACACACGGAAAACATAACGCAGTGCGCGTCATTTCCGCTTGTTCTTCCTGTATCCTAAAACAAAACCACCACCACAGTGGATTGGTGTTTACATGGCCGTGCGCAACCGGGTTATTGCTAATATTCCGGTTATTTGACAGCATGTAAACGTACTGAGTATCAGAGCCCTGTAGACATGAAATAACACCCCTATAGTCACCTCTACACTCCTGTTACTCATTGTTTACAACATATTGCAACTTTTGTGCTGCAGAGGCTCGAGACGGCCGCTAGCTAGCAAGCTACCGAGCTCACCAGTTGGCCTCAAATATATTTTTTCTAAACTCAAAAAGCCAAAAACTTACCACTTCCACACGGGATGGGAGGACAACTTTTTTTTCACTCTATCATGCGGGACATGCCATGGCTGACTTCATGCAGTGTTCAGGTAATGTCATGTAAGCTAATGTCTCAATGTTTTGTGTCATTACTGCCACCCAGTGACCACAATACTACATATCACTTGTATTTCCATGTTTTGACTACTGATGACCATAGCCTACCATGAAACAGCAATCGTTTATGCATGACTTCATTTCTGAAAAACTCGATATAGCGAGGGAGCGATAATCGAACAGATATTGCGGGGGACGACTATGTGCCTTGAAACTGGTAACCGGCCCACATCTACCCCAAAAGTGTCAAAACATTGATACAGGAATATGAGAATGGACACCAGCATGGGAAACATTGGTATAGTTATTTTTGGTATCGATCTGCCCGTCACTGGTGTACACGGGTGGAGTAAATAGCATCAAGACGACACGGGGGGGGGGGGGTGTAATGGTACAAAGGTGAGCGCTGATAAGGTGTTGGGGAGCGAGTGAAAAGAAAAGAACACACACACTTCCTGTGTTATTTGAACTAAGCTAGTTGGGATGCAAGATTTATCACGCAAAAATGTCAGATGATCCTAAAAGAAAGGGTTTGTGTAATCTAATGTAATGTATGTAGAGCTAGAGCAGCTGTGTTTTATCAGCTGGGCCTACTTGGTTATGGCCGTCAACAAACAAGGAGACAAAAATAGTGGCGGAGAAACAAAGCAAAAGACCACACACACACACACACACACTTGTCTTTGTCGTTACGTGTGCAGGGGGTGAAATGCAAAGGATCATAAAATAAAGTCCGGCACCTGAGGGGGAGATCATGTGACAGTCAGCACTGCAGCCATGAGGCCTCCATTGTGTGTTTTTATAAATTACACCCGCTGACTTCCAAGGCCTTCAATAACAAACCAACGCTGCTACTTGTGTGCTTTTGTCATATTTCATGACCTATTATTACAGATTTTAAGCAATTTAAAATTTGTAGAGGATCTTTGACAATCGTTTTTGCAGTAGGTCCTCAAAACCAGCACAATGCTCCTGTCAAATACAGAATCTTTAACTCACCTTTTTGCTGTAGGTGCTTAAACAACAAAAAATCAGGATCTTTAATTAATGTTTTTGCAGTGGGTCCTTAAAAACAGCAGAGTGCTCCTATCAAAAGGAAGCTCTTTGACTAGCAGTTTGGGAGTAGGTCCTCAAAAATAGTGTGCTGTCACACAGAGGATCTTTAACGAGCATTTTTGCAGTACGTCCTTAAAAACAGCACAGGTCTCCTGTCATACAACGGATCTTTGACTAGCGTGTTTGCAGTAGGACCTTAAAAACAGCACAGGTCTCCCATCATATCAAGGATCTTTGACTAGCGTTACTAAAACAGCAGATCCCTCCTGTCATGGAGATCTTTGACTTGTGTTTTTGCACTTGGTCCTCAAAAACATCAGATGACTCCTGTCATATACAGACCCTTTCCAAAAAATTAGAATGTCATGGAAAAGTTGTTTAATTTCCATAATTCCATTCAAAAAGTTAAACTTTCATAGATTATAGATTCAGGGCCCACAATTTAAACTGGACTGGCCAACAGTCCAGTCCTTCTTCTCCTTGGCCCAGTGAAGACGCTTCCTACGTTGGCTCAGGTTCAGGAGTGGCTTGACCCGAGGAACCCGACGGTTGTAGCCCATCTCCCGGATGCGTCTGAATGTGGTGGTTTTTGAAGCTGTGACTCCCGCCTCATTCCACTCTTTCTGGATCTCTGCCAGATTCTTGAATCTTCCCTGTTTGATAATCCGCTGAAGCCCACGGTCATCTCTTTTGCTGGTGCATCTTCTCCTGCCACATTTTGCCCTTCCTCTAGACTTTCCATTGATATGCTTGGACACAGCACTCTGTGGACAACCAGCCTCCTTAGCTGTGAACTTTTGTGGCTTACCCATCCTATGGAGGGTATCAATGATGGTCTTCTGGCCAGTTGTCATGTCTGCAGTCTTCCCCATATTGAACCCAACTGAGACAATTGAACCAAACTGAAGCAATTTAATGACACCTGGGGAAGCCTGTGCAGGTGATTTGAGTTTAGTAGATGATTAGTGTGTGACACTCACTTTAAAACATTCATGCCCTGCAAAATTTGGGCTGATTTCTTCACAGTATTCTAATTTTTTAATTCCTGTTTTCGTGGGTTTAATGAGCTGGAAGCCCAAATTATGTAAAAATAAACAAATAAACACTTGAAATCATTTAAATTGTGGGCCCTGAATCTATAATCTATGAAAGTTTAACTTTTTGAATGGAATTATGGAAATTAAACAACTTTTCCATGACATTCTAATTTTTTGGAAAGGGTCTGTATATAGGATCTTTGACTGGAGGATCAGTTTCTGCAGTAAATTCTTAAAAACAGCAGAGGTCTCCTGTCCTAAAGGATATTTGACTAGCAATTTTGTAGTAGATCCTTAAAAATAGCAGGGGTCTCCTGTTCTAAAGGATATTAGACTTGCACTTTTGTAGTAGAGCGCTACTTTAGCACAGGTCTCCTGTCCTAAAGGATATCTGACTCTCTTTGTAGTAGATCCTTAAAAACAGCAGAGGTCTCCTTTCCTAAAGAATATCTGACTCTGGTTTTTGTAGTAGATCCTTAAAAACAGCAGAATGTGGCTGTCACATATGCAGTAGATCTATGACTGTTTTAGAAGACCTCAAACACAACAGATGGCTTCTGTCATATAGAGGATCTTTGACTAGTGTTAACATATTGATGTGTACTTGATAATAAGAGATAAGAATAATAGTGAAGGGAGAATTCTGGCCCTGGTCCTTAGCATTCTGAAATTGTGCCCCCAGAATAATTAAGTTGAAAATCCCTGCTTTGGTCACGGAACATGATCGTCCTGAGTTTTGAGGCAAGCGTTGGTCTGTTCAAGTTGTAGGCCATTCAGATTCGGAGGTTTCATGGCATTTTCTCCGTCGCTTCAGCTTGCTGCTGCTTCCTGCGGCGTCATTAACATTTCATGACATCTAATGAGACGTCCTCATCTCAAAAAGGTCAGCGTCCTGGGAGAGACCCTTCCTCGTAATACAGCACGCCAGCAAAAACCTTTTGTGTTGCGCGCCGTCGCCACGGTAACGGACGCCGAGCAGCAAGGGAGTGGAACTCGAGACGCAAGTGGGGAGTCGGGGGGACGAGAGGTGAGGCCTGTCAGTCACGCAGCGGGCGTCACCTTAAACCAGCAACAAGAGAAGGGAATGGAAAAACACCCCGTTCCCAAATCCTAGCAAGTGTAAGAAACTCACAGCAGTAGAGTAGTCAGTGTACAGCTGTGCATAAGGCAGTGGACATTTACTATCCACTGAAAATGAGTCAACACACAACCATCATTGTCTCAATAGCGTCTTCAGTCAAGCATGGTGGTGCTGCACGAGTGCTGTCGGCACTGGGGGAAACATGGATGGAGCTGATGGATGCTACACACCTTAGGCTCCTCCACCTTCCTTCCTTCTGCTTGAGGATGCCCCGCAGGTGCTCAGCTGGGTTCAGATCTGGAGGAGACCACACCATCAGCTCCAGCTTCCTCAGCAAGGTACGTGATCATCTTGGGAGGTGTGTTTGGGCTCCTTACCATGTTGGAAAATCACGCCCTGCTGCATACTGTCACCGTACATGTTGGAATTCATTTTTTCCCCTCAATGGACCGCAGCTCCCCCTGTGCCGACAGCACTCGTGTACGTTCCGACAGTGCTTGACTATATTCAAGAC
The DNA here is from genome assembly GCF_027744805.1 of Dunckerocampus dactyliophorus. NCBI lineage: Eukaryota > Metazoa > Chordata > Actinopteri > Syngnathiformes > Syngnathidae > Dunckerocampus > Dunckerocampus dactyliophorus. The sequence continues at coordinate 1,603,197 of NC_072822.1, forward strand.
ACTATTATCTTGCTACTCACTTCTGTTGCCAGCTATTTATACTTGTGTGTTGACTCATTTTTGGTGGATAGTAAAGCGACACTTCTATACAAGCTGTACACTGACTACTCTAATGTACATCCACGTCTACTAGGGATGCTAAATGCTTGCTGAATGTGAGATCCTGTATGACCGGCATGTCGTGAGTTACTCGTGCTTCTCCCACGTGTAATAAAAACGTGGGTATCAAGTCATGGCTGAAGCTGTGTGTGTGTGTGTGTGTGTGTGTGTGTGTGTGTGTGTGTGTGTGTGTGTGTGTGTGTGTGCGCGCGCATATACACACACACACACACAATCACACACCTCCACCGCTGCCAACAGCCACCGTGACACACGACAGGACGGGACTCCTTCGACACACACTCATGACACATGATGTCACACGTGCACGAAAGAAAACCTGCCACATTTTAAGTGCGAGGTGACGAGTGCTCACGACAGCAAGGCTGAATGTGTCCACACTTTGACCTTGAGACAAGAGAGGAAGTGCATGTGTGCGTGTGCGCGTGGATAGCGCACGTGGTAGAAGTGAAAAGAGGAAATGTTTTGACTGTGACGCCAACACGACTTTATAGCAAACGGGCCTGATTTCCTTGTGGTCTCACTAATTTGTTGGTCTCTTTGGAGTCAAAAGAATAATAACGATAAACCACCGGGGCCGTGAGAATCTCTGTTTCGACCGTTCTCCAAGAAAAACACTGCAAGAAATTGCATATGATACAACTATTCACCAAACCTTAAGTTCATGTTCTGCAAGTTCTTTTTCTCATCTCCAAATGTTTCTCCCTTCTTTTCTCCTCGAAAACAATTGACACATGGCTCAAATCGTGACTATAATCACTGTAAACATCCTCTGCCTCGTACACGGCCATGTTTGTTTACCTTATTAAAAGTACACTGATGGCACTTCTGGAAATGAGGCTGAAGAGCGAGAGCTAGCTCGTCACGGGTGGAGCCTTGAGCTTTAAATGTCATTTTTGCAAATTTACATAGAACGTTTTAACGTAGAACATAATTATAAACAATATATAACATATTTCAGCCAAGTTGAGGAATCATGTCAGGGACCCTTTAAAACTATTTTTAAAAATGTGTAGCGAAGCCTTTTTTTTGCTTGGGATTTTTCCCACAGAAGAGGCACAAACAAGCGAGAGGGATGATGGATTTTTCTCATAGAGGGTCTCTGTGGAGACATATTACTGTTAGAAACTCATTAAAAAGTCACTTGCGCATACCTTAAATACAATATTTGCAGACGTGAAGGCGCGCCAAGGGCCGAGCGACTCCTAATCTTACGCTTCTAATCCACGTGGCTGCTGTGTGGGATGACACGCACAAACACCGGACGCTTCATTAGGCACACCTGCACCACATACGGCCGCTAAAAAAGGTCAAGCGATTCAGAGAGCGATGAAATAGTTTAAAACTAGGCTTCATACTGACAGCTGTTCCTAACTGTCGGTCCAAGCATCAGAAACACCCCACACTAGTACCACAATGAACTTCATTGTCTTTGTGAAGCCAGCTCTTCTCGCCCGCTTGTGTACCTAATGAAGTCATCTGAGAGGTCAAAGTTCACAGCGTACAAGCAGCACAGAAGATGTGTTTGCCACCGACCTTTCTTGAACTCCTCCAGCATGGAGTCCAGCTTGGTGTCGTGGAAGACAAAGTGCACCGGGTGGTTGTAGAACTTGGTTATGGTCTTCAGCGTGGTGCAGTCGTCCGGGTCGACGAAGGCCAGGTCCTTGACGAAGAGGATGTCCACGATGTTGGAGCGTTCACCCTCGTACACGGGGATCCTGGTGTAGCCGCTCTCCATGATCTCAGACATTGTGTTGAAGTCCAGCACGGCGTCGCTGTGGATCATGAAGCAGTTGCTCAGTGCCGTCATTACGTCCTCCACCGTCTTGGTCCGGAGCTCCAGGGCACCCTGGATCATGTTGAGCTCCTCCTTCACCAGGTCGTTGTAGGGCTCCGTCACCTTCAGCATCTCCACCAGCTTCTCCCGGTTGTACACAGTGCCGATCTCCTGGCCCAGGACGCAGTCCAGGATCTTGCTGATGGGCCAGGAGAGCGGGAAGGTGAGGAGCATGAAGAGCTTGGTGACCAGGATGGTGTTGGCGCCCACGGCCAGGCCGTGCCGAGAACACAGCGCCTGGGGCACGATCTCGCCGAAGATGACGATGCCTACGGTGGAGGCGATCACGGCGCCCACCCCGGACTTGGTGAGGTCGTCCAGGAGGATGGTGAGGGTGGTGTTCACCAGGACGTTGCCCAGCAGCAGCGAGCACAGCAGGTAGTTGCCCTTCCGGCGGATGGGCTCTATCTTGCGAGCGTACTTCTTCTCCTTCTCGGTGCCGCAGCTCTGCACAATGCGCAGTTCCATGGGGTCCAGAGCCATGAGACCCAGGTTGAGCCCGCTGAACATGCCGGACAGCACCAGCAGGAAGGAGATGAGGATGACCTGCAGCCAGATTGGCAGCAAGGACTTCTTCACCTCCACCACCCGCACTCGGCCGTCCTGATCGTCCAGCAGGGCCCAGCTCTCCAACGGGCCAAGGAAGTCTCGGACGCATAGAGCGAACACCTTGACCACCTCACTTTTGCGGAGCTGCTTGACGGAGACGTTCAGCAACCCGCTGGTGTTATGATTACTCACACCCATGAAGCCCTTCACCACCAGGTCTTTGGTGTCCTCGGAACAAGTCCGGTTCGGTACCACAACGGCGCCGTAGTCGTCGTCCTCCTGGTCGCTGGAGTAAAGTTCCGTGAACCTGATGAGCGCCGAGCTGTTGGGGAACAAGTGGAGCCCATAGAACCTGAAGAGGATGTCGCTGCCCTCGGTCACCTGAATAATCCCCCGCTCGGTCGTCTCGGCCGGCGTGTCGCTCCTCTCCAGCCTCATGCCGAGTATCCGGGTCGCGGCCCGCGGCTCCGAGAGCGCCGGCTGGGCCCTTCCGCTCGCCATTAGGCAGCAAAAGAGCAGTAAAGTTCTCATAAAGCCGCGTCCGCTCCACTCCGTCGCCATGTTTGTTTCGCTCTCTGTCATCGAAGGGAACTGACGTCATCTAGCGCTCAGGCACGAACCCGCCCCTCTCATTTACATATCACCGACACGGCTAATAGGCTGCAAAAACGTCACATGACAAGCTTGACCCTGCCCCCTTAAAGTTTGTTTTCAAACTGAGCCCGAGTGTTGCCTTCAGGAGCGTTGTGTTTTTCCGGAAAATTGCCAAAACCTTTAGTGACCAGAATAAATTGGATAAGCAATTAGCAATTTACTAAATTATACACACACCTAAAATGGTGATTTAAGAAGCGTGTTTTTTCGTTATTCAGATATTTTCTATCTAACACTACTAGAACGCAAATAGCTTGCTGTTACATTGAATGTACGTTCTTTCTGAAAGCCGCATTCTTTTAAAATAACATACGCTTCTGAGTAGTTTTTGAACTTGTACTAAAGTATGTTTTATAAGTATGTAAGTGTCGTACTTTGCTCTATTTCATTTTTTAATCCTTTACAGAACAGAAAATCTTACCACAAACTTTCTTAAAAAGTCACCTGTGAACAATAAGGAATGGCGGGAATACTACATATTTCCTTTTTTTGCAGTACACCCCTTTTGACAAGCAACGCACATTTGAAATCTTGTTACTTTTTAGTTCGTACCTCTGTCACAACATGTAGGGACACCTGCACAATATGACACTTATTATAAATTATCTATCGCAAAATTGTACCCTTGTGAGCTTATTGATAATGCCCGGAGTGTCAGGGAGATATGTATGGAACAGAATGCTTGTCATTGTGGTCATTGCGCCCTCTTGTGGTCAAAGCACATCATCAGCCAATTATTTAATGGTGGCTTCTTTTCTGCGATTTCAATCCATAATTTCAGTTTCACCGTTTGTTGTTCTTCTTTCTAGGTGACAGCTATTGAATGCAACAAGGGGCTCAAGAAGTACACCGTGGTCGCAATTATTAGGCATTATTTCAAACACATCATTCTGCGTATTTCCAAGTTAGTTGATTTGTTAATTTGGCAGATTTGCCTTCATAATGGTTACAAACACACAGCATCATATCACCGTCATTTTTGTGGAGTATTATTGTGAATAATTGTATAAAATGAAGTTCCAACTTCCTCACTGATGTTGTTCACTGGAATGTGATAAAACGCTACTTTCGCCAGCGTCCCTGAATGCATCATTGCCTAGCAACCAAAGTAGCACAGCTAGCCCAAAGTAAAGTTTAGCCAAACTTTCATTTTACGCGATGCCTAAAAAGAAGGAGAAGAAAAACGGTGACAGAAAAGACGAAGACAAAAAGAAAACAAAGACAACGCAAAGCCAGTCGGCTCCGGCGGAAGAAAACGGCAAAGAGAAAGATTTATATCTCATTCAAATCGGCTTTTTAAACGAGCAGCTGGAAAGGTGAGTGCTAGCTGGCTAGCAAGAATATTATAAGATTTGTCGTCATTTTACGTCATTACATAAACATTTAGATGGAATGAAATACAACTCTTCCTGTTTAATGTCATTGTCTTCCTAACCAACAATCAATCTGTTTTATTCATGCTATTTCAACACCACCACCTACTTTTTTTTAAGATATAAGCTGAAATGTGAGGGGCTGTCCAATGAGAAGGAGGCCTTGAGCTGTCAGTGCAGCGCCCTGGAGAAGGAGAAGAAGGACATTGTGGACTACCTGAAGCGCTCCCTGCTGGAGAAAGAGGACGAGCTGGATGAAATGTCCGAGCGCCTGCAGGCTTGGCGGCGGGAAGCCGACAAGGACAAAGACGCTCTGAGACTGCAGCTGGATCGGGAGCGACGGGAAGTTGGGGAGCGCATCGACGAGCTGGAGGAAGACAACGTGAAGCTAGGTAGCCGCAAGGTTCTCTTCTCAGGGCCTTCTTGAGCAAAAGCTGACAAACCCCCCCCAGTGAGGGAAGACAGGAGTGCTCTGCCGTTTTTGAGGACCTGCTGCTCCAACGCTTTAGTCAAAGATCCTCTAAATGACAGCAGCACAGCTGTTTTTAGAAATCTACCACAAAAACACAAGTCATTGATTCTTGATCACAGGAGTGCTCTGCTATTTTTAGGAATGCACCACAAAAATGCTAATCAAAGATCCTCCATGTGCGCATGCTCTGCAGATTGTAAAAAGCCACCGCGACAACCCGAGTCAAAGATCGTCTATATCACTGGAGCGCTGCTGTTTTTAGGACGCTACTGCAAATATGCTCATGTGACAGGAGTGCTATGCTGTTTTTAAGGACCTGCTCCCAAAACGCTAGTCAAAGACCCTCTATATGTCAGGTGCCATCTGCTGTTGTTGAGGACCGAGTGAAACACCACAGGTAAAAAATGTCTGACATGAGTGTTTTTAGGAATGTACCATAGAAAACGCTAGCCAAAGATCCTCTCAATGACAGGAGCCATCGGCTGTTTTTGAGAACCTACTCTGAAAACGCTAGCCAAAGATCCTCTCAATGACAGTAGCCATCCGCTGTTTTTGAGGACCTAGTGCAAAAACCTCTATACGACATGAGCAATCTGTTGTTTTTAGGAATCAACCACAAAAAAATAGAAGATCCACTGTGACAAAAACACCGCTGTTTTTAGGAATGTAGAGCAAAAAAGCTAGTGAAAGACCCTTGATGTGACAGGAGGGTTCTGCCGTTTTTACGGACCAGCTCCCTAAACGGTAGTCAAAGATCCTCTAAATGACAGGAGCCATCTACTGTTTTTGAGGACCTAGTGTAAAAAAGCAAGTCAGAAATTTCTGACATTAGAGCCCTGTCATTTTTAGTAATCGATGGGGAAAAAAAACTACAAGATCCACTATGTGACAGAAGCACTGCTGTTTTTAGGAACGTACAGCAAAAATGCTAGTCAAAGATCCTCAATGTGACAGGAGTGTTCTGCTGTTTTTAAGGACCAGCTCCCAAAGCGCTATGCAAAAATAGTCGTCAGGTGCCATCTGCTGTTTTTGAGAACCTACTCCCAAAACGCTAGTCCAAGATCCTCTACGATAGGAGCTGTCTGCCGTTTTTTGAACAGTTAGTGCGAGAACACAAGTCAAAGATCTCTACATAACAGGTGCGCACCGTTTTTGGGAATCTATTGCAAACAATTCTACTCAAAAATCCTGTGTGACAGGAGTGCTGCTGTTTTTAGGAACGTACCATAAAAATGCTAGTCAAAGACCCTCGATGTGAGTGCGGAGTGCTTTTAAAAAACCCTGGTCAAAGATCCTTTATTTGACAGGAGTATTGTGCTGCAACAGTTTGAAGGGTACTTGATGCCTCGCCCCGCTTCAATGAAGAGTTGCGTGTCTGTGTGCGCCCCCTAGTGGCGAGGCTGGCTGCCGTGGAGGAGTTTGAGAAGCAGAAGGAGCAGATGTGGTCCGAGATGGAGCTCCTGGAGAAGCAGCTGGCCCGCGAGGAGGAGGAGCACGCCGCCGCCATGCACGCCGTGGAGATGAAGTCTCTGCTGGAGAAGAGCAGGTGAAACGCCAACAAACGTCACGTCCTGTAGGCCACCGTGGTGTTCCTGCCTGCTCCAAGATGGCCGCCACAGTTCACCTCTCCCCTCCCGCCCGACAGGCTGGCCAATCAGATGGAGGCCCGAGCGGCGGCCGACGTGGAGCGCCTGGTGGAGCGCAGGCTGCCCGAGACGGCCAGGAGGGCCGCGCGGGAGAACGAGGAGGTCAAGGCGCGGTACGGCGTGCTCTCCGAGAAGGCCCACGACCTGGCCCGGGAGAACGCCGCCCTGCGGGAGCAGAAGAGCCGTCTCGCGGCGGACGTGGACGTGCTGGAGCAGACGCTCGCCGAAATGTCCCGTCAGAGCTGCGTCCGCAAGAAGGTTTCATCTTCCGTTCAACTAAATGGCCTGTCTGTCCCAAAAAACACGTGTTTTAATATTATTTGCATTTTATTGAGAAACATTTACAGATTTTTATGTTAGACCCCCCCCCCCCCAAAAGAATTAGGTTTTTCTTGATGTGAAAAGTTGACTACTTATAAAAAATAATCAATTATTTTTTACTTTCTTTTATCGGAAAAACATTTTTGGTGGGGATGGAGAAACTGCAAAATCTCATCTTTTTTATTCTATACAAACATTTTGGCCAAAAAAACCCTTTGATTTTAGTTTGTGGACTGAATATTGGAATTTTATTTAGAAACTCCAAAATGTGATTTTTTGTTTTTATGTTAGACGCAAAAACACATCATTTGATTCTTTTCTTGGTCTGCAAAGTTACGTACTTATAAAATCATCATCACGATTATTTTTCCTTTCTTTTATCTGAAAATCATTCTTGGTGGGGAGAAATTGCAGAATGTGAGAATTTCTGATAAAAGTAGTCAAATCTGTCAATCTAAAATCAGCCATTTGTTGGATGAAATCAAAACATCTTTTTCTGTTAAAAAAGAAAAATAATCAGACATAATGTAGTAATATAGTAGTAATAGTAGTAATATAATTACAATTGATCTCAAATAAGATAGTTGAGTAAAAATAATAAGTACAAGTATAATAATAAGGACTCAACATCACATCAAGAAAATTCATCACATTTTTTTTTGTAGAACAGTTTTGAATATTTTATGTGGGAAAACATGAAGGCACCTCAACAAAAGACCAACGTAACCGTGGCGATCCAGGACGTGCTCGTCACATCTTCTGCCTTCATTGCAGGTTTTTCCAAGAAGAAAGTAGAATTATTGATGTCATGAAATGGAGATAGCAGCTTTTCATCGCTCAGATGTTCAACTCTTTTCAAAATGAAAAATCAATTGGGTTTGTTTTCCATAAAAAGCGTCCCATGTCTCGTATTGGCGTCCTCCGTCCCCCAGGTGGTGCAGCAGCTGACTACCAAGTGCCAGCAGCTGCAGACGCAGCTGAAGGAGAGCCACGGCGACTCGGAGCGACTCGGGAGCAAACACGAAGAAGTCCGAGTCCAGCTGGAGGCGCTCAGGTTAAATGTAAAAAAAAAAAAAAAAAAAAAAAAAAAAAAAAGCCGTGACTCGTTTTGTACAAGGATTTCATTTTTTGTCATGATGTGGAGTGCATGAGAAAGCCGAATAAGTGTATTGCACAACACAGCAGTAACAGAACCAATGTTGTAGTGTTAATGTTGCTATTTAGAGACCACAGTGCCCACACACTCGTCCAATTTCGGGGACCCGGTGGCTAATTGAATAGAAGCATTTGGTAATTAAAAAAAGACATCACTTCATTTTTTCTTCTCTCCAGGAAGTGCCACGATGCCGCCGCCGCGTCCAAGCAGTCGAGCAAAAGCGGCGGCGCAGCGGGTCGTCTGGAGGCGGAGCTACAGCAGGAGAGGAAGAGGAGGTCCGGGATGCGGCGCATCATGCAGGAAGCCGTCGCCGCCGTCAGACAGGCCATCACGGTGGTGAAGACACGTCCTGTCGTCAGGTCGCTCTGATGTCTCGTTCACTGTTGGCAACCTTGTGCAGGAGGCGGATCAGAACCCGGAGACGGTCCGGTGGAAGGAGCTGGCGCAGAAGCTTCTGGTCATCCTGGAAGGCCCCGCCCCCTCGACGAGCCATGACAGCGACCTCACCTTTGACCCCGCGGACGCCAGGTTGGACCACCGGGAACCATTTGTCCTCACATCTGGTTCTTTGTTTGTTTCTTGTGTCCCAAACAGGACAGGAAGCTTCAATTTCCACGTCCAGCTGGCCCGACACGGCCCAGGCGACTTGGGCTTGGTGCCCCCACCCGCTCTGAAACCCAAACATGCGCCCACCACAGCAAAAAAGCACCGATGACTCCTAGAACGGCCTTTGGTGTCCAATCAGATGTCATTGTTGCTCTCAGCCACTAGGGGGTGCTTATGCGCTCAGTAGTAGGAGATGGCTTTGCTACGCTGCCTTACGTAGCACACATTCATGGCCAGGAAAACGTCATGATGGGTGTTTGCCCACGTGACCGCGCATGTAGCCAGGAAAGATCGAAGCAGGGCATAAAATACTTTATGCACCATCAATACGACTGCATGTTTGTCCAAATGTAATGCAAACACTGTTGTGTAAACATGCTTTTGCTCTAAACCGGAGAAAAATGTATCAATTTCTTGCGAAATGTTATTATCTATTTTTTAAATATATATAAATATTTCTTTTATTGTTATTTTACAAGAAATATGTTTCAATGCTGGGAATTGGTGTGAATGTAATGTCAGTCATTTTGTGTAAAGGTTTTTTTTAAAGCTCAGTTTTATTGTAAATTTTTAAATTACTTTGTGTTGATTTAAAACAAATTTTGAAAATGTTAATAAATTGTTTGTGAATAATTAATTAAAAAAACTTTTTCTTATCAATATTTTACATTTTAATATACATTTTTATAATGCTGGGAATAACAGCAATTTTGTATCCATTGTTTTTGATACATTTATTAGCTATTTTATGATTTCTATTTTATTCTAATCTAATTGTACAGTTTTATTTCAAAGAAATATATATTTTTTGCCCTCAAAAAGAATATGCTTTCTTTAAAAACGCAGTAAAACGTATGAATTTCCGTCATACTGGCTTCTTTCCTGTTATAAATATTAGCAACTTTTGTGCAAAAAAGAAGTAAAAAACAAAACTTTGAATAGATGTTTATTGTTACAAAGCGACGTTAAGGTCAATTTAAAAGGACCAAGTGGAAAAGAAAGAAAGAAAAAGTGGCGTTGAGCTGGACTATGATAACGCCGTATGTACAGTGAAATACATATACAGTATCTGCTTTAAAAACTATGCCTGGATAAATATCGAACTTCATGGATCTGTTATTACAATATTCATAATAATTACGATAGGAAATATTCAAAATACTGTACTTTTAAATAGATAGAAAGGATTTGTAGAAAAGTGGAGCTCATCGCCTGATGTTGACATCAGAAGTATGTACACCAGTTTTACCACCCGAGGTGGGGGAGTGGGGAAAATAGAAACTATCATGTGGGGACTGTTGGACTGTAAAAACAGACAATTAAGAAAAATACAAAATGAAAAAGGAGTCAGGAGTTCACTAGCTGGTCACATTCACATTAAGGCGTCTGTCATAAGGCTATCGCGGGTGCGCTAATCAAACGCACCCCTGCGAGTGGGGCTGGGCGACATCTTTCGGGCTAGTCGAGGCGTTCCCTAAAAGGGCACGGACACACACACACACACACACACACACACACACACACATTTTCAACAGCAGCCCAGGAAAGCAAATAGAAAAAAGAAGAAAGACGCCAGGACTCACTGGTGACTGAGCTTTGGCGAAGTTGACGTGTGCGTAAAGTAAGACGGCGATGTCCTTATGTCCCGCCTCCAGAGCGATGGACAGAGCGTTGCTCTCGTCCTGGAGCAGGAAAACAATCAAGACGGATGACAATCACATGTTTGCTCTATTATACATTTGCTAAAATGATTTTCCATACACATTTTGGTACATTTTGGTAGTTGTAGTAGTTTGGAGTTTTTAGGTGTGAAATGATCCATTTAACATTGGCAACTCAATAGAAGATGTTTCTTTTGCTCAACTTTATTACATTTCTTATGCTTCTTATACATTTCACAGAAAATGATTGACTGTGTAGCTTCGCTTGCTTTGTCGAGTCCAAATTATTCGGTTTTACGCTCCATTTTATTTATTTGACAGATTTGCTCAATTAAATTGTTTTTTTTACTCAAAATGGTAAAAACAAATATTTGTAGAAATGAGTGTATATTGAAGATGGTCATATCGATGTTTTTGCTCATGCTTGGATTGTATAACAACTCATCTTTTTATTATTTTATTATACTTGTACAACTTTTTTTAAATTAAAAAAATGTATTAAATACAAATATTAAATAAAATAAAAAAGTATTACTGCTGAGATTAAAAAGGATACTTTATGCTTAAAAAAGTAAACAATTTTATTATTTTAAAAATGGTTTTTATTTTTTATTAAAAAATTCAATTCAAATATTAAATAAAAAATACAAGTATTATTGATCAGATTAGAAGGATACATTTTTATGCTTCAAAAAAGTACACACATTTTTTAATTATTTTATTTGTAAAATGTATTTTTTTTAATTTAATTGTAATTTAAAAATCAATTATTAAATAAAAAATGATCAGATTAAGGAAGGATACATTTTTTAGGCTTAAAAAAAAGTGCACACAAAAACATTTAAATTATTTTAAGATTTTTTTTATACATTTTTTTATTAAAATTAAAATATTAAATAAAAATAATATGATTGATCAGATTAAAAATGATCACTTTTATGCTTCAAAAAAGTAAACTATTTTTTAAGTAATTTTTAAAAATTCATTATATATATATATATATATATATATAAATAAAAGGAAGGATACATTTTTTTTCTGCTTTAGAAGCAAACAGCATCATGTTTATTCTAATGTAACGTAATTGTTATTTTTGTTGCATCAAATAAAGTTGTGTTCAAGCATAGCATCAAAAACGATTCAACACGGTGCGGCGCGTGCGCAGACGTGAGGACGCAGCGCGGCGCGGCGGACTCACGCTGTCGCTGAGCGTGGCGTCGCAGTCGGGTTGCGCCAGCAGCAGCTTGACGATCTCCACGTGACCGTGCTCGCTGGCGCACATGAGCGCCGTGGAGCCCTCGTCGTCCTGCACGTTGACGTCGGCGCCGTGAGCCAGCAGCGCGCGAACCATGTCCATCCTGCCGTGGCTCACCGCCAGCATCAGACCCGTCTGACCCGCCTGAAGGACGGAGAAAAATTCTTAGTAAACGTTCTTAAACCTTGACTTGACTTGTTGGCGCTTGGAAAAATATGGATTGAGAAAAACACACGTTTTTGGGAAGAAGACATTTTTTGTCCTGAGGACCTTGAATGTTTTTTTTTTAATTTAATTTATTAATTACCAGACTGCATAAAAATATGTCATCAACCCTGACTTGACTTGTTTACAGTGGGGAAAAATATTTCTACTTATAAAAACAGCCTTTTTGGGAAGCAGACATTTTTTGTCCTGATGAGCTTGAGTGTTTTGTTTGTTTGTTTTTTTACCTGGCTGCATAAAAAATACGTCATTAACCCTAACTTGTCTTTTTTTTTTTACAGTGGGAGAAAAATATTCACATTTATAAAAACAGACATTTTTGGTAAGCAGACTTTTTTTTTTTTTTACCATAACTGCATAAAAAATACATCATTAACCCTTTAAAAAAAATTTTTTTTTAACAATGGTGGGAAACAATATTTCTAGTAATAAAAACAGCCATTTTTTTGGAAGCAGACATTTTTTGTCCTGATGAGCTTGAGTTTTTTGTTTTTTTTGTTTTATCTGACTGCATAACCCTGACGTGTTTACAGTGTTTTACAGCCGTTTTTGGGAAGCTGAAATTTTTGTCCTGAGTGCTTTCTTTTTTTAACGTGACTGCATAAAAAGGATGCACGGAATATCAACCTTGCTGCCAATCAGTGACAAAAAACAACTTGTGTAAAGTCAAAATAATATATTCATTTTTTAGGTGTTTTTTTAATTTAATTGAATTTTTTACATTTTTTGTCATAAGGGTGAAGTGTGTGAGTGAACTTTAAAAGGACATCTTATGAGGGTCCACCTTTTTTTGTCTTTCCCTTGGTCTATTATTGTTTTCTATTTTTGTTTAAATCTTCCTTTGTTGACCACTAGAGGGCGCCAGACCACAACACAGTTGTCACTAATAAATCAGCAGCCACGTGGTCAGTCAGTGGCCCCTGCGCCTTCAGCCCAGGCCCCTCCCCTCCCCTCCCCAAACATGGCGCACCCACCTGACTGGCTCGGGCGTTGACGTCTCCTTTGCTGAAAAGCTCCTCCACGATCTGCATGTCTGTGGGCGTCTCCACGGCGGCCAGCGCGGCGAGCATGATGGGCGTGTAGCCCGCCTTGTTCTGCTGGTTGACGTTGCACACGTCTACGACACACACGCACGCACGCACACGCTCATCATGAAAGGCTGTTCTTGATTGATTGTCAGTCAAAGCAGACGTCCGCACGCCTCCTCGGGACCATCACGTCCTCCGTGTCCCCCGCCCTCATCTTAAAAAGCCCCTTTGTGGACGTGAAGGCCAGCATGGCGGCCACCTCATGTCTTCCTGCACCCACCTGCGTCCAGCAGCTTCTTCACGACCCTGAAGTTGGAGTGGGACACGCTGTAGTGAAGCGCCGTGTTGCCGTTGCCGTCCGCCATGTTGACCACGTGGCGTGGCACGGCCGGCGACACGGCGCCGAAGCCCGCCAGGTAGTCCTCCACCGCCGCCGCCGCCGCCGCCTTCTGGCTGGACACGCGGAACCACTCGTGCTGCACCGTGTTCAGACACGCCCTCTGGGGACCCGACACACAAACACAAACACCCACTGATCCTTCACTCTCGTCACGTAAAGGATCTCTGATCCCAGTTTGTGCAGTATGTCCCGAACAACAGCAGAGCCCTCCTGTCATATAGATGATCTTTGACTGGTGTTATTGCAACACATTCTTAAAAACAGCAGAGCGTTCTCGCCACAGAGCCTCTTGTCGCGTCAAAGATCTCTGATCTCAGTTTTTGCAGTGTGTCCTTAAAAACAAACAGCAGAACAATCCTGTCAAATAGACAATCTTTAGATGGCATTTTTGCAGTTGGTCCTCAAAATCAGCAGAGTGCTCCTGTCATATAGAAGATCTTTGACTAGCGTTATTAAAACAGATTCCTAAAAACAGCAGTGTTGTCATAGGATCTTTGAAAAGCATTTTTGCAGCAGGCCCTTAAAAACAGCAGACTGCACCTGTCATACAGAGGATCTTTGACTAGCGTTATTGGAACAGATCCCTAAAAACAGCACAGCGTTCTTGTCACGTACGAGATCTTTGACTGCAGATATTTAACGACCTACTGCAAAAAAATATTCAGAGCGCTCTTGTCATTTAAGAATCTTTGACTCGCCTTTTTGCGACAATTTCCCAAAAAAACAGCAGCGTTCCCGTCATATCGGAAAATCTGTGACAGCTGTTTTTAAGGACCTGCTGCAAAAATGTTAGAGCCCTCCTGTTTGGAGGATCTTTGACTCGCGTTCCTGCAACAAATTCCTAAAAACAGCAGAGTGTTGTTGTCATAGGAGAAGATTGACCTTGACTGTTCACACACAGACAGCAGAGCGCTGCTGTCATATAGAGGATCTTTGACTCGCACATATGGAATTGAACGTTATGGCTTCATGTGTGGTCCAGACAGCAAAGCACAAGTACGGAAGTAAAGTACAAGTAGTAAGTACGTCAGTAAAGTAGTAAGTACGTAAGTAAAGTACGTAAGTTCTGCAGGTTGTGGTCATTCTCACCAGGTCTTTAGCGCTGACCTCCTTGGGGTCGCTGAGGTGAACTTTGAGGACGTTGCATGCGGCCAACATCTTCTCGCTGAGCTCGTACCTTCAGAAGGATCATCACACCCGTCAACGACCATCTCCAGTCATCAGGCGGGTGCGTGCGTGTGTGTGTGTGTGTGTGCGCGTTCAGCACCTTCCTCTGGTCTCTAAACTTCCCTCTTCAGCCTTCACTTCCACATGCTCCGCCCCCTCCGGCTGGAACTCATCCCTGACGCTCTTCTCCTCCTCCTCCTCCTCCTCCTCCTCCTTCTCCTCCTCCTCCTCCTCCTCCTCGTTCCGGCATCCCTCCTTTTGTTTTCCGTCTTCTTCCTCCTCGTCCTCAGATGAGCTGCTGTCCTCCGAGCTGGAATCGTCGCTCGATGTTGTCTCGTATCTGATCCACAAGGGGGCAACAAAAGCAACATACACATAAATAGAAAAGCACTCGGAGAGTGCAGACCTCTGCCAAGCGTCAATAGTTCCCCCCACCCCCATATTGTGATTTACACCCTAAATATTAGCTCTCCATTTCACATTAGCATGACAACACCTAGCATAACACTGGTGTTTACATAAGTGTCTAGCTATGAAAATGGCTAAAAATAGCACTATGCTAATGTTAGCATGCAAACAATGCCAACGTTAGTATGCCAACATGTAGCATAATATTGCTACATGTTCATATTGCTATATTGAAGTGTGTTTATATATGTCTAGTAATGAAACTGGCTAAATAGCTACTATGCTAATGTTATCATGCTAACATCTAACATGATAGTGATAAGTCTTTATATAAGTGTCTACCTATGAAAATGGCAAAAAATGCTACTATGCTAAGGTTAACATGCTAGCAATGCTAACATGCCAACATTAGCATGCCAACACCCAGCATGTTAGTGTTTACTGTATATATGTGTCTACCCACGTAAAGAGTTAAAAATGCAAATATGCTAGCACTGGTATGCTAGCAATGCTAACATTAGCATGCTAACACCTAGCACGATAGCGCAATGTACCTGGAATGCTAAATGTCCCAAATAAGATGAGAATTTTGACTTTGGAACGATCTGAATGGCTTGAGACATGTGGAGGTAGTAGTAGGTCTAATAGCAGCTTTACGCAAAAGTGTGTGAATTTTGGGAAAATGTTGAATTTTGGATCACCTCCAAAATGTTATCAATTTCATCCAAATCCATTCAAACCTTTTTTTATTTTGAACACAAACAAACAGATAAAAACATAACCTGCGCGCTGTGCTTGCGCTTTGCGGAGGTAATAAAAAGTTGAAGACATTAAATACCAAGGCTGTAAAAAGCTCCTACGCACCCTCCGTTCACTCCGACAAACTGCAGGTTCTTTTTGGTGTTGGTGGAGTCTGGGCGGCCATCTTTTTTCTTCATGATAGACTTCAGCGATGGCTGACCTAAAAAGAAGACAAGAAAAGGCACCACTGAAACAGCCAAACTATATAGTATATCTACATGTACGTGTGGTGGAAACGTATGAAGAACTGTGGGACATCACCCGCATTGTGGCTTCAAAGGTCACCCATTTTGCTAAATTGACTTTTTAATGATTTTCTAACAGTATTATTTGTAGCGTCATTTTAAGCCAGCTATCCGTCAGCAGTTCCAATATGAGTGTAATGTTAGCAGTGGTTGCAGTGCGGAGGTGTTTTTGCATCCTGTGGAGGAACGTGACGTGCATGAACGTGGTTTAGCGGCGGTCTCACCGTGCAGCGCTGTGGACATCTGCAGGTCCATGCGGCTCTTCTGCTCGGCCGCGCTCATCTGCTGCGAGCACGTCTTTGCAGGTTTGTCCGCGTGCGTCTTCTCCGTCCGGCCGCAGGAGACCACCTGAACGCCACCTTCTGAAAGCGGGCGGAGTTAACACACAAGCGCATGCCAATAAAGAGTCACGTCAGCCTCCAGTCACCCTAACCGCCAGATGTCTCCTATAGCCTCCAACATTTAATAACCACCTGAGTTTGAATTTGAATGATCAACACGTGAAATGAAGTCACTCGCGTGTGTTTCACTCCCGTGCCTTTGTGTCCTGGCGCCGTGCTGCTGTACTGAGCCTTTATGTATCCTTGTTAAAACATATTGCTGCAGACCAACCCAAGATTCATTTACAAGCTAGCGATGACACAAGGAGACACGGCAGGGCGGCACGACAGAGACTGATTGACAAAAGTCTACAGCCAATCAGGATGCAGAAGACAATGGGCGGCGCAGCCAGACGAGAGAGGGAAGAGACAGACACGCAACTTCCCACAATGGGATTCTTCTTAAAGGGCCAGGCTCGGCCTGTAACAGCGTTCATACTGTACGCTGTAAGTAAAAAAACAATAAATTCCGCAAAAGGTGAACCGTGATAGAGCGAGGGAGCAGCAAAAATGGGAAAAACGAGCAAAGTTGATAGTAATAACATGCTTTTTCATTTATAATACAAAGCTTAGATTCTTTTTTTTGTACTATATAAGTTCTTAGCATGCCTACGTGCGTTGCTTCACAGAATGTCAAAGTGTCAAAGTTCATCCTTTCATTTTTCACTGTGTGACCCTCGCTGGAAAAAGTGTGGACACCCCTGGTTTAGAGCATGAAGTTGTAAGAAGTACAGTATCTGCAAACAAATACATACTGCACATACCAAAGCTAGCAAGACCAATGTTAGGAGTGTTGGCTATTCACAAACAAGACCTACACCTCCACTTCCGACTTCCCTGCAGTCTTTGAATGCAGCATGAGGAAGCATGACAAGCGTTACAGAGTTGTTTTGAAAAAGATGTAATCTTCTCTGTTCCTCCTGAGCTGTGGTCACCAGCGGTGCAAGGTCATCCAACATTCCAGAAGGAGTGACCCGAGGCCAGACAGCACACAAGACAAAAGAATGTGGCCGCCAGCGTGACAGCAAGTTACGCAACGGCGAGGGAGGCGGCCATGAATCAGCATGAGCGGAGGGAGGGCGGCGCGCGAAAAGGCAACGACAGGGTGGTGGGTGCGACCGGCTCCCAAAAAGAAGTGAGCTCATGGTTTGGCTGACGTCCAAAAGGCCCCGTCCCAGTTGTCATGGTCTGATACAAGGTTGTCCAGCTAGCTTATCCGTCATTGTTGCGTGTGCTCTTAATACGCAAAGATGAGTCAATCAGCACGAGGATCAAAAGTCATTGTGCAACATAAGCCCTCACCTGAGACTGCGTCGTCCGCCTGCAGCTTGAAGAGGTCCTCGGCGCTCCCGCACTTCATGGCCGAGTTGATGGACGAGAGCGTGCTGACCAGCTCGCTGTTGATGCATCCAAACTGGGATTGGGGCTGTCCGAAGGCCTCGGCCAGCTCACTGTAGTTCTCCGCCAGCAGCATTTGTTGCTCTTGTAAGAGCTTCTGCACCCTCTCGATGTAATGGTCCAGCCTGGCACCCCCCTGAAACTCGGCTTGCGCTTCCACAGTCTCCTTGCCACCTGCGACGAGTTCAGGGAGCTGGGAAGGCCCGCATGCTATGTTGCGTGTCTTTAAGCCGATCAAGAAGTTCTCGTGAACACTAACAGGTCCCACTCCACAGTCTTTGGTTTTCACAGTGCCGGACTGGCCGAGGAGCGATTCCGCATCTGTGGCGGTGCCCACAGCGACTGAACGCATCTTGGCGGCCGAGTGCACGTCCTTGACGAGTCCCTCGCCTGCAGCGACCGTCCTCGTTTCGGTGGCAGCGGTGTTGGTGTGCTTGTCGCAGGTCGACAAAGCAGTGTCGGTGCAAGAGTCCGTCAGCGTTGGCGTTTTTGTGTTAGTGGACTTGCTCACAACTTCAGTCTCGGTGTTGGTCCGTTGATTTACCGATTCAGGGGCAGCCATGACACAAGAGTCTACCTTGCCAACGTGATCCGGCTCGGTTCCTTGCGACACCATCGTCCTGATGGGACTGACCGTGACATCCACAGAACAATCTCCGCAACCGAGCGATCGCGACTCCTTGACCAGCTCCGTCATGGGTTTGCAGAAGGCCGTGCAGTCTACAGACTCCACCGTGTTGACACCCACCTGACAAACCTTTAGGTCCACGCCTATCTGCGGGTGCTCCGCCAAAGGCTGATCCGGTGAGTTCTCCGGGCCGACGCCAACGCTATGCACGCTCGGGTGACAGGACACTCCTACAGAGACACTCTGAGGAGATTCAGCGACAACAACTTGGTCACCTACCCCCTGGCTGTGCACCGAAACTTTGGCCTCCACGCATACGTTGTACATCTCAGGCCTCACCATAAAGCCTTTGTCTGCCTTTTTCTTGTTTGAGCCGCCAGCCACTTGGAGCTCAAGTTTTAGCTTGGTCATCTCCATCTGGTGAGTGGTTTCTTTCAGCTGCACCTCCAAGCGGTAGATCTTCTCTTTCAGAGCGTCGATGGTCTGCTGCTGGAGCTCGATCTCCTTCTCGGCATCGCTGGACATGCCCAGCATGGCCTCGTTCACGCCCACTAAGGCACAGCGAGTTTCCAGGCGTTCTGTAGCAACTCCTACGTCCCGATAGCAATGTTCTTTTGGCAACTGGACTTCAAGGTTATTCATGTTTTCATCAGTCACGACACCAACTGACTTTTGGAGGGCCTGGTTCTCATTCCGAGTCTGACTTTCTAGTTCAATATTGTCGAGCGTGGTCTTCTCCAGAGCTTGGACCTCAGCAGCCAGACGCCTAAACTCTTCAAGCTGCTGAGCGTCCTGTTGCTGGGCTTCAGGCTCAATGATGTGCAGGACAGTTTCTTTTTGGATGGGACCCGGGTTCTCCATTTGGTCGGCACTGCCCACGCTATAAGAGCGCTTGCGGAAACCACCGGGAACTTGGTTTTTGGACTGCGCGGCCAATTGTCTTTTTTCCTCCTGAAGAACTGCTATCTTGACCTGTAAAATGGGAATGGCCTTCACCTGCTCCTCTAACTCTTTCAGTCTCTTGAGCGCAACCACCATCTGCTCCCGGATCTGCTGAAGGTGTAGCGGGCTAACATTGGTCACGGGCGTGGCCATGCCGGAGCTCATGGGACTGTGGCGGATGGAGCTACCCATGGATGGCGGGTAGTAAGGGTTGTACTCTCCATTGTGGAGGTGGCCGTTGATGGGCAGAGGCTGAAGGGTGCTGGGAGAGATCTGGCTTGGCGCCACGGACCCCGAGTATGAGGAGAGTGAGCTGTTGGAGCCCGTTCCCCCGAAGCTGGCGAGACGACGGCGGGGAAGCGGAGGCTCGCTGTGCTGCTGCATGAACAGGCGCTCCTGTTCCAGTCTAAGTCGGGTCTCCATGAGGGTCTTTTCCACTTGGGGGTTGTGTCGCGGCGTGAACCTCGGCGAGAGCGGCGGCAGGAGCAGCCTGGGTTCCACCACGCTGGAGTAGGACTGCTGCGGGGCCGCTTCACGGGCCGCCCTCTGGAGGATGGGCGTCAGTGGAGTGGTTACCTGGGGGGGCTTGGCGCTGAAGAAGACCGGCGACTGCTTGTCGTCGCTGTTGGAGGACGAGAGCGAGTCGGTGGATGTCCATTCGGCCCGGACGCCGACCCCGCCGGTGCTGACCCGTGGCGCTGCCGCCCCCGGTTTGCCCCCTTTGGGCTTCCTCTGGATACTCAGCTTCTTAATGGTGTTGCCCCTCTCTATGTCATCGACGTATTTGAGGAAATCCAGGTCTAGCTGGAAACCGTACGGAGTTTCGACGTAGTACGGCGCCACAGAGTCCTTGTCGTTATCGGCGCTTGGACATTGTTGTCCTCTTTCTGCAAAAACACAACACAGCAAGTTGCACTTTCAGCTCGTGTGTCAATACTGCACGACAACAAATGTAACTGAGGGCTATCATTAGACGACTCACTACTTTTTGTGAGGAAAGTTGTTTCTTCTTCTTCTGACACATCCTCGCGTAATTTGACAGTGCATGTACTAACGTGTCTCGCACCAACACACAAGAACGTGCGAGTCAACCACTGCTGCAAACAGCCTAGTCAGTG
The DNA here is from genome assembly GCF_027744805.1 of Dunckerocampus dactyliophorus. NCBI lineage: Eukaryota > Metazoa > Chordata > Actinopteri > Syngnathiformes > Syngnathidae > Dunckerocampus > Dunckerocampus dactyliophorus. The sequence goes on from NC_072822.1 coordinate 1,623,587, forward strand.
CAAAACTATGCAAAGCACACGGAGACACGTTACAAGTACGTTTCATGCAGCACGCCGTGTTTTTGTGCCAGATGATGAGACTTGCAGTTTACAAAAGACTTGAGAAGTCCCGCAACATCATCACTAAAAAAAATGCGTGATCCACTGGAGTTGACCTGCTCAAAGTCCAAACTCCACGCACTCACTCCCAAAAGTCCCATTAAGACCCCCCCCCGGGCACGCACACCGGCTGGGCTAAAAGCGGCGTCTTGTTGTTCCTGGTATGCGTGGAACTCAACGCGGGCCGGACATAAACAGCCCGGCTCTTCTCTTCCTCTCTGTGACTGGAACAGAAGAACCCTCCGCTGCCTTGTTGTTCACTCACCTCGCACCCCAGCCGCGACGTTTAGCTTCCCCCGTTTGGCAGCAGGCGAGGGGACTGTACAAAGATTACACTGTGCTGTTTCTTCGCACTCCCAGCACTCAATCTTCTCTTCATAAGGGGGGGGGGGCACTATTGGTATAAACTCTGCTCAGCGCAGCTCTGCACCACTATTGGACAGCTGCCTCCTCCAATCCCGTGAGACTCTGAGCTGGGCGCTACCCCTTCCTGAATAAGAGACCTGTTATTCAGCGGGTGGGGGTGTTTAAACTCGCTGAAATAACAGATTTAAAAAAAAAAAAATTTAATACAAACACAGAAAAGCTACTGTGCATGTTTAATGTTTTCCACAATATTAGCTACACCAGCAAGACCACATGACAACCAATACGAAGCAATGCAACAACCTAGAGTATTTATGATTCACATTTTCATATTGCTGCCGGTATGATGCAGTGTACACAACTACAACCGCCATCATACACATTTAGCTACATTCACAATTACCTGTTGTTCATTCCCACGGCTGGAGCTTCAGGCGTAATTTTAAGATATGTAGCAAAGCCTGCTTTTGCACAAGGTGGTGGGTGGGCGGTTACACGGGCCAGGCTCATCTAACTAGGGGAGAGTCAGAGGTGGCATCATGTCCATGAAAGAGGGGGGTTGTCCTTTATGACATCGTAAAAAGCAAGCCTTTGAGTGCCTCTTCTCCCCAAAAGTGGAACAAGTGATTTTTTCCCCCGCTCACATAATACTGTAATTACGTTACTAGAAAGTCACTTCTGCATAAATGTGGACGTTAACTCATTCAATCCCAGCTGTAGCGGCCATTTTACACCATTCTCACTGATCTTTCAAGGCACACAGAATATTGTGTTGTATGGTTTATAAACATGGAACCTACCAACACAAACATTAGACTCCCGTCTTTCATCAGAAACAAGAAGTTTGTTTCTAACTTTTTCCGTTCTTTAGTAATCAGCAGTAGAACATAGGTACGTTTCAGGAAAACATCAGTTCCTGACTTAAAAAAAAAATTTTTTAAACCTTAAAAAAAAAAAGCAGTTTTTTATGAAAAGATATCTTTCAAGCATAAATTTCACTTTGACGCAAATATTTTTTTGCTTTTGTGACAGCTCAACAACCGCAACATAAACAACACAAAAAGGGTTGTTTTACATCAAAATAACAATTTGCAAATACAACACCATCAACTTTTTACAATTTTCACATTTGGAACTAAACCGTGTGTGTGCGCACGCGTTAAAATTTCCCTACAAAGCATAACCTTCTGCACACTGCACGCCGCCATGCTCTTCCACGTCCTCCTTGCTGTCCCATGTGTTTTGACATGCAAAAGATCCATGCCGAGCTCTTCTGCCATGGCCGCTTTTATGGCTTAAAAATGCTTGAAAAGTGACTTCTTCGAGTGCGCGGTTGCGTCATCGCCTCTTTTTGCCTGTCGTGCTAAAAAAAAACGTAAAAGACGTCTTTGGGAGTGGGCGTTGGGGTTTATAAAAATACATCTTTGGTATTGAATGAGTTAAAGTCAATGATGAAATCGTGACTTGGAAATGAAGAGAAAAATGAACACATGTCTAAACCAGCGCAAACAACAAAGCCATCATTGATTAGCAGGTCAACCTCTACGACCCTTGACCCCAGTCCATCAGATAGTCCAAACTTGTGATCCAATTACTTTGCGCCGTCAATCTGATTTGCCCACTCATCAATAACGGCAGGCTTGACACGACTGCAGTGTTGACGGAACAACAATCAGTGCAGTGTTTGCGAGGAAGACAACTTGCACAGTCGTCCTTTTCCTGCTGACAAGAGCCTCTGTGCGACACACGCACGACCAGACCGGGGGGCGACAGGCGGCCTCGTGGTACCGCCGAGACCCCGCAACAGCTGAGCAATGACCTCATGGACATAAGGCAAGTGTAGTGGGGAGGGGTGGCAGCTGTTACAGTCATCAGTTGTACAGTTCGTGTAGCTGATGCATTCATCACATCTTGTCTCATCAATATCAGCGTACCCGATATCGGTAAAAAAGCCAATATCGAACATCCCTACTTTATAGTTAAAGCAGGGGTGTCCAAAGCACAGCCTGAGGGATATTTGCAGCCGGTGGCTGTTTTTTTTAATTGTTCTGTGGCACATTCTAAAAATATAATTTAACAAGAAAACTAAATCCAAAACAATTTTACAAGAATAATAGAATAGTATGAGGAAAAATAGCAATGTTAGTGGCATGAAGATGAAATAAAGAAAAAAGATGTTCCTTTTTTTTAAGTCATAAAAACAAAATCAAACAAATCAAAGTTGCAATTCTGGTTGCAATTAGGCTGGGGGAAAACTTGTAATTTAAGAGAATAAATATTGTGGGAATAAAGTCATCATTCCAAGAAGAACAACCAAGAAGAAATGGAAAAAACATAGTAATTTTGCGGGAATAAAGTCAAAATATTACGAGGAGGGCCGCACGGTGGTCTAGTGGTTAGCACGTTGGCCAACACAGTAACAGTCTGGAGATTGGGAAGACCTGGGTTCGATTCTCCCTTGGGCATTTCTGTGTGGAGTTTGCATGTTCTCCCCGTGTGTGTGTGGGTTTTCTCCGGGTACTCCGGCTTCCTCCCACATTCCAAAAACATGCACATTAGGTTAATTGGAGACTCTAAATTGTCCATAGGTATGAGTGTGTATGTGCCCTGCCATTGGCTGGCGACCAGTCCAGGGTGTACCCCGCCTGTCACCCGAAGTCAGCTGGGATAGGCTCCAGCATGCCCCCGCGACCCTAATGAGGAAGAAGCGGTATAGAAAATGGATGGATAGATATTACGAGGAAAAAAAAACTCGGAATCTAATAAGAAAAAGTTGTAATTTTACGAGAATAAACTCGTAATATTAGGAGGAAAAATAACATCATTTTAGTAGCATAAAGATGATGATTTTTTTTAGAGTTATAATATCATGAAGAACAATGTTGCAATTTTGGGAAAATGTAATAACGTTAAGACCTTAAAGTCAAAATATTTTGGGAATAAAGTCATAATTACAAGAAGAAGGTTGAACTAGTTGGGGAAGAAGAAAACAGAATTGGAAAAAAATATCTGTATTTTTACGAGAATAAAGTCAAAATATTAAGAGAAAAAAGTGGTAATCTAAGGAGAAAAAGTTGCAATTTTACAAAAAAATATGTAATATGGAGGAAAAATGATGTCATTTTACTAGCATAAATTATTATTATGAGCACAAAATATTATGAGAACAAAGCCATAATTATAAGAAGAAAATTGACAGTAAGAAAGTTGAACTAGTCAGAATAAAAAAAACAGCAGACATGGAAAAAACAGCTGTAATTTTGTGAGAATAAAGTCAAAATATTTTCTTGAAATATATATAACTTGTTAGCATGTCTACATGTATTGCTTTACAAAATATTCAAGTGGCAAAGTTTCCTTTCATTTGTCACCCCTTGGTGGGAAAAGGTTTGGACACCCCTGAGTTAAAAAGGATCCCCGCATTATGCAAAAGTGAAACCATTTTCTCCATAGGGTGGCTGGGCTCTCCCTTAGAGATAAGGTGAGAAGCACCAAACTCGGAGAAGAACCGCTGTTCCTCCGCATTGAGAGGAGCCAGGTGGGTGCCTTGGGCATCTCGTCAGGACGCCTGCCAGATGCCTCCCTGGGGAGGAGCTCAGGGCACATTGGAGAGACTGTCTCTGGGCTGGCCAAGGAACACCTCGGGATCAGCTGGAGGAGCTGGACAAAGTAACTGGGAGAGGGAAGTCTTGGCTTCCCTGCTCCGTGTGCTGCCCCCACGACCCCACCTGGGATAAGCGGTAGAAGACGTATGGATGGACCCTTGCGTCCCTAGAGCCCCTAGAGAGATTAGCCCACCTCGTGTATATGCTCACCACTTGAAAAAAAATAATACATCTGAAAAACAGGCTTCGCTACACATCTTACAAATGACATCTGGAGCTCTTCTGGCTGTCAGTCAGGTACAGACGAGGCAGCTGAAAGTTTGATCATTTTGTTTTTCCTTCAGCAAATCGGCTAACCTAGCTAGCATGATGTTGCTGTTCACATGCGAGTGTAATGTTAGCGCCGTAGCTCACATGGCGACGCTGGCGTTGCTAACGTTCGAGTCCTCCTCAGCAGCTCAACAGCCTACAGTGTACATGTAGAACGTGGATAAAGTGTACCGTGACGCTTCTTGGAGCCATTTCATCCTCCCCACAGCTGCAGTTCAATACGAGCATTACACAGCGTTAGATATGATGACGCAAATGGAGTGGACGTCAGCACACTGCGCTCTCACTCACTCACACACTCACACACACACACACACACGCAGGCTTGGTCTACAAGCTCCATACGTCCAATTATTGACAAGAAAAATGGCACGAGCGTGTGAAAGCCTCCCAGCCAGCAGTGTGACACATCCGCCGTGCCCCCATCAAACACAGGAAACAAAAAGCCAAAACAATAAGTACATGCATGCTGCAGATTCCTGAGGACTGGCAACAGACCGGGTGGGGAGGTGGGGGTTTCTTGCTGCCAAATTCAACAACTGGACTCTGGAAAGTGATGATGCCAAACCTGAGGAAACGGCAGGAATGTCTCACACTTTTCTCATAGATGGTCAAGAAAAACACGTCTGGCTGTGAACACCACAGACCCAGATGCATGAAAAGCTTCATTAACCCGTTGTACTTGAACACACCACCAACTGTAACATCCACCTCTTCACTTGAGGTCTTCTTCGAAGGTCTTTTGGTGCCGTCCATTTAACAGCCAGTAGCAAAGCTATTTTTAACAGTTTGCTGGGTCGAATTCAAAAACGGCGGGACAACAGAGGACGCTCGGAACGAGAACCTAAAAAAAAACCCAAAATGTATTGCTAAAGTCTAGCTATCGTGAATGCACCAATTACCGACATACTTTGAAGGTACCACCACCCCCTGAGTGTGCAAAGCCCCTGAAAGCTTCTGTCCGACATGCTGCGCATTCCTGGAGGGATTGGGAAGACGGACGCGCCGCTCTCTCCTGTTAGTCCAGCCAAGAATGCGAGGATGTCTGCAGGTGTCTGCGCCCGACCGTGTATTTCACGCCTCGGCGTGGAAATCTTTCCTACACCAATGTGCACCGAGCCACAAAAACCTTCAGTGTGACGGAGAGAGACGGGTGCCGCTGTGTGTGGTGTGAAAGACTTGAGACTTCCACTGGTGTGGAAAAGTGTTGGCCCCCTTCCTGATTTCTTATTTTCCATGTTTGTCACACTTCAGTGTTTCACATCAAACTAATGTAAATATTAGTCAATGACAACACAAAATGCACTTTTTAAATGAAACTTGCCAGCGTTTGCCATAACTTGCAACGAGTCTCTTACAGCGCTGGGGAGGAATTTTTCTGGCAAAATTGAGACGAGCCTTAATGTTGTTTTTGTTCAGCAGTGGTTTTGGTCTTGGAACTCTGCCATGGAGGCCGTTTTTGCCCAGCGTCTTTCTTATGGTGGAGTCATGAACACTGACCTTAACTGAGGCAAGTGAGGCCTGCAGTTCTTTGTTGTTGTTGTGGGGTCTTTTGTGACCTCTCGGATGGGTCGTCGCTGCGCTCTTGGGGTCATTTTAGTTGGCCGGCCCCTCCTGGGAAAGTTCACTACTGCTCCATGTTATCGCCATTTGTGGATAATGGCTCTCACTGTGGTTGGCTGGAGTCCCAAAGCTTTAGAAATGGATTTATAAGCTTTTCCACACTGACAGATCTCAATTCATCTCAGTTATGTTTTATTGGTGGGGGGAACATCACTTTTTCCCCACAACTTTTTTTCCCCATAAATTCACGACTTTTTTCCTCATAAACTCACAACTTTTGTCTCATAAATGTATGAGTTGTGTTGTCATTGACTAATATTTAAAAATTTGTTTGATGATCTGAAATATTGAAGTGTGACAAACATGCAAAAAAATGAATAAATCAGGAAGGGGGCCAACGCTTCTTCACACCACCGTATAAACGACAAACATGGTTACCTGGGCCGTTGCCGTTCACGTGCACGGTTTGAGCCATGGCCGCTGCTGTGTGCGCTCAGTCCCACGACACCAACAACATGTAGCGGGGTCGCGCAAGGGCCATGCATCAAGTCCACAACACCATGCAACCTGCAAAACACACAATGGTGACATGGATGCAGTTAGTGATCAATGATCGTTCCTTATTTTAGATCAGGCGTCGTGGCTTCAGATCATGCTTTTGTAATGTCCAAGTCTGCGTGCTGGTCATCAATGGCAACATTTTCAGCAGCAACATAAGCTTTTTCCTCATATTAAAACTAAAAAATAATAAAAAGAGAGTGAGCCATCTGAAGAAAAGCAAGTCACCTGACCTTACGCTGAGAGCCCCCTGGTGGCAGGGTCTGCTTTATTTAGTTGCATACAATCATTAACAACGGGTTGACACAGCCGGTCTGTTATGAAGGGTCAAAAATCTCACGACGATATTTGGCCCAAGTGTTGTTACAAAAACACAACACGTATCACTTGGGTGTCAACCGGTGTCGGAAGGTCCCGGCACTGACCTGACCCAAATACTGCAGCAGCACCTCACAAAAAGGGACAACATGGACACACAACACCGCCGATGCAAATATCTCATGCCGCCTGTCCTCCGATGACATTCAGACTACAGCGAGCTCGCCCCGCCAAGTTCATGCAAAGTTTAGGTGAAGCTTGCTTGGACTGACCCAACGCCTCGCAGTGGTCCTCCATGGCTGCACACACCTGCAGGGGGAAGGAGGAACCCTCAGAGGAGCATGTAAAAAAACCAAACAACTAGTTTGGAATTGGAAATACAGTGCAAAATAGTGCTCCAAATTCACCCTAGGTCAAAAAAACATTGGTATAAATGTGGCTGTAGGCAACCTCCTGATGTAGTTTTTTTAAACTCAATCAATCCCAGACATTTTTCCAAAGACAACCCCTTCTGTAGCAGCCATTTTAGATGATTTTCACTGATCTTTCAAGGCACACCCAATATTGTGCTGTATGGCTGTGGAAACATGGACCCTACCACAAGAAACATTAGACTCCTGTCTTCCATCCGGAAAAAACTGTTTCTACCATTTTCCTTTCTTTAGTAATCAGCAGCAGAGCATACTGTAGATACGTTTCAGGAAAATATCAGGGAGAAAACCAGCTTTGTGTGAAAAAAACACATTTCGAGCATAACTGTCACTTTGACACAAGTATTTTTTGCTTTTGTGACAGCTCAGATATCTGATCAACTACACCACAACACAAACACAAAAAAGGGTTGTTTTACATCAAAATAACTATTTATTGCCAAATGTAACACTGAACTATTTACAATCTTCACATTTAGAACTGAACCATGCGCGTGCGCGCCTTAAAATTTCCCTACGATGCGCTACACGCTCTCCCACTTCCTCTTCCCCGTCGTGTACTGTACATCAGGTGTGTCCAAAGTGCGGCCCGGGGGCCATTTACGGCCTGCGACTGCTTTTTTATTGGCCCTCAGCACATTCTAAAAATACAACGAAACAATACAATTAAAATAAAAACGCAAAAATGGGGAACCCCTCCAGTAATTTTACAAGAATAAAGAAAAAAATATTAAGGGAGTAAAGTCATATTAACAAAAAAAAAACAAAACAGTTGAAATATTATTGGAAAAAAAGTAATATAATAAACAAACCAAACAAAGAATTAAGTTGAAATTTTAGAAAAATTAGTTTTTTTCAAGTCAAACTATATGAGGATAAGTCATTAGTGTGAGGAAAACAATGTGCAAGTAAAATGTTAATATTTGTAAAAATAAAAATACAGCCAAAAAGTAATGTAAGGAGAAACAGCCCATAATAATAATAATAATAATAATAATAATAATAATAATAATAATGCATTTTGTCACTGATAAAATGAATAAATATATGTGTACCTACATAATACACATTATATTAAATATTTTGTTTGGGTTGGTTTAGAAAAATAAAAAAATGTTAAAGCGGCCCCCGCATCTTTTGATTTTCCAGTATGCGGCCCTTAGTGGAAATAGTTTGGACACCCCTGGTCTACATGATCTCTGCTGAGCTCTTATGAAACGCACTTCTGCCACCTTGTGGCCGTTTTTATGTCTTAAAATTGCTCTGAAGCCAAATGCATTAGTAGGAAGTTGCGGCAACACCTCTTTCAGCCTCTCGTGCAAAACAAATCGTAAAAGACGTATAAATACGTTGTTGGGATCGGGTGTTCGGGTTTATAAAAACGTACAACTATGTGTTCGGTACTGAATGAGTTAATTAACACCACAAGATGGCGCTAGCTACATTTTTTGAATCAAGTGTAAATATTCTCTGATTTCAGTCTCTCAAATTTGAATATTTTATTATTCCAACAGGCAAAAAAGTCACAATTTTACAAGATAAAGTAATCAGATTATGAAGAAAAATAGTTAGATTTTAGTAGCATAGAGTTGAAATATTAGACAAAAAGAAAAAAATGTATTTTTGAAAAGTCGTAATATGGGAAACAAACTAAACAAAATCAAGGTCAGGGAGGAAGTTAATGGAATAAAATATCCATAATGTGACAAAAAGAAAATGTACAATGACTATTTAAGAACAAAGTTGAAATTAACAGCAAAAATGTGAAAAAAGAGCAAAGAATGATGTTGTTAGTGACAATAGACTGTACAACAAAGCTGAGATGGAGTTTTTTTCACAAATATATCTAAATTCTTAGCATATTGACAAAATATCAAAGTGGCAAAGTTGCATCCTTTCATTTTTCACTATGTTGCCCCCGTTGGAAAAGGTTTGGGCACCCCTGGACTCGGGACTAAGCGATGACCGGATGAATCGACTGAGATAATAATCGTTAGCTGCAGCGCTACTATTACCTGTGGTCAAATTTTCATTTGGAAAAAAAAAATTCACATTGCGGAAATAACCCCGCCTGCTTCCAATTCACGCTGTGTCGTCTTGGTGCGGTCGGCTACAAACGGATGGTTTCCAGCATGGAGCGCACCAAGAGGACAGCGTCTTCCAGACCAGCTACACAGCTACAGACGACTCTGATCTGGCGCAACTTGTCTGGCAGTAAACTTCAGTTGCAAGTCCCAAGCTTGGCCGTGCACGTGCAGCTTACCTGTCAGCCTCATGCTAACATCGCCCCCTCCTACAACACACGGCAGGACAAGCGGCCCCAAGCCCACACGGCACCGTCCTCCGGTGCAGGAAGGGTAAGGTTCACGCAGCTAAGTTTAGACGGCGTCGTCAAATGACAGCCCAACGATGCGTGTGCTAAAAGCGGAAAGCGGTCTTCAGAGGGGCCTCCAGGTAGAAGCTGGCCAGCACAGTGACGACGCTGTCCAAGACCATCAATGGTGGCCAATCTCTCCAAAACACATGGAAGACGACCCTTCGCTCCAACACCGTGCATCCACAAAATAAGCATTCTAGGTTTGAACAAAGAAGCAAAACGTACCTTATTTACTGCAGAAAGGAGCAAAGTAAACATTCAGAAGGCCGGGCCTCGCCGCCACACACGCAAACAAACCTGAAGGACTTGTTTCGTTCCTCCTCGGCCGTTACGTAAACAAAGGACATGTGCGTCTGTCCCAGAGTTGTTTTTTGGTTTCACTTTTTGGTTCTATTTTGTGCGACAGTATTAGAATTGACATTACGAGAAAAAAAAATCATAGATTTACGGGAAAAAAAAAAGTCAGCAAATTTACGAGAAAAAAAGTCATACATTTACAAGAAAAAAGGTCGTACATTTACGGGAAAAATGTCGTAAATTTACAGGAAAAAAGTCGTACATTCACGAGAAAAAAAAGTAGTAAATGTATTACAACAATAAAGTGGTAAAATGACCAGAAAAAGCTTGTCACTTTATGTTCCAGGCATTGCATGACAGCTATGAAACGGTGGGGCTTAAGTGACCTTCAACCTTGGTCAAAGGTAGTATGACTTTTTCCTCATAAATTCACACCTTTCTTCTCGTAAATTTACGCCTTTTTCTCTCCTAATGTCAGATTTTTACAAATGTTCCCAATGTGGCTCTCGTACTCACTCGTAATTTTGTGTGTATTCGGAGCCAAATGTTCCAAAAACAAAGGTGACCCATGATGAAAAGATTGCAGGTTGCTAAGAACATAACAGTGTACATGCACGGTGGAAGCACAGGCTTACTTCTCTAATTCCCAAACATTTTAGTGCTACAATAATAATAATTTAGTGTGCTTGAGAAAGTGCAGCTCTCTTTGCCCACATGGTCATTTCTTAACAAGCATATTGCACAACAAAGGATCAACAGAAGCCATTGTTAGAGCGGTAAGGAGAGCAGGCAGAGCTACTGTACATAAGATCCTACAGCAGGTTGCCTACAGCCGAGAACCAAGGACAGACACTTGAGAGGAAGCCTTGAGAAGGCCCAAAATGTTCCACAGAGAAACAAGCTAACTATCAGCTACCTTCAGTGTCAACCCTGTAAAGCAAAGTTGCTGAGGTGGTGGTGTGTTTTTGTTTGGTTTTAAACCCCAATAAAAGTTGCGGTCGTGGCTTTATTGGAGGGGAAAAAGGCCCGGAGACAAACTGTCATATTGCTACCGACTGACAACATCATTTGCCGTGGCTGACGGTGCACAGGCCTCAAGTCTTATTTGGTCATTGCTGACCATGTTTCCGTGCCGACAAGAACAACAGAGTAGTGTGCGCACATGTGAACCCATGCATGGCTGCAGCAACAGGCGGGTAAAGATTGTGTTCCTGTCTTTTGTTGGCAACACTGCCCTCTGGAGGGAGGAAGCTGCAGTACTAGACTGGCCAAGGGTCTCATCTATAATGCTTGTGTACGCACAAAACAAGGCCAAAAAGTAATCAAATTATTACAAATTTTAAAATCAGATTAATCACAGTTTTAAAGGAATTAATTATAATAAATCACCATTAGCAACTATGTGTGAAATATGCCCATTTTTACTGCTAATACTGGCACATTTCTCAACCGATTCAACATCAAAGCATTCAACTAATATTAATAATAATAACAACAATAATAATGATGATCATTTCAACATAGAAATTCCCACTTTTGACATTCCCATTTTTCAGAACACAAAATGCCTTTGATCTAAAGAGTTCTAGATACTTCCACATTCTCAAGCCATTCAGACCGTTCCAAAGTCAAAGTTCTCAACTCAGCTCATTTGGGACATTTAGTCTTCTGCTAGGTGTTAGCATGCTAACATTAGCATGTTAGTATTGCTAGCATGCTAACGTTAACATACTAGCATTTTTAGCTATTTTCATGGGTAGACACATATACAGTATATATAAACACTTATCACTATCCTGCTAGGTGTTAGCATGCTAACATTAGCATGTTAGTATTGCTAGCATTCTAACATTAGCATACTAGTATTTTTAGCTATTTTCATGGGTAGACACAGCCATCCATTTTCCTCTGCTTATTTGGGTCCGGGTCGCGTAGACACATATACAGTATATATAAACACTTATCACTACGCTGCTAGGTGTTAGCATGCTAACATTGTCAGCATGTTAACATTAGCATAGTAGCATTTTTAGCCATTTTCAAAGGCTATTATATAAAGATTTATGTAATTTCGTTCTGCCTCTGTTTGGTTTATTTGTTATGCCGCTGCTGCTTTTTCCAGTATTTCCACCTCCATGTCCGTGAAAGTCCGCTTCTTAGTCTTCCCACCAGCCGTGATTCCAATGCCAAAGTCACTTTGCATTGACCTTCTGCGCTGAAGTGGAGGCGTGGAAAGGGCGTAACTTGAGGCGGAGCTGCGTACGCACGCTTCTCCTCAAGGTGGAATCTATCAACCACACATTTCGTGTGTTTCCGCCACTTTTTATAAGTCGGAATATTCTTGACCGTACGCATATTTAGGGTTTCTGGCGTACGGAGACTTTGTCGGATTTCCACGCACATTTTTCAAAGATGAGGCCCATGGACTATTTTTCAGGTCCTCTTTCAAAAGGAAAGCTTGTACGTCCCTCCGTATTTTCGTTGTTGTCGTCACCCTACCTATACCGGGCGTCCCCAACCAGCTGGCCACACCCCGATGCCGGTCTTTCGGGAAACTTTCAAACTACTTTCAACTACACAGAGTTTCATGTAAACGGATGTCAATCGTGCAAATATGGGCCATCATTTTATTCCAAAAAATCTACAGTTATTGCATGTTTATGTCGTTTGTTTGGCGCTTTGTTTGACGGCCCTTGAATGCACCATCTAATTTTCTCCCACGCTTCACGGATGGGCTTTGTCCATCATCTCAAATTTGGTCCCGAATGCTGATGCTTTGTGGGAATGCGTGAAGGTAAGATAGCGTTGATGACTGCTAATGTAAACATTTGCCCAGTTAATCCATGCTAGCCTGTTAGGACATCAACATCAAACAGCCTCTCTGAGAAACAAACTCCAGGCTCGTTCTGATGGATGGTGGGTCAGTATTCACTTTGTGCTTTTAATTTGACAAACAGCATTTGATCACTCGTCTACACAACAGGCAGCGCCAACTCCTCCCCACACGTGGGCGTCCGAGGACACGCTGGAGCCGCGTAGCTGGTGAGCGTCAGTCAGCACTCGCCCCGCAGGAGGCCCGTGGGCGCCGTGCAAATGAAGATCAAATACGCAAGTCTTTTTGGGGACGCCTGCCCAGGATGTTATCGTGCAAGCGACAGACAGGAAGCGGCACGCTAACAAACCCACGTGATGAAATACCAATATTCACTCACACGGTGCGACTGATGACGCTGCCGTCCGCTGTCGCTGAAATACCCCAAAACCAAGATCAGGCCCATCTGTTGAGCGCCTCGCCGTGCTTTCGGCTGGCCTTGTTGTTTAATCCGGCCAGGGACAAGACACCAGCGGCGGGGGCCTGATTAACTGGCTCCAGTGTCATTAGCCCTGTGGGGATATCGAGCACGCTAATCCGGGGCGTCTGGTCGTTATCTGGGCTCAGGCGCTGGGACGCCTCGTGTTGATGAAGTGACCGCTTAGAAGTCCACTTAGCCTTGATTGGCATAAGACGCGGCATTACGTTGGCGTAAAGCACGAGGTCAAATGATTCTAAAAAGCCCAATTGCGAGGGGATGGGGGCGTCGGGAGCTCCTTTAGCCCTCATTAATTCAGTATTAATTCAGTTTTAAACCTTTTCATGGAGATGAACCACTTGAGCTTCTCCAGAAGGCAGCGCTCCAAAAGAAGGATGGACTCCAGCATGTGAAAGGAAAGAAAGAGGAGAGAGGGAGGGGGCACAGCATGAGGACTAATCCCATTAAAGCGGAGGCCAAATGATTTGTTCCATGATAGAAAGGTGGACGGGAGGGGGGCCCGACAGCAAGAGAACTTTCCGACCCGTTCCCTCACTGACGGCGCGCTAAGCTGTCCACATGCAATTTTACCCCCAAATTTAAAAGTCTAATGCAGCCGGAAGGGTGGGGGACATCAAGTGGATGGAGGGTGCCCACATTGAGGCGAACAATAGATGAATTCTGCGGAAGTGGGATTGTGTACCATCGTGCTTCCAAGTAAATATTGGAATAACGAGGACTCAGAAGCTCAAAAACAGCCCAACGTCTTCTAGCAAGAATGGTAGTGGTAGTGTCACGGCCTGAGGCTGCACGAGTGCTGCTGGTAACTGGGGAGCTACGGTTCATCCATAACATGTACTGTGACACTCTGAAGCCTTGGCAAAACAGGTTTCCAACACGATAAGGAGACCTCCAGATCTCCTTCGGATCTGAAACCAATCCTGCACCTGCGGGGCCATCCACCAGTGATGTCATCGTAGTGGAGTGGAAGAGGACTCCAGTAACAACCTGTGTAGCGCTGGTCAATTCCACACCCAAGAGGATTAAGGCAGTGCAAAAATTGGTTAGCGTGCAACATGGCGCCTAACAGACTGTTGCATTTGGTTCGTTTACGCAGCCGCCTCAGATCTCGCCCCAAAATGAAACCTTTTCTTCTCTGTTTTTAGTTTCGAACCAGCCTCTGCTTGCTTTACATTCGTCAACAGGCCCACTCGTTGCAGGCGTTTTCCGTGTTAGACCCGCCGCTGCCCATCGATCCACATCGGCAACAACTTGGAATCACCTTGCATGGTTTGTGGCGTCTGTTACGCCAACACCTTCAACATGAGCTCGCTTGATGACGTTGTTATTCTTCAGGATGGTATTTATTGTTGATGAGCGCTGCCAGTACATCCTGGCGAGATCGGCAACACGGATGCCACCTTCGAACTTTGCAATGACGTCTTTATATCGAACCACAATAGTGGTCGTCACCCCCTTTTGGAATGTCGCCGTCTCTCTTTGGTCTCATAGCGGCTTATTTAAGGCTCGTCACATTCAATGTCCCCTTTTCCACTGCGGCGAGCTTCGGTGCTGGTGCAGATTTAGTTTAGAGCTGGAGCTGAGCCAGCGTTGGCAGTGAAAACATGTCTTCAAGCTTTGCCAAGGATGCCTGCATTTTTGGAATGTAAACACTGCATGTATAGCCAAGTTAATTTTCTAACGGTATTGTCCAGTAGGGTTGAAAGACAGGTTAGCTTTCTCCAGGACGGTCAACAACCTAAGAGGCCTCAGGAAGTTGTTAAAAGAGCAAATGGTGGTGAGGGGTGTTTGCTTGCAGACACTCGATGAGAAGATAAAAATGCAAGCTGTAATAACCGTGGGACTAAACTGGGACTTCCGTGTCACCCTTTCCATTATCTTCGCCTCAGCTCGCGGTCACAAGGTCATAGGCTAGCAAAACAGTAGCAGGCCCTGGCATGTGTAACGCGGGGCTGTATTGTGTCGGCAGTGGGGGTGGGGGGGGCCTCCCGGTCTGAGTCATGCTGCTCTAGAACAGCAGTGACATTCCTCTGAAAACACTGCGGCATTATGGGAGCCCTCCGACGGCCCGGGAGGATCCCTGGTTCCTGCACAACAGAAGGATTAGCTCTCAGGAGATTTCTGGGAATGCTCTGTGCCACCTTCGGACAGTAAAAACAATTCTTTCCCCGCTGTCAAAGTGGTTCAGGATTGCTGTCACTGCTCACTCAAATGTTTATTCAAGCGCCGTAAACTTGACATGCACTTCTGTCAGAATTTAATCTTCAGCGAACCAGCTGAAAGAAGAACGCTGCAGGTGCAAACGGTACATCCATCCATCCATCCATCTTCTTCCACTTATCCCAAGTTGGGGCGCGGGGGGAGCAGCCTAAGCGGGGATCGGTGGATCCCGAGGCGTTCCAGGCCAGTTGAGAGACATAGTCTCTCCAACGTGTCCCGGGTCTTCCCACAGGCCTCCTACCGGTGGAACGTGCCTTCCACAGGGAGGCGTCCAGGCACAGCTGCTCGACTCCGAGTTTCTCCTGGAAGTGCTTCTCCCCTCATCTCAGAACCCAGCCACCACACGAAGAAAACTTCAGCCGCTCGCATCCGCGATCTTGTCTTTGCAGTCACTTCCCAAACATCAGCAAACGACATCCCTACATCCAACCAATAATAAATCCTCGTTTTCGGCCGTGCGGAGATTGGAACACCAACATAAATGAAATCCTCAACACTCTTAACGCACAAAATAATCACCTAACTTACTTATTTGTTCATATAATGCACACAGAGCACCGAACAACTTCACGCTTTTCTGCTCCATTCTCCTTGCGGGGTATTCACATACCCCCTATTGCAGTTGGTGTACCCCACTTTGGGAACCCAGGCTGGAGGGCAAATCTCAAACGAAGGTTAGACAAACGCGTCAGTTTGCCCGCATCAACAAAAAGTTCCATCCTGGCAAAGAAAGAGGAAATCAAGGAAGCTAATGTTGCAAAAGGGGTAAAGGTGGAAAAGATGACAAACAAGCAACAAAGTTGAGAAGTTGTTTGCCGGTGTGGAGTCCCTCCTCTCTCCTCGCCGTCTGCCAGCGATCGATAAAAGACAAAAGTTCATTTCTAATTATCTCACACTGTTTCCTGTCTGTAACATTGTAATTATTCTCTATAAACTGTACTTTGCATTGAAATAGAACAGATGAATTGGATTAGATGGATTTCCTGTGGGGAAAATTGCTTCGATTTTCATTGATTCAATTTTCGTCTGACAAATTAACAAAAACCGAGGTACCAGTTGTTGTTTTTTTATTTTTATTTTAACGCTACTCGATGGCGGTAGCTGCACGCAAAGCCTCATGAGCGGTCAGCATCCGGAAGCATTATTAACCTCTGCATGCGCTTTAAAATGTCGGTTTTTGCATCGGTTCTGTTGCTGCTGTGTTGTGCAATATATGTGTTAATAATAATAATAATAATAATAATAATAATAAACAAAGTGCTTGACATGATCTCATGCATTTAGTTAAATCTGAGGTCCCTCTGTCACATTAGCGCTTAGCAAAATTAACATGCTGGCTATAATTCCCGCATTTACTTTTTTTGTGTCAGAAGAGACACTTTGTTTTTGTGTTCAAGGTTGTAAAGACAGACAGAGCGTCCTTGGTCCAACACAGTGAAATGCCATCCCTGACTTCATTGGTTCTGCATTCAAATATCTGGTCACTGCACTGCATTATTTGGTAGCGCTAATAACCACCAAACACAGGCAGCACCTGCTCCCAAAGCCTGCCAGAGAACAAATATTGACGAGAGCGCATTGAATTGCTTCAGCAAGACTGGCTTGATGGGCAGACGTCTCACTCAAATAAACAATGCAAGCGAGCGCACTCGTAGTAGTTCTGCCACTGGCGGCCATAGCCTAGCTAGGGGACGAACTAGCTTTAACGCTCTAATTAAGTGGTCTGTACAGGCGTTGCCTTGGTGACCTGACCTTCCAACTAGCTTGGTGGAAACTGAAACCTGAGACGGTGCAGGTCTATCTGACGCCCTGCTGCATCCTCACTGCAGGGAGAAGGAACTTAAAGGTGCTTTCGTCCGTACTTTCGCTCCATCGTCTTTGTTTTTTTTTGCCCGCGTGATCATAAAGCGGGAGGCTACCCCCTCGCATTAAAAGTGGCCATGTGGGCCCTTGAGCAGATAAGATCGGCGCCGTCACCAGCGAGCTAATCTGCACTGTAAACAAAGTGCTGCCAACCACAAGAGGAAATCATTTACTGCTGCTGTTAAACACATCGCTGGGGGAACGCACCCTTCGCCCCACGCTGAATCAAAAAGGCTCGCGACCGCCGACGGCTTTTACTGACGACCATTAAACGTGCAACACCGCCGGGGCCTTCCGGTTGGAGGACTCGAGTCACGTGATGAGCGGTAAACTCTCCCATTATCTTTAATTAGGTCTACTTATCTTCAACATACCAAAACAGATAAGCAGGTCGCTACCGAGGCCTGCAGCGCTCAAAAGCTACAGCGGTGTGAAAAAGTGACTAATATTGACATTTCTTTGATGATGTCAAACATTTAACTGTGACAAACATGAAGTGCCAGCTGCACGTGCTTGCAAGCATTCTTTGAAGGGTGTGGCGGTGGTCTTCTAGTGGGATGGGAACACGGAGGGCGCCGGTCGATGGGCCAACCCCAAGATGCAATTAAGATGGTGGGGGCCATCTTTTGCCCAGCTGGTCTTAGTGGAGTTTTGTTTTAGGAATGTTGGCAGTTAACCAGAAAAGGCTCGTTACAGTTGCAGTTTTTCCAAAATTTACCTTGGGAAAAAGTTAAATTACGATAATAAAATGGAAATATTAGAAGAAAAGTCATAAAAAGTTGACAAGTTGAAATATTTAAATAAGATAAAAGGCTCATACTAATAATACGCTTTGTCATAAACACAAAGCTGAGATGCAGGCCGGTTTTTCTTAAAAGTGGCCCCCGTATCCTTTGATTTTTCACTAAGTGGAACGTTGGTGGAAAAAATGTAAACATCCCTAGAGCAGGGACGTTTACATTTTATAAAAATCACTTTTGCATTATAGGGGACAATTGACATGGAACGGACTCACTGTCTGTGTATTTTTTTTTAATGAGTGTGACTTGTAAATAACCCACCACGGGGGCCAACAAAAGTAGCAAATGCCAGCAATTTGATAAACTGTGAGACACTCTTGAATTCCATCATGCCAGGAAGTACAGGAAGTCCACACCAGCAATAAGTTCCGTCCATTTGTCATGACCTCCGCCATTCACATAATTCATAATTATTATTACCTGCTTCTACTGCCACATTTCTCAACCCATTCCAACATCAAACTGTTCAACGCGTTCAGGACATTCAGGCTACTTATACTTATGCTGAGAAACATTCAAAATTTTCCCCGAAATTCACACTTTTCCGTAAAACGGCTGTTACTACTACTACTACTACTACCCTCATTCCAACATCAGCTCATTCAACAACAACAAAGGCAGGACATGCACGCTATTAGCCACAGCACAAAAATTCCCCACACTTTTTCTTCCGGAACGCAAAATGCCTTTGATCTAAAAAGTTCTAGCTACTTCCACATTTCTCAACCCATTCAGAGCGTTCCAAAGTAAAAAAAACTCATTCTGGACATTTAGCCTTCTCAGTACATTGCACCATCACGCTAGCTGTTAATATTGCTATCATGCTAACATTAGCATACTAGCATTTTTAGCTATTTTCATGGGTAGACACATACATGAACATTTTGCACCATCATGTCAGGTGTTAGCATGCTAATGTTAGCATGGTAACACAGCTATCATGTTAACATTAGCATGGTAGCATTTTTAGCCATTTTCATAGGTAGACTCTTCTATACACACCACTACGATGCTAGGTGTTAACATGCTAATGTTAGTTATCTAAATATGTAGATAAAATAAATGTGGGACTAACATTTATGGCGTTTAGGGGGGGAACTAAGGCACTTGGCGGAGGTCTCTGGGTGCTTTTCTAGTTTATAAATACGTCACATTGTTTTCTGCATGTAAAAATACAATTACTCTGTAAAATGTATTTTGTAATCTGAAGCGGATTCATCGGATTCACATTCTTTCCTTTGGGAAATGTTGCCTACGTTTTTGTATGTTTCAGGTTTTGTTGGACCTTTTGGAAGGCGTTGACTGCATTTGTTTACAGTTCCTTCTTCTACGCAGTCGTTGCGCGTATCAAACCCTACGGTGAACATAAATACACAGGCTTTTTGGAATTATGAGTGGACATAAGGCGTCACACATCCATTTCAAGTCCGTCAATTGCATCAGTATAGCGTGTGTGTGTGTGTGTGTGTGTGTGTGTGTGTGTGTGTGAGACTCTGGTCACGTTCACACCTCAGCTTGACTTCCACACGACAAAGGCAAGAGGAAGAGGCCGAATTGTCATGTTGGTGCCCTGTTTGGTCTGTTACGGGAGTGAATAAGGTGTCCCGCGGCCTGGCAACTAGCTTCAGATCGCCTCTGAAATGAAAACGCCTTCAGCACTTTTGGTTGTTTTTGCAGGACAGTGTGACCGGGACCTGCCGTAACTCTGCATTCTCAACACGCCTCAGACGCACCTGGCCTGCTGGAGAAGATGACAGCGTAGCAGGGGGAAATTCAGTTAGCCACTCAACAAGCGACAAATCTAGCAACTTTTTCCCCCCCCCGATCTTATCAGACACCGACAGGAAAGCATGTTTTGCTCTTCGGGTCCTATTGTCGTGCACATTTTGGCCAATCAGGAGCCTGAAAAAGCAACCACAACAGACATGGTCGCACAGGTGTGCCTTAGACTGCCCACAATAAAAGGCCACTCTGAAATGTGCAGTTTGATCACACAGCAAAATGCCACAGATGCTGTGAAATTCGAGGGTGCGTGCAATTGGCATGCTGACACAGGAATGTCAACCAGAGCTGTTGCTCGTGTATTCCACGTTCATTTCTCCACCATAAGCCGATCCAGAGCATCCCAAACATGCTCAATGGGTGGCGTGTGCGCAGACTATGCTGGCCATGTTTTCAGCTTCCAAGAATTGTGTACAGATCCTTGCTACATGGGGCCGTGCATGATCCTGCTGCAACATGAGGTGATGTTCTAGGATGTATGGCATGTATCAGAGAAGGGGTGCCCGAGCTGAAAAGTCCAAGGATGCGGGGGCCACTTTCGCATTTCTTAGATCAACCCCATGTACGGTACATATGCGGAGACGGTTTTTATATTTAAAAGAAAAAAAAAACATGCATCCCATCCCAGCTTTGTGTCATCAGTGACAAAGCGTATTATTAGTATAAACTTCTCCTTACGTTACACTTTATTGCTTTTGTTTGTTAAAAATATTCCAACTTTCTTGCTGCACATTTTTCCTTGTAACAGCAGGACTTTATTCTCATCATATTTTGATGTTATCATTGTAATATTACAACTTTTTCTCAACCTCATAATATTACGACTTTAAAAGTACGTATTTTAGTCTTGGCAGTCAAGGGACCTTGGAATTGTCCCGACTTGTCCCCTTCATACGGCGCCCCGGCCAAGAGCACTCATCATAAACACATTGAAAATATTTCATGAATCCATGGACCGATTTCAGTCCTGGATGGTCGGCATCGGAATCGGTGGTCTACAACCGGAGCATCCCTAGTCTTTAATATTTGACTTGAGGCTATTTTCCTTTTTACTATAAGGACTTTATTCTCCTAATGTTTGGGCTTCATTCTTGTAAAATGACTGCTCGTTGTTCAATTTTGCTGGTTCTTCTTTTAAAAATGGTGTTTTTACAATGTGCCGAGGGCCAACCATAAAACAGTCGTGGGCCATAAATGGCCCCCTGGCTGCAGTTTGGACCCCCTGCCCTGTCACACAATATTTCAACTTTCCTGCTGTACCTTTTATTCTCATGATGTTATGACTTTACTCTCCTAATATTTACATTTTATTATCGGAACATTACGACTTTCCCAGCCTGATTTTCTAAACATTGAAACTTTATTCTTTGATTTCTTTATTTCTCCTAATATTTAAAAAAAAAAATAATACATACTTTAGTCTTTAATATTTTACTTTTTGCCATTTTTCCACCTTAATATAACTTTATTCTCTTAATATTTTGGCTTTATTCTTGTGTGTGTGTGTTTGAGAATGTACCGAGACCCAACAAAAAAACGTAAGTGGCCCCCAGGCTGCAGTTTGGGCACCCCTGCATTAGATGAACAATGACGTGTACGCATGATAAGGCGTATGCACACGTGTCTACCGCTGCGCGTAAGTCAATAACTTCACGGCCTGTTGTTAAATAAGGTTTCAAAACACGACATATTGCTATGGTTGATGGAAATATGCCCGCTTTAGCTACTTTAGGTTTACCAACCTGCGCTATTGGCTAGCTGAACATACAAGCAGGCTTGCTAGCTGTTGAACAGTGTTGAAGCGCTGTATCGTTCAAGTGTTTAGGACACCTTTATTCCATTTTGGTGGGAGTCTTCACAACCCTGGAATAATTATGTTTCATTGGAAATAAAACTAAACAGAAACAAGTAAAAGCTCAATGCAGCAAATATAGAAACAACACCGCAACGTGACTTCCACTCACCTCAATCAGCTCCAAAAAGTGCCAGAGTTGCTCCTGAGTTGCCAAAGCATTTTCTTCCCGGCGTACTGGGAAAACATCCCAGAGAGAAGTGAGGGATTAACAAGGAGACGTCACCCGGCGCTGTCTCACACGGCCTGGCCAGGGCCAATCACAGCACAGCCACACACGCACACACGCACACACCGTAACCCGACAATAGCAGCCTGTGCAGGACACTGAAACACGAGCAGCATGGTGACTGGTGGACCGAGGCTTTGGGGTTTCTCTCAGTCGTGAAGGAGACAATTCCGTCAGCTCGTCCCCGCCTCGACAACAAGCGTGGAGAATTAGCGGGCGGCGGGAAGGGGGAGCATTACACGGCTAAATACTGCTGAGGAGGAGGTAGTACTTGCAGACTTCACGTCACAAAGCTCTGCAAAGCGGGGCAGCGACCCACCAGATGCAGCACATGGAAGCTAATAAAAGACCACCAGCCACTTTGCATGCAATGTGCTTTCCTACAGCCGCATACATGCTTGAGGTTTTTGTGCAAGATGCTTGCGATAAACAAGGTTAGCATGCTATACCCGCATGGGGTTGGTAGAAGGAAAAAACTAAATTCCTTAAGTAATGCCACCACTTGACAGGCAACGTCTGAGCACGCCTGCATAGCTGAGGGCTTTATCAAAATACCAACTCAACTAAACAGGAGGGATGTCTTCCTCTTCAAGTCAACAACCGGGAAACAAGGACTGTTTATCAGAAGAAAAAGAACTTCACTTCCATTTCTTATTTTTTTCTTTTGAGTGGAGGTTCTTCCCAACATAAAACAAACAAAAGCTCCTTGAATGACTGAAACACTGCCAACAACGATGCCAACGTGACCAATCCAGATCACTTCATGCTGGTGCTTGTGTTACGTCAATCGCAAAACTGTGTTTCCATCCTGTACGGCTACCAGGCACGTCTCCATAATCAACTAATCAATTACCCGCATGATGAATAAAAACAAGCTCAATCATTTTGCCCACCTCGATATATTGACATGTGCAGGCGTGGTTGCTTCCCCGCCTCTCTCGCTCTCTCTCTCTCTCTACCAAACAGCCTGGATGACACCTGGACACGTTCTACAGCGGCATGAACGAAACAAGTGGGGAGAGGCGGAAAGCTTCCCGCAGCCTGGTGCTTGGGGACCCCTTCTCTCGGGAACACATGTACTGCGACAGTGCTCGACCAGGAGTTTTATTTACGTCTTAAATGGCTTATTTACACTTATTGTGTATAATGTTGGGTAATATGAGTGTGAAGCCATTTAAAGCCGCCATTACAATACATTGATGGGACAGTAGCCACCGCAGGAAGTACGCTGTCCCCAAAACAACAAAAAGGAACTAATGTGTGCATCTATGTAATATGTCTTATTTTCTCTGATGAAACCTACTATATTGGGTAATGCAAATGTAAAGGTGACTATAGGGGTGTTATCTCATGTCTAGAGGGCTCTAATGTTAAAAAAACACATTTAGAAGATGGTAAACAGGTTTTCTATGCCATAACTACCAAAATATTCCATTTATTAATATTGAAGTCTACTTCACTTCAATGAACCGTGATAAACGAGGAATGAGTCTATAACAAATGTGCCAAAAAGATACTAGCATCAACGTCTGAGGGAAGAAAACCAAAAACTACTGGCGATCCGAGAGAGCACATGACAACGGGGAGGTTGAAAAGCAAGGGATTAACATACCAGGAAACAAGACATCATTGTGAAAAACACTTTGTGCTTGATCCAGGGTTAATCCACCCACACGGAACAGAAGCTAGCACAAGCTAAACTGAGCGCATCGGTTTATTCAAGATGTTCACGTTGTGCGTTTACCGCCGTTCATTTGTGTCCACCCCGGTCGTGGTAAAGTCTACTGCAATGGACAACTGAAGGGGGAGCCAAGCGCAACAAAAACCCAGCATGCGCACAAGTAGGCGTGGGCCGGTGGGCCGCTTTTTAAGGTGTATTGCGGCGTGAAAAAGTCACGGTTTCAAAACCACTACAATTTTGCGTCACACCGTTTGCACGAGAGAAAGTGGAGGTCCACCGTGCTACGTGGAAAAGCTTGTGCTGGAACCACAGGCGTGTGCCGTGTTGCCATACGTCGTGCTCAGGGAGCACAGGTGTTGTTAGCCGTACAAACACACACAGGACTGGACTCACTAACGTAAGTTTTATTATTATTATTGAAATTGAAGTCATCTGTTATATATTTATTTTTATTCTATTTTCTTAACTCTCCTTTTTTGCTTTGTTTTATTTTTAAGTGATTACGTTTATCAGGACACTTTTGGAGAGCTGCTGGAAACGTGAATTTCTCTTGGAGATCAATAAAGTATCCATCTATTGTGCTTATTTATCATGCTTTTTTTTTTTTTTTACTAAGAAAATATCTATTGTGTTGTGTTGAGTTGCATGGTTAGCCACAGTAGGCTGCATTTTAGTTTTTATTTATTGAAAAATAATTCATTTTTAAAAATTATTTATTTTCTTATTTATAGTTTGTTTTTTTTATTATTATGTATTTATATTTGGTTTATTTTATGTTGTTCCACTTTCATGTTTAAAACGACTGTTTTGACTTGACTTTTTTTCCCTCTTTTTAAGAAAAATATTTCCCATTTTAGAACTGTAATTATAATACCGCAAAACCGTCAACCTGTGACATTTTTATGTTTATGTTATCGTACCGTCAGAGTCTTATACCGGCCCATGCCTCCACACAAGTCACAAAAATGTCAGCATTTTTATTGAGTAGTCTTTCACGTTAGCATAACAAGCATAACCAAACATGGCAAGATCCCCAGAGTAGCATGTCCTGCACTAGCCAGTAGTACTACTACTAGTACTAGTACTAGTACTAGTACTTGCCCTGATACACAAGACAAAAACTGAAAGCCAGTCCCTTTCGGACCAATCCACAAGTCACACGTTTAAACGGATTGGAAAGGGAGTCCTGCCAGAGCTTTGATCACCACAACAATGACTTTCTAAGAAAAATCCAAAACAAGGTGGCGCTTGCCCGGCAACCGCCTGGGCGACAGAAAATCACTTGGGGAGGATCCAATGACGCTTGACTTTGACATTTTTAATGACTTTCAAACAAGTGTTCCCTTAAAAATGCCGTGTTTACACCTTCAGGGCTTCTCCTCCTCGTGTAATTACTAATTTCACCTGGCGTGAATAACATTCGTACTTTGGCAGGGTGTGGATTTTCCTCCAAACCCGCCGTGTTTAGCCATGTTTCCACCAGACAGGAGTTTGGTTCGGTTGGTAGTCCGATTGCAAAGCTTCCCGAGCTAGCCAACACACACCGTGATCCCACGCCTGGAGCAGACCAACCGATAGCTGGCCAGGCTGTAATTTAAGACGTGCGGAGAAGCCTAGTTTTCTTACAAAGCCGTCCTCTCGGAAGTCATGCGTGTGTGTTTAACTATCGATATTTCCTTTAAGCACGATATCAAAAAAAAAAACCAAAACCTACTGTTCATATCGATATAGACTGACTTTGATGCGGAGGTCTCGTGTTTCAAGATGGTGCCGCCTGAGTGGCAGCTAGTTACAGCAGCTAGGTATTTTCTGCTGCGTTTTTAGTGTTTAATAGTGCTTTATTAAGATTTTCTTGTTTTTTGTGCCATACTGACCCCGTAAGCAAGTGTGCAGCTATGGATGTTCATCTGGTTGCGTTTGTAGCTTGCTTGTTGCGGCAGACGCGTTCCTTCACGGCTCCATTGTTCACACTCTGGAGCAGCCGGTAGCTTTGAGCCACGCACCCATTCGCTACGCCGAGTGACCAGAGAACCCCTTGGAGATACGGAGGAGGAGAGGCTGCCTAGCGGGAGTGAAGCGCCGCCAGCGGAAAAGACGGTATGAACCACGTTTACTGTCTGTCATTGTGGGGAACGTAAGATCTCTCCCCAGCAAGATGGAAGAGCTAACGGCGCTAACCCGGCTGCAGGGGGGCTACCACGAGCGCAACCCGATAAAGACTGAAGATTATATTTCACTTTTTCTACATTTATTTCAAAAAGTGAATGGATCATTTCATTTTTCTAAGATTTCTTCGCAGGCATATTTGGCTTTGACTTTGTCTAAACTCGCTTTGTGGAAAAAAATACCCTGATATCGATATTCAACCTAAACATATCGGGATATGAGTTTTAGTCCCTGTCGCCCAGCCCTAGTGGCTACGATGTGCTGCTGACATGGTGGAGACCAAGCCAGATCAGGGTTTACCGATCCGAATCGTACTGTGACTGAACTGAACCGTCCTGCTTGTGACGTGGCTAGTAACTAGCTAATGCAGGGGTGTCCAAGGTGCGGCCCCGGGCTGTTTCTGTGTTGGCCCGCGTCACATTCGAAAAATATACTTCAACAAGAAAACTGTCATTTTGCAAGAATAATATTGTTAAATCATGAGGAAATGCATGGAGTTGAAATATTAACTCATTCAATACCAAAGACGTATTTAAACGTTTTTATTATAAACCCGAACGCCCGATCCCAAAGACGTATTTATAAGTCTTTTTGCACGAGAGGCAAAAAGAGGCCCAAGTGCACACTAATAGATGTCACTGCCAATGTAGTTTTAAGCCATAAAAACGGCCACAAGGTGGCATAAGTGCATATGATAAGAGCTCAGCATGGATCATTTGCATATAAAAACACACTCGACAGCAAGGAGGAAGTGGAAGCGCATGGAGCGTAGCGTGCAGAAGGTTACGCGTTGTAGGGAAATTTTTACGCATGCACACACACAGTTTAGTTCCAAAAGTGAAAATTGTAAATAGTTGGTGTTATATTTGGAAATAAATTGTTATTTTGATGTAACACAACCCCTTTTTGTGTTGTTTATGTTGTGGTATATTTAGATTTTGTTTAGATATTTGAGCTGTCACATATCTGTGTCAAAGTGAAGGTTGTGCTTGAAATGTATCTTTGCACAAAAAGCTGTTTTGATCTCTTTTTTAGTTGGGAACTGATATTTTCCTGAAACTTACCTATGTTCTACTGCTGATTACTAAAGAACGGGAAAAGGTAGAAACAAACTTTCTTTCTGATGAAAGATGGGAGTCTAATCTTTCTTTTGGTAGGTTCCATGTTTATACAACTGTTGAACAGAAAATTCTGTGTGCCTTGAAAGATCATTCAAAATTGTCTAAAATGGCCGCTACTAAAGGGGTCGCGGATTGAATGAGTTAAAAAAAAAAAGAAAAAAGACAAAAAAGAAGACAATATCCTATTAAAGTTGTAATATTATGAGAAACAAAACAATAAATAAAGTTGTAATTTTTGGAAAATTAAGTTGCGGAAAAACTTATAAACGTGACAACAATAAAGTCAAAATATTATGGCAATAAAGTTGTAATTACAAGAAGAACATTTACAAGAAGAAAGTTGAAATATTGGGGAAATTTAAAAAACTGCAAAAATCCCATACCATATTTCTTTCCTTTTTTTATTGCACTTCTTAAAAGCAAAGTTTAAATCTCGTCCGGTGC
Source organism: Dunckerocampus dactyliophorus (assembly GCF_027744805.1). Lineage (NCBI taxonomy): Eukaryota > Metazoa > Chordata > Actinopteri > Syngnathiformes > Syngnathidae > Dunckerocampus > Dunckerocampus dactyliophorus. The sequence goes on from NC_072822.1 coordinate 1,651,000, forward strand.
ATCGTCTCGTCTTGTGAACAGTGTCCCATGACACCTTTAGAATAAAGTCATAAGATTACAAAAAGAAAATTTACAAAGATTATTTAACAATAATAAAGTTGAAATATTTGGAAAATAAAAAAATAAAAAAAAACTGCTGGGGGGTGCTTCACCTGCATGACAAAGCTGAGATGCATATTTTTAAGTATAACCTCTTAGCATATATGCTAAGAGGTTATACTTAAAAATATCTACATGTGTTGCTTTACAAAGTGGCCCTTGCATCATTTCATTTTTCAGTATCGTGGCCCCCGTTGGAACGCGTTTGGCCCTCCCTGGTCTCAGGTTATGTCGTGTTTCAAAATAACAGAGCTAACACAACGAGCCAGATGAGGATTTAGCCAACCAAACCATACCGAGGCAACGTGAACAGGGCGCTGGTGGAAGACGAGGCTACGGTAGATCTGATCCACTAATTACAGGCCAGCCGTGGAGGTCTGGAGTATCCTCCCTCCGCAAACTTTCTGCTGGGTTGCAATTCTCCGACAGCAAGAATGTGGCATTCTTCCGCTGAATAAAAATGTACAAATTCAACACTTCCCAGTTCAACACAGCCCACACTGTAATATTTTTAGCGTGCAAAGTATGCGCAGATGTGCGACCCAAGCTAAAATTACAAAGTGAGCACACTACCGCCAAATAAAAACACCAAAACGTGCCCAGCTGCAAGGGCCCAAAGGGGGGATTTGGACGTGCACTACATTTAGGAAGATCACTGGAGTGTTAACACTGCAACGGTGGGAGTGCTAATCACAGGGAAAGGCTGGGGTGGGGGTGAGGGGGTGGTCCGAGCCGAGCTTTAATCATGTGGACAGAGGGGTCGTCTCGCCACGGTGATAATTGAGGGACCTTTGCCATGAGCGCACAGAGGCCGAGTGCCTGGCCTGATGTGGCTCGCTAAGCCGAATGTACCAAGCAAAGCCAGGCCCGCTTAGGTGATAGCGGGGGTGACCGGCACAATGCACGGCTTTCACGCTAAGCTGAATCAGGGCCAAGCTTTGGGACATGACATGGAGGTGAACAAGCACGCTACCGTAACATAAACTTCAACTGGTGGCACACGGGCTAGATCCAGCCCAACAATCGGACAGAATCAGACCCGCAAACTCACTTCGAACCTTACGAGTGACGAATAGCAGATTGATAAAAACAGCAGAACAGTCAGCAGTGGATCCTTAAAGGGTGCCTGACATGATTCAGCTTAAATATGTTCTATATTGTCTGTAATTATGTTCTACATTGTTCCATTTTTGAAAGCCAACGGCAAATTTGCAAAAATGACATTTATAGTTCACGGCGCCAACCATGACCAGCTAGCTAGGCCCTGTCCACACGGGAACGTTCTTGGGATTGTTTTTTTGGCGGGTTGAAAAAAAAGTCACGTCCACACTGTGCCGGATTAGTAAATAGTTGCTAGTCACACACATCAGCTTTGAAAAGAGCAAATCGACATTTTTGCCTCTGTGACATGATATTCATGTGACGTGATATTCCAATCCATCCATCATAAAGCTATACATCTACTTGTACTTACAGCCTTTATTAAAGGAAGCCACCATTCCCTGTCCACCAAACAATGGACTGCCACCCAAAAGGTGGAAAGAAGGCGATGTCCCACACAGGAATTTAATGAAACTACCACAACAATGCTCCCTTGACGTTTTACTTCACCCCGGAAGAAAAGCGGAGACGCCTCAGGGCTTGGTTTAAAAATAAATAAACAAGATTTAAAATATTTTTTAAAAAAGTTACGACCGTGCGGAAGGACTCAAGCGCTTCAACAACACAACAGGGACCACGGGCGCCACTTTTTTGGTCATAAAACCCTCAAGTTCCCCCAGCACGGCTTTTTTTTTTTTTTTTTTTTTTTTAAGTGCACCTTTCAACCGCCTCCTTAAACCTTTGAGTGAAAGGAAAATAGGTAGTGGCGTGTCAAAGTGCTAAAAGGGGACAATAGTAGGGTTTGGATTCCAGAATTGGCCAAAAAAAGAAAACTTACTTACTTACTCCGAATTGAAGCTTCTAAATAAGTGGTCCCCGACAGGGCTGCTTCTGTCAGACCTCATAGTAATCTAGTGCTCTTGTCATGTCCCCACGCATAAAACAAAGGAAAGTCCAGCCTCACAAGTAGGCCTGCCACGGTAAGAAATGTTGCTGGTTGATAATTGTGCTATATATTATCGACGATAATCGATAATATGGTCTGAAAAATAAGGTTGAAATTATTAAGTTTATCATTCAATGATCAATTCGTCATGTCACATTTGAGCCACTAGATGGTACTCAAGTGTAGTGTATCTGTGTGAGGCACAGAAGATGCCTGCTATAGCACTTGCGAATCACAGGGCGTCACCACTTCACCTACCCTAGGTATCGCGAGCTCGTGCCTCCCGGCACTATACATTCACTTCGCCGATCAAACGCCCCAGCAAGTGATACCCGCCGGGACAAATGCCCCACAGCACATCCACACTGGAACTGTGGCATTCAGCTTGGAAACTATCGCTTTTGTGCTTTCATTCATATTATTTGCTAACTGCTAGCGAGCACTCAGTGTATTCAATCACTACGTAGCTAGCCCCCGCTTCCATGTACTGTGCCAAAGACGCAGAATAGCTGACAGGAGGCTCACTCTTTCCCCTTAATTTGACTATACAACAAATAGGCTCAGACACGAGCAGAGTGAAACCTCTTGTCATCCAGACAAGGAACTGGAACAGGCATACCTACATGTCGCACATGTCAATTTACCCAGGCGTCACAATTATTAAACTCATTTTTTTTCTATCGTTTGATTAATCGGTTTTATCGATTATCGCGACAGGCCTACACAAAAGTAATTGGATGGAAATGGCAACAATGCCATCGTGGAAAGTTCTGGATAGTTCACTTCATTTCAACAACCAACTTGTCCCAGCACACAAGGGATTTGGCACATCAACATGCCTGGGAGCAACAAGACCACGTGTTTAAGTATCTGCTGTCACCATTTGGGTTGAATTGTGTTTCTTGTTTCCCCATTAGCATCTTATTATGGTCAGGGGGTGATGTCAGAGTCAAATTGCTTAATTGTGTATGAATATTATTACATAAAAGAAACCACAACAATGGATATACGTTTACATTTCATTTGGGGTAGTTTGCTCAATAAAAGAAACTACCGGTATATAAAACTATAGAGGCGTGTCAATTGATTCTTCATTACTCCGCGCAACCCACACACACTTTTGAAATAAAACACATTTGTCATTTTCTGCGAGGGTGCGGCCATAATACAATACAACACACTATTACAAGACCTTACCTGCTGACCTGAATTGAATGCAGCTCAAGGTTCAACTCGCACAACGCGCATGGCCGACAGGTGTCACGGAAAGCACATAAACGCAACACGAGAATGACTTTAAATTAGTAATCCGGCACCACTTCATGGGATTGTCTCGTCTGCTCGCTGCTCGGGGGGAAGAAGGAACCTGACCTGACCTGACCAAAAACCGCGATAATGATTGTTTTGGTTAAAAAGGAAAAAAAACACTTTTATGTACTTAAATTAACGAACGTTTGCGAGGAGATGGCGCAAAGTTTACCCGATGCAAGGTGCCTCCGTGTTGGATTTAAATGGAACTCCACGAATCCTCCTCACGCTCCGGTAGGCGAACTGGCCTTGACTGCGGGACCCAGCAGGAAGTGTTTTAGTCCACTTTTAAAGGTCCAAGAAGCCCAGGCAGGTCGGGTTTTGGTCCAGCTGCAGAACTCCTCTTTGTAGTGATCCGCCTGAGCTGCAACTTGTGGAGCGTCGCGCATGCGCACTTGATGTCAAACGACTCGCTAGCTAGGCCCGCCCATATGCTAACACTAAGGTTACAAGTAGGAGCATAGGTGTAGTTTACTTACCTGCTATAGTCTAACCACTTTTATCTTTCTGACGGTATCTTAGTAAACGTAACTACAGCAAGAAACAGGCAGCTTGGTCTTCCATGGAAGCCCCTGCCAGGAGTAGCTAAACTAGTGTCAACTTTTGGGTAGCTTAAATTAATTAGCTTATTAAATTGAGCACTTACGGTTTAAGATAACTTTTACAATTGGGAACGTAAACCATTGGTATGTCCAACGTTACAAAACACAAACAATGGGATTTAAATGCACCAAACTTGCTCGACCAACTTCAACTTCCACCCAGTTCGCCTTTGATTATTAATAGGTTTGTCCTCCGCTACACAATGTAGGTCCATTGCCTCTACCCATTTTGAACAAGAGACGCATTAATATAAAAACATGTCTACTTTTAACAAGTTCATTCATTTTCTATTTTTGAACAAAATGGCAATGAAGACAAATACCTCTCCTTCTCAGGCGTAAAATTGTGTAACAACTTTCGCACTGTTAGACAAAATCTCATATTAATTTTATGTTCTGCGTTTAAGCAAAACCATTGTGTAAACTGCCCGAGGTTGCCACCTTGTGGTTGCTTGATGCAATTGCACCCAATTTTGTAGTCCATTTGTAGTTTTTAGACTGTGACCGGAAGTAGCTGTTGTTATCGAACGATGATATAGCCATTGATGTTGTTTTGGCCTTTTATGATGACACATGTAACATTTTTAGCTACAACTTGATACATACATCGCTATACAGTTAGTATTTGAGGACGTTTATTATTGTAAGTGTTGTAGTGTACTAGTATGTATGTACTCTGTAGAAATAAACAAGTATTTGTGCTTCCTCTCTCTGAATGCATTTAGAATAAAGAACGCAAACACTACTACTCCCACTACTAGTTTTTTCAACGAGGATCATCTGAAACATAATTGAACATGCCCCTTTATTCCCTTTGGTGAGCACAAGCTGTAAAAGCAGCTGCCAGACACGCCACATGACAGCACTTGCAAAGGTCATGACTTTATTATACTGGCCGTAACGGTGAATAATGCATATACTATAAGGTTGGGGGTACTTTTGAAATAGCTTTAAAGTTGAATGGGAAACAACAGGGATAACTGCACATGATCACAATCTGGTATTTTAACAGGAAGTGTTTTCTCTCCACACTGTAGACTGCTAAGAGCTGTGGAAATAGTAAATAATGCTCAGTTTTGACACACAGAGCTGTTGTGTAATTGTACCGCATCATACTGTCCACCACTGCAAACAGCACAGTAAAAAGCATAAGCATTATTATCAGCGTACTCAAACAGCTGGACGTGTACCTAATGAAGTGTCCGGTGCAAAATGCACAGCCGTCGTTATCAAGTGTGTTTATTGCACAAGCAAGTCTTGTGCAAAGAGTCAATTCAGGCGTCTTTTGTCACGCTCACACTCTTGGCTTTATCGCTCTGTCAAGCAAAGTTCCTCCAAAAGTGTGGCCGGTGTGTGCGCGCGTCGACTGCGGGGCCACACCTTCTCCTCTCCGGCGCCTCTGGATTGGCCCTTCGCTGTCTTCACTCCCTCGGCCGAGTTCCGCGTCTCGGCTCGTTATTTAAATCCCGCAGCACTTCCTCCTTGGGGACCGAACCCAAGACCGCCAACACCATGTCCGAGCGAGGGGCCTTCGACACCAACGTGGTCACCGTGACCCGCTTCGTCATGGAGGAGGGCAGGAAAGCCAAAGGCACGGGAGAGCTGAGCCGGCTGCTGAACGCGCTGTGCACGGCCGTCAAAGCCATCTCCAGCGCGGTCCGCAAAGCCGGCATCGCCCACCTGTAAGTACCCCGAGGGTTTGAGGGTGATTGGGTTTTAAAGTCGCTTTTTTCCACCTAGTTTGACTGTTCAGGGTCCCATCCTGAACATCCACGTTGGCACAGACCGAGCAGGAGATTCTGGTTTAGCTCGCACCAATCAGGAAGCGCATACCTGAGAGGCCACGCCCACTTCCCAATAGCCCGGCCAGCGGGCTTCATCATTAATCAAATCTCTTACTGCGGAGTTACGCTGTGTTCCTAATACAAAAAGTCACAGAAAGTTACGACCATGAAGTTGAAACGTGACGAATACTAAGAAGAAAGTGGGGGAAAAGTCGTGTAATAAACGACAGTCGTAAGATTCAGATCATATAGAATTCAGCAAGAATTCAGCTGGGTTATGATGTTAAAACGTTGCCACATGAAAAAAAAGGTGTAAGGTTACAAGAATAATGCCAATAAAGTGATATACCCTTTAGAGGAAAAAGTTGTAGTGCAACTCCAAAGCCATGAAGTCGTGATGAGGGAAAAAAAACGTTATATTTCCAAAAAAGTTGTAATGAGCAAGAATGAGGTGGTGATAGGAGGAGAAAAACAGTTGAAATGTTACAAAAATAAGCTTAAGAGAATGACGTCGTTTTTCAAGGTAGTGTTTTACAAGAATGAATTGATAGGAGGAGATCAACTACAGAAAAATAAGATGAAATAAATGATAATAAAAGTGATAAAATATGAATAAACGGTTCATAATAAATAGAAAAAGGTTAGAATAAATGGAGACATTAAATAAGACAATTTTGAATGAATCGCACAATATAAAAGTAGTATGTAGTATATCTAATGAGCAATAACTTAGTGGTGATTATCAAGCAATTACAGTTCTTATTTTTTTTGCGTGTTTGTCACACTAAAATGTTTCAGATCATCAAACAAATGTAAATATTAGTCAACGACAACACAACTGAACACAAAATGCAGTTTTTAAATTAAGCTTTTTATTATTAATGGAGAAATCAATCCTAACCTACATGGCCCTGTGTGAAAAAGTGATTGCCCCCCCCCCGTTAAAACATAACTTAACTGTGGTTTATCACACCTGAGTTCAAGTGGAAAAAGTTATAAAGCCATTTCTGAAGCTTTGGGGCTCCAGCCAACCACAGTGAGAGCCATTATCCACAAATGGCCAAAACATGGAACAGTGGTGAACCTTGCCAGGAGTGGTCGGCCAACCAAAATGACCCCAAGAGCACAGCAACGACTCATCCGAGAGGTCACAAAAGACCCCACAACAACATCCACAGAACTGCAGGCCTCACTTGCCTCAGTTAAGGTCAGTGTTCATGACTCCACCATAAGAAAGACACTGGGCAAAAACGGAGTTCCAAGACCAAAACCACTGCTGAACAAAAATAACATTAAGGCTCGTCTCAATTTTGCCAGAAAACATCTTGATGATCCCCAAGACCTTTGGGAAAATGCTCAAAAGTTGACCTATTTGGAAGGTGTGTGTCCCATTACATCTGGCGTAAAAGTAACGCCGCATTTCATAAAAAGCGCATCATAGCAACAGTAAAATCTGGTTGTGGTAGTGTGATGGTCTGGGGCTGTTTTGCTGCTTCAGGACGTGGAAGACTTGCTGTGATAAATAAATAACAACAATTTTGCTGTATCTTGGTTAATACGCAGGTCACATTTAAATGGAGCGTTGGTGTTTTTTCAGAAGGCTTTGTAGGCGCAATCGGTGTGTCTTTACTGTACTTCCTGAGAGTGTACGCTCACAGGCGGCTAATCAACATATCAAATGGCAGCGTCAATCAAAAGTAAAGTTTTGAAACAACTAAAGAATGTCTCCAGGTAGCATTGTAACGTTGGAAGTGTGCCTGCCCGTGGGTCCTCATCCTTACTGTACCCGGTCATCTGTGCCTACACCAGCTACGGCATCGCGGGCAGCACCAACGTGACGGGCGACCAGGTGAAGAAGTTGGACATCCTGTCCAACGACTTGGTCATCAACATGATCAAGGCGTCCTTCACCTCCTGCGTGCTGGTGTCGGAGGAGAACGACAAAGCCATCATCGTGGATCCTGAGACCAGGGTACCCCGAAACAAGAAAAAACATGTTTCACCTCTTCCAGTTTCTGAACCTGACCCCCCCAGCGCTCCTCCTTTTTAGGGCAAGTACATTGTGTGTTTCGACCCTCTGGATGGTTCCTCCAACATCGACTGTCTGGTGTCCATCGGAACCATCTTTGCCATCTACAGGAAGGTACGACAATCTTTGCCCGACGTCCTAAAAGGTGAAAAGTCATGTCCACCATCACGTCTTCCAGGCCACAGACGACGAGCCGTGCGAGAAGGACGCCCTGCAACCCGGTAGGAACCTGGTGGCGGCGGGCTACGCCCTCTACGGGAGCGCCACCATGATGGTGCTCTCCACCGGCCAGGGGGTCAACTGCTTCATGCTGGACCCGGTCAGTACACATATGGTCGCTGACTGGCCACAACATTAGGTACACAATCTCATGAGGTCCACTACAAAAGCCCATGTCATTTAATGCAAAGTAGTTCTGAATCCATTTCATATACGGTGTGGATACAAATTCACATCACTTTTGTAGCACGGACACCCAACTCAAAATAGATTTGGATGAAATTCAATGTGGATCAAGATCTATAGTACAGCCGTTTTTGTATACAGATATAACTCAAATAGTTAATTAAATTAGGTGTGGATCCAGATCTTCTACTGAACCTGTTTCTAATCTGCAACAATTCAAACTGTTTCCAAAAGATTTGGATTTTATTTTAAATTTGATGTAAAACCATAGAATCATTTCACTTTTGAGCACTAACTCTGATGCTGATCCAGATCCATAATCTGTAATCCATAATATTGATTCATTACTGACATAACGCCAATAGTTGAAACTGATTTGGATTAAATGCGGTGTTGATCCAAATTCTTTTTACATCATGGAAATAACTAATTGTTTCCCCCAGATTTGGATTGATTCTGGTATGGACCCAGATCTACCCGTAGATCTGTTTTTGCAACATCTAAAATCATTTCTAACAGATTTGGATTTGGATCATGATCCTGATGTTGTAGTGTAGATGTTGTAGTCACTATGCATCCTTTACACTGTACTCTTTACTTGCGTATCTTGCTTGCTTGCTGCTGTAACAAGTAAATAAAGTACATACATACATACATACATACACGTTGTTCCAGATCCATCATCTGTCATGCAGAATATTTATTTCTTACACACATACTCAATAGTTGCAAGATGATATGGATTAGATAAGTTGTCGATCCAGATCCTTTTGTATCATGGACATGACTCAAATTGTTGTGAACAGATTTGGATCAGATTTGGTGTGGGTACAAAAGCGGGATTATTTTTTCGATATGGACATAATTCAAAATGTTATGAACCTATTTGGATCAAATCTGGTGCAGAACCAGATTGATAAATGATTTTGTTAACAACTCCAATAGTTCTGAACACATTTGGATCAAATTTGCCGTGTATACAGATCTAGATCATTTTTCTGATATGGACATACAGTAACTCAAACAGTTGTGAACAGTTTTGGGTCAAATGTTGATCATTTTGATAATAACACTGATAATTGTGAAGAGATTTGGATGAAATTAGGTGTGGCTAAAGATCTGGATCATTTTTTGATATGGACATAACTCAAAAAGTTGTGAACAGATTTGGATCAAATCTGGTGTAGAACCAGAGCTAGATGATTTTGTTAATAACTCCAATAGTTTAATGCGGAATATTTATTCCTTAGACACATACTCAATAGTTACAGACTGATATGGATTAAATAAACTGTCGATCCAGATCCTTTTGTATCATGGACATAACTCAAATTGTTGTGAACAGATTTGGATCAGATTTGGTGTGGGTACAAATCTGAACTATTTTTTCTATATGGACAGAACTCAAAAAGTTGTGAACAGATTTGGATCAAATCTGGTGTAGAACCAGATTTGGATCATTTTGACAATAACTCCAATAGTAATGAATCAATTTGGATCAAATTTGGTGCATAACGAACAATGTGATCATGATCTAAATTCAGATCTGGAATCTCGATCCAGGACATTTTGGTTTTATAACATGAACAAATAGTTGCAAACTGATTTGGATCGATTCTGATCCACATCATGTTTGTATCTTGGACATCATTTTAAAAAGTCAGCATTTCAATGAAAACCAGTGCGAAACCAGCTCAAGATCAATTTTGTAACATCTGTGTGCTCGTCAGGCCATTGGAGAATTCATCCTGGTGGACCGGGACGTGAAGATTAAAAAGCGGGGCAAGATCTACAGCCTGAATGAAGGCTATGCCAAATACTTTGAGCCGGCCGTCACCGAGTATTTGCAGAAGAAGAAGTTCCCTCAGGTAATGTTGACATCCCTGCTGAGGAAAGAAGCAGGAAGTCCACTTTTGAAATTCTTGAGTGACTTGCCTGACAACCCTCTTTGTCCAAAGTTTCTTGAACCTTCACTAACGCTTTACCGTATTCCAATATTTGTCCTTCGTGTGAGTTAAACAGAGACATGAATAAGGTAGATTTGGGTGCTGGTATTAGAAAATACAGCATGACACCGATCAGGCCGCTAACATTAACTATTAACGTTGGACTTCAGGACGGCAGCGAGCCCTACGGCGCCCGCTACATCGGCTCCATGGTGGCCGACGTCCATCGGACGTTGATGTACGGCGGAATCTTTTTATATCCTGGAAATGCAAAGAGCCCAGAGGGAAAGGTGAGATTCTCACAATGACTGAAAGACTTTCAATGGACAACTCTATTCATGAACAACCACAAAGCATTTACGGCATGCATCTATACAAGCGTAGTCCGCCGTCCACTGGATTTAAAATGTAGGATCTTTGTTGCAACATCTTACATTGCTTCAGCCAAATGTCCTCAACATGACGGCGTGACATCACATTTAACTCATTCAGCCCCAGCCTTCAGTCCCATCCATTTTAGACGATTTTGTAAATACGTTGTTGGGATCAGGCGCTGGGGTTTATAAAAACGTATAACTGCGTCTTTGGTATTGAATGAGTTAAAAGCACCGACTTCCGCTTCCTCACAGCTGCGTCTGCTGTACGAGGGAAACCCCATGGCCTTCATCATCGAGCAGGCAGGGGGCGCCGCCTCCACAGGCTTCCAGAACATCCTGGACATCCAGCCGGAGAGCATCCACCAGCGGGCCCCCGTGGCCATGGGCTCCCCCGACGACGTGGCGGAGTACGCGGCCATCTGCCGCAAGCACGCCAAGTGAGAGTCGGCATGGGAGCGCTTTCCAAGCGGCTTTTAAAATCCAAACAATGTATTTTATTGCAACCCTCCTGTTGCTTGTTGAAGGACTTCATGAAGAAAATACGTCCCACCATGAATGCACTGGAAACATGAAGACATCATCACAATGCTCACACAACAAAAGGACCAAAAGTCATTGTGATGTTTCATAATGTGAACAACCAAAATGCAATAAATCTGACAAGTTGGCGTGCGTGTGCTCTGTGTCATCCTTGCAGTGCCGCAAAGCAGCTCATGTTCTTATTGCTGTGCTGCACTGTACTTAGCCGTCGGGGCTGGAGCTAACTTGAATAATTATGTGGAGTACATGAGAAAGTGGAAGGAAAAATGTAGGGCACAACACCGTGGCAACAGAACCAATGTTGTAATAGCATGCAGAGGGGGCTAACGGTGCTGGAGGCGAGCTGACTCAAAAGATCATCACAGTGTGAATACCTGACAGAAAATCACATTCAATCCACATTTTTGCCAACATTTTGGCTTCTGATCAGCTGATGAACAGCCTATTTCACTATCACGCTTGTTTGCAATACATTGCAATAAATGTTTTTGTCTCACTCCCATTTCTTCCTTTTGCACGTTGAAGCTCAACTTAGAACCTCCTTAAGATCCAACAGTGCAAAATGGAAATCATTCTTTTTTTCAACCGGTCTTAAAATTTGCATGATACATCTCTGCCAAAGTGTGTACTTCCTACACCGGAGTAATCGCATGACTTACCGGAGAGGTCATTCACTCATCACATACAGCAGAACCCCGCTATTCGTGGGGGTTACTTTCCAAGACCTCCACCGCAAATAGTGGAAAAAACAAATAATACCCATAAAAATTCCTATTTTGGATACTCTAACCGCTGCCAGCATTTAGTGTTTGCGATCCAATGCATTTTCAATGGAGTTGAACACATTAGGAAACAATGTGCAGTTGCACAACGTCACGTCTTGCCAAAGCGTCTTCCTGCTGGAAAATGTTGAGTGAGTTGACCTGTGCGACAGCGCCCTCTCTGGATTCATAGCTGCAGCACTCTACAGACAGCGCCATCACAGCACTCTCTATTTAAGTTTAGAGAGGAAAGGATGCGGTAGTGTTTCTTTAAAAAAAGAGACATCGCCCACTGGTGGCCTGGTGTGCCTATTACAGCCTTTTCGCTAATTGTGGGTGTGTTTTAGGTCTATCCATGGAACGCTCAGAAAGGCAAAGAATAAAAGCAAACTCCCTGTTTTGTTGTGTCGGTTTGTTAACATAAAGCCCCAGCAGCTGACACCTGACACCAACAACACACACGAGTGCACAGCCCCCCACAAATAGAACCCACTCGCTCTCCCTCACACCCACTTCCCTTCCTCGCCTCCGCCGAGCCAGCACTATAAACCCGCGGCCCGCCGGGAACCGCCACCATGTCGGACCAGTCCGCATTCGACACGGACGTGTGGACCTTGACCCGTTTCGTCATGGAGACGGGTCGGCAGGCGAAGGGGGCCACCGGCGAGCTGACCCAGCTCATCAACGCCATGCTGACGGCTATCAAAGCCATCTCCTCGGCCGTGCGCAAGGCGGGCCTGGCCCACTTGTGAGTACCGGAGCCTGCGCTGGATCCAATGCATGAATGCACGCAAAGGTCAGAGTTCAGCAGGAGGACATTAGCACAGAGATCAGGTGAAGGGCAGCTGCCTTTCTGGGCTTTGACTCGGTAGCCAACGTGGGAGTAAGATTGGATTGTGTTTTGAATCATGACCCGTGTGACGCTCAGCTGCGTGTCAACATCGCAATCTGGAAGCCATTCAGCAAATTTAAGATAGAACGCTGATTTCGTAACGTGTGGGATTGTTGAAACATGAAACATGAAACATGAAACATGAAACATGCGACTCATGAGAATACAAATACAAATACATACAAACGTTTACATGGCATTAGGTGACTACGTCTAGCTTTTTACGTTTCAATTCATCATTAAAAATGATCACATTGAGATTGAAAAAAGTCACGTTTTATTTTTATTTTATTTTCATATATTATATATTTTTTTCATTTGATGTATATATTTATATTATTTCATTGTAATTATTGTAAATCATGGAAAACTATCAAAAATCGACATTATTTTTATTTTTATCTGTATGCCGCTTCTCCTCACTAGGGTCGTGGGGGCATGCTGCCGCCTATCCCAGCTGACAGGCGGGGTACACCCTGGACTGGTGGCCAGCCTATGGCAGGGCACATATAGACAAACAACCATTCACACTCACATTCATACCTATGGACAATTTAGAGTCTCCAATAAAGCTAACATGCATGTTTTTGGAATGTGGGAGGAAACTGGAGAACCCGGAGAAAACCCACACGCACACGGGGAGAACATGTGAACCCAGGTCTTCCCTATCTCCAGACGGTGACTGTGTGGCCAGCATGCTAACCACAAGACCACCGTGCGGCCCTATTATGATGATACAGTATATTAATACTTCCTCCATGATGGCTTTACATTTGTTCACGTATGCCTCTTGTTGCGGACAGTTAAAGCCCTTTTTGCATCCTTGTCACCCTTACTTTATTTTCCTCCTTCTTCATGGCACGAAGCCAAGATTCATTTATTCCGTCATGGCGACCCACAGCTGCATGAGTTCTACCTTCCTTCAGCATGTCCACAAATCCAACTTTTTGTGCATCTTCCTCTGCCTTTTGGGTGCAACTGCACGTGCCTTTGTCGGTGCAGAACATTCAGAGAGAAAACTTGCAAACATACAGCACTTACGCTGCTAGCATCGAACAATTATGCAAATTAGGCAAGCTGAAAGCCTTCTGTACTGTACAGTACCAGGCCGTGGGTCATTTGGTACCGGGCCGCACAGAAAGAAAAAATAATTTCCATTATTTCATTTTTTTGTTTTATTTTGAAAAGTGGCCGGATTCTCTCTCTTACATCCGTCGCACTTGACGCATGTCCATTGTGCGTGTGCTAACTTTATCTCATGCCGCACAGATAGACTACTACTGTATTTTTTACCATTTTTCTTTCACCTCATATTTGGTCTCAAATGCTGATACTATGTGGGAATGCATAAAGGTAAGTTTGGATGACTTATTGAGTGCTAATGTGCAAATTTGTCTCAAGTTAATTCATGCTAGCGTAGTGCCTTTTCCCCACTGATGCGTATAAGGTATCTGGATGGCTCATACGTCGCATCCGCCCGTGCAAGCCGCTGAAGGCAAAGAGACGCCATCTTACTACTCACATAAGAAAATAACCTCTTTTCTGATCTAGAAATATAGTTTAACAAAAACCACAGGAATAATATGTGATAACCATAATGTGTAATAACCATAAACACATACACACACACACAGAAAAAAACAACAACACTGAAACAAAACCATATGCTTTGGCTAAGACAATACGTTGTTTGCAATCTCAAACATACCGGTATGCATGTTCAGTAATATTATTTTCCAGAACCTTTTACATTCATTCAGCAGCAAAAAAATCAATTGTTGTTTATCCAAATGAAGGGTCATGCCGGGTCAATTGTATGCAAACTGGCTTGCTAACTGCACTGTATACAATGCCTGCTAAGCATCATGGAAGCACTGAGATTCTCCTTCCTTCAAGTAACGCAACCTTCGTCCCTTAAAGAAATACACATATCATGATAGAACAAAAAAGTACGTACATTTCCTCTTAGCTATTATAGAGCTATATAAACCTATCAATTCTGGACATACACTTAATCAGAGGATTTTACACGGTCGAAAATATCTGAGAGATCGACATTGCAAAACCCTTAAATTATCAATCATAAATCTACATTTCAATCATACTTACACGAGAAATGTTCATCCACAGCCTTTGAACTGGCGATTTGTGCAGTTAATAGCTGCACATGCAGGCATCTTAAGTCGAAATTTGTGTCCAATCCGAATTAATAAAAGAAGTTCACCACGAATGTAAAAGCTTGTCGAGAAGTGTTTCTTGCGAGTAGCAATATGGCGGCCGTGTGGCTTCACAAGTCATCGCCAATGAGCTATCCAGATATGTAATACAGTTCAGTGCTTTTCCCACACACGTCAAACAGCGACGTAATAATCTTTATGGAAAAACTTGGCTAGAACTTGAACTGGTGGATGGTGGGTCGGCATTTATTTTGTGCCTTTAATTTGATGTTATTTATGTCTTAGTTTTACACAATACATAATAAATAAGATAAATTAGATCGCTATAATGTACGACCCCCGTCCCTCCGTGGGTCATAAAAGGTTGGGGACCACTGTTGTACAGGATACATGGCATGGAGGAGATTGATTGATGGTCTACAGTCCCTCAGCCAATCGGGACGCATAAGACAATGCGGGTTCTCCCTTAGCGAACCAGGACGCAGAACACAATGCGTTCATATGCTACACTGTAAAAAAATGCACATAAAAAAATATGTGTGTAATAGCGAGGCCGTGTTATAGCGAGGGAACATTGTATATCCCAACATGCTCTTTTTCTCACGGACCTGATCGCGTCCCGATGGGTTCGTCGGCGCAGACAGGGCATGGCGGGCTGTGTCAACGTGACGGGCGATGACGTGAAGAAGCTGGACGTCCTGTCCAACGACCTGGTGGTGAACATGCTGCGGGCCTCCTACGGCTCCTGCTGCATGGTCTCTGAGGAGGACAAGGAGCTCATCATCACTCCTAAAGACAAGCGGGTGAGAGGACACGATCATCGGTACATCATGCACGTGTAGTACTGCAATTAGAATACACAATACGCAGTATAAGATGACTCCACTGTCTTCCAGGGAAAGTACGTGGTGTGTTTTGACCCTCTGGATGGCTCCAGTAACATCGACTGTTTGGCCTCCATTGGCACCATATTTGCCATCTACAAGAGGGTCAGTGCTAAACATACATCTATACATCTATATTTCTATACATCTATACACCTATACATACATCTATACATCTATATATTTATACATATATACATCTATATATCTATACGTCTATACATCTATCTGTGGCAAACTCTGGTCCTCAAATGAGCCTGCATATTCCTAAAAACAGCAAAAATAGAGGAGATTTGACTGGCATTTTTGCCTCCTGTCATATAGAGGATCATCGACTAGCGTTTTTGCAACCGATTCCTAAAAACAGCAGAATGTCCTGTCATACAGTGGATCAAAGACGAGCGCTTTTGTAGTAGGTCATTAAAAACAGCAAAGCGCTCCTGTCACATTGAGGATCTTCAACTTTCATTTTTGCAGCAGATTCTTTATCAATAACAGTGTTTCTCGGAGGATCTTTGATGAGTGTTTTTGCGGCAGATTCCTAAAAACAGCAGCATATCCTGTCATGTGGAGGATCGCTGACTGACGTTTTTGCAGCAGATTCCTAAAAACAGCAGGTTTATCCTGTCATATACTGTAGGATCTGTGACTGCCATTTTTGCAGCGGGTACATAAAAACAGTACACTGTCCTGTCGTATAAAGTATCTTTGACTAGCTTTTTTGCAGTAAAAAACAAAAGTTGTAAAAAAAACAAACAAACATGGAAGATCCTAGCATATATACAAAAAAAAAAAAAGAAAATCAATCTCATCGTTAAAACAGGACGTTAACGTGTAGTAGCGCCTCACGGCCACCACGGGGAGCCCTTGTGCTGCTCGTGAAAAGCAGCCATGTCCTGTAATTGTTTGCAGAAGGTCTGCAAACAATTACTGAGGTGGGTTGTTTGAGGGAAACACACATTCCTCCTTTTGGAGCCCAAGAAAGAACAGAAAGATGTAAAAAGTTGTAAAAGGTCACAATCTTTTCACGTTTAAAGAATAAAATCTAACATTGAAGAGCTGCTGTCGATGCACTTAGGTGTCAGAGGGCGAGCCCACAGTGGAGGATGCCCTGCAGCCGGGTGACAACATGGTGTGCGCCGGCTACGCCCTCTATGGCAGCGCCACGCTGGTGGCCCTCAGCACCGGTGACGGCCTCAACTTTTTCATGCTCGACCCAGTGAGTGTTTTCGAACATTATTCTGTAAAATAAACATTCTATCAAGCTGCCGCCATGAAGGGACCTGCCACAAGAACCACGGTGTTGTGTGAGCTTACGGCTTGGATTTCTTTGTTTTGTGGTTGGTTTCTACACACTTTAAATTTGATCATGATGTGTAGTGCATGAGAAAGTGGAAAGGGTTTGTTTATGAACACATGCTCGTTTATTAACAAGAATATCGCAGCAACAGAACCAATGTTGTAATAGCAGTGATTAATAGTGGCCATGAGTTCAAGGGTAACACTCGACTTTCACACCAGCAGCTGAACAGCAACATTTTAAAGCGCATGCAGAGGTAGATAAAATGATGGATACAAAACAGCCACTGCCATCCTGTGGAGTTCATAAAAAACACTCACCCGACGTTTATAGTGGACATGACTAATTGACAGGAGGCGTTCATTTTGTTTTGTGTCCCTCAGGCCATCGGAGAGTTCATCCTGACCGAGAGGAACGTCAGGATCAAACCCCGAGGAAAGATCTACAGCGTGAACGAGGGCTACGCCAAGTACTTCCACGCCTCCGTCAACGACTACATCCGGCACAAGAAGCACCCTGAGGTAGGCACACCCGTCCAGACGCCATCTTGATGCAACACGATAACCGCACCATAAACGAGAACAAACGTAACCATTTTGCCGGCCTCCATATATCGACATGTGCATGCGTGTTTGTTTTCCTCCTCTCGCTCTACCAATCAGGCTTAATGACAAGAGAGTTCACTCTGTGCATCTGTGTCAGCACCTGGGTGTGTTGGTGCTGTAGCGGAATGAACGGAGAGAGCGAACCCTCCTGTCTGTCTGTCAGTCTCTTTGTCACGGTGGGTGGAGGCGGGGTCGCTGGCGAGTGCACATAGAGTGGTGCAAGTGAGGAGTAAAGCATTTTGCCGCGGCTGTGCGTGTCATTTATTTATGGCACGCCTGAAAAGAGTAACGACTACTTTGAGCGCTTTTTACCCCCAAACCATGCACTTGGCACGCAATCTGTGACCGAAAATGTGACCAAGCTGGTCAAGCAGTGTTTACGTCTAGTGTTCACGTGCGTTGTTCCCGCGTGGGTATGCGTTGTCACCACCACCTAGCGCATCCGGGAAGCAGTCCTGACATGATTTGGTCCCGAGTGGCGTGACGCCACGCAACAGCAGGCATCACGTCTGTAGCTTCGCTCATTTGTGTTCCTGTTGAGGAATAAAACCCAATGGTCATTATTTATTCAAGGGCAATTTTAGTTTTTACATTTGATTATTGTGTGTAGTTTTTCTTGGAGTGTTTTCTTCTTCACAGAGGGGGGTTTGTCTTTTTTTGTTTGTCTAATTTATTTCATTTCATAGCTTTTGAAAGTCCAATTCCAATGTTAAATACGCTTAAGAAATGCAAGTTTATATCCTTTGACACGGTTTACACGCATTATTATCATATTTCATATATTATCATTACATGAACTCATTCACTCCCAGCCATTTTTCCAAAGACATCCCCTTCAGTAGCGGCCGTTTCAGACCATTTTGACTGATTCAGGGCACACAGAACATTGTGTTGTATGGTTTATAAACATGGAACCTACCAGAAGAAAGATGAGAAAAAAGTTAGTTCCTACCTTTTTCCGTTCTTTAGTCATGAGCAGTAGAACATAGCACGTTTCAGGAAAATATCAGTTCCTGACTAAAAAAGCATAACTTTCACTTTGACACACATTTGTTGCTTTTGTGACAGCTCAAATATCTAAACTGTACTACAAGATAAACAACACAAAAAAGGGTTGTTTTACATGAAAATAACAATTCATTTGCAAATGTAACACCTTCATCTATTTACAACTTTCACATTTGGAACTAAACCGTGTGTGTTTTCCTGAGTAGCCTTGCCAGTGCTTGCTTGAGAATGGCGGCAGGGCAAACATGTGGCTGTCAGACAGTCGGGGGGTGTGCGCTTGCAGTTCCACTTTATGTTGGGTCGGCTGCCAAAAAAGACATCCTCTTCCTCAGACGGCGCACACTCAGCACTTTGCCTTCCACTCAGCAGCAGCGGCATCACGGCTGGCCGTGCGTGACGCGGCGTGTGACCCGGTCACATGATCACACCTGATGAAATACTGTAAGCGCTGAGGCAAAAACCAAGACGCCTTGTAAGCATATTTTCAGCATCCCGAGTCTGACTCCAATGACATGAAACCCGGAGAAGCCACAAGTCTTTTTAGTACAGTCCTTTAAGAGTTCTTTTATAATGAATACAGAGCAGGCATTTGGGGAAATTCATACGTTGATAATAAATCAGTATCGTCAGGGCTCCAGACTAACTTGTTTTTTTTTTTTATTATTAGGAGCACAGTGGCCCCTAACTTCAAATTTTAGCAGCGCAAGCAGAACACACAAAATGGACCTGCGTTTATTGTTATCATTTGGTATCGTTTGCGGCCTAACAAGCCTTTGCTTGGGCGTTATTGATCCCTGAAGTTCAAAATTAGTGGCAAACGTCACATGAATGAAGTTTTAAGTTTCCAGTCTAAGTTGATTTTTAAAAAGCCAAGCAGATTTACTGGTCGCACACGCACGAGTAGAGGAAAAATGAGCACACAACAGAGGACTGGGGCCACACTAAGGAAAAAAATAATCTGACATTTCAGGAATAAAGTCGTAAATTTACATGAAAAAACCTGCAAATATGAGAATAAAGTTGGAAATTTACGAGAATAAAGTTGTACATTTATGAGAATAAACGTGTAATATTACGAGAATAAAGTCATAACTTTACGAGAAAAAACTCGCAATTATGAAAATGAAGTTGTAAATTTTCGAGAATAAAGTTGTAACTTTACAAGAAAAATTTGCAATTATTCGAATAAAGTTGGAAATTTATGAAAATAAAGTCTGAAATTTAGAAGAATAAAGTTGGAAATTTACAAAAATAAAGTTGTAAATTTACGAGAAAAAACTTGCAATTACGAGAATAAAGTCATGACTTTACAAGAAAATACTCGCAATTATTAGAATAAAGTCGTACATTTACGAGAATAAAGTCGTAACTTTACGAGAAAAAACTCATCCTATTATGAGAATAAAGTCGTAAATTCACAACAATAAAGAAAAAACTCAATCAAGAAAAAACTCGCACATATGAGAATAACGTCATGAATTTAAGAAAATAAAAGTTGTAAATTTACAAGAATAAAGTTGCAACCTTACGAGAAAAAAATGTACGAGAAAAAAAGTGGTAAACGGGCGGGGCTTATGTGACCTTTGGCCTTGTGTTTTTCTTTCTTTTCCTTGGGAGAATGAACAGAATAAGATTTTCATTGCATGGTATAACTGCTGTTTTACCATGCACATGACAATAAAACTCTCTTGAATCTTGAATCTTGAATCTTGAATCTTGAAGGAAGGCGAGACGTGAGACGGGCTAGCCCTGCTAATCTGTTCGTGCTCATACTGCTGTGTTTTGCTGCCATGTTGTAAATAAAAGCTTGCCGGAAGCAAGAGGAAAGTTTCCTTCCTTCGTGAAGTTAGTCGGCGGCCTAGGAAGAAGGAACGTCTGACACGTACGACACGTACGACACGTACCACACGTAATCTGACCACTTTTTGTCTCACTAATTTATTCTCCTAATATTACGAGTTTTTTCTTGACTTTATTCTGGAAATCTCCGTTTTTTCCCCCTCAATGTGGCCCGACCACGCCATCGTATCGAGCGCGTCTGCCTGGCGTCCTTCCTGCCAGCTGTCGCTGTCCCATCTGCCTCGTAGACGTGATTGGCCAACTGATTTTTGTCCCAGGCTTTCGGTGTGTCCATCAAAGCTCATGTCGTTCTTTCCTATTTCCACATTTATCTACGTTTATCTATATTATTATTTTTTATTGCCATCCACTGCTTGTTGAAGTCTGCCTAGCAACAAGAGCAGGAAAAAGAATGCAAACTAGCATAAAAGCTGCGTTATATCTGTTTGTCTCAGCATTCCTCTTTCTTTCTTTCTTTTTACTTTTTCCATTGGTTCATTCCTCTGGATGACTGGATGACTGTGTTTTTTGGATGTGTTGCACAATGCGTGAGTGAGTCAGGAAATACAGCAGCACATGTTCAGTCTTCCCGTACGATGCCTGCGACGTGACTCAGCGAGCACATGACCGCGTCACCTTGACACGCGTGCAGTGTTACAATCACCAACACTGTATCCGTATTATTTATGAAGGAACACTCCTGTAATCATCATCATAATAATGATAACAACCATGCAGCCTTGTTTCACCGTCTCTCTGCAACCCACAAAACACAAACACAACAATCCAATAAACAGCCTTGCAGTTCTTGACAGACTGTTCTTTCCGAAGGGGGGTGGGGTTGTTTACCAGCTCCTGATGGCGGACTTTGACCACTTTGTTGTTTCTCAGCAGCTTTGCAGCCCTAATACAACCAGCTTGCCCCCCCCGCCTCACGAATGCATTCATGCATTTCAACAAAATAAAACACCGCTGAAGTGTAATGGAGATGTGTTCACTACACCTTATTTAGGAAATGAGTGGTGTCACTCCTATTTTTAACCCCTTGTGTCACTAAATAAGGTAGTCCAAATATTAGCGCTCGGTACGGCCCCATTATTTTATATTTGTTTTTTTTTAAATATTGTTTTATTTGATATTTTTTGTTTTTTGACTGTATCACTACATTTCGTGTCAGGTATTTTTACATTTGACGTATGTGTTGATTAACAGGGATGCTTATATCGTGAGCTCATTTGCAGCAAAAAAAGGATATCTAAAATACTTCAATCAATGGAAAAATGATAAGTATATTTTCATTCTTTATTTAAAAATGATTAATTTTCATGTTATTTTTATTTTAACAATAATTTTCCAAATATTTTATTTATTTATTATATTTATTCAGGCCGCACGGTGGTCTAGTGGTTAGCACGTTGGCCAACACAGTAACAGCTTGGAGATAGGGAAGACCTGAGTTGGATTCTCCCCTGGGCATTTCTGTGTGGAGTTTGTATGTTCTCCCCGTGTGTGTGTGGGTTTTCTCCGGGTACTCCGGCTTCCTCCCACATTCCCAAAAACATGCAGGTGAGGTTAATTGGTGACTCTAAATTGTCCATAGGTATGAATGTGAGTGTGAATGGTTGTTTGTCTATATGTGCCCTGTGATTGGCTGGCCACCAGTCCAGGGTGTACCCCGCCTGTCGCCCGAAGTCAGCTGGGATAGGCTCCAGCATGCCCCCGCGACCCTAATGAGGATGAAGCGGTATAGAAAATGGATGGATGGATGGATGATTCATTCATTTATAGTATATTTAATTTTTTTCCCCAATTCCCATTTATCATTTTGTTTTCGTGTTTTTAAATTCTTAATACACACTCTTAATACAGTATTTTCAGTGTACAATTAGATTTGTTTTCTCATTATATATTTTAAACATATGGTTTTGTATTATTTCTGTGTATATTACTTGTCATTTTTAATTTAGAATTTATTTGAAAAAATATTGTTTTTGAATGATTATATTATTTTTAAATTTAGATTATTTATATATTTATTATATATTTATATTTTATATTCCAGTACTTCTTAATAACTTGTCGCTTCCTGCAGGATGGCAGCTCCCCGTACGGCGCCCGCTATGTGGGCTCCATGGTGTCCGACGTCCACCGCACCATCACCTACGGGGGCATCTTCATGTACCCGGCCAATGAGAAGAACCCAGAAGGAAAGGTAAGGAGGCCGCCTTCCACGTATTTGCTGCTGGTTAGCCTAGCATAAATACGAGGTTTGCATCGGTTTCAGCACTTTGCCGCGTTTGTTCCATAGAACAACGGCATGAACAGAGTGAGCCCTTTTGTCAGTCATGCCGTTTCTTTGCCTAGCATACACACAGCATGCAGAAGAGCGTAACGTAGTATAAATTTAATTCGTAGATTGCAATATATTGCCATAGCCAACCATCCATTTTCTTCCGCTTATCCGGGTCCGGGTCGCGGGGGCAGCAGTCTCAGTCGGGAAGTCCAGACTGTCCAGTCCACCAAGGCGTTCCCAGGCCAGCTGTGAGACACAATCCCTCCAGGGTGTCCGAGCTGTCAGGTTAAGGGTTAGGGTTAGCAGGGTCAGGTTTAGTCATCAATTATTTTATGTGTATCGTCTCGTCTGGTGAACGGAGTGTCTCGTGACACCCCTCATAAATACTAATACTTATTTCTCAAGGTAGATTTAACCCGGCGCCATATTTAGATTGGAGCATTTTGATTACCACAGAAACCCCCGCCACACACATGGCAGTCAGCTACGTGCAACTTCACAACATTTCTGCCAGGTGCAGGTGGACTTTGAGGAACAGTTGTACTTTCTGGATAAAAACGACATTGTGTACGTTTTTAGAGGAGCAGCAGTGATGCACCAGCCCTGTGTAGCGGAAAGACGTGACCAGAAGAAGAGGAAGTGAAACTGGGGAACTTAAACACAGTCATCTCATAATTACAAATTGAGACTTGCTTTCAAACGTTTGCACTTTTCAGCCCCCGAAATTCCATTTTCAGTTAAAATCGCTGCCCCGACATTTACCCAACAGCAACCTCATGAAAACAGGTGTAAAAAAATGCTACAACGTGCATGCCAACACACTAGTTGGCGATGTCACTTGAAACCCTCTGTGCTCCTTTCTCTCCTGGCTAGCTGCGGCTGCTGTACGAGTGCAACCCCATCGCATTCCTGGTGGAGCAGGCGGGAGGCCTGGCCACCACGGGCACCCAGAGGGTCCTGGCTGTGCGACCGCAGGCCCTCCACCAACGGGTGCCCTTCGTGGTTGGCTCCCCGGACGACGTCAACGAGTACTTGTCCTTCGTCAGGAAGTACCAGTAACTGTGGACTCTTGGAATGGCATTTTGTCAAATTCGTTTTTTGGCAACTTTATTCCCACAGATGGTAGTGTCAACTTTGTGCAATAACGACAATATCTGATGTGCCTTCTGCTGCAGTACTCCAGAAAGAGGAAGTGAGTTAGCGAGGGTGCTTTCACACAAACTTGACACAACTCCAGTGATTAAAAATGAAAAGTGACTTATCGAACGGGTCATCAGTTTAGCATGTGGGTGTCTTTCGTGTCTTCATTCGTCTTGTTAGCGTGTGAATGCCTCTTTAAGTGTACTTTAGCCTGCGAGCTTGTCCGTAACGTTAAGGGGTATCACTCAAGTACTACTTATTTGATCTATCGTCTGTTTCACGTATTGCGCTACTACCGCTCTTCCTGTTTATATTTTTGCGCCCACCGCTGACCAATTGGTGAAGAGAGGGTTGTCACATGGCTTTTTGACGCATTCAGGTGCGCTTGGAATGACGATTTCTTTGGCGTCTTAGCATAGCATCTCCGGTTTCTGATATAATTGTTATTTGTAGTTATTTAATGCTACTTCACAGTGAAATTGTACTTTAGTCCGTCTCCTTTGTGGCCAGGTTTTTTAGGTGAAAGCTAAGACTCTTTAAAGTGTTAGTCTGTTTCACGTACTACTACCGTCCACCTCAGACCAATTGGAGAACAGAGGGTTGTCACGTGGCTTGTTGTGACGCATTCAGGTACTCTTGAAAAGTTGACACCAACGGCGGTTTCTTTTGTGTCGTATCTTAGCATCTGTGTCTGATGGAATTGTGATTCGTAGTTCTTTCATACCAGTTTATGTTGGAATTGTACTTTAATCCATCTCCTCTGGGGCCAGGTTTTTTTTTAGGTGAAAGCTAAGACTCTTTCGAATGTTAAGTTTAATTAAGTTCATTCCATAAACTAGCTTCAACCTCACGAAGCAACACATCAATAATCTCACGTGTGCCGCTGTTTATTGATCATGTGACATATTGTCTAGTATGTATGATGCTCCTTTAGAATTTATTGAATAGGACTGATTAGCAAGAGACAAATCAATAGGTCTGCGTTAAATGCGATACTAACAAGCTTTCTTAAATGCATCGCATGTTGTTAATTCCTAAAGTGTGCTTTAAAGTTAATGCAATTTAAAATCAAATAGAAAACAATACACAAAATAAGAGATTAGTGTTTCACACCTTTAATTGATGACACTAAACATAAAATAAAAAAACACACATTTACAAGAACAAAGACGTTTGTTTCTCTCTCCCCCCCCCCCCCCCCCCACACACACACACACACACACTGAGCAGCATATTTACAAAGAATAAAAGACAAAAACTAAAATATCTTCAATATAAAGTGGCATAAAACCAGAGCATCATTTCCCTAAAAACAGTGTGTCCGTAAAACAAGACTTCCTGTTGATGCATAGCTCCGCGTGTTTGGAATTTTCTATTTAAAAAAAAAAAAAAAAAAAACACTAGAGGGTGACGAGGTTACACTAGAGGGTAACTAGCCGCTGTGGCGATGCCGCAGTGGTTCTTGCGATCTTTGGCCATGTAGATGTAGCCTTTGTTACCCCACTTCTCGCTCCAGCTGCAGGACGACAAGGGAGGTTAGCTTCACGCCGCCACACCATAGGGACGCTAACAACATTTAGCTTGAGCGCTCACCTGTTCTTGACGATCCAGTACTTCCTGCCGTCCACGTCTTCTCCCTCAAAGCCGTAACCCACCACGAGGACGCCGTGGTCCAGCTCCTCGCTGCTGCACTCTTTCTCGTAGTAGATACCTAAAAAAGGGGTGGAGTCACGGGTTTAGCGACTGGCGACATGGTCACTGATGGCTGTTTTAGCGACGAAAACGGACCCGATTGGTAGAACTGGAAGGACTGGTGCCCGGCGTCGATGGCCACAGAGACGGGTCCCACGGCGGCCACGGCCTTCATCAGCGCATGCTCCTTGCCGCTAGGGATGTCCACGAAGCCGGTGTCGTTGGCGGAGTTGTACGAGGGGTCGTAGTGGCACGGCTGGTCGTCCTGGAATGACGCGAGCGACTGTTAGCGAGGAACCCGCCGGTTCTACACCGCTGTCGGCGTGTTGTAACTTACAGTTCCCACGTAAGGGTACGAGTCCTCGGAGTCCAGCCCGTTGTTGTCTTTGATGTACTGGAAGGCCTGGTCCATCAGGCCGCCGTTGCAGCCCTCGTTGCCCTCGGGCCGGGAGCAGTCCACCAGGTTCTGCTCGCTCAGCGACACCAGCTTGCCCGACTTGCGGAAGTGCTGACCCTCCAGAGCGCCCGTGGTGCTGAAGGCCCAGCAGGAACCGCACTGACCCTGGAGACAGAAGGGGGACACACAAAAAGAGACATTGCATTGACTGATGTCTGATTCTGTTGAGCACGGACCCCGCCTCCTGTACCAGGCTTGAGCACGGATTGCTCACACCAGTCAAACACGAAACCTATCTAGTGTGAGTGAGTGCACCATAATTGTGTGTTCCCTGAAACACAGCCCAGTCTCCTATGGTCACCGGGGACGTGGTCTACAACAGGCAGGTTTCCCCACTGTCCCATGCACCCCAAATCATTACAGTTAAACAGCTTATTGTTACACTTGAATGCCAGCTCATGTCCCCGTGTATGTTGTACATTAGCACTTTGTATCTGCTCGAGTTTCCGCCTACAGGCAAATGTGATGAGGAATATGGGGGTGGGTGAAGTGAAGTGCAGAACGCAGATAAACAAGAGGCCATCTTATCTTTCACGCCAAGCAAAACATTTACCCAAGCATGCATACAGCGTAGCGACGCTGGCTTCCTGTGGGTTTGTCATCATTTAGCCTCCCGGTCATGAAAGCGATACTACTGTGTCTGTGTTAAGATACCTGGTCCTTGACGGGGGTGACGTAGCCGTGATCCCTCCAATCCACCGAGCGCGGGGCCTCCAGGAAGTTGGGCTCCATGAAGAGCGAGCCCTTGAACTTCCTCTGGCTTTTGTGCTTGTAGCCGTTCATGATCTGCCGGAATTCCTCGTGAGGCTGCACGGGTGGATGGAGAGCAGGTTCATTAGCCGTATTCCTTACATTGTGTACCACTACCACCACCACTACCACCACCACTACCACCACCACTACCACCACCACCACCACCACATGTGTCATCAGTTCAACAAGCAAGTCATTTTATTGGCATTTTTTTCTGTAAAATGTTTATGATTTTTCCGTTGGTCTTTCAACAGGTTTTTCCTGTCAGTGAAAATGAACCGGGGGGGGGAAACATGTACAAATATTACATTTTTTTAACTATACTTTATTATTTTATGTATGTATAAAGTATTTGATATCAAAAATACAAAATTAAAAATTTAAAAAATGTTTTAAAAAATGAAATTTTAAAAATACTTTAAATAAAAAAATGCTATGTTTTGGAAAAACATTTTTTACAGTCAATAATAAACCTCAAAATATGGTTCAAATACATCCAAATGTAAAAATGTAAAGTTTGGGGGTGACAACTCATGAACAGCCAATGATAAAAGCCTCGTGAAAAAACACTGAAAAAATGTATGTATTTATTAAAATGAGATATCATGTTTTAGTGTTTTTTAATACAGAAACATGAACATTTATTAAATAACTCAAAAACAAAAAGTCATTTTTACTGTTAGACGATTTACCTTTTGAAAAAAAAAAAATCTTTAAAAATGTTTAAAATATATTTTTATTTTGAAGTTTTTGATTTATTTTTTATTTTTTTTTAAATACATTGAAATTTTGGGTGTGTATAGGTTTTTTTTTTAACTGGTAATGATCAACATTAAAACATATTTAAATTAAAAAAACACATTTATCTTCAGCATAATGATTTTTTTTAAGTTGAAGACCAAAGTCTTCTTGAATTTGTTTTACTTGAAATGTGTTTTTTTGTTGGAGAGAATGCTAAAAAAAAAAAAAAAAAAAAAAAGTATTGTGTGTTACTTTTTCCAATTTTGGACCAAC
Organism: Dunckerocampus dactyliophorus; assembly: GCF_027744805.1. Classification (NCBI taxonomy): domain Eukaryota; kingdom Metazoa; phylum Chordata; class Actinopteri; order Syngnathiformes; family Syngnathidae; genus Dunckerocampus; species Dunckerocampus dactyliophorus. Next base: position 1,678,952 of record NC_072822.1, read on the forward strand.
ACAAAAAGGTTAGACAGTGAAAGAAAGGTTGTAAGGCGGAGCGTACCATGTCTCCAAACTGGTTCATGCCCAGGCGGTACGAGTGTTTGCCCATGGAGTGCTCCAGGTTGTGCATCTCGATCTTCTTCAGGTTCTTCTCCCACACCATCCTCCTCCAGCCCTCCTCCTTCTACGAGCACCCGGAACAGCGACAATCAATAAGACGCCTCGCAAGCAGCACGATAACAGACAGCGCAACTGCTGACCTCGTGGTATTTCCTGGAGTGCCAGCTCTTCCACAGGTCCCAGTGATCGTCCAGCTGTGGGTCCAGGCTGGGCGCAGACGCGACCATACTCAGGCCCACGACCAACAGGATGAAGGGTGGCATTGCGGAGGTCTGCAGAGTAATAACCACAAAACAAGCTCTTTTAAGGGTTACAACGTTTATGCTGTCTTTTCTTCTGTACTAAGTTTGAAAAACCTTATTGCGACATGTCATCTACTACATCACGCCTATGGAGCCTCCGTATCACGTGACCCCACATCCATGACGAAGCATTAATAAAACTATCACTGCTTGTAATCATGTATACTATATTTATAACATGATAACGGTTCGTCTGCACGATGCTAGCGAGGAAAGTGGAATTTAAATGGAATTAAAAGAAACGGGATCTGGAACATTTGGGATACCGGAAACGGGCTGCTTTTCCTTTTTTGTTGTCGCCGAGTCACGGGATCCGCAGCGAAGGAAAGGCTTGCCAAAGAGACTAGGCCATCAAGACCATCCAAAGTTGGAATGGGGAAAGGAAAACGAAAAACGAAAAAGGAAAACGAAAAAGGAAAACGAAGAGTCAATGCGAAAGACTCGTCCACATTCCTTCCACTGTTATTTAACGCCAGTGAAGCGATAGTAGCTTGAAACTAGCAATGCCTGTTGTTTTTTCTTGCCAAGACGGAGACGACAACAAAGGCCGCCGAACAAATCACAATGCCTGAATCTATCAAATGCTGACAAACACGTTGGCGTATTTGTCCAAGATAAATACATTATGCCAAGATATTTGGTCAAATCCACGTTTTTCCCAACGTAATCCGTATTTCTCGCTTCTTATTGTGCGTAATGATAGTAAACAGTCGATAGATTTACTAAATGAATGGATTCAAACTGCCTCACAAATGCAAACGACGGAACGTGATACTTACTGGAAGCCCTTTGTTGCGGATTGGCGAGGAAAAATAAAATAACCTCCTTCGACCGAGACACACAAAGTTTATAAGGGCTTGAATGGCAGTTAAGACCCTCCCGCCGGGCTCTCTGATTGGTCTGTTTCTTGTTTTTTCGCCGAAGGCCCACCCTCTGTGTGATGTCATCAGGGATTCACGTGATGCATCTCTGGAATGGCGCTATGGAAAACAACACCTTGTTTATGCGGACACCTTTCAAAAAAAGTCTTTTGCTGTTATTTTTTTCGCTATAAAGAGCTTAAATTGGTTCATTTAAGTTCATGTTTGGGTAAGTAATAAATAAGTGTTAGTGTCTTAGCAGGGTCCCACTTTTACTTAACAAAAGAAAAAACACTTTTGGCTAACATTTAGTAATAAGTACTTACATAAGGTACGCTTACGTAACAATCCTAATTAAACGGGATCAAAAATTGGCAAAATAATGTCGCCAAAACTGTCCACAGTCCCGCAAGTACGTAGAAAAAGAATCAGCTGTAAGACGCATGCCAGGCCACTAGTTGGCGATGTTACCAGTAGTGAAACACGACTCACAGGAGCGTGAGAATTTTATACTGTGACTACGACAATAAACATCTTTAAAAATTACCCCCCAAAATAATCTTGGGCCAATATATATTGAAAGAAATAAAATATTTTAAAAAATAGCTCTTGGGGTCCTCCATTGAATGTTTTTTGGCGGCTGGCGCCTCGAGTGCCTTGAATTTCCCCCCTGCTTCAAGAAGTCGTGTTTGGCTTTCTTTGTGTTTGGTCATGTGCTCTTTGGTGCAGACGTAGTTTGTTCCTTCCAGCTTGCTTCAGACATGAATAATAAGCGTGGTGTTTTCCACTGTGAATATGTAAACATACAATAACTAAATCATCAATGAATGGGAAAGCATTCTTATATATTAAACATGTAAAACAACAAATACAATTTTCTATTGGGGATAATAATCATAACTACATTCAAAAGTAAAATTAAAATTAATTTTTAAAAATTCAAAATTGAACAAATGAATGGGAAAAAATTCTTATATTAAAAAAAAAAAATTTAAAGAATTTTTCAATTTTCCATTGATAAGAAGAATAACAACTATATAAAAATTCAAAGTCATTAAAAAATGTATATATATATAATATATATATGTATATATATATATTATATATATATATGAACATAATATATATACATGTCAATGAATAATAATAATAATGATATATATATATATATAAAACAATATATAAATATAGATGATTCTAAGTATACGTCTCAATGAAAATGTTCATTTTCTCATGAGGATAATAACCACAAACACAAAATGATGAAAAACAATCTCACGCAGACATCCTGATAATCATTAGGATTGTTTTTTCCTACTGAGAATATGACAAACCTCGTCAAAATAAACTGCAAAAGATATTTTAATAGGTAATATTAAGCAATATATAGAATAGTAGAGTTTGAAAGAGTAGTGAACTAGTCCACGTACACTTCCAGTACATCGATAACAAATGCTAAATCAATAATAAACGCTCTCCATTCTGTCCGATGTTGCTATTTGTTGTAATGGCGAATGTGAGCCGGCTTTAGGTTTTGGTCATACAGGTTAGTTGTTGCTAATTCTTCTTCTTGTGGTCGAGGATGGAAGCGGCTCGGGTACGCACGCGTGGAAAAGTGTGGACTTGCCGTGGACGTTGGTGTTGCTTCCCAAAGGCGCGCCATCGCCGCTGCTGTTTTTCTTTTCAAATCAATAAACGTCAGATTGTTCTCCCAGGAAGTCTTGTCACAAAGTCTGAGTGGATCATCATGTGACTGATAAGACGGAAGTCAAGACGGAGGCTTTCTTTGCCCGATAATACGGAGCGTTTGAACTTTTGCTCGCATACTTCTCTCCTCGTCTTTGAGATAGCTGAAAGAAAGCTAGCGAACTATGCGCGGACTGTATTAGCGATGTATTGCTAGCTACAGGACGTGTACTTGTACATGTAGAGAATAAAGTGTACGTGTACATGTGCGTGTACTTGTACATGTACGTCCACTATAGTCTACGCTTCACTGTGTCACAGCATTCAGTAGAAACGTAATGGAGAACGTAACGCTGACATTTTCACATTTCAAAAAAGCCCGTCATTGCTAGCATTCCTTGGTAATAATCAAGTTTAATGAATGAAAGCTACATTGAAAAATATCATAATCTGAGATTTCGGCAATAAAGTCGTGCATGTACGAGAATGAAGTGGTCAATTTACACACAAAAAAGTCGTAAATTTACCACTTTATTCTCGTGAGTTTACTACTTTATTCTGGTAATATCACACGTTTTTTCTCGTAAATTTACGACTTTATTCTAGTAATAGTTCAAGTGTTTTTTCTCGTAAATTTACAAATATGTTCTCGGAAATTTGAAACTTTATTCTGGCAAATTTACAAGTTTTTCCTCGTTCCTTCATTCTCCTACATTTACAACATTCTTCTCAGAAATGTACAACTTGAATTTTGTAAATATACATCTTTATTCTTGTAATATTACAACTTCTTTCTTGTAAATGTACGACTTTATTCTTGCAAATTTACGACTTTACTCTCAAATTATTACGAGTTTTTTCTCATAAAATTCTGACTTTATTCTTGAAATATTACAAGTTTTTCCTCATAAATGTACAACTTTACTCTCCTAAATTTACAACATTATTCTTGCAAATTTACAACTTTATTCTCGTAAATTACGACTTTTTTCTTGTAAAATTCCGACTTTATTCTTGTAATATTACAAGTTTTTCTTCACAAATTTACGACTTTACTCTCCTAAATTTACAACATCATTTGTGCAAATATACTACTTTATTGTCATAAATTCACAATTTTATTCTTGTAATATTACAAGTTTTTTCTTGTCTTTCTTTAGTTTAGTTTGTTGACAGTAAAAATAAAATGCAGCAATAAACAGACAAGGTGAAATGTTGTCAAGTCGAAGCTACTTTAGCTTAGCACAGCATCGAGACTGTAAACAAGTGAAAAGATAACCTCCAAAAATATAATAAAATAATAATACTAATAAAACCTTGTGCTCTTTTTTTGGTCCGAGACAGAGTTAATGTCCCTTTAGCCAGCTAGGCTAGCTGCGCGCTAGCAAACCTTGCAAGGGAAACGTCACGACAACACTTCTGGAAACAAACGATGGCTTTTCATGAACGCTAAATGCTATAAACAATCTGTTAAACGGCCCAGAATGGGAACAAAAACTAGCAAGTAGCAACTTTTGAAGACAAAAAAACAAAAGCGGCCGAAGCCTTGTGTCATTTTGGTCATGTGTTCACGCTGTCACGTCTGCAAGTTGAGTCCACAAAGAGGACGGTGGGTGTTTTTGTTTTCTGTTTTTTGGGCAGGACCCAGCAGCGTCGCCGTCAGCCTCATCGCCACGTGATGACGCCGCACCCGCAAACTGACTCGGCGCTTTTTCCACACGCTCAGACAAGTGTGGGCAGCGCCCGTGCAGGAAGCAGGGAAGCAGGAAGCAGGAAGGCCTTTGGGAGACGTTGAAACCTTCGTCTTGTTGGACATTCCTCCTGCTGAGAAGGTTATCAGGTCAAAGGTCAACACATGAAGCGGTGAGCACGTCCACACACGGCAGGATAAACACGCGTGAGGGTCACCAGCGCTGCGACAACTTTTAACCCCCCCCCCCCCCCCCCCCCAAGTAAATCAATAAGTGGTCATGTGACCAGACAGAAGAATGCGATCGATGTTGCATCATCAAAAGCTGTGGACACCAGAATGGCGCCAATATGTCACTTCCTCTTCTTTGTCATCGGCCGATGGGGCACTTGGGATTAAGCCCCACAAATAAATTCAATGAGATTGAATTACAACAAAAACAATCTCATTAAAACACACGTGACTCTGCTGTGGCGCTGCTGTTTTTTTGACTATTCTTGTTTTTCATTGTTTTACGGGGCACTTTGGATTGAGCCCTACGAACTCTGCGGTCACGCGCGCAAAGAAATAAAATAAAACAGAAAGACAAAACGTCATGTGACCAGATTAAAGAATCTTGTCGATGTCGTCGCTCCCACTCAAAGTGGTGGCAGTTACGTCTTTCAAACATGAGGACACTGGGCCCAGCAGATGGCGCCAATATGCATTTTACTTTTTAAAAAATTTGTATTAAATGCAATTACAATGAAAATAATCTAACCAAACACTAGCGTTGTTGTTTTTTGGAGTATTTTTGTGTCACTTCCTGTCGTTTTTCATGGTTTTATGGGGCACTTTGGACTGACAACAAGGCAACAAGCGGTCACGCGCGGGACAAAAACCAAAGTGTCCTGTGACCTGATGAAAGAACGTGATCAACGTTGCCGTGCAGAGGACACCGTGTCCACAAGGTGGCGCCAATATGCTCTCTTTCCTTTGTATTAAATTCAATGAAAAGAATGTAATTAAAACACACGTGACTCATAGTGTTGATGTTTTTCGAGTGCTTTGTGTGATTTCCTATTCTTTTTTTATTGTTTTATGGGGCACTTTGGACTCAGCCCTACAAACTCTGCCTAGCAACAAGCGGTCATGTTCGCAAAGAAAACCAACGCGTCACGTGACCAGATGCAAGAAACTTGTCGATGTCGCCGCTGCTACTCAAAGTGGTGGCGGTTACGTCTTAAAATGAGAGGACACTGAGCCCAGCAGGTGGCGCCAATGTTTTTTGTTTTTTTTTTAATATTCAATGTAATTAAATGTAAATAATCGATACACACACACGTGGCTCATAGTGTTGTGAGTATTTTTGTGTAACTTCCTGTTCGTTGTAATTGCTTTATGGGGCACTTTGGACTAAGCCCCACAAACTCTGCCTAGCAACAAGTGATCACACCAAAAAAAACACAAGAACAAAGTGGTGGTGTTTTTTTTCAATATTTTTTTTAATCATTGAAGGAGGGAAAAGCCGAAAAAGAAAACAATTAATTTGATGTAATGATGAATGTAATCTAATTAAACCAATCATGTCTTAACCCTCTAAGTGACGGGAGGTTTTTTTTTGTAATTTTGTGTGATTTGTGGTTCTTTTTCATTGGCCTATGGGGCGCTTATGCTTCAGCTGTACATATTCTGCCTAGCAACAACATGAAACGCAGGGATCACATTTACTTCATTTAATTCAATTTGGTTTGTAGCAAGTTCATTTCATAAAGCTATGTAGTCCCCCCCCACCGATAATTATATATTTCAATAAAACATTCCAATTATTTTATTATTGTGACGTAGCTTTAGCTGTCAAGGTCATTTGGGTTGAACACCGTCGCCCTCTCGTGGATGTTTCATTGTAACACACCCTCGTGAGGAGCCGTGTAGTCGTCTGGTCGGTCAAAGCTTCTCAAGTGCGGCCCGTGGCACATTGGAGAAATAAAATGGGAAAAATAGCACAAAAAGGCAAAAGACAACTTATCAACTTATTTTTAGCCTGTTTACAAAATGCAAAAATACATACAAATATTCCAGTGAATAAGGAGGCTCTCTCTGGAAAAAGTTTGGACACCCCTGTTTTAAAAGGATAAAAGCAATCATAATAATAATAATAAAAATGCAATATTAATAAGGAAACCACTAAATACAAGAAAATGAAAAAAAGCTGCAAAAGTGCTCTGTAATTCAATACAAACATTTTGGTCAAAAAATAAAAATCTAAAAAAACCCCCAAAATGTTATTTCTAATTTTTTTGGAAAACTTAGCACTATTATGCTACGTGTTAGCATGATAACATTAGCATGTTAGTATTGCTAGCTTGCTAACATTAGCATAGTAATATTTTAGGTCAGTTTCATAGCCAGACACATATAAACACCTACCACTGTTATGCCAGGTGTTAGCATTGCAACACATTGCAAAATCTAAATATGAAGATAAAATAAAGGTAGGACTGATATTTATGGTGTAAACCACAATTTGGGGGAACGATGGCGCTTGGCAGAGGTCTGCTCTCTGAGTGCTTTTCTAGTTTTTTTTAATGATTTGAGGATGAAGTCGTCGTGAAACAAAATATTTCCACAGCAGTTTTTGAGAAGTGGCATTTCCGGTCATCTGTGAGTGAATTTTGAGGAGCTTTTCAATATTTTTGTTCTGTTTTGTCTGAAAGCATTGCACAGAGCCCACGGCGTCGGCTAAAGTCTTTATTATAAAATGTATTCCACTATAAAGTTCTAAGAACATGCTGGAGGAAAGGAACATAAATAAGACACACGTTTTCGTACAAAAAAAAGGTAAAAAGGTGTTGAAATCCACTTAGTTTGGGTCCATCCATCATCTCTTGGTGGTCCTCAGCCTCGAAAATACACAATAAAATCATCTGATAAGGTTCCCTTTAGCTTCACAAGGCAAGGATCATCACGGAGCGTGTGCGTGTTTAAAGCCATTTGGCAACACACACACACACACACGCACACACACACGCACACACACGCGCGCACATGCAGCAAAATGAGCCTCGGTGAAAGAATGGTGTGTTTTCGTGGTACATTCAATGCGCCTCGTTGGCGTTAAAAGTGAGCTAAAAGCGACGTTCCAAAGAAAGTCTAAAGTGTGGACGTGGAAAAGGAGGACAGGAAGTAGTGCACCTCCACACAGGAAACACGTTTGGCGTGAAGAGGACGCTATGTACAGCATGTTTAGCTTTTATTCGTCTTTTAGCAGCGGAGGAAAAGCTTGGAAAGCCTTTTAGCAACGTTCACGTGATCATGTGACTTTTTGAGAGTTGGGTTTATGTCGCTAAATACCATCAATGCCCCAACTGAACCCCCTCTTTTCCGCACTACAAACGCAAAGAAGCGGCGGGGATCTGCCGTGGCTGTAGGGAACCCCCTGATAGAGCGCCACCTTTCCCGCTTTCTCATGCACTCCAGAGCCTTTTTAGCGTTAAAAAGAAAAGTGGTTTTACATAATGAGTTTTCGGCTCTCCAGTGAAGGCCCCGCCATCTTTGCGCTTTGGGTAAATCATGAGAGCGTTTACGGTCGACGTTGCTAGCATGCTAGCACGTCACGTTAGCTGGACGCGTGTTTCCTGAGAGGAGAGAATCCAAGTAGCGAGCTGAGAAAGACTGACAAGTGAGAGCCGGGCGTACTTTCAGTCTTAGTTAGTATCCAAAAAGGGGGGGGGGCCTATGATTGCACCAATCAACGCAAACCCTGACGACCAACACGAGTTCTTTTGCACGTTTTGGGTTAGAAAAATCGAAGGCAGCGCTCTGGCTTTCATGGGGAGCGTTTGTGCTTGGGGGAGGTAGCAGAGCCTCGAAGGCACTCGGATTAAATGCTCTCGTGTGATTAAAGGCCGAGATGATGTCATAGGGGGCTTTGGGGGGCGGTGGGGGCGGGGTTTAGAAGGTGTACAGTAAAAGTGTGAGACGTTTAAAGAGCAGCACAAAACAAAACCAGAAGGGACAACATTCAAAGACACCAAGTGCAGGAAACGGCGTCAGCGGGAAATGACGGAGCTGATGGAGTTGTACGACGTGCCCCCGTTGCAAGCGGGCGGGTACCCGTTGGCGGCGCCCCCGCCCAGCCCCTCCATGTTGACCCTGAACACGGGCGACGCCTTGAGGAGGAAGTCGGCGGCGTCCCGGCGTCCCAGCTCCCTCAACTTGAGCATGAGGACGCCCACCGTGCTGCCCGGCCGCCCGCTCCACTCCCGCAGCAGCGCTGCCGTGGGGCTGGGCTGCGGGCTGGCGCGCTGGGGGTCCGGCAGCCCCTCAGGGGTGCCGTTGGGCGTCCCGTTGCTGTGCTTGGCCACCAGGTCGGTGAGGCCGAGGTTCATGGCCAGCAGGCACCAGTCCTTCCCCAGGGTGTCAGGGGGGTCCAGCATGCGGCACAGCTTCCTGCGGACCAGCAAGGACACGTCGGAGATGTGGACGTTGGGTCCCAGGACGCCCCGCTGGTAGACCTCGGCGCAGCCGAAGGCGAGGATGCTGCTAAAGCTCTCACGGTAGCCGCCCATGGTGTTGGTGAGCGAGGTTTCCCGCTGGACTTGTGCCCGCAGGAAGTCTTTGGGTTGGTACACCATGATGGGGGCGTGGTGCTCGCGCAGCTGCTGGGGGCTCAGGTAGTACTTGGCGGTGAGCAGTCCAGGGAGCGTGGAGGCCAGCAGGTTCTCCGTGATGCTACAGACGGTGTCCAACAGGGTGTAGCACTTGGCCCGCTGCGTGTCGTGCCCGCGCACTTGGATCTCCACCCCCTGGCCGTGGTTGACCAGCAGGATCACCGCCTCCACGCCTCCCTGACTCACCTTGGCCCCGTTGGTCCACAGGAAGATGTCCCCTTCCCCGTCCTCCCCGTCGTCGCCCTCGTTGGGCTTCTGCTGGTGGCTCCAGCGGCACAGGTTCACCTGCAGCTTGTGGAACAGGCCGCAGGGGAAGGCGGTGAGGTGCTCGGCGGGGACCAGCCGGACTCCCCCGTAGATCATGGCGTCCTCATCTTCCTCTTCGGTCCACGAGCGCTGGAGGCCGTTGGTCTTGATGAGGGCGGGGACGTCCACCATGGCGGGGTTGGTGGTGTCGCGGGCGCAGACATCCATGGCGTCCAGGATCTGCAGCAGCTCCTCCAGGTCGCTCTCGGGCGCCAGCGCCTGCACCTCCTCCAGCCTGTAGCGCCCCCGGTAGTGGTGGATGGCCTTGGGCGTCTCCACGGACAGCAGGCGGCCCAGGATGTTACTGCAGAGCCAGCGGGGTTCCAGCAGGACCACGTCCTGCACCGTCTCGCTCTGCATGATGTTGATCTGCACGAAGGAACAGCACCTTTAAAAAAAGGCTTCCGAGAGGTATCGCTATTGCTAGCGTTCCTCGCGTCCCGCTCCTTCATGCTTCGTCGTTACGCTGGTCTCACCTCTCCGATGCTGTGAAGCTGCAGGGCCAGGCTCCGCAGATGCTCCTGGCTGACCAGCGGGTTGATCTGATCCTGGACGTCACTGACAAACTGCTGCCATGACATCAGCTGGTTGGGTCCGCTCTGCTTCCTCCAGGCGGGAAGGACGGCCAGCAGGCGCTCAGACAGCAACGTCATGGAATCACAGCGCTGCAGGACACAGCAAGTTTGGCATGTCGGCACTCTGTGTGTGTGTGTGTGTGTGTGTGTGTGTGTGTGTGTGTGTGTGTGTGTGTGTGTGTGTGTGTGCGGAGCTCACAGAGATGATCTGGGAGCGGAGTTCCTGGAGATGATTCCGAAACAGCTTCATATCTTTGGAGTTTGAGGCGCCGGCGTCCATCACAAACAACTTGTCGCTGATTTGCAGGTCGTTTCCAAACCTCCAAAGAAAAGAACGGATTGAAAAATGCACGTTTTCTGTCCCGCCTTGACACGTGCGGACGCACACACTCACACACTCACACACTCACACACTCACACTGCACCAAACACCGACACTAAGACACTAAACCAGGCAAGAAACAAAACACACACGTAAACGTTTTATAGAAAATGACATTACGGTCTTAAAAACATACCAAAACCACTCTCATACAGACACTATGATCATATAGAACAAAACAAATAAAACAAATAATAATATATGTTTCCGCTGTGAATATGCCAGCCTTCAAAAAATACTTTTAAAATTATATTTACAAAAATTTATAAAATCACAAAAAATACCAAAGTTTCAATTTTCTTTTGGGGATAACAATAAAAAAAAAAGAAAAATTATAAATAAATAAAAATTTTACTTAAATGACATGAATATATTAGGGAAGAAGAAAAGCTGTATGTTTAGGAGAAAATTTGTAAAAAAAAAAGTAGTATTTTGGAGAAAAATGCTATATATTGCCTAACCCTCTCCCATTTTTTGGGGCGGGGATAGCTGTACATTTGATATATATATATATATATATATATATATATATATATATATATATATATATATATATATATATATATATATATATATATATATATATATAGAGATATATATATAGATATATATATTTTTAATATACATTTTATATTTACAAGAAAAAAGTTGGAATCTTACACGAGTAAAGCTCGTTTTTTTCCAAAGATTAAAGTTGATTCGAAATCAGGATTTGAAAAATGGTGTCATATTTTCAAGTGAAATCCCAAATAAAAATGAAATTCAAGGCAAAATAAGAGTCCAAGCGAGAAACAAGACAGAAACCAAAAAGCCGACCCAAATCAAGCGGAAGGGAGCGGAGGCTGACCTGTTGCGGACTTCCTTGAGGAGCCCTCTCTCTTTGTTGTAGCTGAACTCTCCAGAGAAACATCTGGGAACGTCCGCCAGGTCGGCGTGGGTCGCCACCAGGACCACCGCCAGCGGCCGCCGGATCCGGCCTCCATAAACTGGAAGACACGCGGTCACATGACAGAGGTTATCGAGAGGTAGTGAGCTGTAAAGCTTGACATAGGCAGCCGGTGTTGGCGTGTGTGCGTGTCCCTCACCGATGTCTTCGTGGGGCAGCGTGAGGGCCTTGAGCAGGTTGAGCCAGTAGGTGATGTGGCTCAGCTGGGTCTCGTACGGCTCCTCCAGGCTGAACAGGACCAGGTGGACGGCCGTGGCGTCGTTGGCAGCAAAGTAGTCATAGGAGCAGTAGTAGACCGGGTTCCCCGAAAACTCCCACACGCTGAAATCTCCCACGCCTTAGCGGGGTAGAACAAAAAAAAAAAAAAAGTGACTGAGCGTTCTCCCGTCATGTGTTTGAGCCTGCGGGTGACGCTCACCGTGGATGTTGGCGTGCTGGATGTCCACGGCCCTGGTGGCCTGGTCATCCGCGGCGGACAGGGCGCTGTGCACGGGCGAGAAGACCTCCAGCACGCCTTTGGTCAAGCTGGGCTCGAACATCATGCTGCGACTGCGCACGCTCACATTCTCGCAGCCCGGGTACAGGTTGGAGATGCTCACCGACACTGAAGAGGAGGGAGAGGCCGCTCGCTAACACACGGAGGCGCTGTTGCATCCAAAACATTTATCACGGCCACATTGCCAACTGCTATACTGTACATGTATACTGTACTTCATGTGCTCCATTAGCATTGAATATGCAGTCAGACACATGCTTTACTGAAAGGAAAAAAAGGCCTATTTTGGTAGTGAAAATGCACAAATGGGAAAAATCATTTTGAAAAAAAATCTGCGACTACGCGGGTGAGTGAAATAGGTGAGCATCTACTATAAATGCAAGGTGGCATTAGGGCCACGCCCCAAAAAATACTGCCGAATAAAATAGCATATTATTGAGTAATAATGTTTTGTATTTTCAAGAATTAGTCTTTTTAGTTTTTATATGTTGGAGGGAAAAGGTATTGTATTTTCATGAAGAAGGTGGTATATTTTAGAATACTACTGGAAATGTTTTCGATGAATCGAGTGCTGGGAAAAAGCATACTTTTGCTTGCTTAAAGAGCAGTTCTAAATACACAAGAGAACATAAAACATTTCACCAAATAATCAACAGCCAATTGGTTTCATTTTTTAAGACGCCCCTATTTTATTCCCATTATTACAGGATGTGCAGCACTCTTATTTTGAAGGCCGGAAGTACTGTGTGTGTGTATGTTGGAAATGTATTCTGACCAGATCTTTGCCGTTCAAAGAAAACGGGCTCATTCGGCTCATTTTTATATTTAGTCCGTGTTTAGAAGCCAGCCTGGCCTTAACTCCTTTTATTTTGGAAAGAATCACTGGGAGGAATGATTTTTGATATCTCACCGATATGAGTTGGAATTCTTCTGAAATATTGATGATAACCTTAATTGACACGTGTGGAAGAAAGTTTGATCTGGATTTGTTGCAAATGCTCCACAGTGTGGCGCCATACCACTCTGCTTTGACAGTGACGTCACTATTTGAGTAAATAAACAAACCATGGCTTGAACTCGTATAAACATTAAAAAACAAAGCAGGCCACAGTGAATTTCCATGCAAAACAGCTTTTAGGCATTCACGTGTTTCTGTTTTTTTTTGTTTTTTTTAAACTGGCGCACTCACGTGGATAAGTTTCCCAGCTGCGACTCGGTTCCCATCGTTCATGTTAACGAGCCGTTCAAATGCAACGGGTCGTTCGTGAGCGTCACAACACTAGTAGCTAACTGAGATCGCTAGCTAGGTGCCTCTTCCAGCCGTGGCAGTCGTTTTTATTTCACGCACGAAGTCAGCGGGCACGGGCATCCTAAAACTCTCGGTTACGTGACCTAAAACGCAACTTTGGCTCACGCACACACACAGCCGCACTCTACTAAACTAAGCTAACCCAGCCGGTTTACGCTGGCCATTACTGGGTGCTGACGCTCGGTGTTTTCGGTGACTTGCTCGTTAGCGTTTGAGAGGACATGCTGCTATAAAAGAGTGGTCCGCCGGGGAAACATTTCCCCACACAAATGTTCCTTCTCACAATTACAGAATTTCCTTCCCAGTATGTCTTTTATGATGTATGGAGTGGGTCACAGACCGTCCCGTGTCTTACCGGCGGGTTTGGCGTGGACGGGAGAGTTGGGGTGTCGCGTGGCGGAGGTCATGCGGGTGGTCCTGCGCCTCCTGAAGAAGCTGCGGAGGATGCCGCACTTGAGAGACTCCAGCAGCGTGCTCTTGCCCACCGCCGAGTGCCCAAACAGCTTGAGCTTGATCCGCGGCTGGACCGTCTGCGTGGGACGCAGCTGCTGGACGTATCCCAGCTTGTGGTTGTCCTGACGTGAAGACAACGGCTTATTGTTATTCATGATTGTGTCAAACCGCAACATCGCATCACCATCATACAAGTTTCTCCATGATTTGACTTATGCTGCTGTTTTTTTTGTCCGCTAACTCCTCGTTCATTTCCCAACTGATTCACACCATGCAAGCGTCAAATCCTTCAGCTCTTTCGGGAATCCTATGCGACCGTTTCAGTTTTTTCAAAAAATACCCAGATTTTCCAAAAATCCCATAGAATTTTTCCCATTGGAAACAAATATCAGTCTTGAATACTCTTACACGTCACATATCATTTGTATTCCTTTTGTTCCTTGTATTATTTCGTTTATTGCTCATTTTTGTTTTCTCCCCACCTCATGGGGCTTGGGCATTCACACGCAATGTCTCCAGACCTTGCAGTCATCACGTTGTACATGGGATTCTCTAACACTTTCTCACGAGTTCCACATTTCTGAACCCATTCAAACCTTTAAACGTTGAAAAATCCAACTGAAATGAGCGGAGTGGCATTCTTTCACATTTTTCCACCCATTCAAACCATTTCAGCATCAAAACACCAAAGTGTAAAGACAAGCATTGCTGGAGGCTGCCGGACGCCAAGGCCACCTGAAAAGCCCATTCGGGTTGTCATGCAGGTGACGCGGATGAGTCCCAGGAAGTGCTGGCGTGAGTGGGCAACAAGAGCGACAAGAGCCCTCCGTCCTCCAGCCTGAGCTGTCCTCCAATAAAAGCATCATTCATTAAGAAATGTCAACCTGCATACACTTCCTGCTAAAATACTCCTGGTTCATTACTGGGTTCTTGTATCCACGGGGCGACACTCCACTGTACGAGACATTTACACGTCTAAAAATAAACCCCCAAACAGACAAACAGGCTGCAAAATCTCCCCTCACGGCAAACACACTTGCTGCCTTCTCTCATTCATGCAACACATTTCCTTCTTTTCTTTTACCTTTTTAAGCTTCCCCAGCAAGGCAACGATAGCATCGTGCTGCTCAGCCGACGCCAAGTCCTCCGCAGTCTTTCCATCCTGACAAGAAACAAAAATAACAAAAGCCTAAGAGACCATCGCTTCAAATGCACCCAATAAAAATAACCACATCAGGAAGTTGCCTAAAAAAGTTATCTTTGAGAAAAACGTTGTCAACTTTCAATAATGTGTGTTACTGAGGGAAAAGTTGCATATTTTTGAGAATAAAAGTTGTCTACTTTCAATAAAAATGTATATTACTGGGAATAAAGTTGTATATTTTTTAGAAAAATGTCATTTACTTTCAATAAAAATGCATAATACTGAGAATAAAGTTGCATACTTTCAACAAAAATGTATATTACTGGGAATAAAATTGCATATTTTTGACAAAAAAGTTGTATACCTAAAAAAAAAAGTGTATTACTGAGAAAAATGTTGTATATTTTAGAGAATAAAAGTTGTCTACTTTCAATAAAAATGTGTATTAGTGAGAATAAAGTTGTATATTTGTGAGAAAAAGGTCATTTACTTTTAATAAAAATGCCTATTACTGAGAGAAAGATGTTTACTTTCAACAATGTTGAACAAAAGTTGTTTACTTTTAAAAATAATAAAGTATTACTGAAAAAATGTATATTTTTGAGAAAAAATTGTTTACATTCAATAGACGATTTAGATGTTTAGGGAAAAAGTTGTATTTTTTCAGACACAGTCAAATATTTTGATTACTTTCAAGAAAAATGTGCATTACTGAGAAAATATATACATATTTTTAGAAAAACTATTATTTTTTGGAGGGAAAAAAGTTGTATACTTAACAGAAAAGCATACATAACTAAGGAAAGGTGGTATACTTTCATGTGAATTACTAAGAATAAAGTTGCATATTTTGTATTTTTTTTTTTTTTTTTAGAAAAAAAATGTTTTTAGGGGAAAAGTAGTATATATATTCCAAAAAAGGTATATTTTTGAGTAATATTGTTTCATATTTTCAAGGGTAAAAGTAGTTAAAAAAAAAGCTTTTATATTTTTGAGAAATATTGTTTTATATTTTTTTTAGAGTAAAATTAGTATATATATATATTTTTTAAATGAGTGTATATTTTGGAGAGATTTATTAAATATTTTTTTAGGCTAAAAGTAGTATTTAAAAAAACTTGTATATTTTTGAGAAATTTTATGTTATTTTTTAGAGTAAAAATAGTATATTTAAAAAAAAGACTGTATATTTTTGAGAAATGTATTATATATTTTGTAGGGTGAACGTATTTTATTTTATTTTTTTTTAAAAAGGTTGTATATTTTTGAGAAATTGTGTTTTATATTTTTTAGGGTAAAATCAGTATATATACTGTATATTTTTTTTAAAGTTGTATATTTTCAGACTTGCATGACAATGCAGAATGCAAAAATATGATTTGAACGTTCGCCTGTACAGCAAATCAAGCTTTTATGCTGGCAACAGAACAAATTCATTCATTTCAAATTTGTCCTGAAAGGAGAGCATCACTAAAAAAGTACTGTGTTTTTTAAACTACTATAAAGCACTGTGTTTTTTAAAGTACTATAAAGTAGTGTGTTTGGAGGCGTCCACCGTCGTCTCCACGATGGCGCTCGTGTGTCAATGACACGGCGCTGCCAGATTGACCGCGACAGCCGACAACTTCTATGTCTCCTTCACTCAGCGGACCATCTGTCACCGTGTGGGTGGGTGGATGGTGATGATGGTGGTGGGGGCGCGGGGGGTTGAGATGGAGCAAACTGGACTGGACAGCCTGAGACGCCCACAGAGCGCCGCCCGCCTCCGTCCACACTGCCGACAGGATGCGGGGGACGGACAGAAATCATCTCAGGGTGCTCGTGTTTCATTTCATTCCCAGCGCGAGCACGCCGTCATGAATGATACATCATCTTGTGTGAAACATGTAGAGCGCATCAGCTGATCATGCATGCAATATCACAGCTGGAGAGGACTCTGCACCTTTTACATCTGGGATCGCATCCTCCTTGGGAAAGCGGCATCTCTTCTCAAAACATGTCCTTCTAAAACAATGATAATTACATTTTAGGGAAAAAAAATCTATTTTGGGGAAAAAAGTTGTATACTTGTATACTAGAAAAATGTACAGAGAAAAAAGTTGCTTACCTTTGTGTATTACTTTGTATTACTGAGAAAAAGAGTTTATTTTTGAAAATGTGTTTTTGAGAAATATTATACGTTTGAGGAAAACCTTGTATACTTTCAACAAAAATGTATTACTGAGAAAAAAGTTCAATATTTTTGAAAAAAATGTGTTGTATTGTATATTTAAGTTGTATTTTTTTTTAGCAAAATGTCCTATTTTTGAGGGAAATTTGATTTGAAAAAAAAGTATCTTTTACAAAAAAGTTGTTTACTTTCAATAAAAATGTGTATTACTGAGAAAAAAAGTTTAATATTTTTGAAAAAAATATATTATATATTTGAAAAAAAACGTGTTTAGAAGGAAAGTTGTATATTTTTGAGAAAAACATGTTTTTGAGAAAGAAGTGGTATATATTTTTAGAATTTTTTTTGTTTTTTTTTAAAGAAAAAAGTTGAAAAGCTGTATATTTTTAGGAAAGAAGTTGTATACTTCTGTGATAAAAGAGATATATTTTTGAGAAAGAAGTTGTATATTTTTAGGAAAAAAGTTTCATATTTTTAGAAGAAACGTTGCTCATGTATTTTATTTTATTTTTTTTTGAAAAAAAATTGTATATTTTTAGAAGGAAAGTTGTATATTTTTTCCAGAAAAAAGTTTTATATTTTTAGGCAAGATGATGTATATTTTTAGAAGAAATGTATATTTTTTTAAGAAGAAAACTTGTGTATTTTTGGAAAGAAGTCATATATTTCTGAGAAAAAAGATGTATATTTTTGAGAAAGAAAAAGTTGTATATTTGTAGAAGTATTTTTTTATTTATAGAAAAAGGTGTATATTTTTTATGGAAGAAAATGTATATTTTTAGGGAAAAAGCAGTATTTTTTTTATTTTACAAAAAATTTGTATATTTTTACAAGGAAAGTTGTATATTTTTTTCAGAAAAAAGTTGTATGTTTTTAGAAGGAAAGTTGTATTTTTATTTGAGAAAAAAGTTGTATATTTTTAGGCAAGAAGATGTATATTTTTGAGAAAGAAGTTGTATAGGGAAAAAGGAAAAAAAAAGTTGTCTATTTTTGGGTAAAACGGTTTCAAGAATATTCAAGAATAAACAAATACCGTACGACCCAATTTCTGACCAGACCAATAGGCCACAAAATGTCTGTTCCCCGACTCCCAAATTGCTCTCATTTGAAACTTGCCGTAGGAAATAATGTACCGTCCGTAGAGTAGAAATACTAGTCATCTGTTCCAGAGTCAAACTGTCACCATCAGAAAACTTTAGTTGACTGTACAGGGCATGTTTTTGTGTACAAATCACTGGGTAATCGTAAATCGTAAGTTAAGTTCCACTTCTGGTTCTATGGTTATTATCACACTTTTGCCATCACTGTAGTGGCATTATAAAAAAAAAAAAAAGAGTTTTATGACCTCAGCAGGCATACTCTTCCAGGTGGGACTGTAAATTCAACCACTTTTCGGGGCGTTTTGGGACTTTGGTGCACTTTAGACGTGCCTTGCATCAACGGGTTATTACGTCCACTTACGTTGGTGATGGCGTCTGTGTTTGCTCCACACAGGCAGAGGTGACGGACCACTTCCAGACCGCCGTTGCTGGCGGCGACGTGGAGGGGAGTCCTGCCATACTGAAGAAAGACAAAAACAAGGACAACATCGTCATTGGCAGCTTTATCTATCTCTGCATGCGCTTTCAAATGTCAGGTAAAGGGACGCCCTAACGCAGGTCGAGAAGGCCCACTGAACATCTCATCTTCTCCTCACCTTGTTGGGGAGATCCAGGACGGCTCTGGCACCGCAGATGGCCGTGACGACGGCCAGGTTGCCGTCCTTGCAGGCGATGTGCAGCGGCGCGTTGCCGTGGCGATCTTGCCGGTCCAGTTGGCAGCGGTGTCTGAGGAGGCAGTGGACGACCTCCACCTGACACCTTCGCACGGCCAGGTGGAGGGCGGTGTGGCCATCCTGGAGGGAACAACACAGTTACTAGAAAGCGCCGCCAAGAGAGCACCGAGACACTGGACCCCCCCCCCCCCCCCCCAACCTTGTCGGTGGTCTCCAGGTCGGCGCCGTGCTCCACCAGACACTCCACGATGTCCACGAAGCCCCGAGCGGAAGCCGTCAGCATGGCGCTCTCGCCCTCGCGGTTCTTGGCGTCGACGTGGCAGCCGGCCTGGCAGAGCACGCGGGCCACTGCCGAGTACCCATGCCAGGCGGCGCAATGCAGAGGAGTCTCCTTCTCCTGGAGATGCAAACCAGTAGCTGGCGTGAGCGTCGTCGTCATCCAGCCCTCTTGGCCATGGAATTCATTCACAAGACGTGTGGAGCCCCCCCCGTTCTGGCAGCACTCATGCATTTTGTACATTTTCTTTTTGTGACGTTCTGACTTTATACATTTTTTTTTAAATGACAACTTTATTTGTTGTTTTGTTTGTTTCTCATAATGTTACGACTTCATGTCTTTTTTCCTTGATAGCTCAACTTTATGCTACCAAAATGACATTTTTCCTCATATTACGTTATTCTCATAAAATGACGACTTTTTCCCCCCATAATATTACAACATTCTCTCCCACGCAATTTTCCAAAAATGACAACTTTATTTAGTTTTGTTTGTTTCTCATATTGTGACTGTTAAAAAATGGCATGTATTTTTTACAAATTTCAGCAATATTCTACTAAGATGACATTATGTCTCCTCTTAATATTATGACTTTATTCTCGTAAAATTGCAACTTTTTTCTTGTTAGAATACATTAAAAAAATTATTTATTCTTGTTAAATTCCAGCTGTCTTTTCAATCCCCCAATTCACCCATTTCTGCTGTTTTTTTTCAAATTTCCAACTATTTCAGCTTTCATCTTGTAAATTTTCATTTTGTAATATTTTGACTTTATTGCCATAATATTTTGACTTTATTCCTGCAACATTATAACTTTTTCTGCAACCAAATTTTCCCAAAATGACAACTTTATTTTATTTGTTGTTTAGTTTGTTTCTCACAATGATTTAAAAAAAAAAAAAACTTTTTTCTTTGATATTTCAACATGATGCTACTAATAGGACGTTATTTTTTGTCTTATATCACAACATTAATCTCGGAAAATTACGACATTTTGACCCCGACCCAATTTTCCCAAAATGACAGCTTTATTGTGTTTTGTTTGTTTCCCATAATATTATGGCTGTTAAAAAACAGCATATATTTGTACATATTTCAACTATATTCTACTAAGATGACATCATGTCTCCTCATAATATTATGACTTTATTCTCGTAAAATTGCAGCTTCTTTTCTTGTTAGAATACAACTTTAATATTTATTCTTTTGTTAATTTTGTTTTCTTCATCTGTTTTTTTTCAATTTCTGCTGTTTTAAAAAAAAGTTTCAACTTTCTTCTTGTAATTTGTGTTTTGTAATATTATGACTTTATTCTTGCAACATTATAACTTTTTCTGCAACCTAATTTTCCCAAAATTACAACTTTGTTGTTTATCTACTTTCTTGCTCGTTTTTTCTTTAATATTTCAACATGATGCTACTAAAATGACGTTATTTTTTTCCTCATATTACAACATTATTCACAGAAAATTTTAAACTTTCCCCCCCCCCCCCAAACCCAATTTTCCAAAAACGTTGGAATTCATGTTTCCTCTCAATGAACCGGAGCTCCCCCTGCACTCGTGCATCCCCACTAGGATCATCTTGCAGCTCACTATTCAGACATTACAATAATGGCTGTGTGCCGACTCATTTTCATTGGACAGTACATCCATACGGCTATACAAGCTGCACACCGACTACTCTAAAAAGCGTATCCCCCGCTTCCTTTCTACGTGTACTTACCCGGTCGTTCAGGTCCGGGTTTGCCCGGATGCTGCAGAGGTAGCTCACCACATCCACGTTGCCGTAGCGAGCCGCCACGTGCAGGGCGGTCTCTCCGGACTGCAATCACCATTAAAGAAGGCGAGCATGTTACGTCACGTGACAACAGCACGTCCAAAGTCACACTTTATATAATCAACATGCAACACTTCAGTCAGCCATTCCATCCATTATCTTGGTGGCGGTGGTTGGAGTGTAACAACAAGAAGCAAGAGTACAAGATAATAATAATAATAATAATAATAATAATAATAATAATAATAATAATAAATCAGAGTCAGGTGGTCAGGTGGAGGAGGACACCTCTGGCTAGCAGGCACACACTGTGATGGGGGGCTACACACCCTGAAGCCTGGTTTCTATGGCAACGGCAAGTAAGCTGACTGATAAAACTAACAGGTTTTCTCCTCAGATGTGTTCTGCAGTATTTATGTGTGTGTGAGTGTGTGTGTGTGTGTGTGTGTGTGTGTGTGTGGAAGGTAGTGCCTCTCAGGAGGTGAGATGGCTCGGTGTGGTGAGTGATTGCTCTGCATGTTGTGGTGGGAGGAGTATGTGTGTTATCAGTGCCTTCCACCTTATCTTGAACATCCAGAGGACACTTCCTGCCGTGGAGGAATTTCAGGGTGTCGACGTGGCCGTGTCTCGCTGCGTAGTAGATCGCGTTGGCCCCGCTCTGATGGGAACGGGAGCGAGAGATTATTGGACGCGTGCATTTGTCCAAAATGTTCTTGCACTTGCACAAATGTGCACTAAAGGGCTCCAATCTAGGGATGCTCTCATTTCTTTTCATGGGGCCCAGAATTCCTGGCTGCACCCCTGCTATTGGCTACAAGACATGAAAACATGAACCATAAAAGCACCTTCATTTAGACAAAAACATTGGTGACGCTCTGGCCACATAAACTGTATATAGGTGGCATCAAGCAGAACAACATACAGTCAAACTTGTCTATAGCGGCCACGAGAGGGAGACTGCAAAAGTGGCCACTATACACAGGTGGCCTCTATAGACAGGTTGGCGTCCAGTTTGAATGTTGACCAGTAGAGGGAAAATAAAGAAAAAAAAGGGGGGGAAAAATAATGTTGACCAGTAGAGGGCACTGTGGGACTGCGGATAAAAGTTGTACAGCACTACTAGGCTTGTTATTATCCACGACCCACAGAACAAAGCTGTGCTAGTAATGTCTTACGCTTGTTTTTAATATTTTACTTTTTATACGGCAGAGTGTCATTACAGCTTTAGTTCATCAGGAAGTGACGGGAAGTGACGGTGGGCGTCCCGAGCAGGAGAGCTAGGCTCAGTGCTAGCTGTGAGTTTGGAGAGAGTTGGGAAGTGTGTTTATGTTGGCGTGGATGTAAAGTCCTGCAGTGTTCTCCGCTGTTAATAAAGTCATTAAAGTGCATCGGCGACGTGAGTCTCTCCTTCCCCACAACAAGCGGCATTACAGTATTGACCAGTGCACACCAGGAAATAAACGGTGTCATTTCTTACAGGCATTGGCTGGACAGCTATGTAGTGGGGCTTGTTTAACCTTTGCCTTGTGGGCAAGCAGGAAGGAGAGACGATGCTGAGAGATGTGTGTGTGTTCTGAGCTGCTGTCTGGTGGCCGCGTTCAATAAATAAAGTTGGCAGAAGCAACAGCAGAAGTTTCCTT
The DNA here is from genome assembly GCF_027744805.1 of Dunckerocampus dactyliophorus. Taxonomy (NCBI): domain Eukaryota; kingdom Metazoa; phylum Chordata; class Actinopteri; order Syngnathiformes; family Syngnathidae; genus Dunckerocampus; species Dunckerocampus dactyliophorus. The sequence continues at coordinate 1,701,498 of NC_072822.1, forward strand.
CTTTGCTTCGGAGCTGAATAACACTGACAAGTTAACAGACTAGTAGCGAACGGAAAAGAAGACGGCTTTGTTTGTGTCGAATACAGAAGATGAGGACTTTGATGGATTTGTGGATGAGGATTGATGAAAAATAACGTGAGTACATTCTAAAATACTTCAATTAAGTACAACCCAACTCAGTTTTGCTCCCGCTGCCGCATGCATGCTAGCGTATGTTTTTTTTTTTATTGTAACGTCGCTGGGAGCACGTCCTGTTCCCAGCATACTTTGCGGTAATGTTTTGGTGCAAATGCTCTTAAAGTTACATGTTTGACCAGGAAATAGCAAGCTCAAAAGAAGATGGCTTTTTTATGTGGAACAACTGACAGTTTGTGTGGATCTTGTGAATGATTGTGACTGAGCTAGGACTCAGTAATTAAAGTCTACACACGACGCCTTCATTGATTGAAAAACAAAACTTTTTCGTGCATGACGCTTCTACTTGAGTCGGTAATTTGGCCGCTATATGCAGGTCAGATATTGACCAAGGGAGACAAAATGGGTGGCCGCTGGCCGCGTTGGACAGGTGTTTGCTATACACAGGGTCTATAACATGTAAATTTGCTGCGGGGGAATTTTTCAGTGGCCGCTATAGGCAGGTGGCCGTTCTACAGTATAAAGGTGGCCGCTAAGACAGGTTTGACTGTACTTGCTCACGGTGCAACGAAACCAAAACACAACACATCCACAGCAAGTTACCGCATCACATAAATCAACGACTAAGCGCTAAACATAATGCTGGGTAGTCCGGCGGCAACAACAATATGAACTATGAACAATAAAACATTGGATATCAAGGGTATGTTAACGCCTCCTTGTTTACTTCTCCGACGACCTCATCAACATATTTTGCAACCAAGCAAAAATGCGACAAACACGGCAAAATGTTGGGAGAAAAGAGTACACATAGGCTACCCAGCATGCCTTGCGGCGGGAATACATGGGTGGGGTTTTTTTTGCACCTGATTATTTTGGAGACTCAAGTGTGCCACAATAGCCCTGCAAGTCATGTTGCCAGCTACACTTCCCATGTAAATTTGGAAATGCCCATTTGGAAATGTTTGTTTTGGGTTTGGCACGCCTGCGCAGTGTGAAGGAAAAGTGCGAGGGGGAAGCTACCCAAGACAGAACACTGCACGCAGGCAAAGCTGCAGCCTGCAATAGTGCTAGCCACAGGTGATTGGCGTTGAAAGGCATTTATCGGCATATGCCGATCACGTGATTTTTCAAGGAAATCAGTCGATCGATCGGAGCATCCCTAGTCCAATCCAAGCTCTAAGTGGTACGTGGTAAAGACGAGTGGTTACCTTGTCATTGGCCTGGATCTCTGCACCTTTTCTCATCAGCAACTCGATGATCTGGATGTTGCCGCAGCCTGCTGCAATCAGCAGAGGGGGGGTCCCATGCTGCAATGTACACACAGTTGTGGTCAGTTGGCATGCAGTGCGACCTCAATAATTATTCGTATGTCTTTTGTGCTTTGTCATGCACTCCAAATCATTCTTAAAGTCCTCTTTGCGGTGTAGGTAAATAAACAGTCTGGCTATACATTTACAGTAAGTACAGTAGAACCCTTGCAAGGATTCATTCATGGTGTTTGGTTTTTATTAAAGTGTTCCTTAAAACACTGCCTGGACAGCAGGCGTTAACTTTGACAGCCCTACTTTAAACATATTGTCTATTAAAAATAATAAATAAAATGATATGTACACTTTTTTTTTTTTTTTTACTTTTTTGCAAAATTCTCTCTCTCTCTCTCTCTCTCTCTCTCTCTCTCTATATATATATATATAAAAGAAATATCAAAATGGCCTCCTGCTTTGTCTTTAAACATATTGTCTATTAAGAAAAATATAGTTGTAACCCTGTAACAGACCTTTTCTGCTTCCATGGGACATTTTTGTTGGAAATGCAAACAAATGGGTTTGCATGCAAGTTAGTCTCTTTCTGACTCACATGAAGCCATCTATTAAATCCACCTTAAATGCATTACGATAAAAAATAGCCACCTTGTTAGGCTGATTGACGTCGTAACTGTTCAGCGATCCCAGCAGATGCTGCAGACCGGGAACGTTGTCGTCGTTTATGGCGTGGATGATGGCCTTCATCACAAAGGAGTCTTCCTCATCCTGGATGGACGGGAAAGACAAGTCACTCCACACATCATCATCATCATCATCATCACTCCCCTACTACACAACACCCAAACAGTGAAACATGGCAAGACTGTGGTCATGTGACCCAGTGAGCCGGGCCAGACGGGCCGTCGCGCTGCGGCGCTCGGCTGCACAAAGTGACGAGGAGGAGGGGGAAGGCGGGGAGGTGGAGGCGAGGTCGATGTGGAGTGTGCTCAGCGGAGCGTGACACGCCGGCTACATTCCTGAGCGTGACCTCCCTGCTGGGGGTGGGGGGTGGGGGGTGTCAGGTCTAAAGCACCTGAGATCTGCACAACGCAAACATGTGCTGGCAGCTCTACACTATAGAGACAGAAAAAACTACACCGAGCCAACACAGTGACTCATTAACACTCAACACTTTACTTGAATGATTCGGAGTGCATGAGAAAGTGGATAGGAAACAAGCACATTGCACAACACAGGAGCAACAGAACCAATGTTGTCAATGCTGGATGCTGACCACTCATGATACACCAAATACAGTTAACAAAAACATAAAAAACACATCAGGAGGTTGCCTACAGCCACAGTTGTTCATGCCAATGTATTCCAATCAGATACTGATTAGCGGCCAAGGACTTTATTTCCTTTTGTATTTCCTTTACTGCACCCGGCAGCTATAGGAGACCCTGCAGTTAAATGAACAGAAGCATTACTGGAACATTTACAGTTTTTTCATCAGTTACTTTTGTTGCTGCTGCCTGATGTTGACACACATATGAAGGCAAACACAGTGACGCTATGACAAAACAGATGCACACATGGTTTATCACGGTTAATTGTATAATAAATGGAATTGTTTTAGCGCTATGGCATAGAAAACCTGTTTACGACCTTCTAAATACCGTTTTCAACATTGTTAGAGCCGTCTAAAGATGAAGTAACACCCCTATAGTCACCTTTACACGCCCATTACCCAAGATAGTAGATATAATAAGAGAAAATAAAACATGCTAGCCATAAATAAGATAACAGACTCACATGAGCAGTTGTTTTTTTTTCTGGACAGCGTACTTCCTGTGGTGGCTATTGTCTCATCAATGCATTGTAATGGTGGCTTTAAATGGCTCTACAGTTGTATCACCCAATATAGTAGACATGAGTAAATAAGCCATTTAAGACATGAATACAACTGCTGCTTGTGTGTGTTAGAGCCAGTGTGTTCCCACCAGAACCTTAGTGGCGGGCGGACAGATGTATGGAGGACAGGAAGTGACATTGGAGGTTGAATTTGATCTTGTTATCGTATTATTACTATGTTATTATTATTGTGCCTGTTGTGACATCATCTAAACTTGCAATAAATGTCTGGTGCTTGTCTCACCCAACAATTACTGACACCTAGGAGCATTACAATGCTCCTTCTGCCTTGACCTTTTTATGCCTGAAACGCTTAATTTAGGCCAAGAATAAGTACAATTTGCTTAAATCTACATTTTTCTTTACTAATAATAGGCCGTATTCAACCACAAAACAGCATATATGAATGTATTATTATTAGCATCAATTATTAGTGAATTAATTGTAGCTAGGGATGATATGTTTACGGATGTAGAGAAGCCCTAAAACTTGCAGTGTTGTATTTCTCCTCTTCTATTTAGGACCCCAGGGGGCGCACCGCAGCGTGCACACCACTGAGACATGAGGAAGTTGCTGTGCGCCATCTCATCAATGATTAAACCTCCCTAGCGCCACATTGTTTACATCTGTCAGCTTTGCTGGTTCCCAAACGTCTTGACAAACGCCGCCTTTGTGCGGCTATCTGCGAGCTCCACGTAAACGTAACGAGACACGCAAGCTCCGGAGCGGGCATTCCTGCAGGTTCAGTTTTTAAGTAACACGCAGAGAAATCCCTCCTGACTTGTGGCAATTACAAGTACATGCGGCAGCCAAGAATACCGCAGCTCTAATTTACAGTTGGGCTCTGGTTAGAGTGAAAAGGTAGCGGTGCGAGGCCAATTACGCTGCCGGCGTGTCACGTTTGTCTGCATCTGGCACAGGAGACAAAAGCGCGCAAAGGCGTGAAGAGTGGGGAAAAAAAGGGTCCTACCAAGGTGTCGTCGCTGCGCGCCACACTGATGTTGCTTCTGGACAGGAATGAGCGGGACAGGCGGTTGCATAAGGAGATCAGTCGTACAGATTGCTGGAAAGAGGAGGATTTAATGGGTCAGGAATATACTGTAGAACAGGTTCTTGTCTGCTGGATATCTTCTGACAGGTTCCACAACAGTGGGACTAGGATATTTCACACAGTAACAGAAACCATTTATCCACATTTGCCTTTTACACAGAACCAACTTTGCACTCGGTAACAATTTCTTTCTGGCGGGAGAAGAGGTTTTCAACTTCACAGACACTGCAGAATACCCTTGCACACAAGCACCGTCCCACCTCTGTTACTGCTGACGGTGGAAAACTGCCGGGTCGACTCAGCCCTCTCCATTCCGTGTTGGTGTTTTTTATACAGAAACCTCAAGGAGACGTATTCTGTATGGAAAGCACTGACAGAGTGTGGGACGTGGCAACAGATGCCAGCTGTGTGAAAGGGGTGTGACGTCAAACACCCGAGATGGGCCCTGTTGTGTTGAACGGTATTCTTTAAATGTCTCGTCATGTGACAATAATGATTCGTTTGCGGGAAGCTGCTGTGTGAAAGCGCACACGTGTCCCACTGCGCTGGTTCTGTGTGAGAGACACGCACACAACTTACCTTCCATTTTCGGCGAGCGGCAAACTTCTTGAACTTTTCCATGTTGACAGCCGACTCCTTTCTGCTCAGCGCTTGTTGTGTGTCTTTTGGCTGACATACAATTAACAACAAACACAGCGATTGTCATCATATTTGACCAAGTATTTTGCAAGATACAGGAAGTCAGAGGTCTCACCTTGATCCAGGGGTGCTGAAGGCTGTCCTGAATGGTCATCCTCTTTCTGTAAAAACAACACTTTGACTTTAAACGTCAACTCTTCCACCTTTATTCATCTCTACGTCACACATACTTGGGGTCTTTCACAAGAAGCTTGGAGATGAAGTCTTTGGCCAGAAGGCTGGTGCTGCTGAAGAACTCCTCGTCAAAGGTGTAGTCCACGGCCGACACGTTGGCGAGCGTCTCCTGTTTGTTGTCGCCCAGGAAGGGCGATGCGCCGCTCAGCCTGGGATGAGCAGACAACACGAGTGTTATGGGAGGGCACTGCGACACGCATGTTCATGCTCTTTGATACCATCTTGCAGACAACCTCTTGATGCTTTTCAACGCAACACAATTTTAAGTAAAAATGAGATTTTTTAAAGAAATAAAGTGGATAAAGTTGAACTACTGATGTGATTACATATGGTGGTGTGAACAGGAGTTTGCCCCTTTCCTGATTTCTTATACAGGTATTTCTTGTCATACTTAAATGTTTCACATCATCAAATTAGTCAATGACAACACAACTGAACACAAAATGCAGTTTGTCAATGAAACTTTTTATTATTAAGGGAGAAAAAAAATCCAAAGCTACATGTGCCTGTGTGAAAAAGTGATTGCCCCCTAAAGCTAATAAGTGGTTGGCCCCCCTTAGCAGCAACAACTGCAATCAAGCGTTTGCCATAACTTGCAATGAGTCTCTTCCAGCGCTGTGGAGGAATTTTGCAGAATTGTTGTCATTCAGCCACGTTGGAGGCTTTTCCTTTTTAAGGTCATGCCACAGCATCTCAATAGGATTCAGGTCAGGACTTGGACTAGACCACTCCAAAGTCTTCATCCATTCAGAGGTGGACTTGCTGGTGTGTTTTGGATCATTGTCCTGCTGCAGAACCCAAGTTGCTTTCAGCTTGAGGTCACCAACATTCATGCTTCCATTTATCACAACAAGTCTTCCAGGTCCTTAAGACCATCACACTACCACCACCATGTTTTACTGCTGATATCTTCTTTTTCTGAAATGCCAGATGTAATGTGACACACACCTTCCAAAAAGTTTAACTTTTGAGTATTTTCCCAAAGATCTTGGGGATCATCAAGATATTTTCTGGCAAAATTGAGACAAGCCTTAATGTTCTTTTAGTTCAGCAGTGGTTTTGGTCTTGGAACTCTGCCATGCAACGTTTTTGCCCAGTGTCTTTCCTTTGGTGGAGTCATGAACACTGAACTTAACTGAGGCAAGTGAGGCCTGCAGTTCTTTGGATGTTGTTTTGGGGTCTTTTGTGACCTCTCGGATGAGTCGTCGCTGCGCTCTTGGAGGGATTTTGGGTGGCTGGCCACTCCTGGCAAGGTTCACCACTGTTCCATGTTTTGACCATTTGTGGATAATGGCTCTCACTGTGGTTGGCTGGAGTCCAAAGCTTTAGAAATGACTTTATAACCTCTTCCGCACTGATAGATGTCAATTACTTTCTTTCTCATTTGTTCCTGCATTTCTTTAAACCTCAGCATGATGTCTAGCTTTTGAGGATCTTTTGGTCTCCTTCACTTTGTCAGGCAGATCCTACTTAAGTCATTTCTTGATTGAGTACAGGTGTGGCAGTAATCAGGCTTGGGTGTGGCTTGAGAAATTGAACTCAGGTGTGATAAACCACAGTTAAGTTATGTTTTAACGGGGGGCAATCACTTTTCCACACAGGGCCATGTAGATTTGGATTTTTTTTCTCTGTTAATAATAAAAGGCTTCATTTACTGCATTTTGTGTTCGTTGTGTTGTGATTGACTAATATTTACATTTGTTTGATGATCTGAAACATTGAAGTGTGACAAACATGCAAAAACAAAAAAAAGTGGCAAACACTTTTTCACACCACTGTATTTAAAAACTCATAATATGAAAAGAAAGGTTTTTTTCAATACAAGCACTGGCATCAAGCTTAAACTTGTGCTTTTGAGACATAAGCAAAATGAATGAACAGATCAACTTAAGCAGCGTTTAAGTCCTGAAAAACGGCCTTAACGCTTGATGCTGTTGACGTGCACTACAACATGCACATTAAAATAAGTAGAGGGAATTAACGGACTATAAATGGCGGTGTAGCACACAAAGCACGATGGGGCTCAAGCTTCCCTCTCCAGCTCGTCAGCACCAGCCGCTAATTAACACGCCAGCTGCCGCCGACATGGAGGCGGGTCACGGTCAAGCTCAAAGGCCGGCTCGAGTGGAAATGGGACAATTTATCACGTGTGTGTGTGTGTTAACATAAAGGTGGATGGTCACAAGAAGTATGTGGTGAAAGTTTGGAGACACTTTTTCATGCCAGTGAATGAGGAAGTGTCTCCAAACATTTGACCGGTAGTGCAGATGCAACATGCAACACGCGCTGTGGACAACAGGAATGTCACCATGGCAACATGAAACAGTAGCAGCAGTGCCCTGAGAGGACGTTTGGTGATATTTAAGAGCAGGAAGCATCACCACCACAAGCTTGTGCAACACACAAGTCAACAAAGTCTTTATGGACAAATTAGTTGGAGCAGGAGAGCGCAAAACCCGCTTCCCCACCCAGCAATAACGTGGCGAGCATAAGCTATTCTATTTTCTCTGTCGTGTGGGAGGAGAACATTTAACTGGTGCATTTGCATTAGTGACGCATTTACGTAAGACAAAATGGTAACATGCCATAAAATGTTCATCTTGCCAGTTATTGCGCAACAACAATCATTAAATGGCTGCAAACACGTCGACCTCTTCCTTCTGCTTCTGCGGACAAAATGCACTTAAAGTGAGTGTACACACTTGTGTGTGTGTTTTGTGTAGGTGTCTCCTCCCTGAAGGCTAACGGTGTGCGTGGGAGCCAAGCAGAAGGCCTCGGAAGGAGCCCAGCTTTAAAGAGAGAGTCATCGCCCGGCCAACAGCGGTTGAACTTGGCGGGCGCCGGCTTTGACTCCGCCGCCTCAACTGAAGCGTGTTGACATGCCTGCAGGCAGCTTCTGCCATGCTTTTCTTTTCTTTTTTAAACATTTACATACATGCAAGGATGAAATATGTGTGTGACTGACATGCATGATGGTACTTCTTCATTACAAATAAACATGAGGGTCACATGGACAGGAAAAATAGGAAAAGACTGATAGCTAGATAGGCAAGGGTATGGAGCCAGAGCATCGGCTTTACATTCAAGCAATGAATAGAATTCCGGTGTGTAAGTCACCACTCATTTTTTTTTTTTTAGAACTTTGAACCCTGCGGCTTATACAGCAGTGCGGCTAATATATGGCTAACTTCTAATCTCGTGACATCTCCTTTACTTCAGAACTACTACAACGAGCTTGTCAACCCACTAGAAATCACAGGAGGTCATTATACATAACCGTATAACAACATAACAGTCTGACTCACGGTGCCATCTTACTAAGAACACTTTACTAACAATACTAAATTCATCACATAGCAACTTAACACTCAAAATGTGTACATGACAAATATAAAACATGTACCTATATGAGTTGAAAATGAAAAAAACCCAACGGCATTGCGTCTGAGCAACGCATTCATTGGGGCGCTGCAATGACGTCAGCCTCCCTCTGGACTTTGGGCTTCGAGTCATCTGGCTCCCTCTGGTGGACAGAGGCAGCACTGCAGCGCCATCCACAATTTCCATGCTCCTCAAATGAAATTGTTTTCTCAAACGAAACTGCATTCTCATATTGGTACGTTTGTGAAGACATGTGCGGCTCCACCTCGTCTCAGTATGTGTTTAGGTGCTTGTGCGAGCATATTCGAAACCCGCAGTAGACAATAAAAAGCCGGCTAAATACAGAGCCACAACAGTCCTTATTGGCTAAGGGAGAACCCAACTGACCCTGACACATTTTGTACATTACAGATGCTAAAATCAATCCATTGTAGGTCGAGATGTGCTTGGCGTCTTCGCTTTTGTGTTATCGGCGGCAAAGCAAATACTTAGTGTAATTAGTGTAATATCTAATAACATACAATTAATAAAGACTTCATTTTCAAAATATGCCAAGGGACAATAAATAAAACAAAAATTATTTAGCAGGAATAAATCAGCAATATTACAAGAATAAACTCGTTATACAACCACAATTTTAATAATAATTTTACAAGAAAAGGTAGTCAGTTTTACAGGAATACAATTCTGACATTCGACCACAGTATGCCTCAAAAGCCTCACATAAACTGTACCGGCATTTTATTTACCTAATGTGGAAAGAAGACGGGTAGTTTTTGGAAGCAGGCTATGATTGGAGAGAGGCTGTTATTTCTGAAATTGGACACCACCAGGATGTTGCCTACAGCCACAAAAATGACAAAATCATGTTTAAAAAGAAAAAGTCAAAATGTTTCAGGGAGAATTTTGAGGTCATTTAACAGTCTCACACTGCAGAGCAGGTGCTTCGTCCTAATGACAAATGCGGTCCTCGCTTACACGATTTAGCACCTACTACTCCGGAGTGTTCCAGTGGTCCAGCCACACCACCACCACCACCACCACCACCAACGTGACAACTTCAAAAAAGCCCTCTTGACTAAATGATAAATGATGTTTAGTGAGTGACAGTGCCCATGGGGCAAACAAAGGGGGGGGGGTAAACGAGCCACAGGTGACAGGTGGCACTACTTACAGAATGTAGGTTATCACCCCAACGCTCCTACAGACAGGAAGGAGAGAAGAGTTGCTGATTGTGTACATGAAATGTTGACTTAACCAGTGTTTTTGTTTACAGTACGTACCACATGTCTGCCTCCAAGCCCAGAGGTTCATAGTTCACCACCTCAGGAGCTGCAGGGGAAAATGTGCAAAGAAAGTGTTGTTTAAGATCCCCTATTAGGTGAAAGTGACTTTTAATAATGTTCTAACAGTGTCTAATGTGTCCCTAGGTCCTGTTTATGAACACCAAACGTGAGAAAACTGCATCCTCTCCCTCACTTTTGAAGATGCAGAAATTATGAAGGGACAAACCTTCAAAAAAAAAAAAAAAAAAAAAAAAAAAAAAGGCTTCGCTACACATCTTAAAAAAGCTTTGCCAACTAGAGAAGCCCTCGGAGAGCGCAGACCTCTGCCAGGTGCCATAGTTCCCCCCCATTGTGTGATTCACACCAAAATAATAATCCTACATTTTTTGGATCAGTTTTTGATATTTAGTCGAACCTGCTGGAAACTTGTCCTGTATTTTTTTTCTTCTGCGAGTGTTCTGACCATTTTTTGTGGAACACAAATGCCGAAAATTGTCCTCTCTCACAATGTTAAAGAATCCTTTAAAAAACTCCTGGATCCAGACGGTGATCCGAATCACCCCCAAAATGTAATCAGTTTTTCCACATCCCATTTCCGACAATTCCTGCAATCCCCTGCACATAGCCAGCTGCCGTTTGACGCCCCTGCGCGACTTGCAGCTCCATTGTTCCATTGAAGGACCATGATGGCGCCCCTTCCACTATTCCGTGTGGAAAACATTACAAGTGGGATCTCCATGTCATGCCAGTAACGTGGGTCAAAGGTTACATATTTTATTACTTGCACCATTGAATGTCCCACGTTTGGTGCTCACCTGCAAATTCCAAACGGGGCAATTTTGTGGCATTGAAGGAGATGAGGCCTTGGAATACATTTTTTGTTCTTACATGTAGGGATGCGCCAATCAATCGATCAATATCAGCCACATGATCAGCATATGCCGAAAAATGCGGCTTTGAACGGCGATCACATCTGGATCGTACTATTTCAGCCTGCAGCCAGCTTCCCCCGCCCACTTTCCATCACGCTGCGCAGGCGTGCCAAAGCCAAAACAAACATGTCTGCCGTGTGGAACTCACCTGTCGTTTGTGAGAGGGATATACATTTACGTTAAAAACGTTTAATTTAATGTGGCATTTGACGGAGTATGGTGAGTTTTAGAGGCTCAAGATGTGATGGTCAGTCAAACGGCAGCTCATGTAGCCAACGCTGGACAACACTCGCCCGTACCGTAATGGTTTCATTTTATTTCAACATGTATTCAAGTTGCAATAGAATACATTACATTTATTCACTTCCTGTATTTCACGTGCTCTTTTTAGTACATACAAAAGTGGTAAGTCATGTATCCGTATGGTAATATACATGTCAGGGTTTTCTCACAATCATAATAAATAACAATCATATATAATTATCAGTATAATCCTAAATAAATAATCATAAATACAAAGTTCAAGACTCTTCTTCCTTGTCTTTTGCAACATCAGCTGCTTGTATTGTTTCTTGAAATCACTCATGTGCTTTGTTTGAGCTCCTTACCCAATCCGTTTCATAATTTGATTCCACATACTGGAATGCAGTGGGTTTTTAGCGTTGTTCTCGCATGTAAGTCTTTTAGGTTGATCTATCTCCCCACAATAACTTAGATATGGTAATACCAGAGAGCGGTAAAGAGCAGTTAATGTGCTTGACAGTCAAGTTTAAAGCAAATAACGTGAAGAATTATTGAATTCATCGGACGAGATGGGCAGCCTCTGTCATGCAGTGATAGACAGCGGGTTTGCCGACTGCTCTCTCACTTGGAGCCCTGCTGCATGACACCTGGACCTCCTGCTGGAACGCCATCAAACTATGTCACATCCAAGCTCTCCTTAAAGAAGGCATCTCCTCCTCTGGAAGTTTCACCAGTGACATACTTTATGTTCTCTTGAAAAAGTACGTCAAATATGCTTTTAGCTCAATGAAGGTGATTTTATGCTTCCCTTTTCATATCATATAGCCAATAGCAGGGGTGCAACCAGGAATTCTGGGGCCCATGAAAAAAAAAAATCACATTGGGCACACCCCCTTTTTATTTTTCAATAATTACCTATTTTTCGGACCCCCTGACAGTCAAGGGACCATGGAACTGTCCTAACTTTTCCCCGTTATACAGCACCCCCGGCCCCCAATTTAAAAATGTACACTTATTCTATGTGATCCGTATCGGTATCGTCCGATTTCACTCATGGATGATCGGTATCGGCAGCATAAAACCCTGATGGGAGCATCCCTGCTTAAAAGCCTTCTCTGGCAGATGCTGTCTGATGGTTATTGGACTGCACTCGGCACCAGTAACAACCTTCACTTGGACCGAGGATGGTCCCGTCTCTTGACGGACGGCCGACGGGATCCTCCGGCTCAGGGCGGGTGACATTTTTTTGGGTCAACCATTGGACTTTTTTGTTCCATGACGCTCAGGATGTTTGATGAAGTTTGAAATGACGGTCTTACTGCGTCCAACCTCAGCAGCGATGGTGCGCTGCGAGAGGCCTTGCTTATGCAGCTCAGCAATCCCACCGCGTTCAAAGAGAGAAAGCTTTTTTACCTTTGCCATCAGGAGATCATGACAGTGTGAACACCTGACAGAAAATGACATTCAAGCCACATTTTTGCCCACATTTTGGCTTTTAAAGACTGCGGTCTTAAGCTTTTGAACAGCCTATTTCACTTTAATGCTTGTTTGCAATAAACTGCTTACTCAAAAGATGTTTTTGTCTCACTCCCATTTCTTCCTTTTGCATTCTGAAGCTCAGGAGTTTATTTAAAAAGGGGGGACTTTCAATGCTTACCACACAAGGCTTCCAGACAGAAAGCCAATTTGTAACAGCAACAAACATGAGCACCTGGTGGGATACTGACCTACAAATTCCGGAGTTCCAAAAATGTTCTTGAAATCATTGCCAAAATCGATCTTGTGGGCCAGGCCGAAGTCAATGAGCTTGATGCGCGGGTGAGGCACTGAGCGGCTGAGCAGCATGATGTTCTCCGGCTACAAAGACAGCCAGAGGGAAAGAAAGAAAGACAGACAATATTTGCAGAATGATTCTTTGCAGACTGTCACTGTTAGCCAAAGAAAAGCAACACAAGCCAAGGATAACGTGTAGGATTTCTTTGTCGACGCACGCAACAGAAGCGACGCATAGATGGGGATGGTGCTCATACAGTTTTTGCAAGGTCAAGGATTTTGCATGACAAAGAATGCCAAATGGAAAGACTGGATCAACTGTGAAAGGTTTAATTTGAGACGGCCAGTAAATGAGAGGTCAATCAATGTGGACCCCGACTGCGGTGGTTGGTAAAAGCTTGGGTTGGTAAGCGTTTGGCCAGCCGGGCATGGAGCTTTTATGATGTCCTGCTCCAAAAATATACACATGATTTATGGTCTGCAAGCACAAAAGTAAGTCTGGACTCTTTCCAACGGCACCCTGCTCGGCATATATACTGTATTCATGTCGGGAACAAGCCATCAATGACAATGACAGCTGAGATGCTCGGTCACATCATCAAATAAACACCAAAGAGTGATCTGCATAGTCGCATCTTGCCGTCATTTTTGCTGCCGACTCCCCGTGCATAACCATAATTTGACGTTGGACTTAAAAACATTAGTCATGCTCATCAGCTGGCGATCAATGAATAGAGGATGAATAAAAAAGTGGCCATAAATGCGATAAAAGGCTGCTGGTTCACATCCAGGAGCAAACGCTGACCTTCAGAGAGAGCATGAAATAGTTGAGGTGGGCAACGCTTCTCTCTGACCTCTGCTTAGTGCCTGAAAAATATTCTTTCTTTTAAATGGCCCTTGAGAGAGAATTGCCCAAATTCCTTTCACTGGGAGTCACACAAGCCTCCCAGAAACATGTTTTCAGTGGTTCGGAAGGATAGGATCAGGAATGAGTACATCAGAGGGACAGCACATGTTAGAGGTTTTGGAGATAAAGCCACAGAGGCCAGACTGAGATGGTGTGGACATGTCCAGAGGAGAGATAGGGAATATATAGGTAGAAGGATGCTGAGTTTGTAACTGCCAGGCAGAAGGCCTAGAGGAAGACCAAAGAGGAGGTTTATGGATGTAGTGAAAGAGGACATGAAGGTAGTTGGTGTGAGAGAAGAGGATGCAGAAGACAGGCTTAGATGGAGGCAATTGATTCGCTGTGGCGACCCCTGAAGAGAAAAGCCCAAAGGAGAAGAAGAAGAATGGTGAAGCTACGGGTCTGTCCAGGCTGCTTAGCACTATTTGTTTATCTTATTGCCAACAGTGATCAACTTCTTTTTACACTTGTATGCCGATACAGCAGGGGTGTCCGAGGGGCGTCTACTGAAAAACCAAAAGGACGCGGGGGCTACGTTAACTTTTTCTAAACCAACCCATGTAGATATGCCAAGAGACTGAAGCAAATTGTACTTACTCCTGGCCTAAATTAAGCATTTTCAAGCATAGAAATGGCTTAATGAACTAAAATACAAGCATTCTAATTGTGAATGTAGTATTGTACATTGGCCACTAGGTGTCAGTAATTGCTGGGTGAGGCCTGCACCACACGTGATGTCCAGAAGAGGCATTTGTTGCAGGTTTGAACAATCTTACAACAGGCACAATAATAATAACATAATAATCATAATAACAACACGGGCTACTGTTGCGGCCATGACCCACGACAAGCTAAAACTCAACTCTGAACCTCCGACGTCACTTCCTGTCCGGAAAAACATGTACTCTGACACTTATCGAGCAGGAGTTTTATTTACATCTTAAATGGCTTATTTCCTCTTATTATGTCTACTATATTGGATAACAAGAGTGTAAAGTCACTTAAAGGCGCCATTACAATACAATGATGGGACAATAGCCACGTCAGGAAATATGCTGTTATCTTTATGTTATGCTTTAGTGTGTAATGTCTTTATTTTCTCTGATTATATCTACCATAGTGGGCAACAGGAGTATAAAGGTGACTATAGGGGTGTTATTTCATGTCTAGAGAGCTCTAATAATGATAAAAAAAACATATTTAGAAGATCCTGAACAGGTTTTCTATGCCATAATTTTGAAAATATTGCATTTATTAATAGTGAATCCTACTTCGTGGTCCGGTTGGGAACTAATTATTCGTGATAAACGAGGGACGACTGTATGTGGCTTTAGAATGGAATGTAAGCACAGTCGGAGGGAATTAGAGCGTGCAATGTAAATAACAAAGAGCCTGCTGAGCGCACAGGAAACAAACAGTCTGGTGTTGCACGCAGGTACCTTAAGGTCAAAGTGAGCGATCTGTTTGGAATGCAGGTAGAAGACTCCATCGAGGATCTGCTTCAGGAACTGAGTGGCTTCCTCCTCGCTCAGCGACTCCTTCTCTGCCAGGAAGTCAAAGAGTTCGCCTCCGGCCACGCTGAGGAGGCAAAAGATGGAGAATGAAAACACGAGATCTCTTGGCCGAGAGGCAGCGATAAATCTCTTTTTAATGGAGCTGAGCAGAGGTAATCTAATCACCCATGTGCATTAGAGTCCAGTCAATTTATACGAGCTTTTAACCAGCTCTGCTATTGATGCACTGCTTTAGACTGCTCATTGAACCAAAACACTCAGGATAGAAGATGTTTGCATTAGGGATTGTTTAAGTGCTATCATCATTTGCACTGAAAAAAAAGCACATACGCTTCATTAAGACGTTTCTGGACAGCACTGTTTCTAAAGGTCCCTTATTATGCAACAATGACCTTGTTTGAACAGTAATGTGTGCCGAGTAGGGTTTTGAACAAGGGAGAGATCGGTAGCCGCCTCCTGGATCGATAAGAATGAGCCATAAATCCTTAGATGAATCGATGGTAGAGGCATGCGCCGGGTATTGCAGGACTAGCAACCGGTTGACAGTGCGCCTCTTAAACACGAGAGCCTGGGCTGCCGGCCAAAGAATTGTCGCGCATGCACCATAGCTTAGCGTGACTGGAAACGAGAATGGATGTAAATAGCTGTAGAGCGTACATTAGAGCAATCTATTTGACCTTTTTACAATATCACATTAAAAGCACAAAATGAATACAGAGCCATCATCCACCAGCACGAGCCTGGACTTTTTCCAGAGAGAAGATCATAGCGTCGCTGTTTGCTAGCATGAATGAACTTGACCAACAAATATGCACATTACCACTCAATAAGGTCATCAAAGCTTACCTTAATGCATTCCCACAAAGTATCAGCAACCGGTGACCAAATGTGAGGTGAAAGCAAAAAAAAACCACCACTATAGTACAGTACTATCTGTGCAGCATGGGAGAACATTAGATGGTGCGTTCAAGGGCCGTCAAAAAAGTGAACAGGTTGTCGCTTGCAACAAAAAACATAAACATACAAAACTATAGAATACCCTACTTGTATATTATTTTTGGAATGAAATAATGGCCCATATTGCCAAAATTGAAATCCATTCACATAAAATTTGATGTAGTTATTTACACTTTTTAAAGTTTTTTATTCAATGTTTTTTTTTTTAATCATGAAAGTTTGTGTGGTTGGACACCCCGGCCTTACAGCATGCTTGGGAATATGATGTGCTCTTTTACACATAAGAAAATACTGTTTGAATGACACTTTTATACACCTGGCTTCTTTATTGTTGAATGCAAGATTAACGTCTACATCAACAAATACCGTAGAATCGTATAGTCTGTACACTGTGTCGAATCGTTCTGTTTTGAAAATATAGTGGTTTTTAATCATACCGTAACCCGTGTATTTTGATGCGTATCAAATCGTCTACCACAAAGAGATTCAGAACCCAATTGTCGAGCGCTTTTCTTTGTGATGTCATGAAGGAAAAACCTCATCGACATGATGCCGGCAGGCTTCGCTACACATCTTAAAAGCCCGGAGCACTAAATAAACACCCAAAGGGAGACTATTTTAAAAGTCTTAATTTTAAAGGTTAGCATATCATGAGATGCATTACATTGTACGGGTGTTGGTGCAGCTGACTACAACTGTAGCATAGATAATGCAGGGATTAAGGTCAAAGATTACACGCATACATATCTTTCCCCCCTTTTCCAGCGCGGCGCCCCCTTTTATTGATTAAAGTGAAAAGTGGTCGCTTCTATCTACAAGAAGCCCCATGCTAATCTTGCTGTCACGCGCCCCCATTATGTTAAACACCGGGATTATTTGCGTTTAATGCACAAGGTTATTCAGATGGTGACCAGATTAAAAAATATGCACGCCTTTGCCTTTCAAACAATCGCTTTTCTTGACCTCCTTCCTCATGGACATAATACCGCCTCCAACACAGCCCTAGCTAGAATTAAAAGAAATTTAAAAATACAGGCTTCGCGACACATCTTAAAATTGCACCTGTGACTAGGCGAACCTTGTCAATAGCTCACATAGCTCTGCTGGTGTTGCTGACGTTCGTGTCCTCCTGTCCCGCTCCTTAACTCATTCAATACCAAAGACGTATTTATACGGTTTTATAAACCCCAACGCCCAATCCCAACAACGGATTTATACGTCTTTTGCGTTTTTTTGTGCAGGAAGCAAAAAGAGGTGATTACGCAACAATGCATGTCACCCTAGAGCAATTTTAAGCCATAAAAACGTCCACAAGGCGGTAGAAGTGCGTTTGATAAGAGCTTGTGTGTGGAAAAAACACACACGACAGGAAGGAGGAAGTGAGAGTGTGTGGAGGAGTGTGGTGTGCAGAAGGTTACACATTTTAGGGAAATCTTAACGCATGCACACACACGTGCACGCGTGCACACACATAATTCAGTTCCAAATGTGAAAACTGTAAATAGTTGATGGTGTATATAATTGTTATTTTGATGTAAAACAACAAAGCTGCTTTTCTCCCTTTTCTAGTCGGGAACTGATATTTTCCTGAAACGTACCTATGTTCTACTGCCGATTACTAAAGAACGAAAAAAGGTAGGAAAAAACATTTTTTTCCTGATGAAAGATGGGAGTCTACTCTTTCTTTTGGTCCGTTCCATGTTTATATAGCCATAGAACAGAATATTCTGTGTGCCTTGAAAGATCAGTCCATCAGTCCAGTCGCGATTGAAGGGGTTGTCTTTTGAAAAACATCTGGGATTGAATGAGTTCATGTTATCACCGTGTTGTGCTGCTTACTGTTTAAATAATACAACACGGGACCTTTTACGCACCACAATTCCATTAGACTTTTTCGTATTAGGCCCGATTAAGCCGGTTAATTCCAGTATCGCCGCTCGCTAATCGCTACCAGGGCTGTGACCTTTCTGCTAATCTGTCCAAACATAAAAAAGGCTGGTTGCCAAGATTATGCCATAAAGGCCTGGCATGAGACAGGCCCTGTGACGCTCACATGGTTGCGTATGAGGTTCTTCGTCATCGTGACACGATAAAAAGGAAGATGATTTAACATCAAAAGCCTGCTCCCTAGAGGAAGTGTGACAAAGGGAGCTGAAGAACGAGGACGTGGAAAACATCCCTGATTAGCCCATCTTTGATCGAGGCGCACACATCCAAAATGTAGCTGTGATTTAGTCAGATGGAGTAGGACTTTTACCAGGTCATTTTAATGCAACGCAACATTCGCTTTGGTGGGAGCAACATTACCACACTACTCAATAAGTCACAATTACAGGAATAGTGTTTTGAACATTACAAGAAGACAGTAGCCATTGAAGGAAATGAAGTATTAATATTACAAAGTCATAATTAAATGCAACTCTGCAAATGTTTGTCTGTTCCTGCTCAGTGATATGAGCTCATTTCTACATGGCAGGTCTGGAGGCGTGAATGTGCAGCTCAATTATGACTGCTTTTAGCCATACTCATACGCAACTTTTGTGTGTACAGCTTTCCCTCGCTACATTGCCGTTCACCTTTCGCGGATTCGCTGTTGCCTGGATTTTTTAAAGTGCAATTTTGTATTTTTTAGACAGCGTATAAACGCGCATTGTGTTCTGCGTTCTTGTGGTGTATTAGAGCGATCTATCTGTGCTCTATTGCGTGCGTCTGTTATTGTATTTACCACTGCTACCAGTAGAAGGTGTTGTACACTCATGTTGAAGACACGTGCAGCTCCGCTCCACCTGTCTGTGTTTACGTGCCTGTAGAGCATGTTAGGAACCCATAGAAGACAATAGCTGGCTAAATGTAGAGCCACAACAGTCCTTATTGGCTAAGAGAGAAGCTGCCCATTTTGCTGTGTCCTGATTGGCTGAATGAACATTTTATTTCTATTTTAGAGGGGTTTCTGAGTCTTAAACTTCTCATTTCACTTTAATGCGGGTTTGCAATAAATTGCTTACTTGGAACCTCCTTAAGATCCAACAGTGCCAAATGTAAATTCTTGCAATTTTTCAACTGCTTTTAAAATTTGGATCAGGAGCGTATTATGATTTTAATCGGAGTACCTCACAACTTTTTCTCATGTATTACAATTTTATCCTCAAAACCTTACGACTGTTGGTCATATGTTGCGATTTTGCCCCTGTAAGATTGTTATTGTTATTCTTGTGACATGCTGTCCTTTTCGCGTGACATCAGGATTCTATTTCAGTTAAAAAAACAGCCTTTCATCCACCAGTGAGGGTGTAACCTTGTGAGCTTGTTGACTTGCAGGCGGTATTTTTTAGGGGGAATGTGTACTTGAAGCAGATGTGTTGCAGGAGCCCTGAGAGTCGAATTTGGCAAGTCAAAAATGTCCCGAGATGACACAATGATTAAAACCCACAGACAAGTGATAAGATGAATGCATTAAATATTAGTTTCGTTGAATGTGGCAGCATGAGAAGTAGGAGGTGAGGCTCCTTGTCGGTTTCTTTGTGTTAAAGCAGCGTGCTGCAAGACTTTAATTACACTAAATTGCTTCATTAAATGCAGCACGTCGCTTTCAACACAGCATTTACACTGTAATGAGACAATGCCTCCACTGTATGCTTGGACTGTGGGTTTTTTTCTGATGTCATCGCCTCTCAGGAATGCGGTCTAGCAGGTGTGGCTCGAAACCTCATCGTTGCTCTTTTGGTTTTTTTCCAAAGGAGTTTGCAGTATTAAATATCGTGTAAACATAAATGGCCTTGCTGGTGTGTTGTCACTGGGCTGAGCGCTGCTGACTCAGCACTACTCAGGGCTTCGGGCCAAGGGCCACTCACAGCTCCAGGATGAGGATGACCTCGGCCTTGTTCTCGAAGACCTCGTGGAGCGTGATGATGTTGGGGTGCTGGATCTCCTTCAGGATGTCCACCTCGCGCTCGATGTCCTCCCTGGTCACCCCTCGGCGGCTGGACTTGCTGCGGCGCTTCTTGATGAATTTGGCGGCGTACTCCACGCCCGTGCTCCTGTGACGGCAGCGTCTGACCACCGCAAACTGGCCGCTGTGGACAACAGAGAGAGAGGACGGCGTTGTGAGTCACGGGCGTTAGAGCATCAAAGTCAACCACCAGGAATGTCCCATCATGACGAACAAAATGAAGGACGATGTGTTTTTAAAAAAGAACAACACTCAACAGCGCAAACCTCCGCCAAACATCTCCTCCCAAGGTGGTGGAGCGCTGTATGTGCACCGTGTTTGCCTGACCCCGCTGTGGCGAGCGGCCACTGTGCAATCAGTAGTGGGGATGTCCCGATCCGATCTTCAGGATCGGGATCGGCTGCCAATGCGCTGTATTTTGAAGATCGGATAATATCGGCTCCCGCCACGACATTGGGCCGATCCGGTTGCCGTTTAGCATTTGTAACTCTTGGCAGCACCCCAACATGGTAGATGCAGTAATGCACGTCAAAGCTGCTTGCCACTCGACTCCCGCCACCAGCTTAGAACAAGAAGGCACAACACCACCATGCAGACATCATGTCCGCGGTGTACCGTGGTGAAGTTAGTTTCAGTTGGACGTCGGATAATTGGCTCTGTAGCTACAGCGGTAGTTCCCCCTCACTGTTCCCGGACTGCTGTGTCACGGTGCCGGGGGCTTGCACGCAGCGGCGAAGCTACGTGGCGGCCAATGGTGGCTGTGGCACCCCCATGGTCATCTAGACATTTCAGCTATCAACTTACTGCCACCCCCGTGTGAGTAACGGCCACCCCAATGAAACATTTCTGGCTCCGCCACTGCTCACACAGGAAGTGCTGCACTAACCGCTGGTTGTTTATGCAAGGGACCGTCAATAAATTACGGTTGCGCCGAAGAGAGTTTGTTAAAAAAAAACAAATAAAAATAATAACCCTAACCCTCACACCACAAATTGACTGATGATGATGTCAAATGATGCTACCCCAATAGTATTCGGCAACCCCGTTTTTTCCAATTTTATCTTTTACTGGATAGACTATTTTTTATTGGATGCATCTTTTATTGGATTATTGTTAGAAATTTAGCGATACTTTGGTTGCATTATTTCTAATGCTTTCAAGAGCTACTTTCATAACCTTTTATGCATGACTTTTTGGAAATAACAGCCTCTATCCAATTATTGTCTGCTTCCAATTCACGCCCCATCCTCGTTGTGGTTTCGCTACATTAGCACAGTTATGCTATACGGAATATATAGTAGATACTAATAAGATGTTTCCTTGCAGCCTCGCTATTGGAACACTTCTATTCGGGTGCGTAGCGGCTGCTGACATCCTGCTCGTCTGTGCCTCATGAAGGCCCTGGCAGCCGTGAAGCACTCACGAGGCAAACGCCCACCAAGCCAAGAAGAGATGGGCGAATTTCACATGGGAAGGGGGGGAAGAAAAAAAACAACAAATGCAAGAACAAGATTCTCCAAAACCAGATTTTTACAGCAGGCAAATATCTGGCACAAGGGCTCCTGCCTTGGCAAAAAAGCGCTGTGCTATTATCTGCCTCCTGCAGCCGTGCCAAGACGAGAGAGAGCGCAGTTGTCAGGCGGCCGTTAGCTGGTAATTGAGCTCCAGCTCCTGTTCCAAGCCTGGCTCGAGCATCCTCGGTGTTAAAGCAGTCTTGCTTTTGGACCCACCTCAGGTCTGGGAACAGAAAAGGGCTTGTCTAGGCGTTGTTTGCTAACAAGAAAGTACATGGCGTGCTGAGCTGGTGGTATTACAGACAGGTCAGGGATAATAAAAGAAAATAGTCGAGTAGTTAATCACGTATAGCTCCTCGCTGACTGATCTAACTCACCCATCTGATACAACATAAAATAGCCATTTCTGCCTCAAGGAGCCGTTGTTACCTAACGAGCCAAAGTGTGTTGCTTAAACAGGCATGACTGATTGCATCCACACTGACGTAACTACCAGCTGTGACAGGGCGTGGTTGCTGTTGTGTAAATTCCCCTCAGTGGCAAGACCCACGGTAGAATAGCAGCTTTCGTCAGAGGATTTTAAATGCAGCAGCTGGTTTGTATTTGAAATGCATGTTAACAAAGAGAAGAAGGACAGAGAAAACTCACTTTCTGAACTCCAATAATCATTTGGAGTGCATGAGAAAGTGGAAATGAAACCCCTGCTCTTTTTGACCATATGGTCATTTATGAATGAGTATATTGCACAACCCAGCAGCAACAGAACCAATGCTGCAATAGTGGTAAGGAGCAAATTGCTCGGCCTGTGTTAACACGATGAGTTCATTGTAAACAACAGTACGACAAGCTGAACATGCAGGAGTTTCACACAGACAGCTGAGAAGCACAACTGACATTTTAAAGCGCACGCAGAGGTAGACCGCCCAGTAGATGCACACTACTTGAATGTGAATAAATAATACACACCATCAGGAGGTTGCCTATAGCATCAGCTGGTACATTTTAAAGCACATGCGAAGATAGATAAACAAGTAGATGCAACCTACTTGAAAGTTGCTGTTGCTGTTACATTTTAAAGCGCATGAAATGTATCTTTTCATAAAAAGCTGTTTTGGTCCATTTTTTAGTTGGGAACTGATATTTTCCTGAAACGTACCTATGTTCTACTGCTGGTTAAAGAAGGGAAAAAGGTAGCAACAAACTTTTTTTTCTGATGAAAGTTGGGAGTCTAATGTTTGTTTTGGTAGGTTCCATGTTTACGTAACCGTAGAACACAATATTCTGTGTGCCTTGAAAGATCAGTCCAAATTGTCTAAAATGGCCGCTACTGAAGGGGTTGTCTTTTGAAAAATGTCTGGGATTAAATGAATTAAAAATGTATGTTAAAGTCTCATGTTGTCTCGTTCTTGTGGACCCAATCTCATGCATCGCCTCGTCGTCTTGTGAGCTGGGTGTCTCGTGACACCTCCCAGACGCCTCCCTGGGGAGGTGTTCAGGGCAAGTCCGACCGGTAGCCGCCGGGCGGAGCTGGACGAAGTAGCTGGGGAGAGGGAATTCTGGCCCTCCCTGCTTAGGCTGCTCCCCCGCGACCCGATCTCTGTTAAGCAATAGAAGATGGATGGATGGATTCCGCCACCTCTCTTCTGTATGATGTTTCAACACCACCAGTGATCAGTCCGATGACTGTAGTGTCAAATTTAATGCGGATGAATGAATAGGGATCATCAAACAATGATTTTAAAAAATCCAGTTTTTCCCATGTTTTGTGAAAGAAAGGAAAGTGGTTCCCGCCATAAAACACCAGCTGCTTCCACATGGCCAAGTGAGCTGTTTTTTGTCTTTGCAAAGAGAAGCCCAATCCCTAAAACGCTGCCTTTCCCTTGGTGACGCTTTAATGCCGTTGCATCTTTGCAAGACCGTCGGTCTGATGTTTATTTACGAGCAGAGGCACGCAGGGGAATCCCCCCCCTTTCTCTTTCGGGGGTACTTCAAGGACACAATGCTGCTGGGACGGGGCAGAAATAAGGAGGAAGAGCTCTTCACGGCATGGGCTAACAAACAAGAGGCGGGGAGGCTGTTTTTCCCAAGAGCAGCTCTCCTCTCAGGCCAGATAGCAGGAAGCGGGGTCGAATTCCGCAGGTCTCTTTGTTGTGCTTTAAAGCGCAGACAGGGCCTACTTGCACCTCTACAAAGAAAAAAAAAAAAAAACTGAACAGAGGAGGGGGGGTGCTGGGAAAGGGCATGTTGCATTACTTAACACTTTCCAATGCAGCCGCTAACAGACTCAGCAATGCATCCATAGTCAGGTTTACAGGACACACACCTGTTGCATGCTTCTCTGCAGAGCAGACCTTCACTTGCTCAATTCACATGCAACGCAGCTTCCTCACCAGTTTTAAATAAGCCTCAGACGTCCCCACTCCAGTGTTTTGGAGGTGGATGGGCACAGATCTACGGGCGACGTCCCTACACCCAGCAGTGTTGCTTTTGGCTGCAGTTTCATTTTTAGTCTTTAGTCTTTTTAGTTGAAAATTCTTCTTGTTTTAGTCACATTTTTGTCATTTTTTCCGTATGCGATACCTACTTGAGTCCAGATTTAATCAACAAAAACTCCCCCCAAAAAAGTTTTAGTTGACAAAAACAAAAAACAATTTAGTCTAGATTTAGTAAAATAAATCAATAAATAAATAACATTTATGTCAATAAGTGTTGGAAATTGGATGAGGGAAACACATGGAGGGGACACAATTACTCTCTCTGTATACAAAGTTCAGGTGAATACAAAATCAAATGTATGTACACCGTACACCGCTCCCTCACTCTATTGCGTTTTTTTTAAAAGTTAATTAGGAAATGATCGCTGTTTCGTGGTTGACTACAACCTACTATTAGTCCACAAAATGCACATTTAAGCAAATATTACGCATTTTTGTCCCAAATTAAGCATTTTCCACACATAAAAATGTTCTAAATCAACTAAAATACAAATACAGTGTAGGGCAGGGGTGTCAAACTCGTGCCCTGGAGGGCCGAGACACTGCAGGTTTTCTTTCTAGCCAGTCACTAAAGCAGGTGATTTTAATGATCAACACCTTCAGTTTGAGGGAAGGAGCTCATCAATTAAATCACCTGCTGAAGACACTGGTTGGAGAGAAAACCTGCAGCGTCTCGGCCCTCCAGGGCACGAGTTTGACACATGTGGTGTAGGGCAACACTACATTAGCCTACATTGGCCACTAGGTGTCACGAGTGACAAGCACCACACTGGACTGCCAATGACTGGCTTTTATTATTTTAGAATTATTTATCTCATACAACACGCACAATAATAACATAACAATAATAATAATAATAGTCATCATCATAACTGGATACTGTTGTGGCTGTACTCCCTGACGTCACTTCCTGCCCACACATCTGGAAGACATTTATTGAAACACACATGAGCATGAGTCTTACTTATGTCTTAAATGACTCTACTATACTGGGTAATATGAGTGTAAAGGTGACTGTAGGGGTGTTATTTCATGTCTCGAGGGCTCTAATAATGGCAGGAATTGTATTTAGAAAGTCATAAAAGGGTTTTCTATGCTGTAACTACAACTTATTTTTTACTGTACCTATACATTTTATACTTGAAGTAAGTGTGTGAGGCATATTTAGGGCTTAAACCTGGATTGCGTCACCAGTGAACAATGGCAACTGAAGAGAGAAAGGGAGCATTCTGGAGATGCACCTCATCTAATAATTACAAGTCACTTTTATTGCCAAAACGAAATTGGAGGCGAACGTCAACGTCAAGCTCGGGGAGCAAGCCGTGTGTCAAAAACGGATTTTATTTTTAAGGGCGTATCAATTACTGGCTGTTTGTCGCCATTTGCCGGTGTTTTATCTTTGACAACACGTCCGCTTCCATAGCCAAACTCTGACAAATGCACACCGACGCTTAAAAGTATCAAACTTGTATGGCATAAAAGCGGTTTTCAGAGACTACCCGTGCTCGGACGGAGAAACAACACGAGCAGGCAGGCAGCATCAGCAGCTCCTCCAGCTACAGTCACGCTGCTACTGATTGGCTGCTGGTGATACTGTAGAAATAGGAGAAGGTGTTGAAAAGCTGCACAGTGTTAATATCAAGCTGGCTGGCTGTCTTCACACAAAAGAAGAAGGAAAATAGTTCATCAGTCAGTTGATGCAGGCTGATGATGGATGACACACTGGTGGTGGTGGTGAGGGGAGGGGGTGGGGTGCACAATGAGTGTGATCTCACTTCCAGCGGAGCGTGATAGTGAACAACACCAAGTGGTTTGTATTTGAAGGCACTGCCTAATGACAAGATGCAGCATCTACTTCATGCACCCCCCCGCTGTTCACAGAGTCGTAATCTGGGAAAAATACCTAATGTACGCCGCTGCGTCGCATCTGCCGGATAAATCCGACACACCCCGCCCCTCCAGCGGGCGCAACGGCTGCCATTAAGCACAGGTCGACATCTCGGCTGCCTGATAAAAGCGAGGTGCTATAATCTGGCCGTGTCAGCCTGGTGACAAAGCCGATTTTCTGCAGCTCAAGGCTTTGGTTGATGGGATCAGTCATCATCATGTCAGGCAGACGACAGCGGGGAAAGCGGCGTCTTCATGGGACATCAACCCCGGTCTGGATGCCATGCACGTGGCATCGTTTACTGTCACTACAACAGCAATACCGCTCCACTGGTACCTGGGGCGATCATCGGATAGGCTGAAGTACCTCATTTGCATGAAGAAAAATAGAGAAGCATCCTTAAAAACAATAGAAAAGAGGAAAAATAGTTACACATTACATATTGGAGATGCATGATATCTTTTCAAACCGATACTGATAACTTTCTGCTTCTCAAGACCGTTACGATACCGAAAGCCGCTAACTCTTTTAGATTTACTTTTTTAACATTTAGATTGTAGTTTAAGAAGGACTCAAACATATTAGGGTGTGACCAACTGTACCTGTTGGTTTGTCCTAATCAAATGTCACAACATTACTACAAACACATCACTACTGTCAGGAGAACCACCTGGCATGGCCCAGCAAGAGGGCAAGGTGCCCAGCACCTGTATTTGGGCACACACTCTGAGCAGCCGGTGTGACGCCACAGAGGTCTCTAGCAAACGTTATGTTATCCGATTTATCGGTATGACGTCATAGTTACCTCGTATCGGCCCGACAATTATGCACCCCAAGACATATTATGTAAAAAGTAATTATGTATAGCCATTTAATTTTTTTTCTTTAAAAAATTATTCTTGTCAGCTTTTAATAATGATGTAGAGTGCATGAGAAAGTGGAAAGGAAAACGCAGCTCTCTTTTGATCATATGATCACTTTTTAACTAGCACAGTCGTCCTTTGTTTATGGCGGTTAATTGGTTCCAGGCCGAACTGCGAGAAGTGAATTTCTTCACTTCATTACACAGTCTTCAATATTATTAAAAGGATTTTTTTTGTAGTTAGAGTATAGAAAACCTGTTTATGACCCTCTAAACACATGTTATACCATTATGAGAACTCTGCAGACATGAAATAACACCCCTATGTTTACACTTGTATTAACCAATATAGTACACATAACAATAGAAAATAAGCCGTCTTAGACATAACTAATGTAAGATAGACTCACATGTAACAGACAGCATACTTTTGCCTCATCAGTGTAACGTTACTGGCACCATGAGGTTAAAGCATAATGTCACTGAGGTTAATTGAGGTCTATCAGTGTGGAAATGGTTAGAAATCCATAAAGCTTTGGGACTCCAGCCAACCACAGTGAGAGCCATTATCCACAAATGGCCAAAACATGGAGCAGTGGTGAACTTTCCCAGGAGTGGCCGGCCAACCAAAATGACTCCAAGTGCACAGCGTCGACTCATGTGAGAGGTCACAAAAGACCCCACAACAACATCCAAAGAACTGCAGGCCTCACTTGCCTCAGTTAATGTCAGTGTTCAGTTGTTGCTGCTAAGGGTGGCCAAAGCAGTTATTAGCTTTAGAGGGCAATCACTTTTTCACACAGGGATATGCAGCTTTGCATTTTTTTCTCCCTTAAAAATAAAAAGTTTCATTCAATATTGCCCCCCACACACACCCACCACTGCAGACAAGACGCTACTTCCTCAACATTTCAGTAGTCAGCCAGCAACACAACACTGTGCTGACAAAGCAGGGAAGTAAAGCAGACCTTGGAAGGGTTAATAAAGGAAAAGGCACGTGAGCTTGAGAGCGACACCAACCATTATTTGACTGAACATTAACTTTCTCGACTGGCGCTTGATTACGTCCGTCATACTTGTCACAACTTTAGGTACGCCTGTGAGTGACCCCACAGCGCAACTTTGAGCAAAAATGTCAATTCCCAAAAGCAGTCGCGGTCGTCTCCGCGGCGAGCCCCGCTCTGTGTCGTCGAACATGATCCTGTGAGAACTCCCCCAGTGTGGCCAAGCTTTCCATTCAGTGCAGTGTGGGAGGGCGACTCCGAGTGTTCCCGGCCCACTCCAATGCAGTGTGGGCCACAAACGTTACGCAACCGCCGCGCCATTGTGTATCGGTGGAAAGGTAACCACGACGACAGGGTTGCGCGAGAGAGAGAGAGAGAGAGAGAGAGATAGAACAGGAACCAGCACTGCTTGGAGGAAGGAAGATCGTGGTTGATTATTATCCCACAAAAACAGTGCGTGTGTGTGTTTGGAAATAATCCATTCCAGACACAGAAAAAAATGAACAAAAATACATCTTATAAAGAAGAATTATAGTTGTGCATGCATAAACAATGTGGAAATAATTCTCAATGACAAATGGATGGAAGTTATTGATCCTGCACATCGTCGCGCGATGGAACTGCGTAGCGTTTCTTACCGTGTTTATCAAAATGCTGGCACTCGCAACTTTCTTTGGCCCCATGGCGGGTTATTTAGTAGTTGCACATCACTTACAGGTGTGCAGTATATGCTGGAATTCGTGTTTCCCCTCAGTGAACCTCAGCTTCCCAGTATTGGCGGCCCCAGACCACCTCCACCCCGCTTGACTGCAGACACAAATGACCTTACTACTCCCTTGTGTTGTCAGATATTTAGACGACAATAGCCGCGTGTTGACTCATTTTTAGTGGATAGTAAACATATACTGCTATACAAGCTGTACACAGACTACTCCAAGTTGACTCTCTGAAGGATTTTCAAATGGGGCAAGCAATGAAACCTTGGCGGAGGTCCGAAACGGGACACATTTGTGGCTTCCGCCCAAAGCAAGCAAACACACTGACGGACAGAGAGCAGAGTGAAAGCTCAACAAGACGTAAGGCGGTGTTTGCTCGTCTCCTGGCCACGGCAACAAGCCATTGAAGGCATCAGAGGAATGCCAATCACCCTCCTTCTGCCTGTGCTTTAACACAGTGCCAACAATGGGGGGTATTGTGCTCAAGAGGTCAGCTTCCTTTACTATCTTCAGGGTTGTGATGATACACAGCCACCATGGTTCCCCAGTCTTTTTCACTGTCAAGAGCTCATTGACACATTCCTGCTGCCATATATCTAAATAAAAAAACAAAACACAATGAGTCAGGTCCCAGTGGAGGATCCTTCCTTTCGATAAAACACCACCACCAGAGTCTGCTTGATAAGAGATAATGATGCTGTTGGTCTTCTTGGTGACCTTCTATCTATGTATGTTCATGCTCTCAGGGGAGGGGGTGGTTTGTGGCATGCTTCAGGAATGACTGGAATGCCTTCAGACACGTCAGGGTCACATCACACCAGCAAATGCCGCACAGTAGCGACACGGATGACCGACAATGAATCAAAGTGACACATTTTCTGGAGCAGTCAACTACAGTACGCACATGAGCGTATTACAGCATTTTACAAGCGTGAGAGGTCCGCAATGGTGTATTGGATGTAGAGCTGCAACAATCAATCAATGATTCATCAATTATCCAATTAATACACTACTATTCCATTATCTGATTTTTATTTTAAAATGTAACTATCCTCTGACTTCAGCCTCTCAAATGTGTATTTTAGTTTAATTTTTTTAAAGATGTGTAGCGAAGCTTCTCTTTTTTTTCCCAGAAGGAAGGCTCATCTAGCTAGGGGGCATCAGACGTGGCATCATGTCCATCAGGGTGGAGGTTTTTCCTGGATGGATGTCATGAAAAAGCAGCACAAACAAGTGATGATAAGATTTTTTTTGTCATGTTTGGTGCTCATAAACTGGCTCTATGGCAGGGGTGTCCAAAGTGGGGCCCGCAAACACACATTCTAAAACTATGATTTAACAAGAATTTGCAGTAATTTTACAGGAATAAAGTCAAAATATTAACAAAAAAAATGGCCAGGGTGTCCAAAGCGGGACCCACAAACACACATTCTAAAACAATGACTTAAGAAGAAATTTATTTTTTTAAACAAAGAGCAAAATTGGAAAATAAACTGTTGTAATTTTTTGTGTCTTTTTTTCTTTGTTTAATTTTTTTAAAAGCCCTTGACATTCCAATTACAATGTTAAATACTCGAGAAATGTAAGTTTATTGCTTTTGATACGATGTACTCTCATTATAATGCCATATAATTACCGAAAAAATGGTCTAAAAAAAAAACCGTTGTCAATAATATCGATTATCAACGATAATTTGCAGGACAATTATCGTCCAGTAAAATTTGTTATCGTGACAAGCCTGGTTGTCATTTTTGGAAAATTAGGTTGGGGAAAAAGTTATATTATGAGAACAATGTCAAAATATTATGGGAATAAAGCCATAATTACGAGAAGAAAATTGACAAGAAGAAAGTTAAAACAGTCAAAATAGTTAAAAATAACAGCCGAAATGCAAAAGAACGTTCATGAGAATAAACTTTACGAGAACACATTTTATGAGAATGAATGCTGCAATTTTATGAAGATAAACTTTAGTGTTGTGAGGAAAAATAAAG
This sequence comes from Dunckerocampus dactyliophorus, assembly GCF_027744805.1. Taxonomy (NCBI): domain Eukaryota; kingdom Metazoa; phylum Chordata; class Actinopteri; order Syngnathiformes; family Syngnathidae; genus Dunckerocampus; species Dunckerocampus dactyliophorus. Next base: position 1,732,133 of record NC_072822.1, read on the forward strand.
TAATTTTACTTGTATAAAAGAAAAAAACCCTTAAAAGTCACAGTATTATGAGAAACACAAGGAAAAAGGTTTTAGCGTTTTTGAAAGTTACAATATTATGGGAATAAAGTCATTACATGATGAAAAGGAAATTTGCAAAAATTGTTTTCGTTTAAAAAAAAAAAAAAACAGCAAAAATGGTAAAAAAAAAAAAGAGGAAAGTTGATATTATTAACAGTCTTTTTCACCTATATCCTAAAGATGAGAGGCATTTTTTTTCTTGAAATAAATATAACGTCTTAGCATATCTTTGCATCAAAGTTGCATCCTTTCATTTTTCACCCTCGCTTGAACAAGTGTGGACACCCCCTTGCTGTGCAAAAGTCTGCAGAACAGCTGACCTTTAAAAGCTGTATACATGCTTCTGATGTTTTTGCTGCTCAGACATCGTTGCAGCGAGATGAACGCATCGGAAAGCTGACGGCGATGGCTGACATGAGAACATTCAAGATTCAAGAGTTTTATTGTCATATGCATAGTAAAACAGCAGTTATACCATGCAATGAAATTCTTATTCTGTTCATTCTCCCAAAAAAAGAAAGAAAACACAAGAAAATGAATAAGAACATAAGAAACATTAATAACAATAAATTAAGCAACAAGAACAGGAGAGACATCAATACCAATAAATAAATAATAAAGTGTTATGAGTGTGTGCGTGTGTTGCGTGCGGCGTGTGCAAGTGCTTCGTTGAGAAGCCTGATGGCCTGTGGGTAAAAGCTGTTTGCCGGTCCGCCACCTCTCCTCATGATGTTTCAACACCACCAGTGATCAGGCCGATGACTGTAGTGTCGTCCGCAAATTTAATGATGCTGGTGTTGTTCTGGGAGGCCACGCAATCGTAGGTGAAGAGCGTGTAGAGGAGCGGACTCAGCACACACCCCTGTGGGGTCCCAGTGCTCACAATTCTTGAGCTGGATGTGCGATTGTGGACTCTGACTGACTGGGGTCTGCCTGTTAGAAAGTTAAACACCCAGTTACAGAGGGAGGGTGACAGGCCAAGTGTGAGGAGCTTATTTGTGAGTTTGTGGGGGCTGACTGTATTAAAAGCAGAGCTATAGTCTGTAAATAGCATTCTGACATATGTGTCCTGGCCCTGTAGGTGACAAAGGGCTGTGTGGATGGCAGTGTTGACTGCATCATCCGTGGACCGGTTCTGGCGATATGCAAACTGTAGAGGGTCCACAGTGGCCGGGATGCTCTTTTTGATGTGGGTCATGACTATTCTTTCAAAGCACTTCATTACAATAGGAGTGAGTGCTATAGGGCGATAGTCATTCAAGCAGGTCACGTTGCTCTTCTTGGGTACGGGCACTATGGTGGTGGACTTAAAGCAGGTCGGTACAGATGCTTGTGCAAGAACATCACGTCTCCTTGCTCGCTCACACACCGAAAAACACAGAAGCCAGCGTGATTATTCCACTCTGCACACAAACGGAGGGAAGTGCAAAGATTGCGTCTTTGACAGCTGAAGAGGATGTGGTGCTGGTGGTGGGAGGTGAGGAAGCAGAGAGGAGGAGGAGGTGGAGGCGGAGGCGGTGGCGTGTGTTTGTGTGTGTGTGTGTGTGTGGGGGGGTGCTTCAGCTGGTCCATCCATCATCTCCTGGTTTATAGTGTGCTTATATCCAGGAGAAACTGACATTCAGCTTTTTGCGTGGTTTCGTGGTCTCACGACAAAGTCAGGTGGTGCATGCAAACACACACACACACACACACACACACACACACACATACCATGCAATGAGATCATGTGACACACGGCTTAATCTCTAAAGCGACAGGGCGTTCAACGTGTTCCCTGCAAGAAGCCATGCTTTACTCACGAGCCACACACCTGCACATTAGTCGCCGGGTGCGTGGTCTACCAAAGGAAACAACCACCAGGGTCTCTGCTTCGGTCAAAAATCCTTGCTACGCCACAAGAGAGCCACACGTTCCTTTCCGCTTTCTCATGCATGCCGGCTGATTAAAAGTTAATATGAACTTGTTCTGTATTTTTCAGTTCTCTCCAATAATGGCCTCATCCTCTTTTGCAGCCAAGCGATTCCACACAACGACCACAGGTCTTAACAATGCACTGGTTGATGTTTAGGAGTGCACGGTGATGCCAGGCGGAGGACAGTGGAGAAGTTGAGAAGTGCATACCCACGATTTCCACACTTGACTGACTGTCCTAATTGACCACAAAGGGATGCGCTTTCCCCCCTCATAACCCTTCCACACACGCGCACACACACACGCAGACTGACCCACACAAACAGGCACGGCGCATGCCTCACCAGCCATTTACCCACTAACACAGTTGGCAGGTATCCAATTGTCCTCCCATGCCTGCACAGATGAATTCAAAGTATCGCTAAGTCTCAATCCATTGGATTTTGACTTGTAAGACGACGCTGACGGGAACCCGATTCGGAATCGGAACAAGATTTTGGGTGGGAAAAAGGTGGGCAGGACGATAAGTGGAAAAAGGACGTTAACCACTGCTGAGTGAAATGTGTTCTGATCTAAACTTCAATGATGAACATGAATGATACGCGTGTCAAAGATCCTGAAAAATAAGTGCTGTGTAGTACTGTGGTCACTCGGCATCAGTCATGCTATGAGGCATGACCTTGGATGACATGACCTTTCACACTGCATGGAGACCGGCTGCCGAGCCAGCAGAGGTGAGCTGACATGCCATGGCTGAGACAAACGCACCGTGGCTGAGATCAAATGGGGGGGGGGAAAAAGAAGGCTCTCCTCTCATTCTGTGTGGAAGTGGTAAGTTTTTGTCACCTTTCTCCTTCTTCCCCCACGCTGTTTGTAAGTTTCGAATAAGTAAACTGGAGAGGCTAACTAGTTAGCTTGCCATGCTAGCGACGGCCACCTCTTATGTCCCTGCAGTGATCCCGTAGCCTGCGCAAAGTGATGTCAACAAAGAATAATAGGAGTTTAAAGGTGGCTATAGGGGTGTTATTTCATCTCTACGGGGCTCTAATAATCTTAAAATGCGCACTCAAAAAGTCATAAACAGGTTTTCTATGCTCCAACTACGAATATATTCCGTTTATTAATGTTGAATCCTACTTTGCGGAAATTCACCCATCGTGGGTGACTCTAGAACCAATTAACCGCCATAAACGAGGGACGACTGCACTGCAAAAATGCAAGTCAAAGATCCTCTGTAGCAGTGGTCTCCAGCCTCCGGGCCGTGGGAGACTTCCAGCCCCAATGCTAGTACACTTGAAAAAGGAATACATTTGTAATTACATCCAATTTTATGTAAACGCTTATCCATTTTGGAAATATGGATTATTTTATTTTTAAAAATAACACACAGTGACGTACAGTTTTTTTTAAATATGTTCCTTTGTTTCAATGTGTTTCAGCGAGCTGCGACCCGTTCCACTTTGTTCGACGGTCCTTGAACGCACCGCAGTTGTGTGCGTGTGCTAACTTTGTCCCATGCTGCACAGATAGACTACTATACCGTATTTTTACCCTTTTTCATTCACCTCACATTTGCTCCCACATGCTGATACGATGTGGGAACGCATGATGGGAAGGTTTGCCCACCCACTCCCAGGAATGCGCTTCTGTTTTTAAGAACCTACTACAAAAACGCTCGTCAAACATCCTCTATATAACAATCTGCTGTTTTTAATGACCTACTGCAAAAACACCTGTCAAATCCTCTACATGACTGTGGAGCGCTGCCGTTTTTAAATTATGTACTGCAAAAAGGCCAGATCCTCTGTATGACAGGAGCACTGCTGTTTTTAGGAATCTCTTGCAAAAAAATGTTACTCAAAGACTCTCTTTATGACAGTAATGATCTGCTGTTTTTAAGGACCTACTGCAAAAATGTTCATCAAATATTCTGTATGCCAGGAAAACTCTGCTGTTTTTAGGAATCTCTTATCAAAACCCAGTCAAAGGGTCTCTATTCGACAATAACGAGCTGCCGTTTTTAGGGACCCTACTTAAAAAAAAATGCTAGTCAAAGGTCCTCTCTATGATAGGAATGCAGTGCTGTTTTTAATGACCTACCTCAAAAATTGTATTCAGGGGTCCTCTTTATGACAAGAGAACTCTGCTGTTTTTAGGAATCTCTTGCAAAAAATACTGATCAAAGATCCACTCTATGACAGGAACGCTCGGCTGTTTTTAAGAACCTGCTGGAAAAACGCTCATCAGACCTTCTGTATGACAGAACTCTGCTGTTTTTAGGAATCTCTTACAAACACCCAAGTCAAAAGGCCCTCTGTTTGACAGGCAATGACCTACTTCAAAAATGGTAGTCGGGGTCCTCTTTATGACAAGAGAACTCTGCTGTTTTTAGGAATCTGTTGCAAAAATGCTAATCAAAGACCCTCTCGTTGACAGGAACCCTCGACTGTTTGTAAGAACCTGCTGCAAAAACGCTCGTCAGACCTTCTGTATGACAGAACTCTGCTGTTTTTAGGAATCTCTTACAAAGACCGAGGTCAAAGGGCCTCTATTTGACAGGAAAGATCTGCTGTTTTAAACAGTTCTTGCAAAAATGCGGGGCAAAATCCTCTCTCTATGACAGGAACCGTCTGCTGTTTTTAAGGACCTGCTGCAAAAAAACACTTGTCTAAGATGGTTCCTTGTACGTTGTTTCCCACAGGACTACAATCTACTTGTGGCAGTGGGTGTTGGGAGATGGCGCTTTATGACCCCTCCTGCTATGTCTCCATTATAATGTGTTCATGAGCGACGGGAAACAGGTGGAGCCAAATCTATTTGTGGCAGGCCAACACAAATAAATGAATAAATAAATAAAGGTACGGGGAACACTGATATGACTGCTGTTTTTAAGGAGTGCTGACTGCATGAACGCAAAATTGCTGGGCTGTTCCTTGAGGTGGTGGTGGGGGGTTTAGGAAGGAGGGGGTTGGATGAGTGACAGGTCTCATCATGCTTTACCCAGACCGCCCCCTCCACCCCAGTAATGCCAACGAGGGTAGTGGGGGGGGAGGCGATGTAGGTCAGCGGCTGGGACACAACTCATGCACATGCATGACATCAGCTCCTGCTGCCATCTTGGTTTTGTTTTGGGTTTTTTGGGGGGGGAATTTGTCTTTTTCTGGTGTGTATTATCCTGCTTGGTATTCATAGAACATTCTGGTCTATGGGGGGGGGGACCCAAATGCAGTTCCACTTTTATGCCCTTCATGCTCATTTGCATTTCAGAGTCCATCCACACTTCCTCATCCGTGAAGCCACACTAGTGCACGGACACACAATAACACACACCAGTGTGACATCTACGCAGACTAACAGCAAAGGCAGCAAAATACAACTTCCGAGGTGGAATACAATCCATTCTGTGACACTGGTCGCCTTCTAAGTTATTGTCATTTCAAAACTCAAATCACGTCCAAGCCCGTTCAAGCTGTCGCCATCCGTGAAACAAATGTAACCAGCAGCGGACCGTGAGGATGATCTCCAGGGGGAAGCATCCTCGGGAGTGAGCGCTTCATCACTGACAAGGATGCATCACGGCCTGCATTCACGAGCGCCACTGAGTGGGGGGGTGGGTGGAAGCATGCATCTTTTTTGGGGAGGGGGTTTAAAACCCCAAGAGCACTCACCTGCCCAGCTCGTCTCCGATTTCATAACACTCCTCGACATTCTCCTGCTTGAAAACAGTCATGTTGCTGCTCTTCCTGGAGGGGAGGGCTTGTCACAGGGGCGCCATGCCTACCAGCAGCCTCCCTTCTGGGCACGGTCACAGCCCGCAGTGTCCCCCTTCATGCTCGGCCCTGGCCAGAGGGGGGAAGAACCCCGAAATAAAAATCACATTGCTTTTCCAACACAAGCTGTCACGACTCTTAAGATGAGAGTCTTGCTTGTTTTGTGTTTGATTGAAAGGGGGGGTGTGGGGTGGTCAAAATCTGGCCGAAAAGGGCGACAGATGAGCGGCTGTGTGTGGCTTGGTGTCGCCATGGGAAACAAGAGCGGTGCTACTCCGCCTTCTTACGACTGTCTGGCGAAAGTCAGCGATATGATTTTTAGGGTGAACTAATGTTTCAAAACAAGCTCGTCTATGCTAAAAAAAAATCAAATCGTGTAAAAATCGGACGTTTTGCTTGCGTAGAAGCAGTCGGAGCGTCCACACTAGCAAGGCAACGTCGAAGCTAAATGTGTTCATTTAAGAAGGGAAGAGGGTAAAATGCCTTACCGGTGAGCTGGAGTGTCCCACGGCCGAGTCGAAGCGATGTTTGGGTGGGTTGAGTGCGAGCAGGAGTCGCCGGTTGTCTTCTACCGGAGGACAAAACGCCGCCTTGGAAGAATCAACGTTAACAATGTAGGGCTACCAATGGTGCGTTCAAGCCACAGTGGGGAAAACTGAACAACCACTACACTCGACCCGACGCGAAAACACCCCCCAACCCCCACTAACAAAAACACGCCCCTCAGTCGGTGTTTCGTCGCTACAAAAACTTGATTTGTCAACAAATGAGGCGCGAAGAGATAGATGAGTGGAATTTTCAAAGCCAAAGCTATGATCTCAAAGGGAAGCTACGAATTAACGGTTATTTTATGTTTGCCACAAACGCAGCACCACACACAATGCACCTACTGGACACTTTATTAGGTACACTTGTGAAGTCTCGTCACAGCCAAACACATGAAATAAAAATATCCATGCATTCATTTAAAACAATGCCATTAAGTCATTTCAATTGTCATGAAAATATTAATTACAAATAAATAATGCATAATTTCCATATCACGATATCACATTTTATTTCACATTTTTAATATGAATTAATTCCTACATAATTTATTTATTATGATTATTTAACAACACAAACGTGCAAAAGCAATCAAACATAAGCTGCCTTAAAAAATGTATAAAATTAATAAAAATATCACGAAGTAATTTATGAAGTATATACATCTGTCATTCAATAAACAATCAATTTCAATAATTTCAATGTAATTATTGAACCCGACCTACACACTAGCTGCCTCAAAAAATAGTCAATTTATTTAAAAGACATTAAAATTAATAACATCTTACTATGGGTATTTATTAGGATTTTATTTCACATTTAAAATAATTCATATAAAATTTAAATAACTCTTTGAAGTTAGCTTTATGCTTATTTAACATTGGCACAATAAAAAAACATCCATATAATTCTAAAGTGTTTCCTATTATTTTTGGTCCACGCATGCCTTAAAAAATATATATATACATGTTGAATTTTTTTTTTTTTTAGTAATTGTAATTAATTTAAGAAAAAAAACCTCAAATAAAATTGAAGCAAAATTGTCGCGCGTGCATGATGCTACCGTTTCCTGGGTTATTCCGCCACCTGCTGGTCATAAGTCACAATGAGCAAAACGTTGCAGAGGTCTGTATTTTTGTTTTAATGCAGTTCTTGCAGGTATAAAAAAACAAACATACAAAAGAGCACAGTCGCTTGGTTTTTCTCAGAATACCCTCAGGGTACACACCCAGTCCATGGAAATGCAATCTATATAAACATGGATACATATATATCTATAGATCTATAGTGGCAGGAGCATTACAAGTGGCATCAAAGAGCTAAATTAGCAATATTGCAACACAGATATGACTTATTGCATACTTGATTGTGTTATATTTCCATGTCATCCATCAGATGTGACATCTAGGTTGTTGTTTTTTTAAACGTTTTTGAATGCATCGTGAGGCATTCAATGCATCACACGCTGCTTCCAGCCATCCTTTGTGAGGAATTGCTTATTGATGTCTGAAGCCCCAGCATGAGGTTAGCTAAGTGCAGCGTGACTGTTTTGGAAACAGGAGTTCAGCACATTCAGACAGAGGTTCTCCTCTCACTTTAAAATATATATTTTTTAAAAAACATTTTGAAGGCAACATGGCTTTAAAGATGTGGACTTCCAGGATATCCTAGTTTGTAAACATGGCGACACTTCCTCTTCAAAGATTCCTCTTTCTTCAGCGTTCCTCCTTCTCCCAAATCCCCTTTTGCTCAAAGAGCAGCATCCCTGATGGTCCTGTACATCTGCAGCGAGGTCACCTCCACCTCCTGGGCCTTCTTCACATTCTGCGCCCGCCCCGTGGGGCTGTACCCGGCCGAGCGCCCCATGGGGCTGAAGCCCGTGGTGGCACGCCCCGTGTGGGAGAACCCCGAGGGGCGCGGCACGGCCGGGCGCCGCAGGAACCGCCCCGAGGTCACCAGGTCGCCGTAGCCCTGCGCGTGGGAGAAGGCGTAGCCGGAGCGGCGGGAGCTGGTGCGGCGGATTCGGGTGCGGCGAGGCGGCGGGGGCGGCGTCGCTTTGGCCCGGCGGACCTTGAACATCACCTGAGAAAATGTTGGACACGCTCATGAGAGGCAAACCTCATCTTGTCTTCTGATGGATCTGGAATCTTTGAACTTCATCTGCCATCTCTCCCTGTCCTTTCTCAGGTGTGTGGACGCAGCCCAATCATCAGACCCCTTTAAAGGGAGGCTTCGCTAGGGGTGCGCCATCATTATCGCAACAATATGCGGGAATTATGACATCACACCCATAAATGCGATTAACGTTAAAAATAGCTCTGATAACCGATCATTTCAAAAAAACGCTCCAATGAGGAGAGATGACCCGTACAGTGCGGATGAGCAAATCAAGCGCTCCTGCCTGTGACGTTAACGGCCTGTCGTAACTTCCTCTGAGCTCACGTGTGAACAAACATTCACTTTCCGCGTGCTAGTTGGACCAAATGCTCCGGGACGGAGGGGGAAAAACACCCCAAGCACGAGCACACAAAAAACCTTATCAGCCACCTGGAACTCGAGTGCCGCTGCGTTTTTTACATAATATGTCTTAGGGGTGCATAATTCTCAGGCCGATACGAGGGAACTATGACGTCATACCGATAAATCAGATAACATAACGTTTGCCAGAGACCTCCGAGGCGTCACACCGGCTGCTCGGAGCGTGTGCCCGAGTACAGCGCACCTTGCTGGGCCACAGCAGGTGCCTCTGGTTGTCCTGATAGTAGTGATGTGGCAGTAGTCATTTTGATTCTAAAAAATATTTCCAATGGGGAAAATACAAAAGCCGTATTTTGGGGAAGGGGAAGGACGTGTGCGGCAGGAGCCCTGTTGAAGATGCTGGAAATTTTAACCATTTTGGTGCTTTCCTTACGACACTTCATGAACACAACATCAGCGCCGCTTGCTGAATCCACCAACGTTAACTTGGATAGGCGAGAGGTACACATTCCTTGAAATAAACTACCTGCTAGCAAGTCAAGCTACCTGTAACTGGCTAACTGCTGTTCACAACGGTTGCCTAGCAACAATGCCAAACATAACGCAAAACGATACTGGCTCTGGATCGACGGACTCAAAATCAGATGAAAAGACAACTCCGGGATTGGAAGATTGCCTCAAGAAGAAGACACCAGAGATGACTCTATTACAAAGAATGCAAGAAACTGACACTCAATATCAAAATCAGTGCAAAATTGTGCAAGAGTAAGGATGGATGTATCGCTTCTGACAGCAGAAATGAACCTTAATCACGATCACCTCCATGAAATGATCACAGATGTCCTTTCTGGTGCCACAAACATAATGGAAATATATAGTGCACTGAACAAGGCTATCACAAACATAATGGAAATATATAGTGCACTGAACAAGGCTATCACAAACATAATGGAAATATATAGTGCACTGAACAAGGCTATCAACGCACTAAGAGAAGAGATCAAGGAGTTGCAAGATGAAAATGCAGACTTGAGTGCTGCTCTTAAGGAGGTTAATGACCCCATGGAAGATATCAAGGCTCTGTAGGACGATATAAGATATTACTGGAAGACAATGCTGCTCTTAAGGAGGCTATAAACCCGATGGAAGCTGTCTCATGCGCTGCTGTTAAGGAGGTTAAAGACCCTACGGAAGAAAATAGAGTGTTATGCAATGATATCAACATTCTACAGGATGATATCAAGGCACTATGGAAGGATTATGCTTCCTTTTACACCACCGTTGAGGATTGGTATCGGAATCGGCAGTATAAAACCCTGATCAGAGCATCCCTACTTTTTACCTTTAGGTCTCGAAATCTAATAAAAATGTCATATATATATTTAGATATTACATTTTTTTGTCACTTTCACTTCAATTTTTCCAGCATATATATATATATATATATATATATATATATATATATATATATATATATATATATATATATATATATATATATATATTTTTTTTTAATTATTCCTTTGTAATGTTCAAACTTTATGTGCTGAAGCTGTGCTGCCTCCTAGCGGTTCATGGGGCGGTGGGGGGTGTCGGGTGACACCGAAAACTTGTTTTCCCTTTATTTTGAAGTGGGAGACTTAGATTTATTAGGCATCCATGGCAAAAAGGATGACTGTACATCAAACGTACACGTATGTGTTGATAATGGGAGTCAATGGGAACAAATATACAACGGAAAAAATATCAGAGATTACGAGAATGAAGTCGTAAATTTACAAGAAAAAAAAGGTGTAAATTGATGAGAATAAAGTCGTAAATAAAAAAAAAGTTGTAAATTCACGAGAATACATTCGTAAATTTCCGAGAAAAAAAGTTGTAAATTTACAAGAATAAATTTGTCAATTTCTTAGAAAAAAATGTCGCAAATTTCCTAATTTATTCTCGGAAATGTATAATTTATTCTGGTAAATTTACGAGAAAAAAAGTCGTACATTTACGAGACTGAAGTCGTAAATGTAATTGTAAATTTATGATATTTTTTCTTGTAAATGGACAACTTTTTAAATTGTAAATTGATGACTTCTTGTAAAATTACAACTTTTTTTCCCGTAAATTTACCATTTTTTTTCTCATAAATGTACAACTTTTTTCTCGTAAACGTACTCCTTTTTTTCTTGTAAATTGAAAACTTTTTTAATTGCAAAATTCCGCATTTTTTCTCATAAATGTATGACTTTTTTCTTTTAAATTTACATTTTTTTTATCGTAAATTTATGAATTTCTTTCTCATAAATGTACTACTTTTTCTAGTAAATTTAAGATTTTTTTCCCACAAGTGTAAAATTTTTTAATTAAAAAAACTGACGAGAAAAAAAGTGGTAAATGGTAAATTTGCAAGGTTATTCCGGGAATCTCATGTGATGTCAATGCGGCCCTAACACTCCGTGGAAGGAGGAAGAATAACGTTAGTTGTAGCTGTGAGGATCCACTGCGGTGCCTACCTTGTCGTTGACGGTGGGGCGGAGCTGGATGAACAGGAAGCGATAGGTGACCACAGGAAGGATGCAGAGGACGGAGGTGAGGACGATGGTCAGCCACACGTTGGGCTGGCTCAGGGAGTTCCTGGCCGTGCCTGAACACATTTGACGCAACTTCATATTTCATATATTTCTGTGCAATGTTTCCTGCGGAGGGTGACTACAGCCACAGCTGTAAACGCCAATGCTGATCGGAGCCCTCGCCCCCCCAAGGACGAGTTCACTGGAGCGTTTCAAGCGGTCAAGGAGAAGCACTCACCTATGAAAGGGAAGGCAGCAGGCAGGACGAGAAAGAGGCCGTTGCTGTGCATGGTGAAGGTGACCGCAAAGTACATGACCAGGCTTCCCACGACAAAGACGGAGTTCACCGCCGTCCAGTAGGACATCTCCAAGCCCAGCTGCACCGGGAGCACACACTCGTCAACACACCCGAACAAACGTCTTGGGACCAAAAAAAACAAAAACCAAAACCTGGATGGTGACGGCAAAGAGCAGGCACGTCTGTGTGAGGACGGCGAAGGACTGGTAGTCCGCGACGTCCTTGGCGTCGCCACGCACGGCGTCGTTGACGGCGGCGTAGGGGATGAAGAAGAGCACCAGCGAGCTGTAGCAGCTGTGCAGGGCGCACTTGAAGAAGGCCGTCTTGCTGAAGTAGAGGTTCTGCTGTCCGGGGACGTACAGTTGAGGGTGCTGGAAGCTCCACATGTCGTTCACGTCCTGACCAGCAGGGGGAGACAAGACGTTATTTCTCCTTTCTATATTAACTCATTCAACACCAAAGACATAGTTATAGGTTTTTAGAATCCCAACAACGTATTTATTCACGTGACTCTCCACTAATACATGAAAACGGCCACAAGGTGGCAGAAGTGCATTTGATAAGAGCACAGCAGGGATCACATCACACATGACAGCAAGCAGGAAGCAGGTGTGCACGTGAGCGTGCACACACACAGTTCAGTTCCAAATGTGAAAACTGTAAATAGTCGATGTTGTTATTGTTGTAAGTAAATTGTGATTTTCATGTAAAACAACCCCTTTTTGTGTTGTTTATAGCTGTTTCCATATTTGAGCTGTCACAAAAGCAAAAAATATTTGTATATTTGTAGTTGGGAACTGATATTTTCCTGAAACGTACCTACAGTATGTTCTACTGCTGATTACTAAAAAAAGGGAAAAGGTAGAAACAGACTTTTTTTTCTGATGAAAGACGGGAGTCACATCTTTCTTTTGGTAGGTTCCATGTTCATCGAGCCAGAGAACACAATATTCTATGTGCCTTGAAAGAGCAGTCAAAATGGCCTAAAATGGCCGCTGCCAAAGGGGTTGTCTTTTGAAAAATGGCTGGGATTGAACGAGTGTTGTGTTTGGCGCATTTACCTGATCAAAGAGGCTCATTCCCAGCACAGGTAAGGCCGTGTACACCAGATTGTAGAGCGTGATGAACCACTCGTCATACACTGTCTGATAGGAAGGAGGAATAAATGCACAATGCTCACTACATAACATTTTTGCTACGGTAAAAACTCCAAAATCTCTTCAGCCTTTTCCAGGGTGTGACAGTTAAACCTTTTTAACTTGATCAGCTCTCTTACAAGTGTAACAATAAGTCAAGTAAAACGAGTCAAGGATGTGTAACGGAGACAGAACAGGATGGCGTCCGCGGAGCAACGCCGGCACCTGGTGGTGTTTCACGGGTACTGCTGGAACAAACCATACGTTATGCTAATGAAGTGTACTGCTCCTGTTGTCACAGTGAGATGTATTTCTGGTTCTATGGTTATCATTACACAAAAACACAAAAAAATAAGTATAGCAGAAAAACGGAAAAATGGGCAGTCATTATACAAGAATAAAGTCAAAATATAAAGACAAAAAAGTTGCAAACGAGAAAGAGTCATAATTTTACGAGTGTAACGTCGTATTATTACGAGGAAAAGTAACATCATTTTAGCAGCATGAAGTTGAAATATGAAAGAAAGACATTATTTTTGAAAAGTCAGAATATTATGAGAAACAAACACACAAAAAAAAGTTATGATGCTACGAGAATAAAGTCAAAATATTATAGCAATAAAGTCCAAACATGACAAGCAGAAAATTAACAAGAAGAACGTTGAAATAACTGGAATTTTTTTTTTTAAACGGCAAAAATGGGGAAAAAAACAGCCGTAATTTTTACGAGAATTAAGTCAAATAATTAAAAGAAAAGTTGTAATCTAGTGAGAAAAAGTCGTCATTTTATAAAAAATAATGTCGTAATATTATGAGATAAAAGAATGTCATTTTAGTAGCATGGAGTTGAAGTATTAAGTATTGAAGTATTAGGAATAAAGTCAGAATATTACAAGAAGAAGTTGAAATAGTTGGAAAATGTTTTAATAAACAACAGCAGAAATGAAAAAAAACAGCTGTAATTTTATGAAAATAAATACATTAAAAGAAAAGAAAATTAAAAGAAAAGTTGTAATCTAACGAGAAAAAGGCGTCCTTTTAAGAAAAGTCAAAATATTAAAAGTCCAAATATTATGGCAATAAAATCATAATATTATGAGAAGAAAATTTACGAGAAGAAAGTTGCAATAGTTGGAACAAAACAACAGCAGAAAAACCCCCAGCTGTAATTTCATGAAAATAAGGTCAAATACTGAAAAGAAAAGTTGTAATCTAACCAGAAGAAGTAGTAATTTCATGAAAATAACTTTGTACTGTTATGAGGTAAAGTAACGTCGTTTTAGTAGCATAGTTGAAAATGAAAGACTTTTTTTTCTTTTTTTTAAGTCGTAATTTTATGCGACACAAACAAAACAAAGATGTCATTTTTGGAAAATTAGGTTAGAAAAAGTTTTAGTATTATGGGAATAAAGTCGAAATACTATGGAAATCAAATCATGATATTAGGAGAAGGAAATGTATGAAGATTATTTACAGAGAAAGTTGAAATATTTGGAAAATAAATAAAAAAACAGCAAAAATGGCCAAAAAAAGAGTGAAGTTGACAGTAATAATACGTTTTTTCACGTTTATGCCAAAGCTGAGATGAAGTACTGCATATATACAGTACAGTCATGTATTGCATCCTTTCATGGTGATCCTATATGGGACACCCATGGTATAGATATTGCTGATATAGAATCAGGTTTAGTGTTTCTTACCTGGGCGGAGAAGCCGCAAAAGAAGGCGTACCAGAAGTGGATGAAGGTGAAGGTGAAGTTCTTGTAGAAGAAGTAGCGCAGGAACTTGCACATGCGCAGGTAGGACCAGCGGCCGTGCACCAGCAGAAGGCGCTGCAGGAAGCGGAACTGGGCGAAGGAGTAATCGCTGGACAGCACCGCCTGCATGCCCTCCTGGCCCGAGATGCCCACGCCGATGTGGGCCACTGGGGAGGGGAGGGTTTGGTAGGCGCAGTTGTTGGAAACAAAGTCACAAAAATAAACTTGCTCGTGTCCACTGGAGGGCAGAACGGGTAGATGAAGGAGTCAAACCTTTGATCATGCTGACGTCATTGGCGCCGTCGCCGATGGCCAGCGTGACGGCCTGCTTGTACGTCTTGACCAGCTCCACCACCTGCGCCTTCTGCAGGGGGGTGACGCGGCAGCAGATGACCGCCTTGCACATGCACGCCGTCCTCAGGAAGTCCAGCTCCATGCTGCGCTCCAACGCGTACGCCTGCCACGCAAACCATCCATACGGACGAGATGGCATTTATGGTAAATGTTTGCATGGGACTCTGACATACACTTCCTCATGCGAGTGAATGAGAACGTGTCCAACTATCACGGCTTGGTGTGAAGGCTCACCAGACTGTGTCCGTTGATGACCAGGCCGTACTCTCCGTTCACCGCCTCGTCCACCAGGGCCGCCACGCTTTTACCAAGAGTCCTTTGCAGCAAAAACACGGAATCCTCGGTGGCGTCAGGTTTCATGGAGGTCCGTGCGTTTCTGCAGCATGATAAACAACCAAGGAAAAAAATGTAAATGAGTGGTGACGAGCGGGATAAAAGCAGGGCTGGAAGATTTCTGTGTTAACAGCGTGCCAGAATTGGCCAATAAAGGCGGAATCTACTGTGAAACGCGGAATCTTGTTTGTGTGGGGAATGTTTCCCCGGCGGACCACTCAATTGTGGCGGAATCTCCTCACAAATGCTAGCGAACTAAACATGTCGAAACACCAACCTTACGGAGCGGGAATGGATGCTAGCTGGGTTAGCTTGTAGCCTCGTCACACTGGAGGTAGAATAAGCCAGAATGCCGTCGGATTGCAAGATTTGTGGTTTATTCCTGGACATTTACGTGCATTCTGAAAATTCTGACTGCATTCCAAATTGTAGGGCCCATTCTTGTGGCCGGCTTTCAAGGTGGATTCAAAGTGGAAAAATATCAAACGGAATTCAAAAGGTATTCTAACTGCACTCTGACTGCTTTCTAAACATTCTTAAGTATTCCAACAGCATTCCAAACATTCTGATCGCATTCAAAAAAAGGAGTTGCCTTATTCAGGTTTCCAGTTAATAATGAAAGAACAGTAGAAAGAAATGCATTGTGAAATACAACATGTGAGTTGTGGACACCAGCATTTTGTTCATGTTCTGGTAAAACAAGCATATTCGCTTTGTTTGGCTTTAAAATAAGCTCTGAAAATAAATGTTACAAAAATAAGTAGCTCTTGGCCATTTTCATTTTGTAAAAGTAGCTCTCACAAGGACAAACATTGGTGACCCCCGCTTTAGAACTTCATACGCCAAGGAAAGAAGGAGCCAAGGTAACTCCGCCAGCGTGGACAATGTAGAGGTGATGAAACCCAAGAAGCCCGCTGAAACGTCACTCATTACTGACTTGCCGCCTATTGACATCACATCATGCCGCCAAGGAAAAAAGAAGCCAAGCTCCACCATTGATCACCGGCACGTCACGTCATG
Organism: Dunckerocampus dactyliophorus; assembly: GCF_027744805.1. Taxonomy (NCBI): domain Eukaryota; kingdom Metazoa; phylum Chordata; class Actinopteri; order Syngnathiformes; family Syngnathidae; genus Dunckerocampus; species Dunckerocampus dactyliophorus. The sequence continues at coordinate 1,748,360 of NC_072822.1, forward strand.
GTGCCAAGAAAAAAAGAAGCAAAGTTCCACCATTGGCCGCCAGCACATTACATCATGCCGCCAAGGAAAAAAGGAGCCAAGCTTCACTACAGGCTGCCAGCACACCACATCATGCCGCCAAGGAAAAAAGGAGTCAAGCTCCACCACTGGCATATCATGTTATGCCACCAAGGAAAAAGGAGCCAAGCTTCACCATCGGCCACCGGCAACGTCACATCACGCCGACAGAGAAAAAAGAAACAAAGTTCCACCACTGGCCGCCGGTTCATCACGTTATGGAAAAAAGGAAGCCAAGCCCTGAAGTTCTGAGTGAAGTAAGTACAAAAGGCACATTTATTCTTGAACCCTGCTTGTTTTAACCGTCAACAGTCTGGAGAGGCACTCATGAAAAATGTTAGCCAAAAGTTAGCCAAGATACACCCGTTTTTGAAATACTTGGCAAAATTGGTGTCTTACATCAAACATTTTATTTACTGTCACAAAAGTACACACCTCAGCTCCTGCCTGACGTCCTCCGGCGAGTTGCCCGAGACGATGAAGATGTCGTTCATATCCTCGCGCAGTAAGTTGCACGAGTATCCGATGTTTTCAGCCGTTTCTGTGCAAATAGAAAATACAGTGAAACCATGGTTGGGCCAGTCAGGACACCACGGACAAATACCAGCCAGGGAATCCTTTCATTTGCGTGGTTTATTTCTTCATAGAAGACACACACACACACACACACACACACAACAATGAACAACTCTGTGTCTGTCTCCTTTCAAGCACTGCGCCATGCTCTGATGAGGTGTTCCAGCGCACTGCGTATTCCACTGATGAATGTTAGCGTTTGCCAGTGCCAACACTTTGATAAAGACGGTGAGAAACACTATTTAAGTAACAACAGCTGAGTAGCGACATTTTAAAGCGCATGCAGAGCTAAATAAAGCCAACCCCAAGTTACCTTGCTTGTCCCCTGTCAGCACCCAGATTTTGATGTCGGCTTTGGACAGCTGCTCAATGGTCTGAGGAACGCCGTCCTGCAACTTGTCCTCTATAGCGGTTGCCCCTAGCAACTGGACGCACATCTGTTACACCCTTGTCCAATCCAGCGTATGTGCCCACCAACGCTCGTGTCGCCTACCAGCAGGTCTTTCTCGATCTCCTCGTACAGCCGGTCCAGCTTGCCCTCACGGTCGTCCAGGGCGGTGCTGGCCTCGTGGTGGCGCCGTTTCCACTGTGTGAAAAAGTCTTCGTCCAGGTCCTTGTAGGCCAGGGCCAGAGTCCGTAGGCCTTCCCCTGCAAACTCCTGCAGGGAGTAAAACACATAGAAACCATGCAGGCAAGGTGTCTCATGCATCGCTGGCAGGGACTGACGTTGAGGTGCTCCGTGGTGACGTCCATCAACTTGCTGCAGGACTGGTGCAGCCTCTCGTAGATGATGGTGTCCGCTCCTTTGCAGTAGAGGGACAGCTTCCCCTCGGGGCTGCGGACTGTCCACAAAGACAACACAGAATGGAGTCAACACAGGTGGTCTACTAGCAGGGATTACGACCGTGTGCTACCACAAAAAAACAAAAAACGTGACTTCCTGTTCCTGCCGCAAGTTACTGAGGTGATTCTGCTGTAGCAGCTCCACTTTCACTTGTCAAGTTTTGCATTTGGCTCAAGCACCGCCGACCACCGGTTCCGTTTCATAACACACCTCATACATAGGAGAGATCCGTGTTGACAAACAATTTTTAGCGAGTAAGGGTGCGCATTTATGGGGTAACTAAATACAAGCCATCAACAAAGGTGAAGAAGGAGTGAGCTGCACCTCCGTGTCGGCATGCAATTTGCATCTGAAAGCTGTAAAAACCCCTCCACAATGCAACCCAGCCCTTGACCGACAGAGCCAAGAAGGCACAATCGCTTCCTGCACCAGGCCTTTCTGTCAAAACAAGCATGGGTGTCCAAAGTGAGGCGCAGGGGCCATCTGTGGAACGTGGCTCACTGCAGAAATAAAATAAACAAAAACCCAGGAAAAGTGGAAAAATAGAGCAAACAGGCATAATGTAACTAGAAAACGCTAAAATGTTGATCTAATAACTAATAAAAACACATTTTTTAAACTGATAAATATCAAAGGACAGCTGGACAGCCCTGGCGTAAATAGACAAAGACAAGTAACAGAAAAACAGTGAGTGTAATATCATTTTAATGATTAATAATAATGTTTATGATTATATATATTAGCATAATAGTTGTTTATTTGGTCTCAAAAGATGTTGGCAATAATATCTTTGACCCTCAGTTTGTGGGACAATAAACCTTTCAAAACGCACCTGCATTGTGACTCGGTCTCTTTGTCCAGTCATACTTTTTGTATGTATTTTTTTAATATTGCAAGGAAATTGAAACGGCCCCGCCTGAGTCTGCTATGATGCAAATGTGACTTTTTAATGAGCTTATGAGCACAATGGTTGTTTCTGAAGTTTGTAAAAAAAGAAAGAAAAAGAAAAGGCAGACAGGCTTCGCTACACATCTTAAAAGAAATCCTGACATCCAGTCTGCCACAGACACGGGCATCTTAGCAAATATGATGTTGCTGTTAAACTGTGAGTGTAATTTTAGCATTGCAGCACACATACTGTAGCTATGCTAGGGTTGCTAACGTTGTGTCCGCTCCTTAGCTCATTCAATACCATCGACGTATTTCTACGCTTTTATAATCCCGGACGTCCGATCCCAACAATGCATGAGGGTGCTTACCAATGACGGACATCCTCTTGCGGACGTTGTTAAAATCCAGGATGGCCAAGAGCTCGTACGTGCGCTGCTGTCCCATTTCCACGATGGAGACGCTGTCCGGCGTCCTTGAGCGGAAGACGAACCCAAAGTTCCTCGCGGCCGTGACGAGAGCGCCCTCATCAGGAGACTGGGCCTGGTACAGGAGCTCCCCTGCAGGATCAGGTAGGACGCTTTGAAATCGGTACCAAAAAACTGTGTCCGGTGTCAAACGTTCCCGCCCCCGCCCCTCATCACCTTCTTTCTTCTCTTCCGCCATGACAGTGTGGCAGAGGGCGAGCAGTCGGAAGAAGGCGTGGACCTCGGGGGTCTCCAGCTTGACGGCCTCCACCAGGGCGTGATCGTGGAAGGTGAAGCGGGGGTCGGCCAGCGGGTTGAAGGAGAAGTCCACCGTCTCCGTGTGCTGGCGGGAGACCGAAAGAAAAAATATCTTGAGACGACTAAATGTATCTTGCCTGTAAAAACTGAAAATGAGACTTACTACAACAAATGAGGCCAGAAAACGAGGGCGCTTCTGCCTTACCGCTCACAGCCACTAGGGGGCAGATTTGAACAATACGCTGCTATTCTCCTGTTCTTTCATTCATTGGATTGTCTTCACTTCAATTCATACCTGAAACATTTGGAATAGCCTGGATAGTTTTATCTTTGGTACTGCTTTTCCTGATTCTATTTTTAAAGACATTTTTTCTATATTAATTAATTCAATAGAATTAAATAACACACTAAATTATGAAATACATATGTTAATATCTATATATAAATGTAATATTACATATAATAAAATAGTATCAGTAGTATCCTTCTTAATGTTTCATTTTATTTGTATTATTATATGTGTGTATGTATTATTAGATGATCATTACAATATATCTTTGATTATTATATCTATATAATATATGATATTATTACTATCATTTATTTGGTGTGTTGCATTTCAAATCAAAGACAGAAAGAAAAAAAGAGGAAAAAAAGAAAAGAAAACACACCAGGAACAGAACATCATGCATTTTTTTTCCTATATAAAATATTTTTATAGAATTAAATAAAATCATACAATATTATGAAATTCATAAGTCAGTTTGTATATATAAATGTAATATTATATCTGATTAAATAGTATTATTATCCTTATTATATATACGTATATATCTAATTGTATCATAACATTCTCATCATTTATCCTGTGTGCTGCGTTTCATGTAAAAGACAGAAAATAAAGGGGATAAAAAGAAAAGAAAATATGAATGATAGCATATTATTCCAATCATGTATTCTATGCGTCACAATTCAAATACAATAAATAAAGAGAAAGGGAAAACAAAAGAAAAGACCAAAAATAAAATGGCAAGAAGCGAGAACCCCCCCCCGTGAAGTCAAGACCAAGCATAACCTGGGCCAACGCTGGCTGAGGTCAAGCCGCCAAAGCAGACAGGAAATGAGACGGAGGACGGGACCGGACTTCTGCTTTTGTGTGTCAAAGCGTTCTCATGGCTGAATGTTGTCATGGTGACCAGTAAATACGAGCGGAACTCACCTCGTTCACTTCTAGTCTTTCTCCTTTGTAGTCCAAAACGTCACCTGGGGAAGACACGCCATCAGACAGCTCACGTCTCAAGGCTTCTCCTCTGCCCGCGTCTCCACGCCGTCCCCCGCTTTCCTTACCGTAGGACTTGCCGTGGATGGAGCACTTGTTGAAGGTCATGATGTTCTGCGTGAGCGTGCCCGTCTTGTCGCTGAAGACGTACTTGATCTGGCCGAGCTCCTCGTTCAGCGTGGTGGTGCGCGCCTCGGCCGGGGTGTCGCTGCGGCCGTGGTACATCTTCCTGTCCCAGTCGATGTAGAAGCTGTTACCCAGGCGAATGATCTCCACGCTGGAACGCACACATCATCTGAATGCTCCCTTTCTGACTACGCTGACTGCACTGCGACATGAAGTACGTTTATTTCCCCCAAACCCTGACCTCACCTGACGTAGAGCGAAATGGGCACCACGGTGTTGAGGATGATGACGTAGGACCAGAAGGTGAGGAAGGAGGAGAAGGCCGCGTCGTTGCCGTTCTGCCTCGGAAGGAAGGCCGTGAAAGGGGCGCCCTCGTCCAGCTCCCAGCAGTAGTTCCCGACGGCCAGGACGGTGCACATGAAGGCCAGGAAGCCAAAGATCTGCAGCGTTGATGACGCGTCATTAGGTACACTTGCAGGAGCGCCAGCAAAAAGATGCACGGTTGCGATGGACAAGTCAGGGAGCTCCGGTATTAGCTGAACAGCTGCTTTAGCTTTAGAGCGATTGCACTCGTCTGCATCCGTTTCTAATATTTGCAGCCGACTCAAACAATGGAAACATGAGAAATGGGCCTCGGTGGCCAGTATGCAGTATAATAGTACTGCCTATTGTACACAGACTTTAGAGTAGTAGAAATACATCAAACTACTGTGTTTATTTCAATTAGAAAATAAATGATTCCTTTTTTAAAATTGCACAGTATGAATGTCATGTCCCTTAAAATTTGTATATAAATAAATAAATTCATTTTCTATGCTGTTAATCCTACTATGGTCGAAAATAAATACAAAAATAAAAATAAAAATAAAAATCAATTCATTTTCTATGCCATTTTCTATGGTCGAAAAAAAAATAAAGATAAAAATAAAAATGTAAATAATTTTTTTAATTAATGCTTGTCCCACTGGGGTCGCGGGGTGAAAATAAAACTAAAACAAAAAGCGCAAATAGGAAGCGTGCCTGTTTTAAAAGCGGACATGGTAAAAATGCTCACACAGAGGACGAGCACGTTCAACAGACGGTCCACGCTGGTCCTCTTGAAGGTGCTCTTCCCGCAGTTCTGCATCAGCTTGGTTTCTGGACCTGGAGACATAGGGAGATCCGGTATTTGTCCTCACATGGACATCTGAGATGATGGGAGTCCATCGCCCCCACCTCCAAACAGCACCAGCCCAAAGCACCACTCGGTGTTCCTCAGGGTGCAACCTCGCAGCAGGATCTTCTCGTTGTCCAGAGCGTACTTCTGCCCTGCGTAGCTCAGCGTCCCCGTGAAGCGGTCCAGGCGGTTGTTGGGGGGCTCGCAGTGGACTTCACCTGAACAGATGGGTGGAGTCCTCAGGTTCGGGACTAAATCTCTTCTAAGAAACACGACGTACCGTTAAAGTCTGCCAGCTTGTTAACGTCGCCGCAGAGGTCGCCCGTCACCGGCAGCGCCTGCCGCACCTTCAGGTTGGTCTCACTGAGGAGGCGGAAGAGACAAAGTGGGACAAAGGAGGCGAGACGGAGCACCACCGGCTAGCCGGACCGCAACCAACGCACCCGTCCAGCTCGGCTGTCTCGATGTACACCAGGTTGAGCGGTTCGCTGCTGGACAGCAGCAGGAGGTCGGCCTGGGACACAAACACAAGTAAGCACTGGGGGGGTCTGAATTAGTGGCTGTAGGCAACCTCCTGATGAAGTTATTTTTCAATGCATCACGAGTGGTCAGCATCCACCACCTTTATCTACCTCTGCGGGCGCTATCTTCTTTGTCATCTCTGTATGACTTTTTCTTCATAAAATATGAAATTACAACATTGGCTCTGCTGCTGCTGTGTTGTGCAGTATATTTGTGGTCAAAGAGAGCGAAAGGTTCCTTTCCACTTTCTCATGCACTCTAGATGATTATTATAGTATATGCATTCATTTTAGCACTTGCTGCACGGCTGTGAGACCAGGCGATGGTTTCTTTTAGTAACAGTGTTTGTGTTCTGGATGAGTCGGTTGGTCTAAAGCAGGGGTGTCCAAAGTGCAGCTTGAGCGTCGTTTACAGCCCGCGCCTGCTCTTTTTTTATTGGCCCTCTGCACATTCTAGAAATATGATTAAACAAGAAAATTAAACAAACAACAACAACAGCAAAAATGGAGAAAAAGAGCAGTAAGAATACAAAATATTAAGAGAGGAAAGGCGTATTTATACGTTTTTATAAGCCTGAGCGCCCGACTCCAACAACGTACAGTATTTATGCGTCTTTTACGCTTTTTTGCAGGAGAGGTCATAATTGGTGATGACACAACTCATGCTCACGCGCACGCACACATGCGCACACGCGTGCACACACATCGTTCAGTTCCATATGTGAAAATTGTAAATAGTTGATGGTGTTATGTTTGTACATAAATTGTTATTTTGATGTAAAACAACAAACTTTTTTGTGTTGTTTATGTTGGTATAGTTGTTTAGATATTTGAGATGTCACAAAAGCAAAAAATACCAAAGTGTCAAAGTGAAAGTTATGCTTGAAATGTATCTTTTCACAAAAAGCTGGTTTTCTCCCTTTTTTAGTTGGGAACTGATATTTTCCTGAAACGTACCTATGTTCTACTGCTCATTACTAAAGAACGGGAAAAGGTAGAAAGAAGCTTTTTTTCTGATGAAAGACGGGAGTCTAATGTTTGTGTTGGTAGCTTCCATGTTTATAAACATACAACACAATATTCTGTGTGCCTTGAAGATCAGTCCAAATGGTCTAAAATGGATGGGACTGAAGGGGCTGCCTTTTGAAAAATGTCTGGGATTGAATGAGTTAAGAGAAAAATAATTGCATAGTTGGGTTAGGATTAGGGTTTAGGGGTTAGGGTTAATTAAAAAAAGTCACAACATGAGAAAGAAACCAAACAAAGAATAAAGTTGCAATTTTAGGAAAATTGGGTCAGGTAAATGTTATCATGTGATGATCAGAAAGTCTAAATATGATGAGAATGAAGTCATATGAGTACCACAAAGAAGAAAACAAGAAAAAGCTGAAATATAAAAAAAAAAAAAAACTGCAAAAAATGTTATGTAATGTATGGATAAACTGTAATAATAATAATAATAATAATAATAATAATAATAATAATAATAATCAGCCTTGGCACGGATAAAATTGATAAATATTTTTAAAAATAAAATAAAATATATTTATAAAATTTATATAAAAAACATCACATCTACATGAGTTGTTTAAAAAAATGTCAAAGTTTGGACACCTCTGGGCGAAAGAATAAATCCTATTTTATAATTTGGTTTCTTTCTTTCGTTCTACCGGCGCGGAGGCCACTGGCTAGCGGAGGATACACGACATGCGTCAGGTGAGGGAACTAAAAAAAACAAAGCAAAAGAAGACTCACGGTGACAAACTGGTTGTTTTCCAGCTTGATGATGTCCCCCACCTGCACGTCCATCCACTTCTCGCTGCGCAGTCTGGCGGGAGGAAACAGGATGTTGTGTTTCAGCGCACCGTCGCAGAAGAAAACAAACAAAAAAACCCAACTCTTTGTACTTCAGGAAATAAACCCAGCCCAAGTATGGACGGCGGGTAGCGAGGTCGGACTCGTATTGCTCATTTCACCGATTGAAAGCTTCCTGAATGTTTTCCTGCTGTGAGGTTGGCTGGAATGCTGAAGAATCAAACATCGAAAGGATTGGGTGGGCGTGGCTTACTTTCCATCGATGAGGACTTGGACCCTCCGGTTGTTGACGTGATCGTCACTCCTGTGGCGATTCTGCGAGCGAAGCAAACACCAGCCATCATTTTTCATGGAAAACTGCACTCTTTTGGGGAAATTTTGCCCATCATCCACAATCCTTATGTGAGGCACGAACACGTCTTTCTCTTTTCTGTGCCTTCTAAAGATGTAAAAACAGATACAAAGAAGCCGCTCAAGGAACTGGACACACCTATTGCTATTGCTACTGCTACTGAAACACCTTCAAAAACAGCACTTTATCATTTTATAACCATGTAGTAACAGGTACATTCACGATAATACTTACAGTATTTTGCCCTATTTTGCTCATTTTTAAGCATTAGCGGACTTAGCACTTAGCGAAAACAAAAACACAGCAGCAGTGGCGGCAGCTCCAATATGTCGTGTTACCTTTTACGAGTGGCCTGAGGCGCTGTGAACGAGCGTGTGGTGAAGCTAGCCGCTAGCCAGCTAGCCGCTAGCCGGTGTGGTGTGGCGATGTGTCACTACACCGTCAAAGTAGTTCTTTGGCGTACCAGTGTTAATAATAATAATAATAACAATGCCGCTGTAGCTTGGTTAATATGCAGGTCACTTTATGTGAATGGAGCGTTGTTGGCGCTTTTTGGAGCTTTTTTCAGAATGCTTTATAGGCGGAGTAGTTGCCTTTAGGGTTGTGAAGGATAAACCAAGCGAGAGGAGCATCGGGAGCAGCCTAAAGGGATGGATAAGAATCAGCCATAAATCCTTAGATGAATCGACTGTGGAGACATGCACCGGGTATCGCAAGACTAGCATCCGGTCTCTTAAACAAACCAGAGCCTGGGCCGCTCATGACATGAAGACAAGAATGGATGTAAACAGCATTAGCCATGCGCTAGCTAGCCACTGGGCAAGATTTGCAACACATCGGAAAAACATACGTACATTATAGCGATGTAATTGATCATATTTATTGACCATATTTATTTATTATGTAACCCTAACCCTCCCAAGACAGGAACAACATCAGATTAAAAGCATGAAATGAATACAGAGCCGCCATCCACCAGTACCAGCCTGGACTCTGCTTTTCAGAGAGGTTGTGTACCGAACAAATGTGCACATTAGCACTCAATAAGGTCATCAAATCTTAGCTTTATGCATTCCCACATAGTATCAGCATGTGGGAGCAAATATGAGGTGGCAGAAAAAGGGTAAAAATACAGTATAGTCGTAGTAGTTGGAAAGTTAGACGGGGCGGTCAAGGACCCTCGAACAAAGTGGGACAAGCCGCTGCTCATATTAAACATGCAAAAACTGTGTGATTTCTAACTGTATATTATATTTTGGAATAAAATGACAGCCCATATTTCCAAAATTGGTATCCCTCTACATAAAATTGGATGTAGTTATTTACAAATGATTGTTTAAAAAATGTATTGGATGGGGACCCCCGCCTTACAGCCTGTTTGGGCATAGAATGTGCTCTTGTACACATCTGAAAATACTGTAAGCGCCGTTTTTAAGGACAAAAAACTGGACGAGAGGCCAAAATGCATAGAAAAATCTGCATTTTTAACGTGTATCCGTGTGGCCGGAGTCTAAACCCGTGTGTGTAGATGCGTATCAAACAGCCCGCCACAGAGAGATTTACGTGCATCTTAGCTGCCTCTTTTTCATCTGTGTTTGTATCTTTAGAACACACAGAACACGAGAAGAAACACGTGTGTTCATGTGTCATGTAAGGATGGTGGATGATGGGCAAAATTCCCCTCCAAAAAAGTCCACTTTTCCTTTAAATCAAACACATTTTTTGGCATTAGAATCCTTATTACCACCAGCAGTGTTTGCCATGCATTCATTGGCTTTTGCCGGCCCGCCACAGATACATTTGGACTACCACATATAGATATGGCACTCACAAACCCTAACCCTCCTAAACCTAAACCCTAACCCTAAACTCTAACCTTAACCTTAACCACAACCCTCCTAACCCTAATCCTCCTAACCCTCCTAATCCTAAACCCTAAACCCCCCTCCTATCCTAAACGCATGATAACCACAGAGTAAGAAGACGCAGCAGGGGGGGTCGATGTTGAGAAGTTAGCAACAAGTCTCTTGAAGGGACATTTGGGGACTGTAAGCACGAGTCGCTCGCCTCAACAGTTTTTTTTACAGATTTTTCATGCAAATTGGAAACTACGTCATCACGCCCAGCGCCACCACAAATGGCCCGCGGAGGACAGGTCTGTGCCCGTTAATGTTTAAGCTCATCAAGGTCATGAGTCTGTTTGCTTAACCTTGAGAGCAAAAGTGGCTCCCATTCCTTCTGAAGTCCTGAAAGCAGCAAAACGCTGACATCACCAACTAGAACACCAAAAAAACCCGCTTTGAAGGTCAGTTGGTCTCAAGAAGGGAAACTTGAGCATTTCTTCATCAGTGTGACAAAATCAAACGTCGTAGAAATAAAAAGGGGAACGACCACATTGCCAAAGTGCGGGTGAGGAACTACTCGAAACTGTTCCCACGAGTCCGCGTTTGATTTATTTTTCTTCTAAAAGATGAGCTTTCTCGGTGATTGTGCTCACGATGTCGTCGGTGGCGTCCTTGGCGGCGGTGACGGACAGCACCAGGACCAGAGGCACCACGGTGGTGAACCAGGACAGCGACGAGATCTCAGGAATCACCTGAGGTAAACACAAAAAGCCTCCATTGTTCAATTCGGGAGGTAGAAGGAGAGGAAAAAAGAAATAAATCCACGTACGGTCGTCCCTCGCCATGTTGCGCTTTGAATTTCGTGGCCTCGCTCCATCGTTTTTTTTCAAAAGTATATTTATGAATAAGTCATGCTGTTTCAAGGTGGAATATGGAGCATCTTTTGCTTAAGTTAAGCATTTTTGAGCATAAAACTTGTACAAATACAAGACATTCAGAAGGCACTTCCTGTCCACCCACCACTCAGATCCCCTAGCACCAGAACATACAGCAACACACGACTATCAGTCTTATTTGCTCTTATTATGTCTACTACATTGGGTAATAGGAGTGTAAAGGTGACCATAGGGGTGTTATTTCATGTCTAGAGGGCTCTAATGATGTAAAAAATGTATTTAGAAGGCCGTAAACACATTTTCTATGCCCTAATTCAGGCCATTTGTGGCCCACGGCTGTTTTTTTATTGGCCCGGGGCACAGTCTAAAAATATAATTTTAATATAGTCTAGATATAATTTAAACAACGGCAAAAATGCAAAAATCAGCATTCATTTTACAAGAATAAAGTCGAATATATTGAAAAAGTTGTAATTTTTACGAGAATATTGCGAGGAAAAATAATGTCATTTAAGTCTTAACATAAATAACAACATTAATAAAGTCTAGATAGTATGGGAATAAAGTTATAATATTACAAAAAGAAAATTTACTAGAAAGTAGACATATTAGGAAAATAAAAAATAAAGATGGAAAAAAACAGATGAAGAAAACAAAACAAACAAAAAACAGCAAAAATGGAAAATCAGCAGCAATTTTATTAGAATAAGGTCAAAATATTAAGAGAAAAAAGTTGTAGTATAAATATGTAGTATAAAAACCTGCGTCACGCAGAGAGTGTTTTTTCCGAGGAAACGAGGAGAAAGAGATGACGCACCTGGAGCACCAGCAGAAACAGGAAGTAGGCGTTGGCTATCCTCTGGAACTGCTCAAAGAGGTTGAGAGGTAGGAAGGTGAAGAAGTTGTACTTGGAGGTGTTGATGGCGTTGGTCTACGGAGGAAGAAGAAGTTCCTCTTGTCACGAGGGTCAGTACGAAGGCAGACGTTGCATGCAGGATGTCGTCGTGCTCGTTGGCCTGATGTTGTGTGTATTTATACGAGACGCCATCTAATGTCACCTTTTGGATGGCAGCTGCTTCAAATCTCAACTCTTTTGGCAAAGCTGCACGTTGTTTGTGGACCTCTAGCAAATGTTTAACCGGCGGGGAGACTCAAGTGCGCTACGCTCGCTGTGCATGTGGTTCTGATCAGGACAGCTGGACTGTCTCCTGGCTGACTCGAGTACACAAAACACGAGTCGACCATCGACCATCCTCTGTAGTCCGCGACAGGCGGGCTCTGCCGTTTTTGTTCAAGAACTGTAAAAACGCCAGTCAAAGATCTTTTATATGACAGGAAGACTTGTCAAATGTGTTCGTCAAAGATCTTCTATACTGAATGACAGGGGTGCTCTGCTGTTTTTGGGAAACTACTTCATAAACATTGGTCAAAGATCCTACATGACCTACTGCAGAAAAGCAAGTGTTGAGAGTGTGAGAGTGTTCTGCCGTTTTTGAGCGACTTCGGCAAAAACGGTAGTCTTGTCCAGTTATTTTTGGTTTCTTGTGCTGAGCAGCCTGGACGGACGCATGAACGACAGCCACACAGCTCACTCTGTGCTCGCTTGTCATGTTATATACCAGCGTTAGCCATGTTGCACTGAGCAGCCAGGACGGACACTCACTGCGTATTTAAAGGAGAGGTTGTATTCTCGGTCATTGGCCCTCAGCTTCCTCTCCAGCTCTGATGTCCAAGGAAAACAGCATAAGTAGTCAACACGGCACCACATTGTTGATGTAAACACGTCACCAGAGTGTTTGACGTCCGCCCGCCTTACCTCGCTCTTTCTTCCTGACACAGTCCAGGCCGAACGACGACATCTTCTCTTCGTCTTCCTGCTATCTGCCCATCATCGCCATCCTTGTCGTCTGTGGAGAGGTTTCACTCCTTCAGATGTGACGTATTGTCTCAGGAACATACAGCTTCTTTCCCTCAACTCTATCATTCATTGTGGAAGTTCATCCCTTTGTAGCGCCTGCATTAGATGGACAAAACCAGAGTGTGTGTGTGTGTGTGTGAGATGTGTAGTAGTAAGCACATGAGAACACGCTGAGCAAACATCCACATGGAATGTCATTAAAAAGCTTGAAGGAGCGAGGAGGAAGTCACGCATCGCTGTGTGGTTTCAAGTTTGCTGAATGAACACCAACTCCCAAACACCTCCAAGAAAGCCTCATCCACATCTACTTCCTGTCTAGTGGACGTGGTTTGGTGTTGTTCCCTTGTAGGGCAGCGTGACTCAGAGAGGAGGCGGCCATGGCGTTCCCAGACGGCCTTTTGTTCATCTGATCCACGCACGCACGCACGCACGCATGCACGCACGCACACACACACACGCATGCACGCACGCTGTCCCTGACGAGCTCCAGAGTCCACAGTCTTTATTTCATCTTGTTTACCATCATTTACTATCACGGTGCATTCAAGGACCTGCACGATAATCCGCCAAAATTGATGTAAAGGTTGCTAGACAGGAGTTGTTTTTTTGGGGGCGTTGGTTGCCACGGTGAAGTCAGTCAGCGCTGGAGCTATAAATATCCACCACATGTGTTTGGACAAGAATGTGCCTTTTAACGGGAATTCCACACACACACACACACACGCACGCACACACACACACACACACACACGCACCCACACACACACACCCACGCACACACACACACACGCACCCACACACGCACACACACACGCAGGGGTCATGAATCCCCCCTAAAAGCCGCCCAAGACAAACTGTGGTCTACTCATTGACTTCTGCCTAAAGGAGTCGCCACGCTTCGGTGACGCAACGCTGATGTCCACGCCGCCTGACAGGAAAGGAACGTTTAAACTCAGCACGCCGTCACCAAGGTGGGGACTTTTACACAAAGCTCAAACTCGTGTTTTCAGTTAAAGATCCTCCACGTGATGAGAGTGCACTGCTGTTTTTAGGAGCTCACTGCAAAGACGCCAGTCAAAGATCTGCTGTTTTTAAGTGCCAAAATGCCAGTCAAAGATCCTCGATAAGACAGGAGGACTTTGTTTCCTGCAAAAAACATTTGTCAAGGGTCCTCAATATGACAGCACCACTTTGCTGGTTTTAAGCAAAAATGGTAGTCAAAGATGCTCTATATGACAGGACCTTGCTGCTGTTTTTAAGGATCTACAGCAAAAACACTAATCAAAGATCCTCTATATGACAGGGACATACTGCAAAAACGTTAGTCAAAGATCTTCTAAATGATCGAAGAGTTCTGCTGTTTTTAAGGTTCTACTGTTATTTATATTTTCGGCATGGCAGGGTTACGCTGCTGTTTTTAGGAATCTACTGTAAAAAAAAGCTCTACTCAAAATTCTTAAGGACCTACTGCAAAAACAGCAGTCAAAGATCCTCTATGACACTGTCTTTTGCTATTTTTAAGGACCAACTGCTGTTGACAGTTTGCTGTTTTTAAGGGCATACTGCAAAAATGCCAGTCAAAGATCCTCTATGACACTGTCTTTTGCTATTTTTAAGGACCAACTGCTGTTGACAGTTTGCTGTTTTTAAGGGCATACTGCAAAAACGCTAGTCAAAGATCTTCTATCTGACAGGAGCTTGCTGCTGTTTTTAACCTACTACAAAAATGCTAGTCAAAGATTTTCTACACGACAGCCGTACTCTGCTCTTTTTGGAACCCACTGTAAAAAAGCTATTTAAACTTTTTTTCCCTGTTTTTAAGGCTCTATAGTAAAAACGCTAGTCAAAGATTTTCTATACGACAGGAGCGCTCTGCTGTTTTTAAATACCTACTGCACAAATGCTCATCAAAGATTTTCTACACGACAACAGCACTCAAAATTTTTAAGGACCTACTGACAAAAACGGCCAAGTCGAAGATCCTTTATATGAGGGGAAAGTGCTGCTGTTTTTAAGGACCTACTGTGCCAAAGTCAAAGATCCTCGATATGACAGGAGTGATGCTTGCCAAGACGTGACAGTCTGCGGGCCGTTGGAGACGTTTGGCCAACACCAGGAAAAGGATGAATGCGGTGACAAAGCAAAGTGTGTAACGCGATCCCGCTTGTCACATTCACCTGTGACCGGCTCAAGGGGTCGGAGGTCGCACGCATGAATGGCCGTCTTGTGCCGTGAGCGATCTCTGGTTTCCACGCGGAACACTGATTCCATTATCAGCGCCCAGCGCTCCTCTGCAGGACAAACACAGACGCTGAGCGCACGTCTTTTCATACGTGAGCCACACCTTCAACCCCACGCACGCCATCGCGCTTTTTGGAGAAGACAATACAGTTTAGGAGGTCTTTGAAGCCTACTTTGCACCGAACAGGAAGTCACTGTGGGTGCGTTTCCTGCTAGACAGAAGTTATGTTGCTGTTGTCGCTTCATGCTAATTAACGTTACCGATACCACAACCCACGTCGACATGAACGGACCGAGGAGGCTTTAGAAGCTTACTTTGCACTGAACAGGAAGTAACTCTGCATGTTTTAATGCTGTGTAACTCGACAGCAGTTGTGTCGCTCTTGCGGCTTCACGCTGCTTAGCGGTAACATGGAAGTTGACGACGCCACAGCACGTCGACATCAACGGACCCATTCTTCATCGAAATGACCCCTTTGGATCTCAAATGTTATGTGGACAAAAGGAGTCGACCATGTATGTCGACTTAGGCGGGCAGTTTTTAGTAATAAGAAGGTGGTTGACATAGACGGGTTCCACTGTACAAGCGTTGCATTACTTTCATACATTTGAAGAAATCATGACTACGCCTTGAAAGGGACATGCTAGCTAGTATCTGCACTGGCTTTTCTCAGTCTTTATTTGTTTAGAAAAGAAAACATGTCCTGTTTTTACTTCCCTCAGAGGGCATCAACCCCCCCGGTGATGAGTGTGGTCATCCTGGCACGCCCCCACCACTACAAGGGCGCTGTTAGACTTGCTGCATTAAGTTTCCTTAAATCAAACAATGGTCTACAGTGCGAGATAAGGCAGCAGCTGTGTTCTCCCTCCCCGTCTTTCCTCTGTTGTGTCTCATAGCAAACACCACTGAGGAACAGAAGAAGGCCTCTTTCGGGGAAAAGAAAGCTGGCATTTTCCTGGATGGGAGAGAAAGGTGGTTGGAGTTGAACCTTTGCCAAAATGTCGTACTTTGGTGTCTTTCCTTTCCCAGTGAAAACCTCTGCATGACCTCACACAAGTCCACCTACGAGGGGGGTCTTGTTACAAAAACACCCCTAGAATGAATCCGCGCGGCGATAAAGCCCTTTGGGAAGGCTCAACAATCTTTCACGCGAGCTATCGTGGCTATCAGCAGCTTCTTGTTTTATCAGGCCGCGAGCTAATAATACACACGCAACACTATGACAGCTTCTACGCTATCAGCAATAAAGACGTAAGGAACATATGGAATGAATACCAGGACTTCTTCTGCAGGAATCATCAAAGCCAGTTCAGTCTTCAATGACCCATTAGCGGATGTCTTTTCAACGTCACCAATAATCTTAATCTTCATCTCCAACGTGCAGGATTTCTTTTTCAACGAACCTAACGTGTTTCAGTAATAACTTCAGACAGTTTAGGCTCTTCTAAAAACCAAACGCAGGTGATCTTGGAAAACCCGAAGACTATTTCAAGTCTCCATTGAACCTCGCATACGTGTTTTTGGAAATCCTGCAAAGTAGCAAATGCCAGCGCTGCCCACTGGGTCACGATGCTGCACTGGTGTGGAATCATGAAAGTTAACATACTGTGGTGTGAAAAAGTGTTTGCTGCCTTCCTGATTTCTTTTTTTTCTTGTGTGGCACACTTCCATGTTTCAGATCATCCACCAAATGTAAACATTACTCAATGACAACACAACTCAACACAAACCAACTTTTTAAATGAAACTTTTTATGATTGTGTGTGGCCCCTCTTAAAACATAACTTAACTGTGTGTTCTCACACCGGAGTTCAAGTGTAAAAGGTTATAAAGCCATTTCTAAAGCTTTGGGACTCCAGCCAACCACAGTGAGAGCCATTATCCACAAATGGCCAAAACATGGGACAGTGGTGAACCTTCCCAGGACTGGCCGGCCAACCAAAATGACCCCAACAGCACAGTGACGACTCATCCAAGAGGTCACAAAAGACCCCACAACAACATCCAAAGAACTGCAGGCCTCACTTGCCTCAGTTAAGGTCAGTGTTCATGACTCCACTATAAGAAAGACACTGGGCAAAAACGGCCTGCATGGCAGAGTTCCAAGACCAAAACCACTGCTGAACAAAAACAACAAGATGGATCGTCTCAATTTTGCCAGAAAACATCTTGATGATCCCCAACACATTTGGGAAAATACTCTGTGGTCTGATGGGACAAAAGTTGAAGTTTTTGGAAGGTGTGTGTCCCATTACATCTGACATTTCAGAAAAAGAACATCATAGCAACAGTAAAATATGGTGGTGGTAGTGTGATGGTCTTCAGGACCTGGAAGACTTGCTGTGATAAATGGAAGCATGAATGTTGGTGACCTCAAGCTGAAAGCAACTTGGGTTCTGCAGCAGGACAATGATCCAAAACACACCAGCAAGTCCACCTCTGAATGGATGAAGACTTTGGAGTGGTCTAGTCCAAGTCCTGACCTGAATCCTATTGAGATGCTGTGGCATGACCTTAAAAAGGAAAAGCCTCCAATGTGGCTGAATGACAACAATTCTGCTAAATTCCTCCCCAGCGCTGGAAGAGACTCATTGCAAGTTATGGCAAACGCTTGATTGCAGTTGTTGCTGCTAAGGGGGGCCCAACCACTTATTAGCTTTAGGGGGCAATCACTTTTTCCCACAGGGACATGTGGGTTTGGATTTTGTGTTGAGTTGTGTTGTCATTGGCTAATATTTACATTTGTTTGATGATCTGAAACATTGAAGTGTGAAATACATGCAAAAACATAAGAAATCACTTTTCCACACCAGTGTAGCTCATACACAAAGTACACAAGGCAAATAACCACGACCATGAATGAGGTACTTTCAAAGTAGAACATTTAAAACAAACAAACAACAACACAAAAACCACTCCATGGTTTAGCGTCGCCATTTTCGCCAGTGATTAGTCGATAAAGCAACAATGGCGGCGCCACAAAGCCACGGCACTCTCAGGAGACGCGAACAATCGACCTCTGAATTATTCACCTGACCCCTCCTGCCCCCGTCTCATCTTACCTGATAAACTTTTTTTATTGACACCTCAGACTGACACATCAGTTTAGTCGGACACTTTCAGTACATTCAAAAGTCACCATAGTATCTCCAGCACACTAATCCTATTATATATATATATATATATATATATATATATATATATATATATACTGTAGTACCTTCTTACCTGGGATGTACTCTATTATATTATATCGTGTACATTCCCCTTTGTATTCAAGGCTATACTGCGAGAGAGGTGAGCAGGATTACACAAACGTCTTTTTGTGCATCTATCCATCTTCTTTCGCTTATCCGAGGTCAGGTCAGGTCGCGCCTTTTTGCTAGCTCGCTAAACTATGCCAAAACTGCTTAACCAACGTGCACAAAACTGTGCGTACATTTTCAAATGGATCCCAATCAAAGTGTGGATCCTAACGCTATTTGTTAGCAGTCTTACAGTTTGGTGTCAAGCTAGCTCCCGCGGACATTCATGTAGCTAGCTAGCTTACTAAAGTAGACACCGGATTTCAACTTTCGTCTTAAATAATCTTTGAAAACTTTCTTGACTTTATTCCCATGTTATAGCTATTTCCAACTTTATGCTACTAAAATGACATTATTTTTTCATTTTTCTCATAATATTTTTACTTTATTCTCGTAAAAATTGCAGCTGATTTGTTTTTTTTACTTCTGTTTTATTTTCCAACTATTTAAACTTTTTCGAGTAAGTTTTCTTGAGGTAATTGTGACTTTGTTTCAATAATATTTCTGTTTTTTTCTTGTAACATTGAGTTTGTTCACAACCTAATTTTCCAGTTTTCCATCTTAATTTGTTGTTTTGTTTGTTTCATGTCTTCCTTCAATACTTAAACTTTGTGCTACCAAAATGACCTCATTTTCTCCTCATAATATTACCTTATTCTCGTAAAATTATTCTTGTAATATTTCTCATAATATTTTGACTTTGTCCTCGTAAAATGACTGCTGATTTTTCCATTTTTGCTGTTGTTTTATATTTGTTTTTTTTTTACTTGTTTAATTATGTTTTTAGAATGTAATAAAACAAACAGCCGTGGGCCGCAAATGACCCCCAGGCCACACTTTGGACGACCCTGCCGAAAATGCTCCGATTATCCCCTCTGTCTGGTCCACACAAGCAAAATACACGCCAGGGTATCATGAGCGGTCAGCATCCAGCAGCTTTATCTACCTCTGCGTGCGCTACAAAATGGTGCCGCTCGGCTGCTGCGCGCGTGTGACTCATCGGCTGCTATTACAACACTGGTTCTGGTCACAGAGAGCCGTCCGCTTTCTCATGCTCTCCAAATCATTATTAAAGTGAAAAACAGTGAGTTTAGAGCATTTCTCCGGCTGCACTGTGAATTAAAACATACACACCCGAGTAATAAGTGCAGCGTTTACCTTGGATTTTGACTTGTTTTGCTAGAAAGGGTGGCCTGAACATCCGCAAAAAGATCGAATTCCCTGCCGGAACGGCTGAACAACAACAACAACAACAACAACAACAAATGTCATGTGACATTACACTGGTGTAAATCAGGGTTCTTTTCAAGATGTTTTTGTGGAAATCATGCCAGCATGCGGCGATGCTAAACATGCATTTCCACGGTACAGTGCCACGCAAATGTTGTGAAACGTGTGCGCTTTTAGGCACGCTGAAGTTATTAGCTCAACACGCACGTTGACGGTTGCTGCGGTCTTGTGAAAAGTGCCTCGCTCACGCTCACACTTTCGTCTTTCCATCAGCTTCGAGGAAAGAAAGCGTCCGACCGGAGGAGCGAAAGCTGCGTGAAAGTCGCTGAGGAAAGGATGAAGCAGCAGCTGATGACCTCAGACTTCCTCTCACAAATTCACACCGTTACTTTCTAGATAAGAAAACACACACACACACAGCTCACCCTTTGACCCCTACTGCCACCCCAGAGGGGACTCCGGAGGGGAGCTTACCTCGCGTCCCAAGCGGGGCTTCCTGGCTGATGAAGTGACGTCCTCCGCCGCTGAGAGGGAATAAAGGAATAATGTTTTCCTTCTGCTCTTCCACCAGTGGGCTGAACCCCCCCCTCTGCTTCCTCTCTGGTCTCCTCCCACTCCGCTGCTCGTCTCCTCCCTCCTCTTCAGCAGAAGTGGTTTAAATTATACTTCAGCCACTAAAACACGGAAGCACGTGACAAATTCGTTGTAACGGTCACCAATGAAAGGCGGCTGGACTCAACGATTACACTTTTACCCTCAAAATGCTGCTGCTACTTCCAGGGCAGGGGTGGCCCAAGTGCGGCCTGGGGGCCATTTGTGGAACATTCTAAAAATAGAATTGAAGAAAACAAAACAACAACAAAAAGCCATAAAAAATGTAACATTCAGCAGTAATTTTACAAGAATAAAGTCAGAATATTAAGAGGAGGAAGTTCTAATCTGATGAGAAAAAGTTGTAATTTTACAAGAATGAGGTTGTAATATTATGAGGAAAAATACAATCCTTTTCATAGAATAAAGTTGAAATATTAGGAGAAATAAAAAAAAAAACTTTTGGAAAAATAGGTTGAGAAAAAGTTATAATGTTCCAAGAATACAGTGTTCCCTCGCTTATCACTGGCGATAGCCCACGCTAAGTGAAATCCATAAAGCAGCCAACTTGATTAGTTGACAATGATTACATACGTTTTAAGGCTGTAAAAGCCCTCATCGAACACTTTAACACTTTTGTCAGACAAGCATTATTAAACGCTGTCAAAGTTCTAATTTCCTCCACATTTTAATGATCAACCTGCAAGGTTGGACACACAAAAACGCTCTAGCATGTGCTACCTGGTCTGTTGCCGCATCTCTCTGCGACCTGAAGTCACGTGACTGTTTCCTGGAGACACACCCAGCAGGAAACCACGCTCGTCAAAAACGAAACCTCAGTCAAAGTCATGCAGAGATGTAGCAGGTGCTGTTGGGTCCTGCGAGGACTGCGTGTTTACTTGCTTCCATGCACGCCTTGAAGCATTCCCCTGCATGAACATTTACATTTTTGATGTTCTGTTGTTTGATGAGGAGAAAACGCTGAATACCATTATTGTGTTGATGAGCACCAGACTCACTCGTTTGCTCCACTTTGGAGAGAAGACACTCGCTTTTCAAGGAGACACCTCCTTCCTCGTGGACATGATAGCGTCCACTTCCCCGCCCCTAGCAACCTAGCCGGATGAGCCCGCCCCCCGTACATACATCCACCGTTTTGTAAAGGAGCAGGCTTCGCTACACATCTTAAAATGTCCCCGGGAGGTCTGCCATCGATTCGCCAGCCCGCTACAGACGTGGGAGCTGTAAGTTTGTTTTTTCTGCAGCAAATCGGCCGACCTAGCATGACGTCGCTGTTGAAATGTGAGTGCACCGTAGCTCACATGGCTATGCTAAAGTTGCTAACACATTACTTCGTTATGATTAGCTTTAGAGCTGCGGTGCATACGTCCCTCACTCTATCACGTTTTTTCAAAATAAATGAATAAATGATCACAGTTGCGTGGTTGACTACAGCCTATTATAAGTAAAAATGTGCATATTGAAAGTCAATGTGTGTGAATTCTTGGCCTAAACGAAGCATTTTCAAGCATAAAAAGGCTAAATGAACAAAAATAGAACCATAAGGCATTCAGAAGATGTTTGCGACATCAGCTCTCGGGAGTTGAATGCATTTAGCTGAGCGGCCGACAGCAGCTCCTGTGCAAGTGTTGACTGCATGTGTGCTCCCCGCTCGTTAATAACACGACCAAAATGCATCCTGAGTCTCCTTAACCACAAACGGCGGCATTACAGTAGTTTTCAACACTGGTCACTAGGTGGCAGTAATGTTACATTGACGAGACAATAGCCAGGAAGTACGCTGCCAATGCTAACATCTGTGTCAATGCTGAGATGTCTTCTCTTATTATGTCTGCTATATTGGATAATAGGAGTGTAAAAGTGACTATAGGGATGTTATTTCATGTCTAGAGGGCTCTAGTGATGTTAAAAAAACATGTTTAGACGGTCGTAAACAGGTTGTTTATGTCTTATATGTCTTATTGTCTCTTATTATGTCTAGTATGTTGGATAATAGGAGTGTAAAAGTGACTATAGGGATGTTATTTCATGTCTAGAGGGCTCTAATAATGTTAAAAAAACATGTTTAGAAGGTCGTAAACAGGTTGTTTATGTCTTATTTTCTCTTATTATGTCTAGCATATTGGATAATAGGAATGTAAAGGTGACTATAGTGGTGTTATTTCATGGTTAGAGGGCTCTAATAATGTTTAAAATGTATTTAGAAGGTCATAAACAGGTGTTGTATGTTGTATATGTCAACTATATTGGGTAATACGAATGTAAAGGTGACTATTAGGGGTCTTATTTCATGTCTAGAAGGCTCTAATGTTAAAAACCATATTTAGAAGATCGTAAACAGGTTTTCTATGTCGTAAATGTCTCATTTTGTCTTTTTATGTGTAGTTTATTTGGTAATACGAATGTAAAGGTGACTACAGGGGTGTTATTTCATGTATAGATGGCTCTAATAATGTCCAAAATCATAAATAGAAGGTTGCAAACAAGTGTTCTATGTGTCTTTTCACAAAAAGCTGCTTTTTTCCCTTTTTTAATTGGGAACTGATATTTTCCTGAAACGTAACTATGTTGTACAGCTGATGCTGAAGAACAGAAAAAGGTAGAAACTAACTTTTTGTTTCTGATGAAAGACAGGAATCTAATGTTTCTTTTGGTAGGTTCCATGTTTATGTAACCATACAACACAATATTCTGTGTGCCTTGAAAGATCAGTCAAAATGGTCTAAAATGGCCGCTACTGAAGGGCTTGTCTTTTGAAAAATGGCTGGGATTGAATAGGTAAAATTTTCCTACTACAGTCAAACTTGTCTATAGCAGCCATGAGAGGGAGTCTGCAAAAGTGGCCGCTATAGACAGGTGGCCTCTATAGACAGGTTGGCATCCAGTTTGAATGTTGACCAGTAGAGGGAAAATAAAGAAAAAAAAGGGGGAAAAATAATAATGTTGACCAGTAGAGGGCACTGTGGGACTGCGGATAAAAGTTGTACAGCACTACTAGGCTTGTTATTATCCACGACCCACAGAACAAAGCTGTGCTAGTAATGTCTTACGCTTGTTTTTAATATTTTACTTTTTATACGGCAGAGTGTCATTACAGCTTTAGTTCATCAGGAAGTGACGGGTAGTGACGGTGGGCGTCCCGAGCAGGAGAGCTAGGCTCAGTGCTAGCTGTGAGTTTGGAGAGAGTTGGGAAGTGTGTTTATGTTGGCGTGGATGTAAAGTCCTGCAGTGTTCTCCGCTGTTAATAAAGCCATTAAAGTGCATCGGCGACGTGAGTCTCTCCTTCCCCACAACAAGCGGCATTACAGTATTGACCAGTGCACACCAGGAAATAAACGGTGTCATTTCTTACAGGCATTGGCTGGACAGCTATGTCTTGTTGGGGCTTGTTTAACCTTTGCCTTGTGGGCAAGCAGGAAGGAGAGACGATGCTGAGAGATGTGTGTGTGTTCTGAGCTGCTGTCTGGTGGCCGCGTTCAATAAATAAAGTTGGCAGAAGCAACAGGAGAAGTTTCCTTCTTTGCTTCGGAGCTGAATAACACTGACAAGTTAACAGACTAGTAGCGAACGGAAAAGAAGACGGCTTTGTTTGTGTTGAATACAGAAGATGAGGACTTTGATGGATTTGTGGATGAGGATTGATGAAAAATAACGTGAGTACATTCTAAAATACTTCAATTAAGTACAACCGAACTCAGTTTTGCTCCCGCATGCATGCTAGCGTATGTTTTTTTTTATTGTAGCGTCGCTGGGAGCACGTCCTGTTCCCAGCATACTTTGCAGTAATGTTTTGGTGCAAATGCTCTTAAAGTTACATGTTTGACCAGGAAATAGCAAGCTCAAAAGAAGACGGCTTTTTTATGTGGAACAACTGACAGTTTGTGTGGATCTTGTGAATGATTGTGACTGAGCTAGGACTCAGTAATTAAAGTCTACACACGACGGCTTCATTGATTGAAAAACAAAACTTTTTCGTGCATGACGCTTCTACTTGAGTCGGTAATTTGGCCGCTATATGCGGTCAGATATTGACCAGAGACAAAGACAAAAGACAAAATGGGTGGCCGCTGGCCGTGTTGGACAGGTGACTGCTATACACAGGGTCTATACCATGTAAATTTGCTGGGGGGGGGAAAGGATTTTTCAGTGGCCGCTATAGGCAGGTGGCCGTTCTATAAAGGTGGCCGCTAAGACAGGTTTGACTGGGGTGAGCCGATCGATCCGCCGATCAGCTCCGCCCCCATTGCAGCATCCAGCCTATAGCGACCGTCTCCCGCCCACTTTCCCTTGCAAAGCCAAAACAAGCATGGCTGCCGTGCGGGTCTTACCTGTCGTGAGAGGGACAGAAGTTTTTCACTCTGAAAAACACGCCACAAAAAATGTCTCGCCAGGGTGGGGCGTTAAAAACCTTTAGTTGGGTGCGGCATTAGGGGGGCTGACACTTGGCAGGGTGGGGTGAGTTATCGAGGCTGGCGATGTGATCATCGGTCAGGTGGCGGTTAACGGGTGTGCGTCGTCAGAGGTCGAAGGCGGACAGCCCGAAAAGTGGCTGGATTGGTCGGGGGGGTGTCCTCCTGATCCGCCTGATCCTCTACATTTCACCAGTGATTTTGATAAAGTATGTTTATGTTTTGGTCAATATCTTCGTCAGTATTTCAACTTTATGCTGCTAAAGTGTTGTTGTTTTTCCGACGTTACTCTGGTGAAATTACGACTTTTTCCTCATTAAAGCACAACTTCTTTCTCTGTCTTCCTGTCCAATCACTGCTGATTTCTCCACAAGAATTGCACGTTGCTTTACATTTGAATCGAGCTTTTCCATTTGAAGAGTCCACAGTAATAACTTGACTGAATGTGAATTTTATTTGCAATTTTTGGTGTCCTTAAACGTTTTGCCTATTTTGCCTGACGGGCCAGGAAGACAAACAGCAAGTCAGCAAGGGTGGTGGTTAGTCACGCGCAGGTAAACACTACCCCCTTGTGTTTCGGTAGAGAATTGCAAGTCAGGAGCTCAGCCTAATGTCCTGTAATGTCCAAAGGGCATCCCTGGGGGGCCATTTGCGGCCCATCACTGTTTTTGTATTGTATTATTTTTATTTCAAGAAAAAAGTCATATTCTAACAAGAAAAAGGTCAAATTTGATGAGAAATAAACTCGTAATACTATGGAGAAAAATCATGTCATTTTAGTAGCATAGAGTTGAAATATTAAACCATTTTAAAAAATCATAATACTATGAGAAACAAAGCAAAATGAAATAAAGTTGTCACTTTTGGAAAATTCCTGATTGGAAAAGGTTTTAATGTTACGAGAATACAATCAAAATATTATGGGGATAAAATCAATCATAATTACGAAAAGAACATTTACAAGAAGAAAGCTGCTGAAATATTAAAGAAAAATGTGTTTTTTGTTTGTTTTTTATGTCGGAATATTATGCGAAAACTGGGTTGGCAAAAGTGTTTTAATATTATGGGAATTCAATGAAAAGAAGGAAGAATGTTGAAAACCCCCAGCAAAAATACAAACCCCCCAGCTGTAACTATGATAATAAAGGCAAAATATTAAGAGGAAAAAGGCGTACTCTAACGAGAAAAAAGGAATAAACTTGGAACCTTATGAGGAAAAATAACTTCATTTTAGGAGCATAGAGTTGAAATATTAAGGAAGAAATATGTTTTTTTGAAGCTGTAATATTGTGAGAAACCTACAAAACAAAGTAATGTTGTTAATTTTGGAAAATGAGCTTGGGGAAAAAGTTAGAATATTACGGGAATAAAGTCCTACAATTACAAAAAGGACATTTATGAAGATTATTTAAGAGGAAAGTTGAAATATTTGTCAAATTAAACAAAAAAAACTGCAAAAATGGGTGGAAAAAAAGAGTAAAGAGTGAAGTTGATGTGGCCCTCGCTGGAGTAAAAGTTTGGACACCCCCGGCCTCATGAAACGTGGCTAAACGACGCTACGTCCCAATTCTCGTACATACTTGAAGGCGAAAAGCAATAATGGCTGTCCCAGGTCACTAATGACACTTCTGAAGTAATTCTGTTCACGTCACCTTGGAGAAGAATGAATGCTTCCTCCCACTTGTGTGTGGAAACCAACTCCCACATTTATTAAAAAGAGACAAAAAAAAAAAAAAGTTGGTGCAGAAAGGGAGGGTAGCGACGGTGACCTTACAGCCTCCGCCGGCAGAAGCGTTGCTTTCATTTCCATCTCCTCCGGCCATGAGCAAGCACCCTCAGAAGTCCAGGAAGGCGTCTCCGCCCGGCGAGCCGCCCCCGACCCCGGCCAAAGGACAGAAAAGCCTGCGGATGCCCAAGTGCTCCCGATGCAGGAACCACGGGTACATGTCGCTCCTCAAGGGCCACAAGCGCTTCTGCAAGTGGAAGGACTGCCAGTGCCAAAAGTGCAAGCTCATAGCCGAGAGGCAGAGAGTCATGGCGGCGCAGGTACGCACACGCACGCACACGCACACGCACACGCACACACACACACACACACACACACACACACACTATGAAGCTAAGGACTAAGATGGGGTCGCGGGGGCAAAGCTCAAAGTTCTAATATTCTCATAAGAAAGCTCAGGACCGTAGGAAAGCGTAGGAACGTACGTAGATCCACCGCTACATTGACAGCTTGGCCTTTGGGCTCAGCTCTTTCTGCACCACGACCGACCCATGCAGAGTCCGCATCACTCCATCCTTCCCTCGCTCGTGAACAAGACCCCCAGGTACCCAAACCAGACTTCTGTCACAAGTAGGGAAAGCAAAGCTGTGTCACACCTTGACATGTTTAGCTCCACAAATGAATACTAGCCAGAAATAAAGTCATCAACTCGAACACAAGCCTGTCACCAGCCAAAGATCCTCTACGGTATATCAGGGCTTCTCCTGTGGCCTCAACCCGCTTACTGGAATGACCCACGTTTTCCAATGGTCATGAAGTCACGACCCACTTTCATTTGTTTGCATTTTTATTTCTAGGATTTTTTACACTTTTATTGAACTCACTTTTTTATTCTTTATATTTATTGTCTTTCACACTTTTATTTCTCTTTTTTTAAATTGATTTGTATTATTTTTTACACTTTTATTTTACTCACTTTTTTATTTGTATTATTTTTTGTACACTTTTATTCATTTTAAATGTATATTTAATTTTATAATTTTACGCTTCATTTTTTTCTTTTTCCATGTGTTTAAGTCATTTTTATTTATTTTTAGTTACTTCTTTAAACTTTAAGCCATTTTTAGTTACATTTTTATTTATTCATTTATTTTGCTTTTTGTAAGTCATTGTTAGTTTTCATTATCATTATTATTTTGTACCCTTTTTGTTTAATTTGGATTTTATTTATTCATTTTGGTTTTTATTAGTTTTTTACACTTTTATTTAAGTCATTTCTTTTCCTTTTTAAAATTGTTTAATGTGTTTATTTTAGTCATTTTTATCTGTATTACATTTTATTTTTTAATATTTTTAAGGCATTTTTATTTTTCATTAGTTTTTTACAGTACTTACTTTTTTACACTTTTATTGAAGTCATATTTATTCATTGGTTTTTTGCTAAGTCATTATTTTTTTAATTTTTATTCTTTTTTTTTTACCCTTTTATTTAAGTCATTGTTATGATTTAATTGTTGTTTTTTTACACTTTCAAGTCATTTGTATTTATTTTTTGACACATTTATTTAAGTTTGATTGTATTCATTTTAAAATGAGTATTTATTTGTATTATTTTCTTGTACTTTTGTATTCATGCTGTTGGTGTTGCGCAATAAGAAATAATAATCCTACAAATCCCTCCCAGGTGGCCCTGAGAAGACAGCAAGTCCAGGATGAGGAGCTCGGGATTTGTACTCCGGTCAATCTTTCCAACCCCAGCCTGGCGATGAAGACCGAAGACGGCGCCGACTGCCTGTTCTCCGTGGACGGACGACCCCTGACCCCTGCCTTCCCTTCCTCTTCCTCTTCCTCTCTCGGCGCCGCGGGTGGGTGAGACGACCTGCGCCATGTAGCCGAACGTGACGTGACTCACTCGTCAGAAGTCGGTTTATTTGTCCGTCGTTGACGGCGTAGGACAAAGTCATTGGTCAGTCTCCGTCTGGGGTGCCCAAAGTGTGGCCCGGGGGCCATTTGCGGCCCGCCACTCCTTTTGGCTCGTGGCACGGTGTAGAAATAAAACTAAACAATAAGAAAACGTACAAATGTCAATAATCTTGGTAATATTTGGACTTTATTCCCATAATATTACCACTTTTAGAAATGAACGTATTTTTCTTCCATATATCAACTGTGTGCTACTAAAATGACATTTTTTCTCATAATATTACGAGATTTTGGTAAAACTTTTTTCATGTTAAAATCCAACTTTTGTTCTTAATATTTTGACTTTATTCTTGTAAATATATATATATATATATATATATTTTCAACATTTTACAGCAATGTTCTTCTGATAATGATGACTTTTACTGCTATGACATTTTGACTTGATTGGAATAACAATAGAACTTTTTTCCCAACCAAATTTTCCAAATCTTTTTCGTAGTTTTGTGTTTTGTGTAATATTACAACTTTAAAATAACTTTTTTCTTTAATATTTCAATTGATGAACTACTAATATGACGCTATTTTTCCTCATAATACCGCCACGTTATTCTGGCCGCAAATGGCCCCCGGGCCACACTCTGTTCCCCCCTGCTTTGACTCGATGTATTTTTCTTCATCCTTTTTATAAAATGTTAATCATTACATGTAGCGCCACTGACTGGTCTTGTTGACTCGTCATTGGTCCGTCTACATGCCAATGACGCTACAGCACAGAACCAACTTGATGGCCGAGGCGGGCAGGCGGGCAGGCGGACAAGCGGGCAGGCGGGCAGGCGGAGGTCTGAGTGCCGTCCGGGTTGTGTTTGCTACAATTAATACAAGCAACAATGGCGGGCGAGGCCTTTTGTGTGTTAAAAGGACGCTGATAACGGGAGCACATTTTAGGAGGTGCACAATGACAAGTCAAGGCTACCCTCCATCCCGAGGCGAGCCAGAGGAGGCGAGCACACGCCAGCGATAACGAGGGCGAGGCGCGAGAGAAGCGGCTATCGGCCGTGATGCACGCTGTCCGATCACAGAAGAATGCGGCCTTGGCGATAAGACCAATAAGCACAAGGAACAGCGTGTAATAGTGATGATGATGATGGCGAGAAAGATCCCTTGTCTGTCCTGGGAGTGCAAGACACTCTGTTGCACGTGTAATGCACAATTCAGCCTGTAGGTGCTACTGTTGGACAAGTGCTTGGAAGCACTCGAGGCTATTGAGCCTTCATTACAACCACAGATGCGCCGTCGTATCTTTTCCCCCCAAACTAATACTGATACCGATACTGTGTGCACACCTGGAACAAATTAGGATTTGACCAAGTGTACCTGCTAATGTGTCCTAATGAAATATCATGACATTACTACAAGCATATCACTACTGTCGGGGGAAGCGGAGTGAGGAGGGCAGGGAGCCACCTGCTGTGGCCCAGCAAGGTGCACTATATTCGGACACACGCGGCGAGCAGCCGGTGTGCCGCCGCGGAGGTCTCTGGCGAACCTTTTGCACTTTTCAAACGCCACGACGCAATTAGTCATATAAAGCTCGAAATTAAAGAAATAAAAATGTAACAGAAAAGTGATACATAAATAACTAAAAAAAATAAAAAAGGAGATAATAATAGTAGTAATGAAAGTAAGATACACCAGGGGACATGAGCAACGAAAATGAAACAGAATGAAGGATATTGAAGTGGGAGCACAGATTTATAGTCTTGATAGCTTTCTTGTTATTAGCAGAGGATATCCATTTGAGGTACAGCTTCAGTTCTTTCATGAAAACATAAAAAAGGCTTTCACTTTGGCAAATTTACATTTGTGGATGTAGAATTTTGCAAGAATTAAAATGAGATTAATTAAAAAATATTCCTTGTCAGCTGAAACATCATTCTTGACAAAGCCAAAAAGGACATTTTGCAGAAGGAGCTCAAAATCCCAGCAGATGTGATCTAAAATAAACCTACAAACATCTTGCCATAGTTTACGGGTATATTCACATTTCCACATTTCCAAGGGAATGTTTGTTGAGCTACGCCAGGCCGGCGACGTCACAGGCAGGACAAAAAAGGAGTGCTTGGTTCGCTCACCCGCACAGTACGGAAGTCTCGCCTAATCGGAGGTCTTTTTAAAAATGATTGGTTATCGGAGCTTTTCAATGTTACGGGATTCATCGGTGGGACGTCCTGGTTCCCTCATATCGGCACCACTAACACCTTATTAAAAGAGACGGATGGAAATAAAAAATGCATATAATTCACAGATAAATGAATAAAATAGCCTTATGTGAAATACATAATAATAATCCATACAGACAGAACTATAAATATTTCTATTTCTTGTCTTTCCTGCACATCAGCTATTTATATTTATTCGTTTATATATAGAGAGATCATTTGAAATATTGATGTATTATATTTATTATTGTCATGTCATATTTATCAAACGTAAATATAAACCCCCCATCTATTTATGTTCATTCAATATAAAATGTAAATACGCAGTGTGCAAGAAAGCTATTCATATTTACTAAATATAAAAATATAGATACCAAGAGAGACACATTTGAATTTATGTATTATTATTATTATTGTTGGATTTAGCAGTGTTTCTGTTTCTCTGTCAAAAATTAAAAAAAACTCCACTAAAAACAAATAATGTACCAATGTTGTTATGACTGAATGAAATATACGCTTGTGTTTCTGTGATGGGTGGGATGGTTTTACAGTGTTATTCTTTTGTTATTCACGCTGATACTAACACAAAAATACACTTAGACAACATAAAAATGGTGGCTGAGTGAACATATTTGTATGGAAATAGTTGTAATAATTCAAATAATTATTAGCATGGTCCTAAAGCTGTGGCACATGAAACATGCAGCAGCAAAGTAAGTTTTGGCCCTGGAGTATATGAATCAATATGAATGTACTGTGTGTACTAATATAACACTGCTCCATGGTGGTACACTCATATGAATGTACTGTGTGTACTAATATAACACTGCTCCATGGTGGTGCAGCAGCTACATGGTCGCCATGGTGACCTACTTTCATTTAAAGCTTCAGTGTATTCGGTAATGTTACATTCACACTACGTTGTGTGTTTCTCAGATGCAGGCAGTCGCCCCACCCCGCCGGACGGCAGCAGGCCTCCCGCTGACGGACAGTCCGATCTGCTGCTGGAGGCGTCCTACCACGGCCTCTTCCAGCCGTCCTGCTACCCGGCCTACTACAACAACGTGTACAACTACCAGCAGTACCAGGTGACTCGCTAGATGTAGTATCAAGGGGGGGGGACGTGGCGAGACGGTGGGAAGGGAAGAAGGAGCAGCCCCCGAGTGTGAGAAAGATGACTATCATCCATTTGTGGAAGCTTATTCAAGATTGTTGCAGCGTTAAGGAGGAAAAGTATGATGATAACCGTAGACTCAGACTTACTGTAACTCACTGGGACACACAGCAGTAGGATGGCACTTTACCCCCCATAAGCAATATTGTTGACTTAAACACGTGCTGTGCCCCCCAAACAAGTGGCATACAGGAAACACGTTTCTGCAGGACATAAAGAGGTGTGACACGTTTCACAACTGGACCTCACGCAGCGTGCACAGGACGCTTTCGGTATGACAGTCACGTAAACACTTTTGTCAACGTCCATTTTGACATGTTTTGTCCTTTGACGTAACCTTGACGAATCCAAATAAGGTTTGCAGCTTGTTATTAGAAATAAGAAGTTGTAGTCCGTTTAAATAGTTCGTTTACGGACTATTTCTGAGATTTGTTTTTTGTCAGCTTTGTTATATTATTGTTGTATGATGACAACACACGCACACACACACACACACACACACGCACACACACACACACACACACACGCACACACACACACACGCACACACACACACACACACGCACACACGCACACACACACACACACACACACACACACACGCACACACACACACACGCACACACACACACACACACACACACACACACACACACACGCACACACACACACACACACACACACACACACACACACACACGCACACACACACACACACACACGCACACACACACACGCACACACACACACACGCACACACACGCACACACACACACGCACACACACACACGCACACACACACACGCACACACACACACACGCACACACACGCACACACACAGATGTATGTGTGAATGTATCTCTATTGTGTCAAAGGCTGATGGCTGCTGGGTGAAACAAATGAGATCTAGAACTCCTCCGTGAGCTCACATGAGGCGCTTTATACTTAATGATAAATATTTATCGCCCCCAAACGACCCCGTTCCCGCCCGCCCGCCCCCGCTGAGTGGTAACATCAAGTTTTGGGGTCAGTGCCTCGGCGCCGGCGCCCGAATTGCAAAGGTTAATGGTATTGTCTGTCGTTCGGAGGGACAAAGCGCTCCGCCTCAGCGCTCGGAAGGGGAGAAAGTGAGCGCCTTAATGCTAATCAGTTAGCGCTCTTTAGCATAATTTTGCCATCCTACCCCCGGTGATTGATGGTATTTTTAGCGGAGCTGTCATCGCCGCAGAGGAGACGTGCGCCGCTTATTCAAATTTTATTATTGGCTTTGGGAAGTGAAGGTGCCTTAGACGCACACTTTGTACACTTGCACTCAGTTGCTGTGTTGCACATACGCACATACGCACGCACGCACACGCACACACATGCACACACACACACACACACACACACGCACACACACACACACACACACACACACACACACACACACACGGGACGGTCTTTGCCTTTACTTCTGTGGTGACTTTCTGAATCACATTTGAAGTTTTTCAAGTTGCTCCTCATGTACACGATGCCGCCTTGTGTATACGCCCCCCCCCCACCACATTGGAAAAAAAAAAGAAAAAAGGGTGCAGGCTTCACTACACATCTTAAAATGACGTCTAGAGCTCTGCCAGCCCCCTACCGATCATTTAATTGGGAGCTGGAAGTCCAATTATTTCATTTTTCTTCACGGAATAGGCTAACCTAGCGTGATGAACTCTCCAACTGTGAATGAGTTCAATTCGTTTTAACGGCAGCCGTTCAACTCTGGTTTACTTTGTTGTTGTTGTTTTACCTTTGAGGAGGAGCTTACATCTTCATCAGCTCACATCTGTTTGTGGTTCATCATCCTGGATATCTACACTATACATGTTA
This sequence comes from Dunckerocampus dactyliophorus, assembly GCF_027744805.1. Lineage (NCBI taxonomy): Eukaryota > Metazoa > Chordata > Actinopteri > Syngnathiformes > Syngnathidae > Dunckerocampus > Dunckerocampus dactyliophorus. The sequence continues at coordinate 1,782,061 of NC_072822.1, forward strand.
TGATAGACATTTAGAAAATAACAGTTTCAATAACAATGATCTAATTTGAATGGAAATAATACAATAAAACATATGTATAAGAATTTGTTTTTATCAAACAAAAAAGCTGACTTAAATGAAAGAAAAGACAAGCCAGCATATTAAACCAGGCAGCACAAGAAAATACTTAGACCGCTACACAGCAAAAAGTGCCACATTGAAAAAAAAAATCTCAGGTTTACGACTTTTTTTCTCGTACATTCTCGCAAATTTACGACTTTATTCTCATAAATTTATGTTTTTTTTCTCGTAAATTCTGTATGGATGGAAAATGGTTGTTTAAAAAAAACATACCCTGTATATTTATAACATTTATAACCAAAGACGCAAAGTCAGGCTTGTCAGAGGTTGCATGCATGTTTTTATGCCCAAAATAAGTTGAAAATGAAACAGTGACAGAAATGCTGCCTCCTCTGCATCAGAAAAATCAGCCTGTAAGAAAATTAAAGCGCTCCTTTCAAGTCTTATGGACAGATGAAGTAAAAAATGTGAAATAATGTGAGCTCACTGAATGGTTGGGTGAAAAACATCACCATCCCAACTGTCCCAGGACGTTTGGTTCCCCTCATGTTAGGCCACTTTGCTCATCTTAAGTCTTATGCAAATGCTTGAAGGCTTGAAATAAGGAAATTAATCTACCAACCTGTGTTGCCTGGAAAGAATAACGTGTTCATCTGACGGTGTTAGTACACCTACTGTACTGTACAGCCTACTGTGTTGCCACATGGACGGCAGTTTCACTTTTGCTCTCCAAAGCAGAATCAGAGAGGAAACATTTAGGCTTTTTATCATGTCATGCATCTAACCCCGCCCCCCATCCTCCCCCGGCCCCCTCCTCTCCAGTACAGTCAGTGGTGCTTGGCGGCCATGCAGGTGGCTGATGATAAATGTAAAATAAGGGTTTGGGTTGAAGAAGCTTCCAGACAGGAAGATGGTGCCTGATAAGAAGTCAGGACCTCTCAGGGAGGTACGAACCCTCACACCTTCAAACCCCGTAATCTTACGCTAACATCCGAGATAGATATTACGTCAAATCAGCAGAAGTTGCTAACAGAACAGGACATTCTTACTTGAGAAACAAGTCAAGTGGCCTTTTGGTGAATGTTTTTCCTCAGTTGGCAGATTGTTGTGCTAATTTGAAGCATGATATCTCAGATTTTAGTGCATTGTTACTTGAGACTTGAGGAGCAAAAGAAACTTATTTACCAAAAATACGTTTTTCATCATTCAATCTTGCTTGAGGTTCAGTTTTTGCAGTGTGCAAAAGTCATGATGTAGACTGGGAAAAAGAAATATTGGACTTGATGAAATTACAACCGATAATTCAGGTTATTTTTTCTGGATTCTTCAATTGTTTTCATGCTGGACTGTTCACACCTTTGCACAAAAGCAGCAGGGGGTCACATACTGATTGTCCCCATAGAATAATAATAACTAGTAGAGATGCATGATATCTTTTTTATCTCTTTTTATATCGAATTTTTAAATTCAGATTGAAGTGTAGTTTGTGCACACCTGGAGGTAAGAAGGACTCAAACACATTAGGACTTGACCAACTGTACCCGTTGATTTGTCCTAATCAAATATCATGATGTTACTGCGACCACATCACTACTTCCAGGACAACCAGAGTATAGAGGGGGAGAAGCCACCTGGCGTGGCCCAGCAAGGTGCACTGTATTCGGACACACGCTCCGAGCAGCTGGTGTGGCGCCACGGAGGTCTCTGGCAAATCTTTTGCACTTTTCAAACACGGGGGCACCGGCGTTCCAGGTGGCTGATAAGATTTGGTACAATTAGCACACAATTAGCACACAAGATGTCTTCCTCGGTGTGAATGCTTGTTCACAAGTGAGGTGAGGGGAAGTCACAACAGGCAGGAGAAAAAGGAGCACTTAAATTGCTCACCTGCACAGTACAGGTAAATTATCGGTTATCTGAGCTATTTTTGCTCTTATCGGCTTCATCGGTGTGACGTCATAACTCCCTCATATCAGCCCGATAATTATCGTGCACCCCTAATGATTATGCATCCCCCCCCCCCGAGATGTCTAAAGTAACATTGCGAACATCATCCTCACGACGACGATTTTAACGTAACATTTTAACGTTAACGTAAAAAAAACGTAAAAATGAGGCGTGCAAAGAGGTTAAAAACCTGAAGAGTTGACGTTCGAATCTGCTTGGATTTTGCTGACTTCCTTGTTGAGGCCCACGCCTCCTTTGCAAGAAGCCTGTTTTAGGACAGAAAAAGCTGGTGAGCACGGATGCTAAAACACCGACATAGCGATTATCAGCGCAAACCATGTTGTTGCATGTGCATGCATGCGTCTTAGTTTGGCGTCCCTGCAAGACGGGAGTCATTCCTGGTACCCCCTCCCCGCCAACGCCGCCCCCCTCCTCTGTCCAATCTGTGTTGTATTTTTCACAGCCTAATGCCAGCGCTGAGTGTCGCTTAAATAACAGTTTATAAAGCTGTCAGCGAGCTGACGGCGTGGACAACGCGGGTGACGTATCGCGCTGTGACAGAAATCAAATTCCATAAAAGTGAAATTGAAAAAGCGGCGTCGGCGCTGCTGAGTGGACGGCTCGTTTCAAACTTTGCCCCCTCCTCCCCTCACCCCCCGCACACAAGACGTAAGACGCCCCGTTCCCCCCCCCGACGTGTGAAATACTGCAACGTGCCTTCCCGCCTTTCAGTGCGGACGCACATGCTAGTCCGCCCACATGGATACTCCCATCATCTCTTAAGAGTTCATAGTCATTACTACTTTTTATATCATTATGTTGAAGGGGAATTTTTTCCCCCCCAGATTTTTAGCTTAGAATTTGCCTAATGGGCTAGCCGACTCCGGCCCCACCCCACCAAAAACTCTGGTTTGTGCTGTTAAAATAGTCGTTTGTGGGTCATTAAAGATGATTTCATAGGTCAATCCTCATTTCTTTCTGAGTACAGCCAATTTGTGCTGGATTGTGCCGTCAAAACGACTGTTGGTGCTAATTTAGTCGTCAGTCGTAGTTCAAAACACAGACGCCACACTTTGGACACCCCTGCTTTAAATGATCCTGATCCTGACCACCGTCTGGATCCAGGAATTTTTTCCTATGATTCTTTAACATTGCAAGATAGGACCATTTTCGGCATTTGTGCACATCAACAAAATTAGAGCACTTTGTATATAAAAACAAAATGATAAAAATGAAACGCTATGATTCTTATGGTTTTCATGATATGACACGATTTATTCAGTGGTGATGACGTCATCCCCCCCCCACGCCCCATCGTCCCATTGTTTGTGCTATCTTAGCTTTGTACTTATTAAAGATGATTTCATCGGTCTGGCCAAAGCAGCCTCCATCGTTTGTGCTGGATTGTGCAGTCAAAATGATTGCTTGTGCTAATTTAGTTTTGGATTTACGCAAGATTTATTCTCCAGTGATGAAGTCATGGACGAAAATGGTGTTGAGGATTTTTGTGTTTTTCTAAATATTATCCCAATATCCGAAATGAGCAAGAATGGTGTTGTTCAGAAGTACTTTGTGCCGTTAAAATGATCTACTCTCCGGTGACAAAGTCATCCAGGCTCACAACTTACAAAAATAAGTAAAAATTGTGTCGTTTGTTCGTGCTTTGTAAAAAAAAAAAAAAAAGATTCTGATTGATACAGGATGGCATTTGTGCTGGTTTGTGCTATCTCAGTTTTTTACTTATGAAAGATGAATCTCAATCGTTTGTGACGTCAAAATGATAGCGGTGGTTTTTGGACGTATTAAAAAATGTATTCTTCAGCAATGACGTCATACAGGCCCCCCCCAACCCACTTGAGCGAGAACAGTGTGGGTCATTAGTGCTTCGTTTGTGCTGTAAATATGATCATTTGTGCTATTATGGTTTTTACAGGATGTGATGACCCCCACCAAGTAACATGTGACGCCTGTGCTGACTGTTGTGTTTGCTCGCAGGTGCCCCACGGGGACGGTCGTCTGGCGGGCCACGTGTCCCCCCAGTACCGCATGCACTCCTACTACCCGGCAGCCACGTACCTCAGCCAGGGCCTGGGCTCCTCCTCCTGCCCGCCGTCCTTCTTCACCCCTGAGGACAACAGCTGCACCGAGGCAATGGTGGCCTGTAGGTGACACACAACCAGCAGTCCATCAGTTAGTTTGCATGTTCCCAAACCAGTTACAGCCCCCCCTCGCGGTCAGGAATGTTACGTAGAGGCGTCGTGCTGCCTTTCCATCTTTAAGACCCCCGCATCCCTTCCTATTTGCTTTGGACTTTCACCTGTCTGTTTCCTGTGAGGGTCCCAGCGGTCACGCTCCATTACAAGATGACAACCGTCTCAGCGGGTGGTCCCGCATTTGGTGGCAACCCCCACTGGTTCCCACCTTTTTTTTCTGTCTAAACTTTGCAGCAGGAACCGTAGACTCTCACCTGCCACAACATTAGGTACACCTGCACTAATAATCCTTTACACGAGATGCGTTTGTAAACAGAAAACAGGACAGTGCAGCCCTCATACTTCAGCAAGCGCTTCATTCTAGCTCATCCATTAGCTAACATTCCATAGAAAGCTAATTTGGGTACAGCTTGTACAGCAGTAGAAATTTACCACCAAGGGTGGAGTGCCATCTCCGGGTAGGGGATGAGGTCCTGCCCCAAGTGGAGGAGTTCAAGTACCTCGGGGTCTTGAACGTGAGATATGGTGCGGCGTCTGCAGGGACGAGGACTCTGCCTCGGTTTGTTGTGGTGAAGAGGGAGCTGAGCCGAAAGGCAAAGCTCTCAGTGTACGGGTCGATCTACGTTCCTACCCTCACCTATGGTCTTGAGCTTTGGGTAGTGGCCCAAAGGACAAGATGGCGGGTACAAGCGGTCGAAATGAGCTTTCTCGGTAGGGTGGCTGGGCTCTCCCTTAGAGATGAGGTGAGAAGGACTGACATCCGGGTGAAACTTAGAGTAGAACTCCCGGCGTGTCCCTGGGGAGGCGCTCAGGGCACGTCCGACCATTGGCGGCCTCGGGGAAGACCCAGGACACGTTGGAGAGACTACAGTATGTTTCTCAACTGGCCTGGGAACACCTCGGGCTGGACAAAGCGGCCTGGGAGAGGGAAGTCGACCTCGGATAAGCGGTTGAACATGGATGGATGCATGGACTTACTATCCAGTGAAGACGAGTCCACACACAGCCATCACAGTCGAAATAGCTGCAGCACAAATGAGTAGCAAGATAATTGTGTAGGCGGTGGCAGCCTGCATGAGTGCTGCCGGCAGTGGGGAAGCTGCGGTTCATTGAGGGGAAAGACGAGTTCCAGCATAGACTGTGGCATTGCGAAGCACTCTGCGTCACAATGTCACCGTGCATGTCGGAATTCATGTTTGCCCTCAATGTACCATGGCTTCCTCTGCGCCGGCAGCACTCGAGCAGCCTCGGATATGTAAAGTTTTCCTTCTGCAGGATTGTCTTGTCCTTGAGAGGAATCTAATATCCTGCGGATACTGCAGCTAGAAGACCTGAGAGGTCAAGTAGCTGCACCATTTCCTCTCGCTGCTGCAGAACTCCGATAGTTTATCTCATCATTTCCTCAGGCTGTCAGTCTCATACCACAGAAGGACTCATACCACAGAAGGACTCATACCACAGAAGGACTCATACCACAGAATAATGGCCGTAAAGATAAGGCGCAATCTGGCATTCCTACTCCTATTAATTTATTTCCGTATCTCTTGTTGCCGCGTGAGAAAGTCGGATGCGCGTCGATTCCGCGTCTTATCAAACAGCTGGAGCGCATCCCGCGCGCGTGGGCGTAGTCTAAGGGAAGAGAAGCGGTTTCGCCAGAGCCCAAGTGTGCAACATTCTTTACGCTCGCCCAAGCTTCCTGCGCTGCGGCCTTGACAGCGGAACAAGACTGTAATCTTATCAGCTGAAGGTAATGAGCATCACGGACAACAACTGGACTCGTCATCAACACTGATCTCACCTATTTCTCCACATTTCGGCCATACTTCCCCGAATACATGAATCTTCTTTTTTAACTTTCTTGTCCATAATAACTGCAGCTATTCAGATTGCTTATTACGAGTTCATGGCGTAAAGCTTCTAGTAAGACACGTGTAATTGGTTAAATACTAGCATTAAATATTGTTGGACTGCATTTGAAATCTTACTTGAAATGTTCCTTTTTAATGTCACATTTGAAATCTTATTTTAAATGTTCCTTTTTAATGTCACATTTGAAATCTTATTTTAAATGTTCCTTTTTAATGTTACATTTGAAATCTTATTTTAAATGTTCCTTTTTAATGTCACATTTGAAATCTTATTTTAAATGTTCCTTTTTTATGTCACATTTGAAATCTTATTTTAAATGTTCCTTTTTAATGTCACATTTGAAATCTTACTTTTAAAAAATGTGGCACTGAACCGCACTTTATGAGGATGAGCATGAGTTTTCAGGAACTGGGCCTCTTCGAATTTGAATTGTCTGATGGCACTGAATGCAACACAGGAGCACTGTGGTTATGTTGCGGTTGGCTTGGACAACAAACGTGGACCAGCCAGGAACAGGAACAGGAAGTCGCCGCTGCCAAACAAGCACGACAGCAGACTTATCTCCAAGGAGGGGACCTAATCACTTGGCCAAATACAGAGATCCAAATAACCTTCAGGACCACCTAGCTGTCCTCTTCCTCTGTCTCGCACCCCCCACCCCCCGCCACCCCCTGCCCTCCCCCTTGACGGCCCCCGCTGTCGCCGCAAAATTGCCTTCTGGAGTTAGTGAGCGGGAACAGTTAAGATTTACAAACAATGATGAAGCTTGTCATGCGTCTTTCTCCATCCGTCACGGAAGGGGGGCTGGGGGGTGCGGGCGGGGAGCCGTCCCGGTGTTCTTCATAAAAGCCAGCCCCGTGTGAAATACGCCCCCCTGGCCCGGCCGGTTTACTGCGCCGCGCTCGTCAGCAGCACCGCCGCCGTAAATCGCTGAGCGGGGAGGCGACAGCGCAGTCTATCAACCCACCCGCCCCCCCGGGCCCACGCCTGCCCCCCCAATGTACACACACAGTCTAAATGTTTGTCCGCACCCACCAGGATCCACCATGTTCCCTTCCCCGCCCGTCCTTGTGGAGACTTTGTAGAAGTTGGCCAGCTCAACTTTTGGATCAATGGCAGTTTGAAAAGACAAGTTTACAGCGCTGGCGCCCGCGCCGTTGGTTGTTTCAGAGCCATTTAAATGCAAATTAGACGCTTGAAGCATTGCACTCGATAATCCCGACACGGTCAGAATCCATGACGACCTCTCCCGAGATGATATTCTATCGATTCACGCTGCGTCACTGTACGCCGGCGGCGGTTACTGCGCTTTTCTCCAGCTTCTGCAGGGAAAAACCTCTTTGTTTCATGGAGAGACGCAGCCCCGCCCCCAGCCCAGACCCGGACCACCCCGCTCGCTCGCTCTCTGAGCGATTTATTCGGTCTGCAACAAATCAGCAAAGTCAAGCTGAGGAGCTGACCTTTGTGTTGAGTTCATTTGCGTTGAGGACGCCACACATCGCCTCGGGTCGCCGTTTAACCCGTCCGGTCTAAACCGGAGAGCGCTAGCCATCGAGCTAAAAGCTCGAGTTGTTAGCGCGACTCCTAGGGTGTCAAGGAGTGAGGTTTGCCAACTTACACTGGCACCCGTTACAACCAGACAGGTTACATTTGATGACACAGCGAACACGATACAGTCAAGTGACAAAAAGCGACACCCCACAGTGTACAGTGTTGCTAATACCCACCCCCCCCCGGCCGTGCAAAGATGTTTTGGTTGGTGGCGGGCCGTGTTTTTCAACCAATCTTCCTCAAATTCTACACACACGTGCTCGTCGGCCTACTAAAGGTGTGTGCCAAATTTTGCAGCGATTCAGCAAAACACCCTCAAGTTACGTCGGGTGTATTGTGGGGCTGCCAGACAAATTTCCAGTCAATCCGACTTGAAATTCAGCAACTGCGCCACCTTGTGGTGTGTTTGTCAGAAAAATAAGAGCACAGCCCGCACAGCAGAGGTGCGTGTTTTGACAAACTTTCACCACTTTTGTGTGCAGCCGTTGAAGAGTAGAAGCGTTAGCTTGCATGAGCAACACATGACTTCCTCCATATTTTGTCCCTCTGTGTTTTTTGGCTGTTCTGCTATCCTTCCCCTCACAGTCTCAGCTTCTCTTGCTTTGTGTTTGTGAGCTGTAATTAAGAGTAAAAGGCATCCCGCTGGGGGCCCGTCAGACCGCCGGGGGGCCTCCATGAATCTGGGTCTTGATTGAGCGTCTCCTGCTCGGCCCTGCGTCGTCGTGTGTCGTGTTGTCCTCGCCGCCCCTGCTGTGCCGCTAAGTATCCTGCTAGCGGGTTAAATACGAGTGTAATTGTGCGTCAGGTTGTAACGGGCCGTACGACAGCACCATTAACAGCAGCCTGCGGCTCAGCAGACGTTAAATGTGTGCTTTATGTCCTCTTCCCCTCACTGTTGCCGTCAGTGTCCAACACTGGACATAACATTAGGTACCCCCACACAGTAAACAATAATAATAATAATAATAATAATAACAACAACAAGTAATTAATACAACAATAAATAACAATTATTAATGTTATAAATTACATTTATATAATAATAATAATACATAAATAATAATAAATATTATTATTATTATTATATTATTATTATTACTGTTACTCCTACTATTATTATATAACTATGATTATTCATGTTAAATAAAATTAATAATAATTATAACAACATTATTATTATTATTATTATTAATTTATTTGATTATAATAATTTTATTTGATTTAATTATTTAATTATGCCTTTATTTAATATGCAACTATACATGATTATTATTATTCTACATTATTATTATTATTATTATTATTATTATTATTATTATTACTATTATTATTAAGACAAACAGACAGGCAGGACACTAGTATTTGTATACTGGGGTTGGAGATGGCTATGTTTTCATTGTGACTGAAATGACAATTTAAAAAAAACAATAATTATGATTTCTTTTAATGTCACAAATTGTGTGAAAATCAGTGACTCGATCCTCTTTTTGATGCGGATTTGAGCTAAAGTTACGATCCTGCTAACTAAAGAAAAGGAAGCGACTGAAGCCAAAGTTCTTGCCCTGGCGGAGGTATTATTGCTCTTTGAAAGTAAGTTCATTGTTAAGGACTAATGTGTTATTCAAAGTAGAACACTGCAAGCTCCTGCACTGGATAGTGCCTGCGTAGCCATTGGTTAGCCATGCAGGTCAGTATGTGCTGTAAATACATATACTGTATATATATATACTGCAGTAAGTGCAGTACGCTGTACATGTGCAGTATATACTGTGAATACTGCACATGCACAGCGTACTGTACTTACAGTACTGTAAGCACAGTACGCTGTGCATGTGCAGTATATACTGCAGTAAGTACAGTACGCTGTGCATGTGCAGTATATACTGTACTGTACTGTACTGTAAGTACAGTACGCTGTAGGAACGCAGCCTGTGTTGTTTTCCAGCTGGACGCCTCGGAAGAGCACATCAGCGATATACCTGTACATCCCACTCCTACAGTGTCCTTTACTTTGGCATTTTTCTTGCGCTGTCCGCTCCCAATGAATCTTTAGTTTAAAATGCAACCCGCAGAAGAAGGGGCGACAAATATTGATCAGCCGCCTCAGCTCATTATGGCATATCCATAACGTTTGGACGGAGCGGCCGGCCGTAGACTGACAGGCCATTTTGTGAGTTGATGGGGCACAGAGGCCCAAATGGAGATTGAACACAGGGACGAGGACGGTGTCACGCCTCCCCGCCGCTCGTCTTCACTGGGGACAGATTGGTTAACAATACAGGAGCAAAGGGTCGGCGCCGCTTAATTAGCCTTTGACCCCGACACTGATGCCTTCTGTCAGCTTGGCCTTTTAATGGCCTGCATATGCAGACTGGAGCACGTCGCCCTCCCCTGATGTCCATGGCGTCTAACGCCAACGACTAACTAACATCACTACGGTAGCTCCTGAAGCTCCACAGCTGCATGTTTGGAAACAGCTGCAACACGGACAGCCAAAGAAAGGGTTCCATACATTCTGACAACGCTAAAAGTCCCCACTGTTATTCTTTCTCTGGTATAAAGTCATAGCTTCACCTGGTAAATCACAGTCATTCATTCAACACAAGCCATGTTTACTCCACTCAAAGATCCTCTATAGGACAGAGCCCTCTGCTCTGCAAAAACGTGAGTCAAAGATCCTGTATAAGACAGGGGCGCTCTGCTATTTTTAAGCTCTACTGCAAAAACGCTAGTCAAAGGTCCTGTATGTACTGTATATGACAGGAGCACTCTGCTATTTTTGAGGATCTACTACAAAAACACTAGTCAAAGATCCTGTATATGACAGAGCGATCCGCTATATTTGAGGATCTACTACAAAAACGCGAGTGAAAGATCCTGTATATGACAGGAGTGCGCTGCTATTTTTGAGGATCTACAGCAAAAACACAAGTCAAAGGTCCTGTATATAACAGAAGCCATCTGCTATTTTTAAGGATCTACTGAAAAAACGCTAGTCAAAGATCCTGTGTATTACAGAAGCATTATGCTATTTTTAAGGATCTACTGCAAAAACACGAGTCAAAGATCCTGTATATGACAGAGCGCTCTGCTGTTTTTGAAGCTCTACTGCAAAAACACAAGTCAAAGATCCTGTATATGACAGGAACACTCTGCTATTTTTGAGGATCTACTACAAAAACGTGAGTGAAAGATCCTGCATATGACAGGAGCGCGCTGCTATTTTTGAGGATCTAATACAAAAACTCTAGTCAAAGATTCTGTATATGGCAGAGCGCTCTGCTATTTTTGAGGATCTACTGCAAAAACATGAGTCAAAGATCCTGTGTATGACACGAGCATTCTGCTATTTTTGAGGATCTACTACAAAAATTCTAGTGAAACATCCTGTATACGGCAGGAGTATTCTGCTGTTTTTGAAGACCTGCTTAAAAAATGCTGAGCAAAAATCCTCTATTTGACCGTAACGCTTTACTGTTTTTAAGGACCTACTGCAAAAACTATAGTTACAAATCCTTTATATGACAAGAGCGCTTTGCTGTTTTTGAGGACCTTCTGCAAAAACACTAGTCAAGGATCTTCCTCATGACAGGACTGCCCTGCTGTTTTTGTGGCCCTACTGCTAAAACGCTTGTCAGAAATTCTAGGACAGGAGCGCTCTGCTGTTGTTGAGGACGCACTGCAAAAGTGCTAGTCAAAGACGCTCTACATGACAAGAGCACTCTGCTCTTATGAGGAATCTCCTGCAAAAATGCTAGTCAAAGATCTCCTTCACTACAGGGATACTCTGCTGTTTTTAGGAATCTGCTGCAACAGCGCTAGGTCAAAGATGCGTGCTTTGACAGGAGCACTTTTGATGACATCCTGAAAAAACGCCACGCAAAGATCCTCTACATAACATGAGCACTCTGCTGTTTTTAAGAATGTTTGCAAAAACGTCAAAAACAAAGATCTGCTACATGATAGAAGGGCTTTCCTGTTTGTGAGTCCCTGCTGCAAAAATGCTGGTCAAAGATCCTATGTTTCACAGGAGTGTGCTTCTGTTGTTGATACCAACTGCAAAAACAACACTCAACTCAACTCATACTGTTTTTGAGGACCTTTGGCATCGGGGGCCGGCAGCTGAGCGTCCACCAATGCCAAGGATGGCTTCATGTGAGGCTAGTCTGGCGGCGGTATCGACGTCCACTGATGGATGGCACGTCATTGACGCACCGCTGAGCCGTGACCGTCTCCAAAGTTCTGCTTTTGGTAATCGTCATGCAAGCGCCAAACGTCCCGCTCGCAGTTGTTTGTCTTAGATCAGGGGTGTCCAAACTTTTTCCAGCGAGGGCCACATTCTGAAAAATGAAAGGATGCGGGGGCCACTTTGATATTTCATCAACCAACACAGAGATATGCTAAGAAGCTATTTGTAGCTCAACAAAAAACTGCATTTCAGCTTGGTAATACAGGCGAAATGCTACTAAAAATGATCTTTTCTTCCATAATAATACCACTTTATTCTTGTAAAATTGCGACTTTTGTTCTTCATTCGATTATGACTTTTTTTCTTAATATTTGGCCTTTATTCCTGTGAAATTACAGATGTTTTTTTTTCAATTTCTGCTGTTTTTTTACATTTTCTAACTATTTCATTTCAACTTTCCTTTTGTAAAGTTTCTTCTCGTAATTACAACTTTATTCCCATGATATTTTTAATCTTTTTTTTAAAGTATTTTTTTCTTTACTTCAACATTGTTACTAAAATGATATTTTTCCTCATATTACACGTTTATTCTCATAAAACTGCAGCTTTTTCCGCTTTTTTCTTAATATTTTGACTTTAAAATTTCTGTTGTTTTTCCATTTATGCTGTTGTTTTTTTTTGGTATCATTTTCCAAATATTTCAACTTTCTTCTTGTATATTTTCTTCTCCTAATATTTTGACTTTATTCTCATGTTATACGTTTTCCCCCAACCTAAGTTTCCAAAAATGACAACTTTATTCATTGTTTTTCACTTCAAAAAACCTTCAATATTCTTTTTACTAAAATGACATTTTTCCTTATACTATTATTATACTAATAATTATAACTATTAATATATAATTATGAATACTATTATATGGCTTCTTCCTTGCTAGATTACAAGTCTTCTCTTCATATTTTGACATTTGATTGATTTTCCCATTTTTGCTGCTGTTTTTTTTTAATTTCCTTGTTAAATTACATTTTTAGACTGTGCTGCGGGCCGATAAAATCACATCCGCGGGCCACAAATGGCCCCGGGCCGCACTTTGGCCACCCCTGTCTTAGCTAATCAAAGCGGGCGCGTGGGACGACAGCACAGGGAGTGGTCAACCAAAGACTTTGGTAAGCGAGGCAAAACGTCGGGGTGAAGGTCGGCAGAGTGAACATCAAGCGGAGCCGCCGTGTTTTCAAGCCTTTCTGCCCTTTGACTCTTGAGTTTTCCGCACCATTGAGTCCTGCTTCTGGTCCCCGGCTGATGAGGAGGAGGAGCCACGCGGCTTTTCGCAGCATCCTTCTCCCGAAGAAAGTCCGTGAGAGGCGGCCAGGGACGTTTTTGCTCGTATCGTTTTAACGAGGGCCATTTCATCCCGAGCCAACCTTGTCATGTGACAGGCTACTTTTCATTCTTAAGATTGAATTGCTGTTGCCGTGATAATGGCTTCCGCTAAGTGCCAGTGTGGCCCTGGAGCACACTGACACTTCATTTCCTCCGGCAGTTGGCGTGGGGCTCTTTCCTCTGCTTTTGGGACATTTGTCACGGCGCACGGTGCCCTCCGCTCCTGTCCCGTTGGGTTCTTCACCGTGTCCACGCAGGTTGGCCACTCATGGCAACCCATGTGTTATAGGCGAGCCCTGCATGTGCTGCACTGAACACCTCAAATCTGAGCTAAACTTGGGTCCCCTTCCCTTCCTTTGGCACGACTGAGAGAGGAAAGGCTGTACTTTGTACTTTGCAAGTTATTACTAATAAACGACACTTTATCATTGAAATGAATAGAAAGACTCAAAATAATCCAAAATCAACAGCTCCCTCAGAGCCCCGACTGCATTTGTGTGCATAATAAAGATAATGCAGGGGTGTCCAAAGTGCGGCCCAGGGGCCATTTGCGGAGGGTGGCTGTTTTACCATTGGCCTGCAGCACATTCTGAAAATATAATTCAACAAGGACACTAAAAAGAGACAACAACAACAGCAAATATGGAAAATCCGCAGTAGTTTTACAAGAAGACAGTCAAAATATGAACAGAAAAAGTTGAAAATAACACAATATTATGAGAAAAAATACCACCATTTTCGTTGCTTAAAGTTGAAATATTTGAAGAAAAGATGTTACTTGGGGGGAAAAAAAGAAATATGAGAAACAAACACAACAAAATAAAGTTGTAATTTGTGGAAAATTAGGTTGTGGAAAAAGTTTTAATGTTATGAGAATAAAGTAAACATGCTCGAGAAACTTGAAATAGAAAAAAAAGTCAAAATCTTACGAGAAACAAGTCGTGTTCTAATGAGAAAAAAGTTGCAGTTTTACAAGAATAAACCTGTAATGTTATGAGGAAAAATAGTGTCAATTTGAATCATGAAAGAAAAAATACATTTAGCTTTTAATAGTTGTAATATTATGAAAAACAAACAAAAAATGAAGTTAGCTTTGTTGGCAACTCAGGTTACCCCCCCACCCCCAGCAAAGAGCGGCTTCTTCAGCTAAACTGTACGACAAAGCTGGGATGCACGTTGTTCTTCAAGTAAGCTGTTAGCACATGTGCACGTGCTGCTTCTGTCATCGTTCACTCCGACGCCCCTCAATTCATGCAATTGCTCCTCTTGCCGTGTGCAAAACAAATCATCAGAACGACTGGAAATAATCCACAAAGTTGTGTAAATTGCAGCAGCACGGCAGCGATGGCAGGTGAGGTAGCGATGGGCCAGGAGAAGGTGCCCATGTCACCATGCTAACGTGACAGTACAGTATGCGTGCTCATTCTCATCCCGTGGCTGAGAAGAGCTGTCTCTGGCGTGGCGTGAGCACGCTGGGGTATGTTTGTGGAAGTGTTATCAGCCCCCAGGACCCCCAGGGAGCGACAGGGCTTATCCTCAGAGGATCAGGCTGAATTAGCCTCTCAGCTCACATGTGGGCTTTTGTTCCTCCGTGATTGCACTTTGATTCACTCCTCGCCTCTCTTAGCGGGACCGCTGGGAGTTTACAAAACGCTTCCCTTTGTCCCGCCTCACAAAAGAAGCTCTCATTGTTGGGACCGCTCCACGGGGCAAAAGTTCACTCAAAACTTTGCTCCTGGTTGAAAGTGGGACATTTGAAACCATCCCCACCTTCCATTTCTTATCATGTCGCACTTTTTCCCAACACTGAAAATACTGTGGTTCTCATCGTCCTTCTCATGTCATGTTGTCGCCTTTTATTCTGAAGCTGTTTGCGTTGTTCTCTTTTTATTCTCATGCTCACTCTGTTGTTTTCATGTTTTTCTCACGTTGCCATTTGGTTCTCAGCTTGTTTCTGTATCATTCTCAGGTAGATGTGGGTTTTTTTATTAGTTCTCATGGTCATGTGTGTTGTTCTCATGCTCTTGTGTTTCCTTCTCATTTTGCCCCCCCCCCCATGTCGTACTCTTTAATTCAGATACTTCTTGTGTTGTTGTCATGTCTCTTCATCCTCATGTTGCTGTTTCCTTCTCATGTTTTCCTATCATTCTCATGTAGATCATGTTTTATAATTAGTTTCATTTTCTGCTTTGCTCTCATCTGGCTGCGCTTCATTCTCATGTCCTCATGTCATCATGTTTTATTCCGGTGCTCTTTGTGTGGTTTTTATGTTTCTTCTGTCCTCGCGCTGCTGCCAGGTCGGAGTCATCATGAAGCCGTGTGAGCTGCAGTGGCGTTCCCTTGGCTCGGCTAATGGAGGCTTTAGAATAGAAACACTGATGTTGTGTATCAGCCTCATGAAACCCTGTTGTACTTAACATCGAGGAGATGAAAGTCAATCAGACAGCACAGGTGGAGCACTCATCATTTAACCCCTGGTGGCGCCAACGTGGCTTTCATTACGTGTGGATTGCCTACTGATGAGCAGCAGCACACGCACACGCACACGCGCACGCGCACACACACACGCGCACACACGGGTGTGAGTGTGGTCCAAGTGGAGCACACAGGCGGCCCTTTGCTACACAAACATTGGTTCTAATGGTGGCGAAGTGGTGACAAACTGCAGGCGGCAAAGAGTGGCGTCCCAAACCAATCAGGAAGTTAATGAGGAGAGAAATGACCTCAGGCCAGTGCTGGAAGGCGGGGGAGAAGGAGGAGGGGATTGTTTGGACCAATCACAACGCTGCAAATTGTTTGCTTTGCCCTCATCCTCATCTGTTTCATTCTCATGTCATTGAGTTTCATTCTCATGATCTTGATGTTGTGTCCACGCTGCTTTGTTTTCTTCTCATGTCTCCGCGTTACAAGTTTCATTCTCATGCCGTTGTGTGAGCTTCTCATATTGTTTGCTTTGTTCTCTCCGGTCGTGTTTCGCTCTCATTTTCTTGTGTTTTTACTCTCATGCTGTTGTGTTTTGTTCTCATGTGATGCTTTCTTCTCATGTCGCCGTGCTTCGGTCTGGTGTTCTTGTGTTTTATTCTCATGTTGCCGCGTTTCCTTCTCATGCTTTTTCCGTTCTCAGGTTGCTGTGGTTCCTTCTCATCTTCTTTGGTTTTTCATCTTTGCATTTCTCATGTTTTCTGTTTCTGTTGTTGTCTTGTTTTCTTCTCATGCTGCTGCGTTTCGTTCTCATGTTTGTTTTTTTCTCATGCTGTTCTGTTTTATTATCATTCTCTTTGTGTTGTTCTCATGTTTTTTTTCTATTTTGTTTTCTTCTGATGTGCTGTGTTCTTGTGTTTCGTTCTCATTTTCTTGTTTTACTCTCATGCTGTTGTGTTTTGTTCTCATGGTGTGTTTTATTTCAGCTTCTTTGCATTGTTGTCATGTTACGTTTTCTTCTCATGCTGCCCTTTCATTCTCATGTTGCTGTGTTTTGGCCTCATGTTCCTGTGTTTCCTTCTCATACTTCTTCCGTTCTCATGTTGCTGTGTTTTGTTCTCATCTTGTTTGGTTTTTCGTCTTTGCATTTTATTCTGACGCTCTTTGTTGTTCTCATGTTGTGTTTTTTTGTCATCTTGCTTTCTTCTCATGCTGCTGTGTTTCATTCTCATGTTTGTTTTTTCCTCATGCTATTCTTTTTTATTCTGATTCTCTTCCTGTTCTTCTCATAATTTTTCAAATTTAGTTTTCTTCTCATGTTGCTGTGTCTCGGTCTCATGTTGTGTTTTGTCAGCGAGCACGGCAGCATTATCTTCCAGTAGTGCCTTGATATCAGCCTGTGCAACCTTGATATTGCATAAAAGGGTTTTTAACCTCCTTTCGAGCAGCGCGCAAGGCAGCATTATCATCTTGTACTACCTTAATATCTTCTCGTAGAGCCTTGACAACCTAGCTCAGAGCTGTATTTACCTCCTTAATGCTCATGACTTCCTCATGGATCCCCATGAGCATTCCGAAGACGGTGTCGTTCTGCGATTGAACACGTTCAATGTGCGATAGCTGACACCTGAGGTTAGCCTTGTTTGTGCTGCAGTTTTCTCTTGTATCGCTCTCATCTCCGGCTGCAAGGCATGTAAGAACATCACATTTTCCCATTTTTCATTCGATATTTCATCCTCCTCATCCAACAGCCACACTCACCCTATTTCTGATTTGGAATCCGGATTTCCAGGCTGGTATCATTTCGCTTTGTGTTTGGCATCGCTGCTCGGCAGCCACTTTGAACTTGAGCAGTTAGCTTGGTTGGCTAGCAGCTGTCAGCACTTGTAACTAGTTTATTTCAAGGAATGTGTACCTCTTGAGGGTGTCGGCAAGCTGTTCTGAGCTTGTGTTCATGAAGCGTAGTCAGGAGTGAACCAAAATGGTTCCAAATCCTCGTATCGTCAGCAGAGCTCTTGCTGTGTTGGTCCTTTCCGGTCAACAGAACTGTTCTCATGTTGCCTGCTTTTTCTCATTTGGTTGTGTTTTATTCTGATGCTCCCTGTGTTCTTCCCGTGTGTTTATTTTGTTATGTTGTCAGTGTTTCATTCTCATGTTGTGTTTTGTTCTCATGTCGTGCTTCGTTGGCATGTTGTTGTGTTACTAACGTTATCATTCAATACGGCGATAACCGTGTGATGTTGACTGGCCAACAGGTTCTTGCATGCTGATCGTTACTATGATGAATGTTCCTATATTTGCTGTGCATGTGTGCTGTTTTCCATGCTGGCTTGTGGCTCGGAGGCTTACAGTAACATGAGGAATTCCCTGCGTGCGTGCGTGCAAGCGGTGTGGCGTTGTAAAAGGAGCGATTGCTTTTGTTTGTGGAGCGCAGACGTTTATTGTGACGATGATACAACATTTTGTCACCGTTTTGCCCCCTCCCACCCTTGTGTGCGCATGTATTATTTACTGTACGTGCACAGCCCTTTGAATTCATCATCTTTATGTTTTCACGAGTATCCACGAGAGGATTTACACGTCGCGGCTTCTTCGAGTCCTACAATCGTGCAGCGGGACCGCAATTTAACACATGTTCTACATCATCGTGTCACCCGCTGCTATAGCATCACTTTTATGTGCAATCTCATCTTCTTTCTTTAATTCTCGCATCTTCTTTTTTCAAATATGAATGAATGAATAAATGATGGCTGTTTGTGGTCGACTATGGCCACTGATTAGTCCAAAAATATTGAAAGACAAGTCATATGTGGTATTCAGTAATGTTACACACTGTAGATGAGACATTAACTTACATGAGTGGAAAAAAGTTCTCCTCCTATTCCGTGTGGAAGTGGTAACTTTTTGGCTTCTTACTTTGTTCTTATTCCCCACTTTCTTAAGGTGAGAATAAGTCAGTTGGAGGCTAACTAGTTAACTCAGTAGCTTGCTGATGCTTAAAGCGGTGGCTGTCCTCTTGCGTCCCTATAGAGATCCCGTAGCCTGCGTATAAGAGTTGCGCAATGTGGTGTAAAGACAGCGGCGATGGATGATAGACTCACGTCGATGCTGTGCCATCGACATTATGTTCCAGATACAGTCGTCCCTCGTTTATCGCGTTTAATTGGGTCCAGACCCGACCGCCAAGTAGGAGCCAATATTAATTAAGAGAATATTTTCATAGTTGAAGCATAGAAAACCTGTTTATGGCTTTCTAAATGCGGGTTTCACCATGATTGGCGCCATGTAGACATGAAATAACACCCCATAGTAGTAGTAGTAGTAGTCCAGGGGTCTGCAACCTGTGGCTTTTGTCTTTTATCCTCCTGCTACGCCGTCTCTTCTGATGTTGTCATGAGCCTCTCAAAGTTCTGCGTGGGAGTTGGGCGTGGACCGTGCAATTCCCCGCCAAAGTGCTAGGGGCGGTGTCTTCTGGTGAGTCAGCTCGGTGAGACACCATGATGCTGGTCAACGACTTCGCTTGTTAGCTTCCTTTGTTGCTAATGAACCATGAAACTTAAGGGGCACGTAGTGTGGAACTGGAACTAATCAAAGTGTTACAACATGAAGAAAGGTGACTAAGTGGCAGGTGGCAACAGGTGTGGCCTGCTACTCTGGAAGACAGGAGAGGAATGTGACTCTGTGCTTAAGGAAACTAAATACACTAGGTCCCCAATTTACCAACACCCGACTAGCGAACATTCGCGGATACGAACACAACTACTGCATCCAAACTAATATATACATACATACACATATACTGTATGTGTATACACGTACATGTAGTACCTATATCATTGGTAATATTACCTTTTCCCTACTTAAGAACAATTCCACTTAAGAACGGTCGTCTGGAACCAATTGTGTGCGTAAGTTGGGGACTTAGTGTACTGTACGTAGCGTTCCCTACAATTTAGCGGGCACATGCTGTGGGTTTTGTGGCTCCAAGTGGGTTGTTGGGCTGCACAAACCACCGGTTGTTTATATTAGGGACCGTCAATAAATTACTATTGCACTGATGAGTTTGTTAAAAAAAAAAGTTATATTTTTAAATCACACCACAAATGGATCTACAACCACGTCAAACATTAGTGCAACCCTAGAAGTATTTTGCACACCCGTTTTTTCCAATTTGATCTTTTATTGGATCTTTTATTGGATTAGGGACCTGACCCACAAAGGTTTGTTTGGTTTTCTCCCTTTTTTAGTCGGGAACTGATATTTTCCTGAAACGTACCTATGTTCTACTGCTGATAACTAAAGAATGGAAAAAGGTAGAAAAAAACTTTTTTTTCTGATGAAAGAGGGGAGTCTAATGTTTGTTTTGGTAGCTTCCATGTTTATAAACATACAACACAATATTCTGTGTGCCTTGAAGATCAGTCCAAATGGTCTAAAATGGCCGCCACTGAAGGGCTTGTCTTTTGAAAGATGCCTGGGATTGAATGAGTTCATTCATTATTTTTTCAGAAAGCGCGATATAGCGGGGGACGACTGTACTACAATCACATTGAACCTTCCCAATGGTAACGTGCGTCTTATTATGACTTATCATGTGTACTATATCGGGTAATAGGAGTGTAAAGGTGACTGTAGGGGTGTTATTTCATGTCTACAGGGCTCTAATCATGTTTTATTAAAACATTTTTAGAAATTCATAAACAGCTTTTCTATGCTAACTACGAAAATATTCAGTTTATTAATATTGAATCCCTTTTTGCGGAAATTCATTTATCGGGCTCGATTCTGGAACCGATTAACCGCGATAAACGAGGGACCCCCATACTAGTTAGTACTGTTAACTATTAAGAGGTCTAACGTGTGTTTCTCCTCCGTGCAGCCATGTTATCCAGCAACATTGTCGCCGGACTCGACCCCTTGACCATCCACCTGGCGGGGACCGCTGACGTCAAGTCCGAGATGGACGCCGACAGCGAGGCGAGCGACCTCCTCATCATCGATGAGGACGCGACCCAATGAAGAAAAGACAAAGGCTCTCATAGTTGTCTTTTTTTTCCTTTTTCTTTTGCCTTTCAACATTACACGTTCATTTTGTTTTCTAATCACCGCAAATGAGCTAGTGGCATTTTCGGTATATAATGTGAAGACTTTGGTGGTAACGAACTCTGTGGGAGTGCTTGCCCGGGCCAAACGAAGCGCACTACAGAAGACAACAACATGACGTCAGCTATGGGAAGTTGAGCATCAGCACACACACACACACGCACACGCACACACGCGCACACACACACGCACACACACACGCTATGACAAAACCCTTGACATGGAAACAGGAGTTCAGAACAGAGTGAACCTTATTTTAGCAAAGGTCGATGACAGAAATGCCCCATACATTGTACCACATTTTGAAAATGACCAAAATAATAATAAAAAAGATGACTGATAAATTGTTGATTTGATGTTGTTTTTTTTGTGTGTCGCTAACCTTCTTCTTCGCAGTCATTCTGAAAGGCACTAAAATGTCAGACAACTCGCTGCAGAGCGTTTGTCACACAGCGTCTCGGGACTTTATGTCGCTACAAGTCTTTTTGGGGGGAAGGCGGAGGATAAAAGTGCCCCAAGTGATGGAGGACAAGTGTTGATGGCGGCAAACAAAAGAAGATTACTCCACTGTTTTCTTTGTGCGGCGCCGTACTAACATTCATCGGGTCGCGCTCCCGTCGCTCGGAATCAATAACGGCAGCGTCGTGTTTTGTTTTTGCCCCCCCCCCCCCCCCCCCACCACCGCCAAACGCACTTACTCTTAATTTCATCCCCGAGTGGTTTTAGAGAGAAGAATGCGGAGTTGCCGAGGAGGGCCCGCCCCCATAAATCACCTGTGCGGCGCGTGGGGCGCTATCGATTGATCCTGATATATCACACAAATTTACTGTCACTTCTGTTTTCAATTAAAGATACAATCAGTCAGATAATGACTTAATTGGATTTTACAGGAGATTGACTTTTATTGCGCCGTGCTTTACGACTTTAGTTAAGGGAGGACCTTTTATCACGCTGGTTGTCAGGGGCGACCGGCAGCCCGCCGCCGTGTCCTTCTGTAGCTGCTGCCCGGGGAAGAAAGTGTCCCTCCATGTTGGTGTGCCCAGCCACTGTGAATTATAGGCCCCACCCCCTCGACACGGCGCCCCCTGGTGGCCTGCCAGGGACGTGTTAGACTCTCAGTGGGCATGAAACGCAGGGGTGTCCAGTTTTAGGGACGCTGTGAAAAGGAATGCCAACATTAACAGCACTGATCGTTACCCAAATCATTTTTTATTGTTTCTGTAAGGCAGCTGGCAGCTGGTTTCTTATTGGCCTGCAGTGCATACACATAAAATACAACTCAAAAACTGCAAAAAGCAGGAACTGGTTCCCGAACGTTATACGTGACTTTCCGCAAATTGGATTCAATGTTAATGAACTGAGTATTTTTGTAGATATGAAACCTATATAAAACCTGTTTACAATCTTCTAAATAAGTTATTGAACGTTATTAGAGCCCTCTAGACATAAAATAACACCCCTATAGTCACCTTTACTGTCACGCTCTGCTTGTTTTGTTCTGCTGCCGCCTGTCTGCCTGTTGCTTGCAGTGCACTCAAATTGTCTTTAATATGCACATTTTTTACTAATAATAGGCTGTATTCAAGCACAAAACAGCATGATTTATTCATTGATCTATTTTTAAAAAACCTTGATAGATGAATGGTACGCTTTGGCACCCACTGCTAAAAGCTGACATGCGGGATGTTTCTTTTCTCTCGTAGCCTTTAAAAAGAAAAGTTTTACAAAATTTTCAGCGTGCAGCGTTTTTTTTTATTCACCTGCGGCACATTTGAAAACAATGACACACACAAAAAACAACTAAAATAACTATAAGGAAGGAAGAATGTATACATTGTGATACTAATAAAAAGTAAAAATAACACGTTTTGTCACCTATAACCCAAAGCTGACACAAAGTGTGTCTTTAAATACACTCATGGAAAAATGATGAGAGTACCCTTGTTCCTTCACTTTATTGATCCATTTTAATGCCTGGCACAACTAAAGGCACATTTGTTTGGACAAATATTATGACGATAACAAATAAGAGTTGAATTTAAGAGCTGATATCCAGCAACTTCCATGCTTTTCTTCATCATAACCAAAATCACTTACAGTAAGTTCTTGCATGGATAGCTCTAGCACTGCACTGCCACTAAAATGTAACTCTTGTGAGCTATTTTTGTTGTCATTGTTATATTTTTCCAAACATCAGGCATTCAAATGAACAAGAAAGTGAAGAAACAAAGGTGGTCTAATCATTTTTTCCATGACTGCATAATATCGATCAATATGTTTTTTCACTACACCATGGATTGTTTTTAACATCTTTTACGTACAAAGCGTGTCAAAACGGCCCTGCGTCCTTCAATTCTACTACGTTTGGACATCCCTGGTCTAACTGGATTAAGTCCACAAGTTGGCGGTTTGCTCCTCGCTCCCTCTGAGTTGGCAGCCACGTTTCCCAGGCAGCTGTGTCTACAGATGTAGATAACCACCACCAGTGTGTGACTGAGGAGTGAATGAATAATGGGTTCACTTCAGTGTGAAGCACCTTGGGTGCCTTGAAAAGCGCTACATAAAAAATCTAATCCGTTATTAAGTGTATTTAGCTTCTTCTTTGGCTTTTTTTGTGATGAAATGGAACTTTAAAAGCCAAAGAAAAAGCAAAGCAAAGCTTAATTCTTTGAGGAGGTTTCATATTTTGGTTGATAAAAAACAGAATATAGATTTTCACGGCTAGCAGCGTGGCGGGTGCGTGTGCAGCAGACACGTCTGAACGTTATCAAATAAATGTCTCCATCATTGAGACGTGTGTCTAATCCTCAATGATGGCCAATAGACTTCCTCCCCCGGGGAGACTTTAATCAGCCCCCCGTGACAGCAGCTTTAGTGCTGGCTCCGCCCCCCAATCAGCGCCTCATCACGCCCACTCAGCAGAGGTCATCACCTCCCTTTTCTTCTTTTCAACACAGTCAAGTCAGCAGCATAACTCAACATTGGGACATCATTAGCTAAGTCACGCAGGTGTAAAAAGAAGTTAAACACTGCAAAATCTAAAAATAATAAAAATAGTTTTTAGTTTTTCATGCACGGTGCCTGACGGTGTGCTGGTTTGTTGCCATCTCAGACGTCCTCCTGCGTGGACGGGCATGGACATGGATGCCGAAATAAATCACTACAATTAGGGGAGGAGGGTTTTATTTATTTTATTTTTTATATCTATTTTTATTTTATTTTTAAATTAAAAAAATAGAGGGAAAAAATCACAAAAAAAATGTGATGCAAAAGTTGCATCTCAATAAATTACATACCTTTTTTTTTTATTTAAATTAGGGGAGGAGGGTTTTATTTATTTTTATTTTTTTGAACTTTTTTTTTTAATTTTATTTTTAAATTGAAAAAATAGAGGGAAAAAATCACAAAAAATGGGATGCAAAAGGTGCATCTCAATAAATTACATATCTTTTAAAAATAAATGTTTTCAGTACTTCAATTAAAAAGTCAAACTGATATTCTGTAGCTCCGCCACACACACAATTAGGGGTGTAACGATCCGTTTTAATAATCCATTCATATCATGATTCATGGTTGTCGATACCATTCAGAGACGATATTGGCTTATTTAGAACGATACGATCCAAAACGATTCCAAAACTTTAAATCGATTCAGTAACTTTTTAGCCAAAAATTCAACCAGTCTGACTGTGAAATAAATACCTGGATACTGGACAAGCAGACATCATCATCTTGCTGCAGTTCAGCCTTCAGGCCGACGCATAAAAACGAGCGAGTGCCTGCCTGCTGTATAAACTTCAATTCCTCTCCGTGTGAAGTGGATTAAAAAAAAAAAATCCCACAAATCTAGTGGGGGCCGGGCCCTCCTCTAGTCACCTTGAAAATGTGCTCAGCTATTTTCCAATTAAAAGCTTAATAGCCCCGGAGACGGCCTCCGCGCGGCCACTTTATTCTCTGCTCTGCGATCCCATTATTTGCTTGAATAAACCTTTTTTCAGCGCTTAGGAACGGGGCCCCGGCCTGCTCCGGTGTTACGTTTCAATGGCCTCCATTAGTCCGCCATCGCAGGCGCTAATCGTGGAAGTTATGCGCGTCAGCTAACGCCACGAGGGAGAGAGAGGATCATCAGCCCCAAACTGTAGACGATCTTTGACAGTTGATGTTTAACCTAAAAGGGGAAGTTTTAGATGAACCTTTGTGATCAGATTTGTTGTTCATTTTCTCTTACTTTCACAGCCGTTTGTTTGTCTGCGAGCACATGGGTGCAAGAAGCCGTTTAAGCGGGGCCCACGACACTTTGCGGAGGAGTGAGGCGGGGGTCAAGCTAGAACTCGTTACATTTTGAGTGCAGGTTCAGTAATTTGATCATTTCTCATCATATTTGTCTATTTTTTGTCTCATTGTGCTGCATAATTGGAGGTGTCTGTGCATTTTTGAACGGGTATGCCTGCAAAATAACCCGCCTTGGGGCTAAAAAGAAAAAAAAGAAGTTGCAAGCGCCAGCAATTTGATAAGAAACAAAGTCAAGAAAAAATTGATGGCAAAGCACAAAGATGGCGTCCATGTTGTCGCATCAGCAATGAGTTCCATCCTGGCGAGGAAAGAGGAAATCAAGGAAGCTAATGTTGCGACAGGGGTGGAGGTGAAACAAATGTTTAAAGGTCACAAAGAATTTGTTGTTGGTGTGCCCCCGCCCACCCCTGCTCCCTGCCGTCTTCACCCACAAGAGTCCTCAAGAAAAGGTAAAAGTGTTCAATTATGCACTTCTAATTATTTCACATTGTTTTCTGCATGTAAAGCCGTAATTATTCTAAAAAAAAACACATTTCTCTTCATATTTCTGTGTCTGCAACAGATTCATTGGATTTACATCATTTTTTATGGGGCAAAATTGCTTCGGTTTTCGTTTGATTTGATTTTCGTCTGATATTTTGGGACAGATTGCTAATGAAAAATCAAGGCACCACTGCATATTCAATGAGAAAAACACACATTTACTGCACTTAACGCAGGGGTGGCCGGCTTTACAACTCTAAACATTTTTACCCCTCAAAATGACACACATGATGTTAGGCTATGTTATGGAATGTTATGCTAAATTATGTTATGGTATGTTGTGCTATGATATGCTATGCTATGTTACGTTACATTACGCTACGTTATGTTACGTTACACTATGTTACGTTATTCTATGTTATGTTATTTTATGCTATGCTATGCTATGTTGTGTTATATTATGTTACGTTATGCTATGCTATGCTATGCTATGTTATGTTATGTTATGTTATGTTATGTTATGTTATGTTACGTTATGCTATGTTATATTATGTTATGTTATGTTATGTTATGTTATGTTATGTTACGTTATGCTATGTTATATTATGTTATGTTATGTTACGTTATGTTATGTTATGTTATGTTATGTTACGTTATGCTATGCTATGCTATGTTATGTTATGCTATGTTATGTTATTTTATGCTATGCTATGCTATACTGTTATGTTATGTTATGCTAAGCTATGCTATTCCATGCTATCTTATGTTATCAGAATCAGGTTTACTGACAGGTATAGTCCACACAATCATTTTCTCATGAATATACAGTGGCACCTTGATTTTCATGAGTAATCTGTTCCAAACTATCAGACGAAAATCAAATATTTTCAAGCAATATTTGCCCATAAGAAATGACGTAAATCCAATTACTCTGTCCCAGACACACAGAAATATGAACAAAAATATGTTTTGTGGAAAATAATTATAATTTTACAGGCAGAAAACAATGTGAAATAATTAGAAATGGATAATTGGTGGGGAAAAAAAGAAAAAAAAGGAAAAGAAATGAGTAAGTAGACGTATAAATACAACAATGACAGTATATCATGTACTGTATGTCATATAGTATGACATAACAACATCATATAATGTTAGAGTATATAATATAACCTAATAACGTAACATAATGTTATGTGTTTTACATTTTTCTCATTGCTGAATGCATTCATTTTATGGCAAAATTCAGATGTAACGTATCGGAATGCAGGCGCTGCCATGCAACTCAAAAGGAACATCAGCGACACAGAAGATTTTAACCCTCAAAATCCTCAAGCTCTCACTAATGAAAACCGGGTCCCCTGCACGGGAAAAACACACACTTACTGCATTTCAAGCTGCAGCCGTTGTGTAAAAATGAACTGTAAAAACTGAAATTGAAATGAAATGAAATTCCAATGAAATCTGAGCTGGACAAATCATTTTAACCCTCAAAAAATACTCAAATATTTGAAAATAAAGATTTTTTCATGCTTTTTTGCAAACACTTGTGTTTTCTGGGTGGGAAATGTTCCTGATGTTCCATAAATGGAAGCTTCAACACTATGACTTCGAGCACGTTTGTCCGCAAAAATAAATCACAAAGTGTCTTTTTTCCCCACACTCGTTTTGAGTGACAGGTGATGGTAGGAGGTTTGGGGGTTGGGGGTGGTCATGAGTTGGGTGGGTGCTGAGAGGTGCCTTCTTATCTTCACAGTGTCACGCGTGGGGCAACATCATCTCCACCCTTCCTTCCTTTCCTTCCAGCCTCTGTCAGGGAGGAGGGGCCAGCACCATGAACGGCTACGGCTCGCCCTACCTGTACGTGGGGGCCCCGGTGTCGCAGCCCCGGGCCCCGCTGCAGAGGACCCCCAAGTGCGCGCGGTGCCGCAACCACGGCGTGCTGTCGTGGCTGAAGGGCCACAAGCGCTACTGCCGCTTCAAGGACTGCTCCTGCGACAAGTGCATCCTCATCATCGAGCGGCAGCGCGTCATGGCGGCGCAGGTGGCGCTCCGCCGGCAGCAGGCCAACGAGAGCCTGGACAGCCTCATCCCGGAGGCCCTCAGGGTCATGCCGGCGATCGGCGTGCCCGGACCCGGGGAGGGAGCGCCGGCGGCGGCGACGGGGGAAACGGAGGCGCGCTGGAGAAGTGCGGAGGAGACGCAAGGAGGAGCGACACCCTGCGCGGGTAAGACGATAGGAGCTGCAAGATCACATTTTATACATAAGAAAATAAAATATTCAAGAAAACACATTGCAAACACTTGAGTTCTAATGATCACATACATGATATAAACAAATATTACACTACATCTAAATAACACTACAAAGACAAACCATTTCATGTTTACATTTACTCCCCTTATTTATCTATTTCTTTCACATTAAAAACGAGTACGTATAGAGTTTTAAAGTTCTTCAAATATGATGGACATTGTAACAGTTCCATTGGAGACGCTTCAGTTATTTATCAGCTGTCAGAAATGTAAACATTTACCGTAATAGACGCGTGATCGTGCTGTGGCAATAACATTACTCAACCAAGATGAACACGTCGGATTCCATGTAGTCGTTTGATGGCTTTGCAATGGCGACTTCAAATGAACACAGCGGACAGTTCAAGTGGCCAACTTTAGCTGTATTTTTAGGAGAATAACGTATATATATTTATTTATACTGCAGGCGGTGAAATGGTAGGAAAGTTCATATTTACACATATGAATATAGTGACACGTGGTTTAAAAACAAGATTTCTATGGTGATTTAAGGATTTCAAATGCTGACTGGGCTTCGTCCTTCATTATTAGCATTTACCATTTTTCATTGTGCTCCCCGCTGTTAACATTCAGTGTCCAATTGAAATCCTTTACAAAATGATTGAAATGAATTGAAACTGAAATACATTATTGAAATAATATTTTGTCTTGCATTTTGCAACACGCCACGAGAGCATGAGGAATGTCAACATTAAAACATCAATAAATCTAACAAACAGGGAGGGGAAACTGTGGGCACATTTCTTGCAACTTGAGGAGGCCTAGTTTGGGCAAATAAAGACGAACTGCTTTCTTATTTATTAATCTGTCAGTGTGTGGGGGGTCATGAAGTGTGAGCTGGCCTTACATGAAATCCAGCCTTATTATACGTAAAAAATACACGCATATTGTTATTTATTGGAGGGTAAAAATACTTATTACATAGAAAAGGAAGGAGTCTCTTTTACTGTGTGATTTTTAATTCTAATCGATGTTACAAGTTGCACAGACAACAAAAATAATCGATAATTTAGCAATCAGGAGAATTGTTTTTCCTGCGTGATTGTCTTTTTCACAGCCACTAGTTGCTCGGCAGCATTTACGGGGGCTCAATCACAACCGTCCCATTTGCCAATTATAAAAAAAGCTCTGTATGCGTCACGGCCACTAGAGCAAAAAGAACAGTAAAGAAGAAGCCTGTCAGGTATAATGAAAGCTGCTGCTCTGTATTCAATATAAACACATATCATCTGCTGGATGTGATCAACAACTTTTGAAAGTTGAACTTTTCGCCTCTAGACGGGACGGAGGACGTGACCGGGGAGGCGTCGGGAGGCGAGAACGGGGGCAGCTCCAGCGAGCGGGACCAGGAGCAGGTCAGCTCCCCTGAAGGCTCCAAGCCAAACTCTTGTTACACCCCCGAGCCCCCAGACGGCCACGTGGAGGAGAACCGCTACGTCCTACCCAAGGTGGGCGCCACTGACAAGGAGTCCAAAGCTGACAGTCCACAGAAGAGCCCCCCCAGCCCTGGGGGTCGCAGCATGCTCATAGAGGGCCTCACAGGCTCCATTAACCTGCCCTTCAGCCTCAGAGCCAACCGGCCCCCCTTGGAGGTCCTCAAGAAGATCTTCCCCAGCCACAAACCACCCGTGCTGGAGCTCATACTCAGAGGCTGCGGGGGCGACCTGGTGGGGGCCATTGAGGTGCTGATGTCCAGCCGAGGACCTGACGGGGGCGTGCTTCCACCTGGAGACCTACATCCAGACCCCCTGGTGCTGCCGCCCAGTGGACACCCCTTTGAGCACAACCTGGGCCCCTACCACCCGGTGACCTCCTCGGCCAAGTGGTCGGTGGGCTCTGCCTTCAGGGTGCCCGACTCGCTCCGCTTCGGGTCCGAGTCCTCGGCGGTGGTGTCGGCGGGGCCTCTGTCGGCAGGGGCTCTGGGGGTGCCCCTGCAGCACCCGTCCTTCCCACAGTCCACACGCTACCCGCTGGTGCTGCGCAACTCTCTGGCCCGCGGTCCGGCGGGGACCCTGGTGCACAACGACGTCACCCTGTGGAACACCATGGCCCTGCAGCAGCAGTACCAACTCCGCTCCACCGCCGCCCAGTACGTGTCCCCCTTCGCCCCCGCTGGGTCAGCGGGGTCCGTGTTCCGGGGGACCTCCCTCCTCCACACGAGAGCCGCCGAGGAACCCCGAGTGGGCATCCAAGAGGGGGAAGCATGTGGGCTGGGGCCCAAGGGGGGGCTGTACTCGCCTGATGAGGATTACGAGGAGCGCTCTGACTCGGCCGACTCCCGCATCTTGAACTCATCCGGCTGAGACCACGGCAGTGTTTGCTTTTTGGGAGCCTTTTCTTCGTACGGGACCGTGTCACGCAATCTCTTTCATACACACAGGTCACGTGTCACCCACCCAGAGGTCACATGACCATAACAGAAGGACCATAACGCCGTCTGCGTCCTGTCAGCATGTTGATTGTTTGCATTGTGAGGTCGCTACTGCATGCCTTGTATGCCAAATAAACACAAGGAGTCCAAAGCAAGCAGTTCTGTGTTTTCATACGTGCCACTGTTAGAACATGTTGTTTTCCATTTGGCAAACACCATTTATCAATTCCAGTGAAATCATTTTCCTCTTTAGATTTAACCACGGTCACAGGAATGATCTTTGTTTTCTTAAGGGCCACACACGTGTACAAAAAAACAGTCTTTCATTAGGAATGAACGTCACTCAATTATTATGCTAAATGATGTTACTTTGTTTTTTCTGCTTTTTGTGCAATTATTTAGTTTTTTTCATTTTAGTTTTCCAAAATCCCTATTCAACAATTTGAATCTGTAACTTTCTCATTTACAATATAACAACAATTCGTTATAGTCATTCTTGAACAATCAATGCCTCTCTTTGATGATTGGTTGGGAGAAATCACATGATTCCAGTGGACATGATCTGTTTCAGGGTCAAGCTGTCACTATCATAAAATATTACGGCTTTTTTTTTCTTTAGTAACATTTTAACTTTCCTAGGTAGCACACGGGGGAAACAGAAATGTAAAAACAAGAAAACACTCTCAGTCTTGAAGTCATTCAATCCCGGCCATTTTTCAAAAGGCAACCCCTTCAGTAGCGGCCATGTTAGACGATCTTTCAAGGCACACAGAATATTGTGTTGTATGGTTATATAAACATGGAACCTACCAAAAGAAACATTAGACTCCCGTCTTTCATCAGAAACAAAAAGTTTCTTCCTACCTTTTCCCGTTCTTTAGTAATGAGCAGTAGAACATAGGTACGTTTCAGGAAAATATCAGTTCCCAACTAAAAAAGGGAGAAAACCGATACATTTCAAGCATAACTTTCACTTTGACACACATATTTTTTTGCTTTTGGGACAGCTCAAATATATAAACAAGTACACCAACATAAACAACACAAAAAGGGTTGTTTTACATCAAAATAACAATTTCTTTACAAACATAACACCATCAACTATATACAATTTTGTGTGCACACACGTGTGTGTGCGTGTGCATGCGTTAATATTTCCCTACAATGCGTAACCTTCCGCATGCTACACTCACTTCCTCCTTCCTGTCGTGTGTTTTTTCCGTCCACATGATTCCTGCCGAGCGCTTATCAAATGCACTTCTGCCACCTTGTGGCCGTTTTTATGGCTTAAAAGTGCTCTGAAATGTTAATGCACTAGTGGAGAGTTGCATCATCACCTCTTTTTGCCTCTCGCGCAAAAAAACCGTAAAAGACATATACATACGTTATTGGGATCGGGTGCTCAGGTTTTAAAAAAGGCATAAATAAATGTTCTATCATTTAGATATCTTCTATCATTTAACAATTTTAATTACTAGTTTTATCATTTACCTAATACCTATTAATTATTCTCTATCATTATTCATACCAGGCTTTGATGATCTGTTCCAGGGTCAAATGATCACCATCATAAAATATTGGGCTTTTTTTTTTTTTACATTTTAACTTTCTTCAGTGCCCTACAGGTTTAAAAATAAATACAAAAACAACCAAACACTCTAAATGTTTAATAAGGAATGAACCCTACCTACAAAATGATGATTTTTTGCACAAGAGGCAAAAAGACGAGTAACTCCCCACTGATGGATGGAGCAATTTTAGGCCATAAAAACGGCCACAAGCTGGCAGAAGTGCATTTGATAAGAGCTTGGCTGAGATCTTGTGAGGACAAATCACAAATGACAGGAAGGAGGAAGTGAGCGTGGAGGAGTGTAGCGTGCAGAATTTTAGCGCATGCACACACACGCGTGTGTACACACATGGTTCAGATCCAAATGTGAAAATTTTAAATAGTTCATGGTGTTATATTTATTGTTATTTTGATGTAAAACAACCCCTTTTTTGTGTTGTTCATGTTGGTGCAGAAATGTATTTTCGTTCCCCCTTTCAATGTCTACTCCGTCTATTTGTATTTGGTCGTACATGTCCTTTCTGCTATTACCAAATAGCAATATTTTGGTTTTACTTAAGTTCAAGGATAATCTAGTTTTATCAAACCATCTTTTTAATATGGCCATTTCATCCGTGACTTTTTTATTAGCTCTTGTGGGCTTCCCCCAGAACAAAAGGCAGCAGTATCATCTGCAAATAATACCAACTTTACCAAGTGTGTGCCTTGAAAGATCAGTCAAAATCATCTAAAATGGCCGATACTGAAGGGGTTGTCTTTAGAAAAATGGCTGGAGTTCAATGAGTTAAGTGTTCATTTATTGTGAATAATTTTACATTTTAAATATGAAAATCATTGAACAATTTTATTATTTTTGGTGACTAATACATCAAACAAAGCGTCCTTACAGAGAGCACCATACCAGTCAAAGGTTTGGAGACACTCTCTCATGCTACTGAAGGAGAAACTGTCCGCAAACCTTTGACTGGCCGTGTCTGCGGCTTATTCAACTCTTACAAAAAAATAAACCTTACTTGAAGTAGGTTACTTGAAGTATTCTCCTCTGTCCTTTGCCGTCTTAATGGTGTCCACCTGTGTGGAAATGAGGGAATTAATGAGTCAATTAAATAGATAATTAGGGTGGGAAATAAACCTGCAGTGCACTGAAAAGCAGCACTACTGAATGCAACATGAATGTATCACAGCTGTCAGTCACCCATCAAGTAGGTGGTGGGAGGGACTGCAAACGCAACTACGGTTTTATTACTTTGAAAAATGAAATTCACAAATGTGTCTTTCCTTAAGGGAATGTTTAAAACACTTGAACTGTTACCATTCATCACGTTTAAGCTTAATTGCTGCATCAGTGCAGTGAAGCAGACGCTGAAAGCTGCAGAAATAACCTGTTAAATGGCACCACCTGGCGGTGAAAGAAAAATAACCTCTTTTTTTTCAGGATAGTGTAATTCTAGTAGTTAAAAAAAAAATCTTGGATTAAAGAAAAAAGAAGATAAGTCAAGAATATTGACCCCCAAAAAATCTAAAATAAAATAATTTAATGCAATAAATTTTACAGCACAGTGCAATAATTTGGGATTTGGCACAAAATGAGAATTATTTTAATTTAAGTTAGAGGTCTGCCACAGAGGTTTTTAGTCGTTGAACACAGCATTTTAAAGCAACAGCTATACATGCTGCTGCTTTGTATGTTCTGTCTTCATAGACAACTTTTTTTTTAAATATGCAAATTTAAAACCTTATTATGGTGCGTGTTTTGCAGTACAACAATGTTGCAGTGATTTCTGGAATTCATTCATTTTTTTTTCATGTGAAACAAGCTTGTAATTTAGTTGGTTATAAATGAAAATAAAATCATTAAAAGCAGGATTGGGGCGAGAAGGGGAATAGATTGCGGGTAGGCAAATAAAATAACCAAATAAAAAAATTATACAAATAAAATACAATACTTAATAAAATTAATAAAATAACAAAAACACAAAATTCAATAAATAAAACACCACATATGATTTCAAAAATAATGTGAAAAATGTCTTCAAACATTACAAAAAAAGTAATGAAATACACCACGCAGTGTCCACAGCTGAAAGACATGCTCTCTCCCGTGTGTGTGTATTTTCACTACGCGACGAGGTCACGGTGTCAAAAGTCCTCAAGACAGAGACAAATGCCGCCCGCGTCTGCTTTAGTCCTTAAACCGCATGTGTTGTGGGTCCATTAGAGGCTAATTAACATAACAGTGCTCCTGTTACACTTTTAGGGCCTCCTCCTCAGCGGGACACTTCCAACCAGACGCTGTTGTTTCACTCAGGACGCGCACACACACAAACACACACAAGCTGTGATCAAGTGATCATCATGGAGACTCAAGACAAGTAGAAACATCCAACTTTATGCTTGTCTGTCACACAAAGCAAGCCACTTATGTGTGGGTGGTAGACAAGAACCCCAACCAGCAACAGCGCTTGACACTAATCCTTCTGCACAAGGACTAAACCTCTGCATAGGCGTACAATTCATGACAAAATGCGACAATATGCAAGTTGCCACCCTATTCCAAAGGGTACCTTAAACCCAAGACTGGATAAAACACCCCTTGGCTTGGGCGGTTGTATGAAAAGGTCCCTTATTATGCAAAAGTGGCTTTTTAGTGAGAAAAATCATTTCCCTCACTTGTTTGCTCCACCGTTGAGGGACGAGGACAAAGTTGTCTTTTCATGATGTCCTGAGGGAAAATCCACCTTCCTCATGGACACGATGCTGCCTCTGATCCGCCCCCAGGCTACAGGCTTCGCTACACATTTTAAAATAAAGCTCCGCCTACGAGCCGTATTTGATGCATATGCGAGATGAATAGTGGAATATGGGCCCTTTAAACCAGGGGTGTGTCAACGTTTTGCAGCGAGGGCCGCATAGTGAAAATGCAAAGATGCAACAAAGCCTGTCACGATAACAAATTTTGCTGGTGGATAATTGTGCTACAAATTATCGTCGATAATCGATTTATCGACAACATTTTTTCATTATTTGCCATGAGAGGTGTACTTCACATTTGAACCACTGGATGGTACTCAAGTACGGTGTAGTTGTCATGTAGTCATGCAGCATGTCTGGTACAGAGAGACGAGCAGGTGAAACACACGCATACGTGCACATGTCAATTTAGCGTGGGCTTCATAATTATCGAACTGTTTTTTTTTTTAATCGTTCGATTAATCGTTTTACCGATGATCTTGACAGGCCCAGATGCAACTTTGCCACTTGGATATTTTGTAAAACAACACGTGGACATGCTAAGAGGTTATTTATATTTCAAGAAAAAAACTGCCTCTCAGCTTTGTCACAGACGTGAAAAATGATCAGTATCAACTTCACTCAGCTGTCCAGCATTATGCCACTAAAATGATGTTCTTTTTCCTCATAATATTATGACATTATTCTCTCAAAATTGCAACGCTTTTAATATTTTAAC
The DNA here is from genome assembly GCF_027744805.1 of Dunckerocampus dactyliophorus. Classification (NCBI taxonomy): domain Eukaryota; kingdom Metazoa; phylum Chordata; class Actinopteri; order Syngnathiformes; family Syngnathidae; genus Dunckerocampus; species Dunckerocampus dactyliophorus. The sequence continues at coordinate 1,817,293 of NC_072822.1, forward strand.
TTTATTCTTGTAAAATTACTGGGGTTTTTTGTTTTTTATTGAGGTTATTTCAACTGTACGCTATTAAAATGACATTATTTTTCCTCCCAATATTACGAGTTTATCCTCGTAAAATTACAACTGTTTTTCACGTTAGAATGCAACTTTTTTCCTTTTAATACTTTGATTTATGCTTATTTTTTTTTTATTCTTCTTCTCTTACCTTTTCTTCTGGTAACATGACTTTATTCCCATAATATTTTGACCTTATTCTACTCTCCCACATATTCTGCCCCACTTCCCCAACCTAATTTTGCAAAAAATTACAAAGTTTTTGTGTTCTGTTTGCTTTTCATAATATTACAGCTTAAAAATTCCACATTTTTTCTTTCATTTTTCAACTTTATGCTTCTAAAATGATGTGATTTTTCCTCCGAATATTAAATTATTCTTACAAAATAATAATATAAATATTTGAACATTATTCTTGTTTTTCTTCTTTTTCTTGTTAAATTATATTTTTAGAACGTGCCAAGGGCCAATAAAAAACACTTTTTTGTCTTTTTTTTTTGCATGTTTGTCACACTTAAATGTTTCAGCTCATCAAACTAATGTAAATATTAGTCAATGACAACACAACTGAACACAAAATGCAGTTTTGAATTGAAACTTTTTATTATTAAGGGAGAAAACAAATCCAAACTTACATGGCCCTGTGTGGAAAAGTGATTGCCACGTCTAAAGCTTTGGGACTCCAGCAAACCACAGTGAGAGCCATTATCCACAAATGGCCAAAAGATGGAACAATGGTGAACCTTCCCAGGAGTGGCCGGCCAACCAAAAAGACCCCAAGAGGGCAGCGACGACTCATCTTAGAGGTCACAAAAGACCCCACAACAACACCCAAAGTACTGCAGGCCTCATTTGCCTCAGTTAAGGTCAGTGTTCATGACTCCACCATAAGAAAGACACTGGGCAAAAACGGCCTGCATGGCAGAGTTCCAAGACCAAAACCACTGCTGAACAAAAACAACATTAAGGCTTGTCTCAATTTGGCCAGAAAGCATCTTGATGATCCTCAAGACCTTTGGGAAAATACTCTGTGGTCTGATGAGACAAAAGTTGAACTTTTTGGAAGGTGTGTGTCCCATTACATCTGACATTTCAGAAAAAGAACATCATAGCAAGAGTAAAATATGGTGGTGGTAGTGTGATGGTCTGGGGCTGTTTTGCTGCTTCAGGACCTGGAAGACTTGCTGTGATAAATGGAAGCATGAATTGTGCTGAAGCAGAATGTCCGGCCATCTGTTGGTGACCTCAAGCTGAAAGCAACTTGGGTTGTGCAGCAGGACAATGATCCAAAACACACCAGCAAGTCCACCTCTGAATGGATGAAGACTTTGGAGTGGTCTAGTCCAAGTCCTGACCTGAATCCTATTGAGATGCTGTGGCATGACCTTAAAAAGGAAAAACCTCCAATGTGGCTGAATGACAACAATTCTGCAAAATTCCTCCCAGGCGCTGTAAGAGACTCATTGCAAGTTATCACAAACGCTTGATTGCAGTTGTTGCTGCTAAGGGGGCCCAACCAGTTATTAGCTTTAGGGGGCAATCACTTTTTCACACAGGGGCATGTAGCTTTGGATGTTTTTTCTCCCTTAATAATAAAAAGTTTCATTTAAAACGTGCATTTTGTGTTGAGTTGTGTTGTCATTGACTAATATTTACATTTGTTTGATGATCTGAAACATTTAAGTGTGACAAACATGCAAAAAAAAAAGACATCAGGAAGGGGGCAAACACTTTTTCACACCACTGGATATTTTACCTTTTATTTCTGGTATAAGGACAAAGAGAGACTTTTAAACTGTAATACTGCTTTGTGTACAATACAAGATGATAAAAAGTTAATCTTTTTTATGACAGATTATCAATTGTCGCACCCCAAGTGGAACTACTGTGAAAATGTGGTATTTATGCAATACATCTTGGACATAAATGTGTGTTACTTAAATGATGATATTTTTCAATAAAGTTTGGTGGACTGATGCTAGATCGCTGTGTATCACTAATCACATATTAAAGATATCAAATGGTAAACTCATTTAATAGCAGCAAAGTTCCATTTTACATTGTAAATATTTATAAATCTTTATAAATCATGAAAAAAATGTTTACTTTTATTTCTAGTACAAGGACAAAGTGCCACCTATATACTGTAATATTGCTTTGTGTACAATACAATATAATAAAAAGTTCTTTTTTTTTTAAGACAGATTAACTATTGTGACCCTCAAGTGGGACTACTGTAGAAATGTGTTATTTTTGCAATACAACGTGGACATAAATGTGTGTTACTGAAATAACGATATTTTTCAATGGAGTTTGGCGCACTGAGGCAACCTAGATACAGTAACTGTGTATCCTAATTAGATATGAACGAGCTAAACTAGCCTTCTCATTTCAAATGTTTTTGTCATGTTGTAAACAGAACTCTTTATTATTATGAGAAACAGCAGGAACAGATGTTTACGTTAGCTAATTAGCCAACACAGGTGCTAGCTCTTCTGCTTATTTCCTTATAATAGTGAACAAAACTACAGTACCACATAAATAGTATGCTTCTTTGTCGTAACGTATGTACAATATCATCATTTTCTTTTCTCCTTAAAATGACAGTTTACAAGATGTTACCTTTAGAAACGAACGTCACCGGGTGGGTTTTTACGGCTCGAGGCACCCCATTGGTCGGCGTGTTATTTTAGGAGGCGGCCAATCAGAAGTGAGGGAACCCAGGGGCAGTGGGCGGGGCTTTGGGGTAGTCGGGTTGCTGTGAGAGTGAACTGAGTCTGCAGGGGAAAACTTGGCTCAGTCCACCGCATGCATGCCTCACCCAGCACACTTACACTCAATTAACACATCATTAAGTGCTTGCTACTTTCCCAGGACGCTGGACGGAGCCACCATCCACTCGTGGAGGTAAAAACACTTGCCTTTCATGCATTTGTGTTTATAATATGCCTACTAATGCGCTTAAACACTCACTTGGACACATGCATTTTTGGATTTATATGTGAAGTATTTATTTAATCACTTAAGCCATTCCATCTGTTAGGAGTCTTGCTCATGTGGCAGCACACTGTGTTCAATATGTGCCAAATTGCTAATAACAATAAAGGATAAAAATGTGTAAAAGTAGAGTTAATAGATGATAATGGCTTTTACTGTAAGAGGAGTAAGGGTTGACAGAAACATGGTTAAAAAAGGTCAGACTGTGTAAGAATAACTTAATTAATTAAATATGGAAAGAAAAATAAATAATGTAGCTTATAGATAGCTTATTCAGTAATGGACAAAATGAAGTGAATAAATAAATGGAGACTATATGATGCTTGATGCCTTATTAGATATTAATACATGCATATTGCAGGTGCTTGTATTGTTTCTCAAAATGAAAAATGCAAAGCACTGACTTAACATTATCAATGACTTTACTTATAGGTGCAAATGGGCAATAAAAGGCTTATAAATAAAATGCATGTGCTTTTGCAGGGTGTGGAAGCAGCCTGCCGCGAGCATCCGTGCAAACATGACCGAGGGTTGCGAGTTCGAAATCGACGTGGAGAGCGTGGAGGCTGAGGCCGACGATCAGACCGACTCCTCCGGCCGACCGCTGCCCGGCTGCGCCGATGTGGAGGAGGAGGAGGAGGTGGCGGCGGTGGCTGCGGGGGCGGACGGCGGCCACGGCAATAGCAAGCCGGGCCCCGGCGGCGGCCTCAGCCCGGGCGAGCAGCGCAAGCTGAGCCGCACGCCCAAGTGCGCGCGGTGCCGCAACCACGGCGTGGTGTCGTGCCTGAAGGGACACAAGCGCTTCTGCCGCTGGAGGGACTGCCAGTGCGCCAACTGCCTGCTGGTGGTGGAGAGGCAGCGGGTCATGGCGGCCCAGGTGGCGCTCCGGAGGCAGCAAGCCACCGAGGTAGGCAATGTGACTTTCCTTATTGACTCGATAGTCATCTCTAATATGACCACAAACAGGCCTACCAATGCAGTAATGTATACTCAAAATATCAGCATGCACTCACTACTCAAACTCAAGGTCCGGGGGCCAGATGTGGCCGGTCACATCTGTTTATGTGGCCCACAAATGCCTAGGAATAATGTGTGCCAATCACGCACTTCACCTTTTTCCTTCTTATTCTTTCATTTGGACAGAAAAATTGCACTGCGTGCAGTTCTTATAAATATTTTTTCCTGATCAAAAAGACATACTTCAATGTCTGCTTGTCTCCTTGACATTCTCATTTCACTTCTTCATTTCAAAGCAACTTATCCATCCATTTGTTAGTAAAAATATACTAACCAAATGCATGGGCAATTGTTTACTGCTATCATAATGATATATTCATATTTATATTCACAGACATTGAATAACTGCGATGTGGCCCTCAATGAAAACGAGTTGGACACAAATTGCTTAAAATGTAATCTTTTTTTAAAATTGTTACATTCACTGAATTACAAGCAATGCATTCGCTGGCGTGGTTTTGAGATTTATTGTCAACCGGCAGACACAAAAAAAAAGACGCACATATCAGATTCCAGCATGGAAAGTTTGGGATGAAACTGGGAGAATAATTCCAGAATTCCGACACATTTAGGGGCTTTTTAAACAATTCTTTTCCGATTTTTTTGTTTTAAGTACAATCCTAATACTACTAAGAAAAGTTTGACAGGGTATATTTTTCAGTCAGTCTTTCTATTTAATTTGCCATTCTATGTTTCAGTCTGTTTTAATAGTTTTAGGATGTTCAGCTGGGGAGGGGTGCAAATGTGTCATTATTTATGTAAAGATGGATGCAGGTTTTGATGAAATATTTGTACAATATTTTAGGACAAGAAAGGACTATCTGGGAAACAAATTCCAGCAGAGAGGAGGACCATCTATCAGCGACATGTTCGTCCGTCCACTCTGCTGGCCAAGAGCATCCTGGAAGGTAAAAAGAAGCTTTGCATTCGATCTTTTCCAGCCTTTACTACGTGTGCTTTGACTCTTATCGGAGGGATATATTTTTGTACGACCGTACAGCTCATTTTCTCTTATAGGCAGATTGTTTCACATTTCAGCAGATACTGTAAATACAGCGTCGTATGTGCTTTGATGTAATGAACAAATCATTCATAATCGGTCATCTGTGGACAAGTGCTTCCAACTGTGATGACTTAAATGCAGGCAGCAGATAAAGTGGCAAAGTCTGTTATTAATTAAGTATGCATGCTGCGGCAGAAAAGAGCAGTAATACGAAAATATTATCAAGCAGTACAAATGTGGTGCAGTGGAAGCTTGGTTAGCATCATTAAGGTCTGACTCTAACTGAAAGGGGTGGAAATCGAATAAGAAATGATGAAAAACCCAATGGAGCCGTTTCAGAAAGCCAAAAATGTGTACACAAAACATGCTTTTATTGTTTTGCAATTGTAGTTTTACATGCAGAAAACAATTGGAAATGCATATAGATACACATCAATGATGAATGAAAGGGATAAATGTACACTTAAGGTTACTTTTACCTTCACTGAAGACGTGACTGAAAGGACAAGATCGCGGGTACAAGCGGCCGAAATGAGGGTGGCTGGGCTCTCCCTTAGCGATGGGTTTAGAGGAGCCAGATGAGGTGGCTCGGGCATCTGGTAAGGATGCCTCCCGGACGCCACCCTGGGGAGGTGTTCAGCACTCGTCCGACTGGTAGGAGGCCTTCGGGTAGACCCAAGACACATTGGAGAGACCATGTCTCTCAACTGGTCTGGGAACGCCTCGGGATCCACCGGGAGGAGCTGGACGAAGTAGCCGGAGAGAGGGAACTGAAGAGAGGGGACTGAAAACAGGAAGGTGGCGGTGGTTGATCTCGCTGCCACATGGTGTCTTTGGGAACAGTCACGTCTTCAGTGAAGAGAAAAGTAACCTTAAAGTGCTTATGACACTAAAAAAGACTGAAAAAACAATAACAACATGAAAGTAAACATTTTTGTCATACTGCTGTCAAAGATGAGTTTATTGTGTAGTGTAGTGAAGGAGAATGACGCCAGACTGTTCTACTGAGTGATGACCTCCTGTCATTTCCAGTGGGTTGACAAGCTCATCGACTTTCTTCACAGCTAATGATTGGCTCCTGTCAAATAAAAAGCTACCTGGTCTGTTGTGCGGCTTATAGTCTGGTGTGGCTTATACAGTATACAGTATGTACAAATCTGATTTTCTCTCAAAATTTCATGTGTGCGGCTTCAACACAGATGCGTCTTATACACCGGAAATTACGGTACATTAAGAACACAGCCGGACTCACGCAGTGTATTAATAACACAACATGACTGTATTGTACGCTGGATGCACGCAGACCGAAGCAAAATTGTGGCATACCTATTCAATGTTAACTGAAAAACATGCTAACATGGGCGGATGCTAACCGAGGTTGCACTGTAGTCCTATACTAAAGAATGGAAGTGGATACAGTATACTTATCAAGTCGCTACAAAAAATGGTCACACTATGTTAGAAGGCATGCTAAAAACAGCTGCTCATTATATCACAATTACTGTAGTATTAGAGTGATACCTCGGTTAACATCCGCCCTGGTTAGTGTGTTTTTAGGTTAACAACCAACGTTTTTGCTAAAATTTATCTGCTTGTTTAGCATCCAAAATACCGTCCGATTTTTTTACATCCTGGATCACGCGAAACACGAAATCTCACGATACTTGCATGTGATCGCACCACTTATATCGGAGTTGTAGAGGGATACACATAATACGTAGATACGTAACAAACACATGGACCGAACAAAGGAGAAAGGCGATGGACTGTACCGAGGCAAGGGTGCAAGACATCTGAATTTTATTATTTAAAGAGAAGACCATCATCATTTCAGAGGTATGGAAATGTGACGGGAGTGGCTCTTTCATCGGCTGCGATGCATAGTACTCCGGTTCCCGCAAAACAGTCTATCAACCCGGCCGCACATCGAGGGCGACACCCTGTGTTTCTGCCTGTCTCATTTTACATCCATAGCACTAATTTCTGGTTCCAACAACAAAACATAAGCATTTAGACTTACTTATGTAAAACTATAAATATTGTCTATAAAATGTGTTTTGTGTTAACATTTTTGGGTGTTTGGAAGGGATTAATTGGATTTACATTATTTTCTATGGGAAATTTTGCTTCGGTTAGAGTCCGTTTTCTTTTGAGTCAGCCCTTCTGGAACGGATTAATGACGTTAACCAAGGCACCACTGTAGAAGGAATTACGAATGTCGTATCTCTTGAAAAACGCTTGTTGTATACGTCAGAAAACAGAAGACATAGAGGTTGGGTTTAGGCATGTGCACAGCTGTTGTTGCTCACAGCTCATCTGGATAATAATACTTCCCGGTTGTTTCCAGGGTTTCGGCCGGTGCCGTCCGACCCCTTCCTGGCCGCCACCCCGTCCCTCCCGCCGCCGCTGAGCGACCGCATGAGGAAGCGGCGGGCGTTCGCAGACAAGGAGCTGGAGAGCATCATGCTGGAGCGCGAGTACAAGGAATGGGAGATGCTGGACAACAGCCAGGCCTCACTGCTCTTCCCAAGCAACATGGTGCACCACGCCGCCGACTACAACTCTTACAAGGCGGCGTACTCGCCCGCTACTCAGCCCGAGGCGCCGCCTAAAGAGCTGTGCGGCCTGCTGGGCCCCGCCTGCCTGGATGTGTCCATGCCGTACTCCGCCTCTGCGTCCGCCAACGTGGAGCTCATTTCTTCCAACGTGAGCGTGGCCACCACTTACCGGCACTACCCGCTGCAGCCGACACGTGGCGGCGGGTTTGTCGTGTGGCCCAGAGGGGCGGCGAACCTGGGCGACGCCCTGCTGTATCAGCAGTGCCTCTTCAACGCCACGGCGGTGCAAAACATGAAGCCCGGCGCCATTTGGGAACCAAAGGCGATGCCCGCCGAGAGCCAGGCGCCAGAGCAGGACCCCACCGATGTGCTGGCCGCCCTGCCGCAGGACCCCGCTGACCCAGCAAGGGCGGAGCCAAAAGCTGCCTGCGCCGCACAAGGTGGGCAGAGGGAGTGCTCGGCCTTCTACCCTCCAAAGAGGAGCTTTGGATCAGCCTTCCCTCACAGCTCGCTGTCCCAGAAAGTGGGCAAGGACGGCGCCAAGTTCTCGGTGAAGGTCAACTCCACCTACCACTCGCTGATCCAGCACTCCCTGGCTGACAAGAACAGCGTCGGGCCGGACCTCAGGGTGCCGTATAGCAAAGAGCTCCTACAGGAAGCCGCGCGCAAGCTCAGGGAAAGTTCCGCCAAGGATGCTCAGGCCGCCAAAATCACTGACAGATACGCCAAGGACTTCCTGTCCAAGCCCGTCGGGACCAAGATGGCGCCCTGCGAGTCCTTGTCCTTCTCCGTGGAGGCCATATTGAAAAGGCCGGCCATGAGTCGGGCGTTCCATTAAAATGTCAAATAACGGCTCCAAAAAGAACACTGAAGCTGTTTTGCTGGTGTAATATATTTGTACAGTGTATTATATATGTTTTTCACTTGCTGCATGTGGAATAACTTTATTGTGAAAAGTATTTAAACACTTTCATCATGTCAATAAACTTTACAAGACTTTGCGTAATATGTCTTGCTGTTCATTCCATTACTTTCATCAAAACATAAAGTAGTGATGCAGTACTTATTTGCTTGTATCAAAGTTTATGCTCCAACAAAGTCAGGGGAGAGCAAACTCGTATATGCTTAAGAGTAGTCAGTGTACAGCTTGCACGGCGGTGTACATGTACTCTCCACTGGAAATGAGCCAACACGCACCCATTATTGTCTGAACAGCTGGCAAGGTGAGTGAGTGGCAAGATAATTGATAATGGTGGTGGCAGCGCCACTGTCTGGGGCTGCACAAGTGCTGCCAGCACTGTGGGAGCTGCGGTTCTGTGAGGGGCAACGTGCATTTCAACATGTACTGTGACATTCTGACATGGGAAACTGGGATGCATGGCGGTGGAAGAGAATTCCGGTTAGAACCTGTGCAGCTCTGGCGAATTTCATGCCCAAGAGGATTAAGGCAGTGTTTGATAATAATGGTGCTCGCACTAAATTGGACACAATGTGAAGGTGGCTATTGTCTACTGGGGGTTCCTAATATGCTCCTACGGGCACGTAAACACACTGAGACAGGTGGAGCTGCACGTCTTCAACATGAGTGTACAACACCCTCTACTGGTTGCAGTAGTAAATACAATAGACACATACAACAGAGCACCGATAGATCGCTGTAATACACCAGAAGGGCACAAAACTCAATGCACGCTTTAAAAAAAAATTGCACTTAAAAAATCTGCGAAACAGCGAGGGAGCACTGAAGATCGGATCGGGACATCTCTACTTATAAGTTTAATAAAGTCTGTCTCAAGTCAAAATGGGCGTTTAATTTTGCAGCTAGAGTCTAGATTAGTGATGTATGACACCACTGATTTCGTTTATCGCGGATGGCAAAATTTGTTTTCACATAGAATAAAAGGTGCCTGTTTTTTACTCGTGGTCGTCATGTAAACGTACCCTGTGTGCGTGCGTGTGTGTTAGCACTCTGGCAGCAGTTGGGTGGCATGCACAAGCTGCCAATGTTTGTGCGCACTAACGGCCACTGATAGATATCTGCTGAGGTCCTTAGAGCGACGCCGTCAGGAGTGTGAGATTTAACGTGTCAGCAGAGCGAACCGGATTGGTGGCTTAACAACACTCCCCAACACACACACACACACACACACTCTCTCTCTCTCTCCTTATCTACAGTTGCTGTTCACACAGTAGCATTTTGTTTGTGTGCACACAGGTGTCGTTTTGTCATTTAGAGACTTCTGTGACTTTCCTTCCTGCTGTGATGATGACACACACACACACACACACACACACACACACAGACACACAGAAACACACACACATGGAAAGTGGCCTGGGAATTGTCTTTGGTGTCTCTGGTTTCAAGAGTGACAGAGAAAAAACAGGACAAAGGTCACCGACGTGTTTGTTGTTGATACACGCTGATGCTGTTGAAGGAACAACTAGCTAATGCAGCCCGTGGACAACTACAAACAAAAAAGTACAGAGCATTCCCCATCTTTAATTGCAAAAACATATTTGCGTTTAGGCGCTACGGGTTCTCACTCGATAAGGTACATAAGCAGTCGACGACGAGAGAACCACTATTGGGAGATATCAGTAAAGTCGTTCAAAACTGGAACATTTATTTTAGCAAAAATACCTCCGCTTTTTCGTTGGGATACCAGTGATGGCAAATGGTTGGTAGAGCTTCATTTTAGGTGCGTAGCGAAGCCTGCTTCTTTTTTCACATGTTACTGTGAGAACCTCATTAAAAGGTCACTTTGCGGGACCTATAAAGACCTCCACCGGTGTACGCTCACATCCAGCCCTGCTTCCAGGTGTCCAAAGCAGCCGCCTGTTGTCACTGTCACGCCAGCAGCTCGCAGCCCGCCTGATACACTACAATCTTCCGCACATTACCAGGTCGACACACACACACGGGGCTTATTTTGACTGGAGAAACAAATGGAGCGTGTTGTATTTTGGCATGGACGAGCAGCGGGCGTGAAGGGTCCCAACTTGGCTCAGTATGGTCCAGGAAGGAAGCGCTCCTGCAGTCCTGCATGGAGGCAGCTTGTAATCTAATAAGGGATGTGTAGCGGCGCAGATTTGTGACACTGAATTATCATGTTGGACCACCAACGAGATGAGGTAGTATTGGGACGAGAACAGCCAAAAAAGTCCAGTCTTCTTCTGGACTAGAGGAGCAGCCATTGTCTTTGCTGATGTTGGCGCATGCCAGGCCACTGGTTGTCAGTGGAAATGTGAGTGGACACCACAATGACTATTTGCTCATACAGAAATGCCTCTAAAGTTGGATGATTCATTTTTAGGTCACAAAACTTCTATTCCACAAGAAGGAGACACCCCGAAAAGCAGAGTTAAGAAAAGAAGAAGAATACAGTCATCCCTCGTTTATCACGGTTAGTTGACTCCAGACCCAACCGTGATAAGTGAGTTTCCATCTTTATAAATAATAATAATAAATATATTTTTGTAGCACTTCACAATGAAACAAACCCATTATTCATTCACTCCTCAGTCACACACTGGTGATGGTAATCTACATCGGTAGACACAGCTGCCTGGGGTAGTCTGACAGAAACGTGGCTGCCAATTGGCGCCTACGGCCTCTCTGACCGCCACCAAACATTCATTGACATTCATACATCAGTGTGGGCAGCGCTGGAGGCAAGGTGGGTGAAGTGTCTTGCCCAGGGACACAACAACAGTGACTGGATGACGGGAGCGAGGATCGCTCACCAACCTTCCGGTTTCTGACCTGACCTGCCTGACCTGACCTGCTCTTCCTCCTGAGCCACTGCAAATGGAACATTTTCATGGTTAGAGCATAGAAAAGTGCCGAGGGACTACTGTCTACACAGGAAGTTACATGGATGTCACCACACATACAATTAGTAAATAGCGGACTTCCGTGTTACAATGTCCCGCTTTGTTCAGACCAGCGGTGTCCACAGTGTGGCCCGGGGACCACGGCATATTCTAAAAATGCAAGAAAACTAACAGAAAACGTCTACAAATGTTGAAAAAGGAGCAAAAGGACAAAAGGTTGAAATGTTGACACTAACAACACTAGTAATAATAACACTTTGTCACCTGCGGTGTATAAAACACAGCAGACATGCAGGCTGTTTTGTCTTTGTTTACATATACTCCTGATCAGAAATTTTAAGATCAGTTGAAAAATTGCAAGAATTTTACATTTTGCACTGTTGGATCTTAAGGAGGTTCTAAGTAGAGCTGCAAAATGCAAAAATATGAAATGGAAGTGAGACAAAAACATTTCTGAGTAAGCAATTTATGGCAAAGAAGTATTCAAGTGAAATAGACTGTTCATCAGCTGATCAAAAGTTTAAGCCCACCGTCTATAAAAGGCAAAATCTTGACAAAAATGTGGACTGAATGTGATTTAGTATCAGTTGTTCACACTGTCATGATCTCCTGATGGCAAAGGCAAAAAGGCTTTCTCTCTTTGAACGCGGTGGGGTTGTTGAGCTGCATAAGCAAGCATAAGCGTGCCATCGTTGCTGAGGTGGGACGCAGTAAGACCGTCATTTCAAACTTCTTCAAACATCCTGAGGGTCAGGGAACAAAAAAGTCAAGTGGTAGACCCAAAAAAATGTCACTGGCCCTGAGCCGGAGGATCCCATTGGCTGTCCGTCAAGACACGGGACCATCCTCGGCCCAAGTGAAGGTTGTTACTGGTGCCGGGTGCAGTCCAATAACCATCAGACAGCATCTGTGAAAGAAGGATTTTAAGAACAATAATGTCTTCAAAGGCCTCGTCTCCTTGAAAACCACAAAACCGTTAGGAATTTGCAGGAGAGCATCAAACATGGGACACTGAAAGGTAGAAGAAAGTTTTATTCTCTGATGAGAAAAAAATGTAACTTTGAGGGTCCTGATGGCTTCCAACGTTACTGGCATGACAAGGAGATCCCACCTGACATGTTTTCCACACGGCACAGTGGAGGGGGTGCCATCATGATCTTTCAATGGAACAATGGAGCTTCAGGTTGTGCAGGGGCGTCAAACGGCAGCCGGCTATGTGGAGATGATGCAGGGGGCATCCCTCATGACTGAAGGCCCTCGTCTGTGTGGTCACGACTGGCTCCACTTCACAGTGCCTGCATGACAATGAGGAACAACCAACTCATTACTGAGTCCTTTTCTGAACATTTTATTTCGGGGGGCGGTCTGCATGGTGGCCGAGTGGTTAGCATGTTGGCCACACAGTGAGGAGATCGGAAGATTTGGGTTCAAATCTCCGTTGGGCATCTCTGTGTGGAGTTTGCATGTTCTCCCCGTGTTCTCGGATGAGAGGCAAAACGTCTTCTAAGACAACCTGAGCAGTCCAGTTGCGATCGATTGACTGCCCTTAGAATACTTTTACGACTCTGAAGCGTAGGATTCCTTCTTTATAAATGGAATTTTTTCGTTGTTACAGCATAGAAAACCAGGTTTACAACCTTCTATATATGATTTTTAACATTATGAGAGCCATCTAAATGTAAAAAAACACCCCTATAGTCACATTTGCCCTCACATTATCCAATATAGTAGATACAATAAGAGAAAAACAATCCGGTAACATGACTGACACCTACTAACGAGTGTAGAATACTACGTACCACAATTTGAATGCATCTCCTGAATGCCTTATATTTGTATTTTAGTTCATTTACCAAATGCTATGCTTGAAAATGCTTAATTTAGACAAAAAATATGTGAAATTTGCTTACATGTGATGTTTTTTTTTTTTTTTTTACTAATAAAAGGCCTTATTCAGCAATGAAAGAGTATGACTTATTCATTCATTCATTCTGAAGCAGCGGTTTTGCTGGATTGTTGTGTGAAAAGTGTCAAAAGGTTGTTTTTTCCCCTATAAAGGGTGGCTAACTTCTCTTTACACTTGCTGTGCATCGCCTTGCAAATAAGCCTTTGTCATTTAAGTTAAGTGTGAGTGCGTAGAGTGGAACCTGTCGACATAACCGGCAATATAGTCACTGCTTGCACATTTACACCCAACTAAAATATAAACCGAACACGTTTGTTTTGCTCTGATCTTTCACGAGCCGACGCTCAGAGAAGTGTGGCATACCGCGATGCAGATTATTACTGCACAGGTGTGCCTTGGGCTGGCCACAGTAAAAGGCCGCACCAAGGTGTGCAGTTTTATCACACAGCACAAAGTGAGAACCAGTAGTTCCTCTCTTAAATGGTATGCATACAGCCGAAATTACAGTGAACAATACAAGTAAATAAACTAATAAATCTTTTAGGTAGATGCTTCCAAGTGACTAGAAGACCAGACTGGACTCCTGGAGGCAAATGAAGCCGCACATGCAAACTAGCTGAGCTGTCAGCATGTATTGTATATACCCATGAAAGATACTTTCCAAACTCTGCCATTTTTTTGTTTGTATTTTTTTGTAAACAGGTCATGTCCACCTGCTTTTTTGTAGCAAATTTGCCAGTCTAAACCTTCATGTAAATGCTATGGAAAATGGCACTGTGTCACACCCCCCCACACAAAGACAATACGCCGCTCCTTTGCGACGTACACTGTCACTCTCCGTGTTGTTGTTGTCTTTTCGCCATGATTCACGACACTTTTGAGGCAGCTGCGAGACGCCGCTGCGTGCGGTGTGATTTTACTAACACGGTGATAAACGACGGCCGCACCTGGCCTGCGCTAAGTAGAGCAAACAATGCCACTGCCAAAGTTAACACTTAAAGAGGGTACATTTGCATACGCCTAAAAGAGTCTATGCAAATGAGGCCTGGATGTACACACAAGCCCACCCCTCAGCTATGTTTAGATCTTTACTTTTTGCTATGCTATGCAGGAAAAATGTCCTTTGCCTTAGCTTCACAGTTTAACATGACATTTCAATTGACATATAATACCCATTGTGAAATCCACATACCACTCACAGCCACCTTGCCCCCTTCCTGATTGAAACAAATGTAAATATTAGTCAGTGACAACACAGCTGAACACTAAATGCAGTTTTTAAATGAAACTTTTTATTTTTAAGGGAGAAAAAAATCCAAAGCTACATGTCTCTGTGGGAAAAAGTGATTGCCCCCTAAAGCTAATAAGTGGTTGGGCCCCCCTTAGCAGCAACAACTGCAATCAAGCGTTTGCCATAACTTGCAATGAGTCTCTTCCAGCACTGTGGAGGAATTTTGCAGAATTGTTGTCATTCAGCCACATTGGAGGCTTTTCCTTTTTAAGGTCATGCCAGAGCATGAGATCATGACTTGGACTAGACCACTCCAAAGTCTTCAGCCATTCAGAGGTGGACTTGCTGGTGTGTTTTGGATCATTGTCCTGCTGCAGAACCCAAGTTGCTTTCAGCTTGAGGTCACCAACAGATGGCCGGACATTCTCCTTCAGCACAATTCATGCTTCCATTTATCACAGCAAGTCTTCCAGGTCCTGAAGCAGCAAAACAGCCCCAGACCATCACACTACCACCACCATATTTTACTGTTGCTATGACGTTCTTTTTCTGAAATGCCAGATGTAATGGGACACACACCTTCCAAAAAGTTAAACTTTTGTCTCGTCAGACCACACAGTATTTTCCCAAAGGTTTTGGGGATCATCAAGATGTTTTCTGGCAAAATTGAGATGAGCCATAATGTTATTTTTGTTCAGCAGTGGTTTTGGTCTTGGAACTCCATTTTTGCCCAGTGTCTTTCCTATGGTGGAGTCATGAACACTGACCTTAACTGAGGCAAGTAAGGCCTGCAGTTCTTTGGATGTTGTTGTGGGGTCTTTTGTGACCTCTAAGATGAGTCGTCGCTGCGCTCTTGGAGTCATTTTGGTTGGCCGGCTACTCCTGGGAATGTTCAGCACTGTTCCCTATTTTGGCCATTTGTGGATAATGGCTCTCACTGTGGTTCGCTGGAGTCCCAAAGCTTTAGAAATGACTTTATAAGCTTTTCCACACTGACAAATCTCAGTTAAATTCTGTTTTAACACAGGCGGCAATCATTTTTTCCCACAGGGCCATGTAGGGTGTTTTTTCTCCCTTAATAATAAAAAGTTTCATTTAAAAGTTGCATTTTGTGTTCAGCTGTGTTGTCATTGACTAATATTTACATGTGTTTGATGATCTGAAACATTTAAGTGTGACACACATGCAAAAGAAAATGAAAACGGGGAGGGGCCAAACACTTTTCCACACCAGTGTAGGACTGAATACTAATTATTATTATTTATTATGTATCTATTATTTTAAAATATATTACATTTAGTTTTACATTTGAATTTGCACGTTATTTAAATTTTTACTGACGTTTTTATAGGTCGTTTGGTCTCATATTAGTCTGAATTGAATATAGGTACGTATAATTGACTGGACTAGACAAAATACTGTAAGTATTGTTACGATATGTTTGCTACATATTTGGTCACTGGTTGACCTCGGACTGGCTGGTTTGTCCAACTTCAGAAATACTTTCCCATTAGTCGCAGGGATCCCGTTCTGCTGTTTTTTTTGATGGACGTCTCCGACAATAAAATAAAAAGCCCTGCAGGGTTTAACCTTGGAGTTGTCGGGACAGAAGCAGTTGCCACTGTGCAACTTTTGGGCGTGTTTAGTCAACAGCGTGTGTGCTATTATTGTGTGTGTTGTCACATCAACACGCTGCGTTTGAACGTGTGCACACACAAACCCTGTGACAAAGACCTAAAAGATGAGGTAGATAAGATGTTTAGAGGACAACGGCATCCTGCTCAGTGCGAAGGGAGGGACGGCACCTGGGAGCTCGAACAGGGTGGCTGTATTTGACTCCACCTGTGCTGCTTTACTGGACTTTCATTTTTAAAGAGGGCTACATCAAAGTGTTTTAGGACACAGGACGATACCACCTCTGAAGCTGTGGACTCCAAAATTTCACCTGTCTCACAGCTTCAAATCACTCACACCTTTGAAGCACAGACATCATAAAAAGTCTAAATAAAAATGATAAAAGTCACCTTAATTTAGATTGAAAAACGGCAGAACCTTATTGCACTTCTCAACATGCACAATGGGTCATTTTCACGCCCGTAAAAGCTTTCTTTCAATCTTGACTGTAATGAATGACAACATTTATTCTAAATACTTTGCGGAAACACATTTTTGTATAAGTCAATAAGCCAAAAAATATTTTAGCATTCATTTTTATTCTATTTGTCATCATCCTTTATTGTATTATTTGTACTGCATTTTCAATGAATGTGCTGTGTCAGAGCAAAAACACTAAATCAATTTGAAATCAATGTCCAATCCAATCTAAGGAAAAAAAAGCATGACTACTCGTTGCATTGTAGTTGTATTTTTTAGATCTTTTTTAAAAATAAAAAATAAGTCATTTTTAAATATCAAAAACTAAAAATAAATAATATAAAAACATAAAAAATAAATTATATAAATAAATAAACATAATATAATATAAAATATAAATATTTTATTTATACTGTAATTAAATTAAAATGTAATTTTCATTTTTATAAATTCAAATTTTAATTAAATATGAAAATTATCAATGACTCATAATACAAATTGTAATTACATATATACATATATATATATACATAGTATATATATTAAAGTATTAAATTATATACTAAACACAATTTATAATTATATACTAAAAATATTTCTGAATATATTTTGGACTCCAAATAAAATGCTTTAATGTGTTACCGTTTTCACAGCTTCCGCTGTCATATCTATGCGCTAATCTCCCGAGCAAACAAAGCGTTGTCATGGCGACGGCGACACGCCTGATGGGAAAGCCAGACAACATGTGTGCTCTTTAAACTATCGGAAAGAAAAAAAAAGCGAGAAAGAAAAGTTGACAAGCAAGAGGCTTCTCCGGGCTTCAGCAGCGTGACACGTGTGTAAGCAGATCTCGCCGCATTTGAACTTTTAAAAGCTTCTGCCTGAAAGATTTAGCAGTAGGAGCGGGAAGCGTATACGACACCCTCGCAGCAGCGGCCGTCGCCATCACTCCTTGTCCATTTTTCAAAGGAAATCATAAAAGTTTTGCTCCTGATGGCTCCATTTAAAAAGTCCACATTCTTCCAGCGTGAGCGCCACAAAAAGGCTTTAATGGCCCAATTTGAGCCCTTTTTACACGCCGTCGGGATATGTTGCGGTATTGTTTGGAGCGGGCCAAGAATAATAACCATAAGGGAGTGGCCCGGCCACTTCCTACAAATTGACGGGGGCTGATGAGAAAAGCAAAGTGTCCTCTAAAGGAGCCCATATGTTAAAAAGACGACGGCGAGGATTAAGCTTCGGCTGCAGTCACGCTCCGCTTGGCCGCCTTGTAACAACGGCAAGACTCTCCGGAGGGTTTTGGTGATGCAATGGGATGGAAAGCTCCTGTTTTCATGGATCCTGGTCAGCCGCAAGCTTAATATTAAGGCCCCTCCTGCACACGCGCCAGCACATGCAACAAAGATACATCACATGATCATCGCAATCGCTCCTCCCAGCAGTTATTAATGATAACCGCCAACTTGCATTATAGAAATTGACGGAACGGGTTGAAATTAAACTCCTCATGATACGCGGACACATGCACGGTGTGTGTCACGCATGTGTGTCACGTGTGCAATGCAGTGCAATCGCTCCTCTCACCAGGTTTTTATAGTAAACACAACAGAACGAGTTGAGATGATCCACGGACTTGAAGCCCACCATATGCTTCCTCATCCACAAGCACATGAAAGCTCAACAAGTCACATAGCAAAGATTATGAGATCGCTCCTCTCGCCACCTATTAGAGATAATTGCCACCTTGCATGATAGAAATCAGCAGAAAGACTTGAAATTATCCACAAAATTAAACCCCCATGATGGATCATGCACACGTATGTGTCACATGTGCAATGCAGTCGTGCCGAATCAACATGCAATCGCTCCTCCCACCAGGTTTTTATAGCATCCACAAGAGAACGGCTTGAAATGATCCACAATTTGTAGCCCACTGTATGCTTGCTCATCCACGAGCACATGAAAGCTTGACGAGTCACATGACATAATTAACGAGATTGCTCCTCTGGCCACTTATCAGAGATAACTGCCACCTCGCATAGTAGAAATAAAACAGAAAGACTTGAAATTATCCACAAAGTTAAAGCCCACTGTGCGCTTGCTCTTCACAAAAACATTCACGTGCAAAATAGCTGTGTGCTAGGTTTTATGGGATCGCTCCTCCCACCGATTATTAATGATAAGCACCCACTTGTATAAAACCGTTCAACAGAAATTACTCATAAAGTCAAAGCCCACAAAACACTGGCTCATGCACATGTTATAGGATTAATGCAATCGCTCCTCCGGCCACTTATTAATGATAACCACCACCTCGCATCATTTAAATGAATAGAAAGACTTCACATTACCCTCAGGAATGTAAAGCCCACACTGTGCTTGCTCACATCCCAAACATAGACGAGTCTAACGATTTTTGCAATCACTCCACCTGCTAGTTATTACTAATAACCTCCACCTTGCATAATTGAAACACGCAGATAGACATGACGTTATCTACAAAGTTAAAGCCCACCATACGCTTGCACATGCACACGTACAATGTAGTCATGTCATATAAGTCATGCAATCGCTCCCCCCGCCACTTATTAATGATCACCACCCCCTTGCCTAATTGAAATAAATAAAAAGACTTGAGTTTACCCTCAGATGTTTAAAGCCCACACTGTGCTTGCTCACTCCCGAAACGTAGACGAGTCTTATGATTCTTGCAATCACTCCACTTGCAAACTATTACTAATAACCTCCACCTTGCATACTTGAAATACACAGATAGACCTGACCTTATCTACAAAGAAACAAGCCCACCCCATGCTTGCGCATGCACAAAGACAAGCACCTGTACAATGTAGTCATGTCATATAAGTCATGCAGTTTGCTCCTCCCACCGCTTATTAGTGATAACCGCCACCTTGCAAAATATAAATAAATAGAAAATCTAGAAGTGATTGACAAAGTCCAAGCCTAAGCTATGCTGGCTCACGCACAAGCACATGCCACGTAGATGAGTCATATCATTCATGCGATTGCTCCTCCTGACAGATATTAATGACAACCGCCACCTCGCGTAATCGGTGTGAGCAGAAGAACGCCAAATGAGGCGCACAGTCAAAGCCCACCATGTGCATCATGGATGTGTATCGTGATTTCAAATCATTGAAAAAAGTACCTCAGATCTACTTTGGTTTTGAAGAAAAAACGTGCCAAAAGATGCTACAAAAGATGTGTTTGAACTTTGAAGCGGTCCTTTTATGGCAGGGCGCTTGTTCCACTCTCCTCCCAAGTGTTTTCCCAACAGGGACGAGGGGCGCTTTAAATGAGCTTCACCTCCTCCTTGATGGCACAGCGACAGGGTGGTCTTCACGGGGGCCTCGGACCTTGTAAAAAAAACAAAAAAAAACTTTTTTCCGAGCTCGAGGACTCACCCAGCTGGTGGTGCTTCTGCGTAACGCCGATCTCTTCCTCATGCACTGCAAAAACTAGACTTCAAGAACATAAAAAAGTCCCGTTTTCAGCAAGTTTTGTATTGTTATTGTTGAAGACATTTTTCACATGGGAAAAATAATTAATCTTTCATTAAGATGTTGAAGGAAATCTAAATCTAGGAAGCTGGGAAGCAAATTTATCTCAATTTGTGAATCTTATGAGAGCATTTGGCTTAATTCGTGCTTTGTATTCTTAAAAGTCATAAGAATTCTAGTTAAGCTCATTTTGCTCACCCCGAGGGTGTTCAAAGTGTGGCCCGGGGGCCATTTGTGGCCCATGGTTGTCTTTTCATTGACCAGTGGCACATCCTAAAAATAGAGAAAAAGAAAAACAACAAGAAAGTTAAAATATTAAGAGAAAAAAAATGATGTGAAAAAATAACATCATTTTAGTAGCATAAAGCTGAAATTTTTTTTATATTTATTAATTTATAAAAATATAATTTAACAAGAAAGCAAAAAAAACAGCAAAAATTGAAAAATCAGCAGTAATTTTCCAAAAATAAAGGCAAAATATCAAGCAAAAAAAGTTATAATCTAATAAGAAAAAGTCAGAATTTTACGAGAATAATGTAGGAATGTGTTGTGGAAAAATAACATCATTTTAGTAACACAAAGTTGAGATATACAAAAAAGACTTTTAATCTTTTTCTAGCTGTAATATTATGAGAAACAAACAAAACAACTCATAGTTGGAATTTTTGGACAATCAGGTTGCAGAAGAAGTTATAATTTTACGAGAATCATTTTAGAAAAACAACAACAGCAGCAGAAATGGAAAAAAATAGCAGAAAAATGAGGAAAGTCAACACATGAAGAGGAAAACGTCGTATTCTAACGAGAATAAAAGTCACAATTTTACAAGAATATATTTGTACTATTATGAGTAAAAATAATGTCATTTTAGTAGCACAGAGTTGAAATACTGAAGAAATGATAAGTTATATGGTGCAATATTATGAGAAACAAATACAATTGACATTTTTGGAAAGTCTCAGTCATAATATTATGGGAAATAAAGTCAAAATATTATGGGAATAAATTCATAATATGACGAAAAGAAAACAGGAGCGTTAGCTGAGGTTAGCTAGCTTACATAGCCATACACAGTATTTCACTGTTGACATTTTAAACAGAAAGATTATAAACAATGTCGGGGACGACGGATCCATGACACTAGCTAGCTAGATAGCATCCAGCCTAGCTAGCTAGTTAGCTAGCAAACAACCAAGATAGACAGATAAAATAAACAACTAACCTGGGAGTCCTTCATACATGAAAGGATAGGCTGGATCCAACACATAACACGATGGAAAGGTCCGAAATTTGTGACTCAGCCAGCAAAATCAAACATTTTCGGTCACATTTTCATGTCGACAAACGAGCACATGGAAGGTACTTGGGGAGGGGAGGGGGTATAAATAAAATATTAGTAACCAGTTACAGAGAACTAGCATGACTCGTACAACCAGGAACACAGCTGGAGGTGACAAAATGGAGGGAAATCCAAAAACAGGAAGTAACATAAAAATCAGTCACAGGGGGTGGACTTCGCAAATTAAAACAGGAAGTTGTTTTGAGACACACAACATTTCACTGACATCTCAGTTATTCACAATGACTTCAAAAAACAGACTTGATAACACAAACTAGCTTGTAGCATCCAATACACTAACATAACTTGTGTTTATTTTTGTTCACATGAATATTATGATATCATATAAGTTTAGTTATAGAAATTGAAATGATAACAGTGTGTTTTTCACCCGACTTACCACGGGCCAATAAAACACAAGCTGCGGGCCGCAAATGGCCCCCGGGTCGCACTTTGTAAATACGGAAAATGCCCCAGCATATCTACGTGGGTTGGTTGAAAAGATGTAAAAGTGACCCCCGCACCCTTTGGTTTTTCAGTATGCGGCCCTCGGTGGAAAAGGTTTGGACACCCCTGCCCTGTAGTGACTGTTATCCTTGTTTTTATTGTTTTTGGGGCAGTTTTGACAAAGGGAAAATCCAACTGGACTTGCAGGAGAAATTGAGTCAAAGGATGGAAACGTGCGTCCGCATTCACACGCGCCGACATAAATGTCACGCAAGATTTAAGCCGCCGACGTCCCAGCGGTGCAACCTTTTGGCCCGACAGTTTGCTTTTTCCCACCGTCCACGGCCTCAGCTGTGTTGTATAACGTGTGCGTGTGTCTGCAAGCGCGTCCGTGGCGGACACATGCGGCCCGGTGGCAGCTTGCTAAATCACGCTCAGGTCGCTTACGTGCTTTGAGGTTAAGAAGGTTAAGGAGATAAAAAAAAAAAGGTACTTGTGTTTTACACTTCCTCTGTCTGCAAACAATAAATTGTAAATGCTTGTTTGATGATTTGTTGCTGAGATTGAAACATCATTTGTCTTGTTGTGTGTTTATTTAGTGTGCGTGTTGCACATGTGACGCTCATCACAGACCTTGGCACCTGCTGGGCCTTGGACCCAGGACGTCAACAAAGACTGCTTTCCATGTCTTTTCATTTATTCTTGCATGCCATCTTTTTATCAGTTTGAGGTAAAAAAAAAAAGTTTCAATCCATTACCGAGCAATGCTAGCATGCTAACTGCTAGCATGATAACACATAGCATCATAATATATCAGGAACGGCAAATGTCCTGAATGTGTTGTGCATTTTGATTTTGGAATGGTTGAGAAATATGGCAGCAGTAATAATTGTTAAGTTTTTAGAGAAAAGTGGGAATTTTGCATAAAGCGAAAATTTCTGTCACGTGAAAAACAGGTAGCCTGAATGCCCTGAACGTATTCAACAGTTTGATGTTGCAATGGCTTGAATCGGTTGAGAAATGTGGCGGTGGAAACCATTTGATACGTTTTCACAAAAAGTGAAAATTTTGCGTAAAGCTAAAAATGTGGTCATCTGAAAAATGGGTAGTGTTGAACAATTTGATGTTGGAATAACTTGAATTGGTTGAGAAATGTGGCAGCAGTCGTACATTGACGACAATAAAGTCGTACATTTACGAAAGACAAGTTGTAATATTACGAAAATAAAGTTGTAAATTCACGAACACAAAGTGGTTAATTTCCGAGAAAAAAGTCGTACATTTCGGAGAATAAAGCCGTACATTTCCGAGAAAAAAAGTAATAAATTTACGAGAATAAAGTCATAAATTTACAACTTAAAACAGATTAGCATGGCTAGCGCTTCTCACGTCCGCCTTCCTTAGCCCATCCCCTCCACATCCCCAAGTCCCCCCCCCTTCATAGCTGTCTCAGGCAATGCCTGTTACAACAGAGTTTTAAAATAATCTGAGATTTCAAGAATATAGTCGTACATTTGCGACAAAAAAAGTCTTAAATTTATGAGACACAACTCATAATATTAATATTACAAGAAGTCGTACATTAATGGCGATAAAGTCGTAAATTTATGAGAAACACCTCGTAATATTACGAGACTAGAGTCTTAAATTTACGATTTTAACAACTTGTAATATTACGAGAATAAAGTTGTACATTTATGACAATAAAGTCGTAAATTTAAAAGTTGTCAGTTTACATTTACGAGAAACAACTGGTAACGTTACGTTACAGGCATTGCCTGAGACAGCCATGAAAAGGGGGGACTTATGTGACGTTTGGCATTGGGCGTGTGGAGGGGGCGGGGCAAGGACGGCGGAAGTGAGATGATGCTAACCCATGCTAATCTGTTTGAGCTCAACTGCTGTGTTTTAAGTAAATAAGAGGAAAGTTTCCTTCCTTCGTGAAGAGCTACTCTACACTCTCGTTTCCCTCCTCCACGTAATATTACCACTTCATTCTCGTCAGAGTAAGCCTTTTTTTCTTGTCGATTGGCAACTTCATTCACGTAAATTTAAGACTTTATTCTCGAAATCTTCCATTTGTTTTTCTTCAAAGTGTCCCTCATCCTGTGTCGTTCACACGATGATGTGTTGTGTGACGTATGATGGGCTGTAAATGAATACCTTGGTAACCATGGAGGAAGCATCAATGGTGGCCTGGCAGAAGATACATTTGCATCCTTGGAGGAGAAAGGTGTCATAAAAAGAAAAGGTGGGCCGGTCCGGCTGGTTGACCCGGGTGTCCAACCTTTCGGATCTTTCCGAACAATCGGAACCAGGAATGCCGTAAAGGCAGCGCACCGGATCTGGAATGTAGATTGAAGATGTATGAGCGGCGCATGAATCCCTGCTGGAGGTTTTCCTGTAGTCTTTGGTCCGCCGTGACCTCCGCATCTGTCTGACCCCCGCTTTAATAAGCACTCCCTCGCTGCCCCCTTTGGCTCATCTAAAAAGATGTTGGGTGATGTGATCTACTGAACTAATCTTGTTCTCCAATGCACACGAACCCTTGAAAAGCTCACCCCCCCTTCCCCGCTGCTCCTCCTGCAGCTTCCAGAACCTCACGGCTTCCAAGAGTTCACATGTGTCCAATATATCACCGGGCTTGTATCACCCCCTTTTTTTGTTTATTATCTCCTCGGATAAGCATGTGGAATCCCCATCCCTCGTCTCCGTGAGGACTTCCAAAGGCATTTTACAAGCCACCAGTCCGCGGGCCTAATGGCTTGCAGCAGCCGGGCCTGGTAGCACACACGATATCTCCAATGTAGCAATCAAAGAGGCACGCCACATTTGGCTATTTCCGCTGGCGTACAGATGTGTCCGGGCCAGAAGCCGTTACACATCTGAGCGGAGGAGCAAAAAAAAGAAAAGAAATCATCCAGAAAAACCCCGCAACTTCAAAAAGCGAACATCTTATTGCCATGTGTCGCTGTCGTAAATAAAGACAGGAAGGGAAAACGGTGCAGCTCATAAATGATTAGACAGATAATATATTTGTTTAAAACACGTCGAAATAAGGTCTTGCAAGAATGACATCACTGTTTGCTGAAGCATAATGACGAGCTATGCATTAGATCCAAACCTGTCATAACCATTTTTGGCCCATGTTATCATTAATAACTGGTGGGAGGAGCGATCGCAGAAATGATGTGACTTGCCGATGTTGAACTCGTGCACATGTGGCCTGTGAGCGAGCAAGCTATTGTTCCCTTGGCTTTGATTTTGTGGATTATTTCTTGCAGCTCTATTTCTATGTGTTATGCAGCGGTGGTGGTGGTTATCATTGATAACTGGCGGGAGGAGCGATGTAAGTAATTATATGACATGTCTGTTGTCCCATGTTTTTGTGCCTGAGTAAGTGGACTGTGGGCTATGATTTTGTGGATTATGTCTTCTTTTGAATTCATGTCTAATAATATGAAAGGTGACAGTTATGGTTAATAACTGGTGGGAGGAGTGATTGCATTGATGATATGACATGTTTATTTTGTGTGCAAGAGCATGTACAAGCGTAATGTGTGCTTTGACGCTGTGGATTCTTTCTAGCCTTTCTGCTACGGGTAATTTCTATTATGCAAGGTGGCAGTTATCATTAATAACTGGCAGGAGGAGGGACTGCATCCATTATATGACACGTGCATGTTGTATGCGTGCATGTGTCCGTGCGGTGGGCTTTGATTTTGTGGATTATTTCTTGCGGGTCTATTTCTTTGTGTTATGCAGCGGTGGTGGTGGTTATCGTTGATAACTGGCGGGAGGAGCGATGTAATTAATTACATGACATGTTTGTTGTCTCATGTTTTCGAGCCAGAGCAAGTGGACTGTTGGCTATGATTTTGTGGATTATTTCTTCTTCTTCTATTCATTTCTCCTATTGTGCAAGGTGACTGTTATCATTAATAACTGGAGGGAGGACTGTCTGCATTGATGAAATGACATGTTTACAATGTGCTGGCTATGATTTTGTGGATTATTTCTTCTTCTATTCATTTCTCATATTGTGAAAGGTGGCAGTTATCATTAGTAACTGGAAGGAGGACTGTCTGCATTGAAATGACATGTTTACAATGTGCAATGTGTGCTTTGACGTTGTGGATTATTTTTTGCCTTTCTGCTACCGGTAATTTGTACTATGAAAGGTGTCATTAATAACTGTTGTAATTATAGGACAGGCCTACGGTGCATTTGTCTGTGCATGAACTAGAGTGACTTTGTGGATTATTTCTCGTCTGTGGATGAAAGCCGGTGGTTATCATTAATAACTGGTGGGAGGAGGGCATGAATTGTGTGAGACGTTTACGTTGGAATCAAACCACAACTTGACTTTGTCTCCTAGGTGAGTATTAGAAGCGGTAAACAAAGCGTTTATTTGCTACATAAAATCGTGGTTGTTTTTTTGTGGGTTTTTTTGTACTTGGACGGCCGTCGCCCCCTTTGTTGTGATAACACGCGATTAGCTGGGAGGAACATCTGAACTCGGACAAGGCGGCGTCTCACGCCTCCATCGGGGCGAGAAGCGCCGGCGCCAAGTACAGAAATACCAACACATTTCTAGGTAACGGTCAAAATAACACATCTTTTTCCAAGCAGAGAGAGAGCCAACTTGCAGAAATGATAGTCAGGCGTCATCATTCCTGTAAAATAAATCATTCAGAAGCTTTCAGCCTTTGCCAAGCGTGGCGCTCAAACACACGTGTGCAAGCACCTTTTTCTCGAGTACATCACATTGGGAGGCGTCCCTTACAATCTGACCCTCAGGTGGAGCTAAATAAGGCAACCAAAATATCAGAAGCACTTTCCAGCCACAATAGTAAACATATAGTAAAAGGCAGCCATGTTGGAAAGGTACAAAATAGGGGGTGCTGGTCGTATTAAAGGTTACGCGCGGCATGTTTCCTCCTCGCTTTGTGGTGCCGAGCTGCCGGGCTGGTGGGACTATGGCTACTTTTTGAGAGCTGTTTCCAGCAGCAGGACCAGCATGGCTCGTTACAGTGGAAACAAAGACAAAGCTTTGTTGGTGGTGGAAACATCATGTGTCACAGTCAGTAGGCTATATACATTAGGGCTGTCAAAAATAGGTAACTCATTTATTCCATTCATTCCGTTGCATTTTTTTTGCTTAAAAAACGCATACGCCTTACAGCAAGCCGCATGTCACTGTTATGACGACAGACGGCAGCACAGTGTGCTGCCCCACAGAGTCTGACACTCTTTTATAACTTTGATCTAACCTGAACCATCAACAGCGGCGCAATTCCAACAACATATGTGTATTTACAACTCACAAACGCGTCTTTTGTCCCTTCGTCGTCAGAACAACACTTCCTCGTTGTCACTACACGACCGCGAGATGCATTCAGGGACACTCCGAACATCACAGCACGTCTTTATTATGCGTCTAAATAAACAGAAAGCCAAAGAAAAACAATAAGTGGATAGTCATATCATTTACTTTGTTACTCTAAACGCGGAGTTTTCTCCATTTTCTGCCTTTCAGTGTGCTCGGAGATCCTACAAAATACACTGAAAATGTGAATTCGACTTAAATGACGTGGTGTTTTTGAACGCAACCCCTCATTGCTCACAATAACAGGTTATATTCTTATCGCTCACTTCGTAACTCTTAATTCGGATGTACAGTTTGCTACATTTAAATATGCAGGGAAATACCCTGAAAACAAGCAGATTTACCTTAAATTACGTGATGTCTTTGAACGCAAACCCTCATTGCTTATTATAATAAAGTGCGTTTCAAATGTTCTATGTATGCATTTCTGCATGTATTTATGTCCTGGGACATAAAAATGGGCATATTTCAGACATCATTTCAAATGTTGAATAATGATGATTACTTCATTTGAAACCCACTATTCCTCTGATTTTTTTATCATTTGACAATGCTAAAGTCATCTATTATATCAGGGGTGGGCTAACTTTTTGACTCGCAGGCCACATTGGGTTAAAAAATCTGGCGGCGGGGTCATCTATATATCGGTGGCATCATACAGAACGACATACTTGCTCACGGTGCAACAAAACGAAACCACAACACATTCACAGCAAGTTAACGCATCACATACATCATCTACTTCTACTACAACTAAGCGCTAAACATAACTTAAAGCTGTTATTCCCAAATGCCCGCAAGGCATGCCGGGTAGTCCGGCCGCAACAGCAGTATGAACGATGAAATATTGGATATCAAGAGAAAGCGAACTCCCCCATGTTTACTTCTCTGACGACCTCCTCAACGTATTTTGCAATCAAGCAAAAATGCGACAAACACGGTAAAATGTTGGGAGAAAGAGTACCACAGGCCACCCAGCATGCCTTGCGGTGTGTTTTTTGGTATTCATGTGTAGATCTTTGTTTGTATGCCCACATGGTGCAGGAGGTAGGTTACTTTGTGCGTTGCCCGGTGGATTAAGACGCTTGGCAGGTCTGATGTGGCCCGCAGGCCGCAGTTTGCCCCCCCCTGCATTATACAGTATATTTACTTGTTGTTCCAAGGTTTCTGTTTTATCTATAATAATTCTGTGTTGATCTAGTCCTTATACAATGTGTATGTCAATTTTACTCCACTACATTTAATGACATTTAATTGAATGTCATTTTTCATTATTTTCCGTCATGCCCTCCTAGGGGACGGGACGTTTTCTTCCCTTGCATCGCTCCAGCGTCATAAGAATAACAGTAATACGTCCTTTTAGCAATGCCACTCAAATATTCCAAACAGTGGAAGGAGCACGTAGCTCTGAAAAATCTGATATTCTCCACTTTTATGAGCGTGTTTGCATTTAACGACCGACCTACTCCTGAGCGGTGTAACCATGGCAACAGAAAGAGCCACGCCTGACAACGCATTCCATGTCACGAGCACTCGAGCATCCCAATAACATATTTTCAAATGTTGAAAAGGATGATGAACTGCATTTGGGCACGGGCACCCTGCGTGTGCCTTTGCACCAGTAAGCACTGTAGCGCTCATGACGTATCACCTGTCGTGAGCCAAAAGACGGCTTTTATGGCTTTAAAATATCATATTTCACATTGAATATGTCCGTCGTTAAACGACTATTGTGTCTTAAGGACTGTTGTTTCGTTCTCGTTTGGGCGTGCCTCCACTTTGGAGGATAAATATTGTGGATCCCGAGCCAACCCCTCAGTCTCGGACTGTCCTACCTCGTCTTCCAGCATGATGAATTTTGAATATGCCAAAAAAAAAGAGCTTTTTGTCACAAATGACCATTGAAATTCCTGAGGTCACCGCCTGTTGGTGCAGATTTATTTAAGCAGCGCTGTTATTTAAAGTCTAACGCTAACCCTCTGACCCTAACCCGAAGTCTGTTGGGTTTGACAAAGATAGGAAGCAATTCAACTCCCGTCTGCTAAACAGATAAGTTGTCTCGGTTTCTCCTTTTTGTGTACACAGCTTTGCAAGGTCAACAAGCACGCAGCACCTGTCTCAGTCAACACTAATTACTCCAACAACAAGAAGAAGAAGAAGAAAAAGAGAGGCCGCCCCTGCACCCGGAACCTGCTCGGGACTCTTTATTTACGACGCCACGCGGCAACACGACACCACTTTTACCATCCATTGCTGAGGGCTCACCGAGTGGCCCTTTTGCAACACACACAAGTGAGGTTTAGTTTGATACAGCAGTTGATGATATCAGCGGACACAAATGCATAAACTATGCTTTCGTAACACAAATAGCACATTTTCTGGAGCGGTTTCACAAAAATGGTTGGTTTTCTTGCCTTATTTGGCATCTAACATAACTAGGTTGGGATGTCCAACGATATCGGCCGGTTTCTACAATGTTTCTACAAAAGTGTTGATTTTCTTTCCTTATTTCGCAGCTAAAATAACTTTACTTCCTGGTTATGAGGTTTGGCTAATATTTGGTAAGGCTACAAGTGGATTTTATTCAAACTGTACATCCAGAAGAACAAATTTGAAGAATTTCATACTCAAAAATGTTGTTGAGTGTTGGTAGAATTTTACACTAAAAGGAAACCACTGCAACACATTCTTTTTTGTGAACGAGCCCTGTTATCGTATCAATCAGGTTATTTTTACGCCAAGCCAATGTTGACGTCAATTTTGTGAGAAAAGATGTTGCGCAAAACAATTAAATTAAAAAAACTTTCAATTCGTAAATTTATGAGAGAAAAACCATAACTTTATGTTACAGGCATTGCCTGAGACAGCTATGAAAAGGGGGGGACTTGTGCATGTGGAGGGGGTGGGGGGTAAGGAAGGCGAAACTGAAACGGGCTAGCCATGCTAATTTGTTTTACGAGAAAAAAAAGTTGTAAATTTACGAGAATAAATAAAGTTGTACATTTACGAGAAAAAAAGTTGTGAATTTGTGAGAAAAAAGTCGCAATATTACCTTGGCCCAAGGCCAAAGGTCACATAAATTCCCCTGTTTCATAGCTGTCTCAGGCAATGCCTGCTCCGACGGAGGATTAAAATAATCTGAGATTCCGAGAATATATACGAATATTACGACAATATTACGAAGATAAAGTTGTAACTTTATGTTACAGGCATTGCCTGAGACAGCTATGAAAAGGATGGGACTTGGGCATGTGGAGGGGGCGGGGTAAGGAAGGCGAAAGCGAGACAGGCTAGCCATGCTAATTTGTTTTACGAGAAAAAAACACGAGAACATTTTTTACGACAATAAAGTTATAAATTTACTAAATTAAAGTTGTACATTTCCAAGAAAAAAAAGGCATAAATTTACGAATAAAGTATTACATTTATGACTTTTTTGCTCATAAATTGAACAGTATTTTTCTCATAAATTTACTACTTTATTCTCATCATTTCACCAGTTTTTTTTCTGGTAAATTCACCACTTTATTCTTGTAAATTTGCCACTTTTTTCTGGTAAATGTACTACTTTATTCTTGTAAATGTACTACTTTATTCTCCTAAATTTACAGCTTTATTCTCGAAATCGCAGATTTTTTTTGTTTATGTGGCCCTGCTCTGTCGTGTGACAGAGTGAAGCCGTGAAATGTGTTCATAATAGCGCTTTATTTTTTGTTAAAAGTTTTAACGTTTTGTCCAGTTAGTCACGACGTTATTGAAAAACACTGCAAAGGAGTTGTATTTGATATATATACGTACATCCTGTATATTTATTTGACAGGCCGCGTTTGAATGTGTTTGGAATGAGACGCAAACATCTGCCAGTAGATCTTTGCGGGCCTGAGAACCGGCCTTCGCCCGCCAAAGAGGTAAATGTCACCATCGGTCCAAAAATGGGAAATTCAGTGGGTGCAGATGTCTTCCACTTGGCGGCTTGCTCCAACGTTTGCTTTGACACTTTCCCCTGTGCGGGACAACAACAAGCGAGCGCCGCCCTAGTCAGCCGTTGTTGCTGCAGCTTTTACCGGCGAGGCCCACGAATGTTTCACATTACCGGTGTGAAAAGTCGAGATTCCTTTTTACAAGGCCGCGCACCCGGCGCGGAAACTCGATATTTCATATTTCATTCTGGTTTGTGGATGTCATTGCAAGAGGACCCCGGTTCACATGTGAGTGCCGCGGCTGACCGCCTTTGATCGCGCCCCCCTGCCCCCATAACCACCGCCCCCACCGCGACTAATTGCGGGGCGGGGAAGAAATGAAAGAAATGATGGGGAGATTTCATGGGAATTGGCTCGCCCTGCCGTCGCCGTTAGCGACGGGGGAATTAGCTAACAAAGATAACGTTTGGAGATGTTTAGGATTTTAGCACCGTGGCGAAGCCTTAAACGTTTCCTCCCTGCGTCTGTGATGAATCGCGCCTGGAAACATAAAACGGCGAGCACACAGTTGAGAGCTGAGGTCTTCCTGCGAGCAGAGAACGCCATCAGGGGACGGCCGTCAATGAATGAAGACGTTTAAGGGTGGCGAGCCCCGCTAAAAGGAAGTCCACGGGATGGATTTCATTCATGTTCTTGTTAAAAAGTGTGCGTCCGAGTGCAGCGCTGACCCGGGAGCGTTTGTTAAAAAAGAAAGAAGTAGAAAAGGCGGCAGATTTTCCGCTCAGGAGGGCAGGTTAGCCACGGTCCCCGCAGCAGGTGACTGCCATGAGGTCACCATGTGGTCATGGCGGAGGGAAGGAGGTGGGGCGGCGTGGGGGCGACAACTGCTGCGAGGGAGGTGAAACACATCAGTAGTGTGGGCTTTTTTGTTGTTTTTTCCCCCCTGCCTCCCTCTCAAGGTGTCGTTTCACACCCGGAATCCTCCGCATGACAGCGGCCGACTGATTTGCTTCCCCATGAAAGAGGCGGACCGCCACAGTGAGCCGCGAGCACCTGTGTCGCATTTACACCACTTTGTCTTACGTCTTC
This sequence comes from Dunckerocampus dactyliophorus, assembly GCF_027744805.1. Taxonomy (NCBI): domain Eukaryota; kingdom Metazoa; phylum Chordata; class Actinopteri; order Syngnathiformes; family Syngnathidae; genus Dunckerocampus; species Dunckerocampus dactyliophorus. The sequence continues at coordinate 1,849,692 of NC_072822.1, forward strand.
ACTGCCCCGCGCCTTCGTTAGCGCAACCTTTCCCGCCAACGCCGACGGACGTTTGTTCACTTCCAATCTGACCTTTTCAGCACCAACTCTTTGAATATTCTCACTCGCTTGTCCGCTACTGCCTGATAATTACACAGAAATGATCATCGGAATATTTCACTGAAAATACTTCAGAATAATCAGTTGTACTTATTGTTGTTGCTCTTAGCATTGTAATTGTTATAATTATTGTTAATGTTTCTGTACTATTCATTATTATTATTATTAAGGGATGAGTCAATGACATGCAGCAGCATTCTTGACATTTTCTCACTCATTTGTCCCGAGCGACAAAACATGACACCACCTCCTGATAATTATACAGAAATAATAAAGATAATAACAACAATAATAAGAATAAATGTTAAATCATTTATAATCTCCTACATTTATAATAATAATAATAATAATAATTATTATTATTATTATTATTAGTAGTAGTAGTAGTAGTAGTATTATTATTATTAATTATAATTTAGAATAAGGTAGTATTTATTATAAAATAATTTATATTTGTTATTATTACAACTATAATGTTATTATGAATTTATAATAATATAATATTTATTTAATACTAATAATTATTATTATATATACTAATATACTAATAAATATTATTATATGATATAATATAATTAAATACATTATAATTAATATGATAAATAATGAATTAAAGTTTATATTATTATGAATATGATATTAATTATTTAATATAACAATATTATACGATAATTATTATATACAATAATAATAATAATAATAAATAATAACAATAGTAAAAGTATTATTATTATGATGACATAAAATATAAAAAGTATTATTATTATTATTATTATTATCATTATTATTCAACCTTGAGAGGAGTCAGCGATATGCAGCAGCATTAACTTTGACCCAGTGATATCTTTTTCTACAGCGTCAGGCTTTTTAAATTTATTTCACACTTCAGGTGTTTGCGACCAAAAATGTAAATTCCCAAAAACTGCTGTAACATATGATGCAAATCAATATTTAAAAATCTATACAATAAAAAATACTAACTCCATAAATCATATCCATATTGAATATACAGTAGTACCTCGCATAACGTAAACCTCCTTTTAGGTAAATTCCACTGAACGTAAAGAATGGATGTAAATTATTCCCATCGTATTACGTAAGGAATTCCATATAACATAAAGCGTCAAGTCCGTGCAAGCAACAGAGTACACTTGGTGACGCCTTCTGGCTTCACGCTCTCATTGGCTGATTATCGGGGCACCGCCTACGCTCTCATCTCATTGGCTGACTTATCCATCACGTCCAAGTTTGTATGCGAGCTCCCTTCCTCATCTTAGTCGCTCTTGAACTAGTTTGCACGCATTGAAATCTCTTCTTAATTTGTTACTTTTCTTTGTGTTAAAATTCCATCAGGTCAGGTTACAACAGGTCATGGGCCCTGAACCAAGTGGAAGTGAGAAGAAAAAAAGGGAAAAGTTGTCGATGGAAACAAAGCAGGAAATGATCCAGAAGCATGACGGTGGTATGAAGTTAAGTGATGTTGCTAGACTACACCGCCGTTCCCCATCGACCTTTATACCTTATTTACCTTATTTTATATTGGAATGTTACTCTACTGTGTTTATGCTAACATTTTCTTATATTTTCCCACCATATTTGGTGGACTTTGAATATTTTGAAGTGCCAAAGGTGGTGAGTTTGGGAAGATCTTGGAACGGATTAGGCTATTTACATGTATGTTACGCTTCGTATAACATAAAATCCCTATAACATAAAGGTTCTTGGAACGGATTATTCACGTTGTAGATTTGAACCTTTTTGAACCTTTAAAAGGCGCCACTGTTTTTTAAACAAAAAAAAAACAAAATCAAAAATAATGAAACACACATCCGCACTTTTTTTTAACATACACACCATTACCAAACATCAACAGCACTTAATAATAACTTCAGCAGAAAACACTTTCTGCATGCTTTGACTGGGAAAAACTAGTGCCATCTGGTGGACAAATACGGGAAAAAAATCTCAAAGCCATTCGTGCAAATCACAATCCCAAGCATGAAGGATTTCAAATGTGTCACATGTTGTGTATTTGTTTCTTCTGACAAACATGACTGGGACAAAAAGACTCTGTAAGACTATTCAAGGCACTTTTTCAGAGTGAAATGCTAACGAATGAGCATTGCTGTCGTTTGTGAAGCTAGCACGTTGTGCAGTTGCTTAGAAGTTGCTCGTTCAGCCGGATGCTCCACTTTTAAGAACATAAAGTCTGTGTCGAGGCCAAAGTCACGGCTGGGCGAGCGTGATCCCAATCGTGACAGCAAGTCGTGATCCGCGACTTAAACCAGCGAGTGACTCGGGTCTTGGATAAACCGCATAAGAAGCAAAAAGAAGCTTACGGGATGGCGTCACGGCCACGGCGCTGGCAAAAGGAGCTTCTCGTGTTGCTTATAAAGATGAAGAATTAGCTCTGGCGGTGATGTCAGGCTCGGTCCATGCTATCTGTGGCCTTTAAAAATGTCCCCCCGCGGAGACACGCAAAACCTTTTAGTTCTACCCAGCACGCTTGCCGCTCAGCCACCTGCTCGTCCTCGGGAGAACGCCATGGGAATTTTAGACTAATTCATGGCGGAATGTTAGATGTCTTCTCAAGATGATGCACCTGATACTAAAAAGCTCTTCCCGAGATCTCCGGAACAAGACGGATCGCTCCCTGGAGGACCCCGGCCTAGAAGCTAGCATGATTGCTTTTTGGGTTTTTTTCAAAGCCGGAGGATGACGAGCCGGGACAGCGGGACCGAGCCTGGCGGGGGCGCTTGGGAGACAGAGAGTTTGACAGCAACTTCAGAGATGACGACAACCCTCAGAGATCTGCTGGATGGGTGCTGGGGTCCTCTTGTACTGCTTCAGAGCGCACGCTACGTTACGTTACGCTACGCTACGTTACGTTACGTTACGTTACGTTACGTTTACATTATGTTACGTTACGTTCTTTTGATCTATTCCCATTGTCCTTACGGAGGGTCGGGGACCGTGGGTTCCTGCACCAGTCTTCTCCATTCACTTCAGTCCCGTGCAGTTCTTGCGCATGATGTCAATGATTCTCTCGCCCAATCCTTGGTGTCGCCACCCCCGCCGTCTCCGCTGTCTACCTCCACTCCATCGTCCATGAATACGGCCCTCAAAAATGTGGGGGCAGAGATTTTTTGGTCTTACGACACGGCCAAAGTACCGCAACTTCCGTTTCTTGATGTTTCTCATGAGGCTCCGTTCTGTTCTCATTTCTTCAATATTGATTGGTTCACTGGGCCGTCCGGCCAATACACAAGGTTTCATTTCAAAAACTCTAAGTCTTCCGGCACCTTCAGCTTTGAGGGTCCATGCTCCACATCCATACAGCGCCACCGGCCACACCAGCGTTTTCAGGGTCTTAGTTTGATGCTCTTATTGAGTGCGCGGTCTCGCCACAACATGCTAGCCCACCCTCGAATTGACCTTGCCGCCCTCTCTAATTTTGGCGTTTTATCTCATAGTTATGACTTTTCTAGCTCATAATTATGACTTTCTCATTTCATAATTTCGACTTTTTATCTCATAATTATCATGTTCTTATCTCATAATTTTGACTTTTTAGCCCATAATTTGGATTTTTATCTAATAATTTTGACTTTTAATCTCAAAAGTATGACGTTCATGTCTCATAATTTTTACTTGTTATCTCAAAATGTTGACTTTTTATCTCTTAATTATGACTTTTTATCCAATAATTTAGACTTTTCATCTCATAATTTTGACTATTTATCTCATAATTTGGACTGTTTACCTCGTAATTAGGACTTTTTATGTCATACTTTAGACTTTTTATTTCATAATTATAATGTTCTTATCTCATAATTATGACTTTTATCTGGAAATTTCGACATTTTATTTCAGAATTATGACTTTTAATCTCAGAATTATTGCTCATAATTTCGACTTTTTATCTCATAATTATGACTCTTTATCGCATAATTTAGATTTTTCATCTCATAATCTTGACTTTTAATCAAAATTTTGACTTTTTATCTCAAAATTTAGACTTTTTATCTTTTAATTATGACTTTTTATCCAATAATTTTGACTTTTCATCTCATAATTTTGACTATTTATCTCATAATTCTGACGCTCATATCTCATAATTTCGACTTTTTATCTTGCAATCATGACTTTTATCGACTTTTTATTTCAAAATGATGACTTTTATCTGATAATTATGGCTTTTTGTCTCCTAACTTTAACTTTTTATCTCACGATTATGATTTTCTTATCCCATAATTATGACTTTTAGCCCTCGTAATTTTGACTTTTTATCTCATCATTGTGACTTTTTATCCCATAATTTCAAATTTTTAATCTCATAATTTTGTCTTTTTATCCCATAATTTCGACTTTTTATCCAACAGCTTTGACTTCTTATCTCAGAATTTCAACTTTTTGTCTCAGAATTTGACTTTTTTGTGAAATTCGGAGATTAAAAGTCAATTTTGACTGTTTATCTGGTAACTAGGACTTTTTATGTGATCATTTTGACATGTTAATCTTGTAATTAGGACTTTTCATCTTGTCATTTCAAGAAAAAGTCAAAGTTATGAGATAAAAAGTCCAAATTACGAGATGAAAAAGGCGTCAGCAACAAATGTGTTTGGTCAGATTTGGCTTTCGTAAAAAGTAAAGAAAACAAACGAAGCCTCCATTTGGGTGGCCATATGGCTATGGAGCTGCCCCCCCCCTTCCAGTCCCACCATCCCACCGTCCGAACATGAAAAATGTCTCTCACATGTCCAAATACCAAAGCGTCAGTCACACAGCGGGGGGGCGGGGCGAAGCCGACAAGATGGCATCGCCTGTGCGCCCTATAAATCCCGCTTTTGTCTTCCAAGCTTTCTTCCCTCCTCTTCCTCCTCCTCCCCGCGCTGCTGAGGAAGCGATGACTCGGCAGGTCCGTGGTACAAGGTGGTAAGCGCTGACTCAGCGTCATGAAGAGTACAAAGAATGAGAAGTTTCAAGCGGGGTGGTGGACTAGCAGCAGTGTGACAGGGCGAGGCATGGGGGTATTTGGCTTCTCCGCTGACGGTCGCCGACTGTTTCCAGGCAGATAAAACAAAAGATGGAGGAGATAGAATCTTCCCCGTGGAGGTCGGCCTTTCTTTAACATTTTGATGGACGAGCGCGGACGATCGTTATCTGCCGGCGGCTATCAAAACGCCATCATGCTGTCACGCCGGTCGTGGAACGGCCCGACACCCGCAGTCGCCACGCTCCGTCGCCGCTCCGTCATCGGACCGCCGAGCTCGGCCTTCACGAGGAACGGGCGGCGGGGAACGTGGGAAAAACGGCAGGGGAGAGTCGGGGTTGGGGAAAGTTGATGAAAATATGAGATACCGTACGCGCTTGGCTGGTCCTGGATCAGCGCAACGCTCACATAAAACATTGAACATCTCAGCCACCGTATACGCCTCCTCACTGCCATTTCAGCACTCTTATTCCACACAACGCAACTCATTTGCATCTTCCATTTTGATTTTATTTCATTTTATTTTATTTTATTTTATTTTATTTTATTTTATTTTATTTTATTTTATTTCATTTTATTTTATTTCATTTTATTTTATTTTATTTTATTTTATTTATGATGCAATAATTGAGACGTAGACACGATATATTTATTTTATTACAGCATTTTTGTGGATTTTTTTGTTTTCATAAATTAGTTTTAAATTGATTTTTATTTTTGTATTTGTCATTTTAACCACATTTTTGATAAAAGACACTTTTGTAATTATGGATTTTTTATTAACTGAAAAAATTGGAATTTAATTTTTTTAAATAATTTTTATTTGAATATGTTATCATATCATTTCAATTAAATTAAATTTAAAATTTGTGCATTTTTTTAAATAGAAGAATGTCACTGTTGCAATTTCTAATAATTTTTTTGAATAATTATAAAAAATGTAATTTTTTTCAAAGCTTGCCTTTTTTAAATGCTTTTATTTAGATAAAAACACAAGTTGCCTTTTTTTTTAAAGATTTTAAATGGCATATATTTTTTTATTTTAACCACATTTTTGGGAGGAATAAAGCCACTTTTGTCATTATTTTTTAAGTTAATTTTAAAAAGTGGGATTTACATTTTGTTTTTAGAAAAAAATCATTTATCTTAATATGTTATCATATCACTTCAATGAAATGACAAACATGCATGCTATTATGTTAACAAATAGTTTCATATTTTTAATACGGTAGATGAATGTCACCATTGCAATTTCACAACTTTGTGGAATAATTACAAAAGTAACATTTTTTAAGACGTTTAAAAAATAATAATTTAGATAAAAACACTGTGAAATTTGCTGTTTTTAAATTTTTGAATGAAATATATATCATTTTTTTTTATTTTTACAACTTTTTTGATAAAAGACAATTTTGTAATTATGTATATTTTTTAATAATTGAAAAAAGGTTGGGTTTTTTTTAGAAAAAATGATGGTATTTTAGTATCTTATCATATCATTTCAATTCAATTCAATGAAACATTTGTACATTTTTTGAAACAGATGAATATCGCCGTTGCAATTTTTTATTATTTTTTGGAATAATTGCAAAAGTGACATTTTTTTTCAAAGCTTGACATTTTAAAAAATAGATTTTATTGAGATAAAAACACTGTGAAAGTTTTTGAATGTCATGTGTTTTATTTTAACGGCATATTTGAAACACTTTTCTTTATTAATTGAAAAAGTGGGATTTAAGAATATTTTATGTTCATATGTTATCATATCATTTTCATTACATTAAATACAATTTCAAATTTGCATGTTATTAAGTAAACAATTTGTGCCCTATTTCGAAATAGATCATTTGCAATTTGCAATTATTTTTTGGAATAATTGTGCACAAACGTGCTATTTTTTAACTATTTAAAAAAAAAAGTCTCCTTGTTCTATTTAGTAGAAAAACAAATCCTGAACTCAAATCAAGTTCAGTTGCAGCTAAAATCGACTTTTTCTGTTCAAATGGGGAACAAATGAAATGTGGTGTAAGCAGCAGAAAGTGGTGTATGTCAGCGTCTCCATGGCAACAGCCCGTATTTGCAAACATATGAGCGTTGGCCGGCGACGTGACTTCAAGTTGATTTGTGCATTGGGACGGGGAGTCGCTTCAGAGGCGACATTTGTCAGAAGGGGCGTGCAGCTGCTAGATCACTTTCATACGCCAAACTTTATGATCTCCACGGTGCTTCCTTCCCTGGGGGGGGCATTACCGCTCCCCCAGCTTGATGTTGGTCCTTCACATCGCCAATAAAGGGATCCAGTGTCACTCCAGAACCGGGTCAGAGGGAGCCGCTGGTGGATTACGAGGTTAAACTGGGATACGGCAACCTAAACACATCAGTCGGGGGCTAACGCTAGCACGGCGGGAGATAAACGGCCTGCGAGGCAGCTGCCCGCCGCCAAAGTATCACATTGGCCCCATTTGCATGACTTTTGGAAAGAACACCTGAGCGTATTTGCCTCGGAGGCTCGTGAGCGTGACTTGTTGCCGCCGACGCGCGTCACCTCGAGATCGCCGGTTGCCCTCCGGCAAGCGCGCCGATAAGAATCTCTGACGAGGAAGATGCAAAGGAAAATAAGAGTGCGGTGTCGGGTGACTACTCAAACGCTGCACGCGCACGGCTGACTGGCCGCGGGGATTTCACACCGATACACTTCTTACAACAAAAACAGCAACACGTTCAACACACGCCGCTAATGCACACGCACCATTTGATTCCAACAAAGACCATTTCAGGCACGCATGTGGCGTTTGCGGCCTGGCATTGCCAACTACTGGCCTGGCATTGCCAACTACTGGCCTGGCGGGCGTATTCCACCTTTTTTAAATCATTTTTGCAGGTCTGTGCAATCGGAAAGTGTTTTGACAACGCTGTCGCGCTTAAAACTTAAAACGCTCTTCAAGTCTTTTATGCATTTAGAAGATGAGTCCTGATAAAACGTAATCATATGAAAACATACAGAAGGTACGGAAGCCGAAAAACAATCATTTTTCATGAAAGTAAAGTCATATTTTTGGAGAAAACGACTGTACTATTACGAGAATTATATATATATTTTTTAAAATCATGGAAATGAACGTAACATCCAAGATTCAGTGATAATAATATCATACAACTCATATGAAAAATTATTGAAAATATTGAAATATAAAAGTTGAGAAAAAATCATTTTTATGAAAATAAAGTCATATTTTTAGAGAAAACAACTGCACTATAATGACAATTTAAAAATTACTGAGAAAACAATTCTATTAATATTACAATATTTGATTTTTATAAAGCATGGGAATTACATAATCCATAATTAGTCCATAATTCATCATAAAACTTCATGATAATAATATCATAAAAATAACACAACGTTTTGAAAATATTGATATATAAAAGTTAAGAAAATCATAATTTTTATGAAAATAAAGTTATATTTTTATAGAAAACTGTACTATTATGAGAATTTAAAAAATTACAGCAAAAACTTGTAGTTTTGTGAGAAAAAACATTCTATTAATATTACAATATTTTATTTCTATAAAGCATGAGAATGGACATAATGTCCATAATTCATGATGGAACTTCATGATAATAATATCATAAAAATAATGCAAAAAAATATTGAAAATATAAAAAATATTTTTTATGAAAATAAAGTCATATTTTTGGAGAAAACAACTGTATTATGTTTTTTGATAACAGCAAAAAGTTATACTTTTGTGCGAAAAAAAGATTAATATTCAAATATGTATTTTTTAGAAACATGGAAATGAACGTAACGTCTATGATTCGGTACAAAACGTCATGATAACAATATCATAAAAACAATGCAAAACAATATTGAAAATATCAAGAGAAAAGTTTACAAATACTTTTTTAATGAGAAGAAAGTCATATTTTTTCAGAAAGCAAATGTATTATTATGAGAATTTTTGTTTTCAATTTCAGTTAAAAGTCGTACTTTTGTGAGAAAAAACTCTCTCAATATTAAAAATATGGAAATAAATGTAACGTCTATGATTTGTATAAAAACGGAATGTTAATAATGTAATAAAATACTTAAAATATTGAAAGATAAATATTCATATTAATATTAACATATTTTTTAATGAAACATGGAAGTGAATGTAAGATCCATGATTCCTTATAAAAGCTAATGATAATAATATCATAAAAACAATATGAAAATATGGAAAGATAAAAACGTGTGTTATTTTGATGAAAATGAGTCATATTTTTGAGAAAAGAAATGTATCACGAGGGTTTTATTGCAGCAAAGAGTCGTACTTTTTTGAGAATATTTTTTTTAATAAAAAAAAAAAGATAAAGCATCTAGACGGGCACTGCCCCACCTGATGCAGACTGATGCAGGGGGTGGGAGCGCTTCCCGGAGATGATACTGAGATGATACTGAGATGATACTGAGATGATACTTTTGAGTAAACGGAGGAGCCGTCAGCGTGTTTGTACGTCAAACAAGAGCAGGATTCTCTCTTGTTTACGTTACGCAACAGGCCGTCGTTGAAGGACGCCATTTCTTTACATTTGCTATTTGCCGCCAAACAAGCGGTGGCGGCGGCCAAGTGCGGCGTGTGTTTCGTGTAAATATGCGCTCGCTTGCCACATTATTAGGTACGGTGCGGCCAGGTGGACGCATGCGACGCGGTGCGGAGCTGCAAGCTGAGCTGCTGCGCCCTCTGATGGCGGCTTGGGAAGCCTGTATCGTTGTTAGCGGGGGTTGCCAGATGTGACGGAGACGCCAAGACGTCAACATTTGCACTCATTTGCCACTGATGCTATCTCATCTCATCTTAGAAGACAGGAATCTCATGTTTACCTCATCTCACCTTATTTCCCATATCTATCCCGTCTGGCTGGATCTCATCCGGACATAGGAATACTCCTGATGCGCTCGCTAATCTCATTTGATCTCACTTCATCCTTTCTCATCTCATCTCATCGTCTGTTGGACACTGTTCTCATCTCATCACATCCCATTTGTAGGTCTTCTCATCTTATTTCCTATCTCATTCTTTCTCATCTTATCTCATCATCTACTGGACGCTTCACTTCTCTGTCTCATCTCATCTCAAAGTTTCACTTCTCTGTCTCATCTCATCTCATCTCATCTCAAAGTTGCACTTCTCTGTCTCATCTCATCTCAAAGTTTCACTTCTCTGTCTCATCTCATCTCATCTCATCTCATCTCAAAGTTTCACTTCTCTGTCTCATCTCATCTCATCTCAAAGTTTCACTTCTCTGTCTCATCTCATCTCAAAGTTTCACTTCTCTGTCTCATCTCATCTCATCTCAAAGTTTCACTTCTCTGTCTCATCTCATCTCATCTCATCTCATCTCAAAGTTTCACTTCTCTGTCTGGTCTCATCTCACCTCATCTCAACGTTTCACTTCTCTGTCTCATCTCATCTAATCTCATCTCAAGGTTTCACTTCTCTGTCTCATTTCAATGTCACACTTCTCTCTCATCTTACCTCATCTCATCTCATCGTTTCACTTCTTCATCTCATATCATGTCAAAGCGTCACTTCTTTGGTTAATCTCATCTCAAAGTTTCACTTTTCTGTCTCGTTTCAATGATACACTACTCTGTCTCATCTCATCTCAATGTTTCATATCTCTGTCTCATCTCATCTCATCTCATCGTTCCACATCTCTGTCTCATCTCATCTCAACACTTCCCTTCTCTGTCTTATCTCATCTCAAAGTTTCACTTTCTCATTTTACCTCATCTCATCTTAACATTTAATTTCTCTGCCTCATGGCGTCGCATTGCATCACATCTCAAAGTTTCACTTTTTTGTTTCATTTCAATGTTTCACTTCTCTGTCTCAACTCATCTTATCTCAACTCAACGTGTCACGTCCGTCTCATCTCATCTCATCTCATCATTTCAGTTCTCTGTCTCATCTCATCACATCTGATTGTATCTCAAAGTTTCACTTTTCCGTCTTATTTCAATGTTTCACCTCTGTCTCATCTCATCTTATCTCTTCGTTTCACTTCTCTCGTATTCTATCTCATCTCATCTCAACATTTCACTTCTCTGTCTCATCTCATTTCATCTAATCGTATCTCAAAGTTTCACGTTTCCGTCTCATTTCACTGTTACACTTCTCTGTCTCATCTCATCTCATCTCATCTCATCTCATCGATTCATTTCTGTCTTATCTCATTTAATCTTATCTCAATGTTTGACTTCTCTGTCTCATCTAATCTTATCTCATCGCATCTCAAAGTTCCACTTTTCTGTCTCATTTCAATGTTTCACAGCCTGTTTCATCTCATCTTAACTCATCTCATCTCATCGTCTGACTTTTCTGTCTTATCTCATTTAATCTCATCCTAATGTTTCACTTCTTCTCATTTATCTCATTACGGGACGGGAAATAACCCTGTTCCTTCCTCATCCTCATCTCCTCCTCCCTCATCCGATTCACTTCTCCATTTCTCTCCCGTCCTTCCTTCCTCCTTCCCTCACCTGCTGAAACATGCTGAAACATTTGAGGTTGTGAGAAGACAAAGACGTGTCCCATCTGGAGGAGAACTTATTCAGGACCACGTCTTTTTTTGACACTGAAAGACGGAATCAGTGGGCCGTTCATCTGCTGACACGCATGAGATCAAGGTGTCGTCAGGAGGAGGTTCTATTTATATCCCGCCTTGAATAAGAGCAGTTACAGGAACAAACATCACTGGAAAGCCATTTGGGGGGGCCGGGGGGGGGGAGTGGCAAACATGCCTGGAATTGTCACACTGGTGATGCCTTTTCCAGAGGTTGGGGCTGCACAGCTGGGATGAGTTTGTTCTGGCAAACTGCTGTGTGAGTCCCTTGGTGAAACGGAGACGGGGCCCGGAACCAAGCCACCGGCGGGAAAGGAAACACCGGACCGCCACGACGGCCGGGACTCTGCTTGCAGCTTCAGCTTTCATTGTTTCAATTCATTCGCGTCTTATTTGTGTCACTCAGACGTGAACCAAATAAGCCATGACGTATTTACTCTCTCGCTCGACTGCACCGCCCCTTCTTTCCTGATTGGCTGTAGAGCATTGTCAACCAAACTAGCTAACCGTGTGAGCTGCTTGCTAACCGCCAATACTGTAGAAACGGAAGACGCTAAGCGCGTGAGGAAAATACGGCGATATGTTTTAACAAGGATACAAAAAGGCTACAGCCCAAATACGCGCGAGTCACTTAATCATGTCTTGTGTCCAACCTAGTAGGTCGATCATGAAAGTTCAAACGAAATTTGAACTTTGAAACAAAAGAGAAATGTGAGAAAATGTTAACGGCTGTCTGAGAAAAGAGTATCAAGAGTACGGTGAGGCCTTTTCCAGCCTTGACACGTGCAGAACCTTGTACAACAATGGAGTTGGCTACTGTGTGGGAACCCATCCCGCGATAAACGAGGGAACACCGTATTTCAAGAAAAAAACTGCATTTCATTTTCCTCATACCAGTGAAGTACTACTAAAATGATGGTATTTTTCCCACAGAGAGTACATACAAGTACAAGTAGTGTTATCTCGTGTTATCACAGCAGGTGGGGTGGGTGGGGGGGTCACGTTGGTGACCCACTGGTGCAACTTAGAGGATCAGGCGCCTTCTTTAAGGAGACTTTGGGCGCCAGGCACTCAGCAAACCCCGTTTCCTCCGCCGCCGCCGCCGCCGTCCGGCCCGGCAAATCCGACCAGCGTTCGGGCTTTGACGGCCGCATGTCCCAAGTTTTGGATGATTAGCCGACCAGTGATCACATGGCCAGGCACGAAAACTCACCACACCGGCCTTCATAGTATTACTGTACTCTTGTAGTATTACTGTATTCTTGTAGTATTACTGTACTCTTGTAGTATTACTGTATGCTTGTAGTATTTCTGTATTCTTGTAGTATTACGGTACTCTTGTAGTATTACTGTACTTTTGTAGTATTTCTGTATTCTTGTCGTATTACTGTATTCTTGTAGTATTACTGTACTCTTGTAGTATTACTGTACTCTTGTAGTATTACTGTATGCTTGTAGTATTACTGTATTCTTGTAGTATTACTGTATGCTTGTAGTATTTCTGTATTCTTGTAGTATTACTGTACTCTTGTAGTATTACTGTACTTTTGTAGTATTTCTGTATTCTTGTCGTATTACTGTATTCTTGTAGTATTACTGTATGTTTGTAGTATTACTGTACTCTTGTAGTATTACTGTATTCTTGTAGTATTACTGTATGCTTGTAGTATTTCTGTATTCTTGTAGTATTACTGTATGTTTGTAGTATTACTGTACTCTTGTAGTATTACTGTACTTTTGTAGTATTTCTGTATTCTTGTCGTATTACTGTATTCTTGTAGTATTACTGTATGCTTGTAGTATTTCTGTATTCTTGAAGTATTACTGTATGTTTGTAGTATTATTGTATTCTTGTAGTATTACTGTACTCTTGTAGTATTACTGTATTCTTGTAGCATTACTGTATGCTTGTAGTATTTCTGTATTCTTGTAGTATTACTGTATGTTTGTAGTATTACTGTACTCTTGTAGTATTACTGTATTCTTGTAGTATTACTGTATGCTTGTAGTATTTCTGTATTCTTGTAGTATTACTGTATGTTTGTAGTATTACTGTACTCTTGTAGTATTACTGTATTCTTGTAGTATTACTGTATGCTTGTAGTATTTCTGTATTCTTGTAGTATTACTGTATGTTTGTAGTATTACTGTACTCTTGTAGTATTTCTGTACTCTTGTAGTATTACTGTACTCTTGTAGTATTACTGTATGCTTGTAGTATTACTGTACTCTTGTAGTATTTCTGTATTCTTGTAGTATTACTGTACTCTTGTAGTATTACTGTATGCTTGTAGTATTTCTGTATTCTTGTAGTATTACTGTATTCTTGTAGTATTACTGTACTCTTGTAGTATTACTGTATTCTTGTAGTATTTCTGTATTCTTGTAGTATTACTGTATGTTTGTAGTATTACTGTACTCTTGTAGTATTACTGTATGCTTGTAGTATTTCTGTATTCTTGTAGTATTACTGTATGTTTGTAGTATTACTGTACTCTTGTAGTATTACTGTACTTTTGTAGTATTTCTGTATTCTTGTCGTATTACTGTATTCTTGTAGTATTACTGTATGCTTGTAGTATTTCTGTATTCTTGTAGTATTACTGTACTCTTGTAGTATTACTGTACTTTTGTAGTATTTCTGTATTCTTGTCGTATTACTGTATTCTTGTAGTATTACTGTATGCTTGTGGTATTACTGTATTCTTGTAGTATTACTGTACTCTTGTAGTATTACTGTATGCTTGTGGTATTACTGTATTCTTGTAGTATTACTGTACTCTTGTAGTATTACTGTATTCTTGTAGTATTACTGTATGCTTGTAGTATTTTTGTATTCTTGTAGTATTACTGTACTCTTGTAGTATTACTGTACTTTTGTAGTATTTCTGTATTCTTGTCGTATTACTGTATTCTTGTAGTATTATTGTATGCTTGTAGTATTACTGTACTCTTGTAGTATTACTGTATTCTTGTAGTATTACTGTACTCTTGTAGTATTTCTGTACTCTTGTAGTATTACTGTATGCTTGTAGTATTACTGTGTGCTTGTAGTATTACTGTACTCTTGTAGTATTACTGTATGCTTGTAGTATTACTGTATTCTTGTAGTATTACTGTACTCTTGTAGTATTACTGTATTCTTGTAGTATTACTGTATGCTTGTAGTATTACTGTACTCTTGTAGTATTACTGTATTCTTGTAGTATTACTGTACTCTTGTAGTATTTCTGTACTCTTGTAGTATTACTGTACTCTTGTAGTATTTCTGTACTCTTGTAGTATTACTGTATGCTTGTAGTATTACTGTGTGCTTGTAGTATTACTGTACTCTTGTAGTATTACTGTATGCTTGTAGTATTTCTGTATTCTTGTAGTATTACTGTATGCTTGTAGTATTACTGTATTCTTGTAGTATTACTGTACTCTTGTAGTATTACTGTATGCTTGTAGTATTACTGTATGTTTGTAGTATTACTGTACTCTTGTAGTATTACTGTATTCTTGTAGTATTACTGTACTCTTGTAGTAATACTGTATTCTTGTAGTATTACTGTACTCTTGTAGTATTACTGTATTCTTGTAGTATTTCTGTACTCTTGTAGTATTACTGTATTCTTGTAGTATTACTGTATGCTTGTAGTATTACTGTATTCTGTAGTATTACTGTACTCTTGTAGTATTACTGTACTTTTGTAGTATTTCTGTATTCTTGTCGTATTACTGTATTCTTGTAGTATTTCTGTACTCTTGTAGTATTACTGTATTCTTGTAGTATTACTGTATGCTTGTAGTATTTCTGTATTCTTGTAGTATTACTGTACTCTTGTAGTATTACTGTACTTTTGTAGTATTTCTGTATTCTTGTCGTATTACTGTATTCTTGTAGTATTACTGTATGCATGTAGTATTACTGTACTCTTGTAGTATTACTGTATTCTTGTAGTATTACTGTATGCTTGTAGTATTACTGTATTCTTGTAGTATTACTGTATTCTTGTAGTATTACTGTATGCTTGTAGTATTACTGTATTCTTGTAGTATTACTGTATTCTTGTAGTATTACTGTATGCTTGTAGTATTTCTGTATTCTTGTAGTATTACTGTACTCTTGTAGTATTTCTGTACATTTCTTGTCAAATTCCAACATTTGTTTCGGTTAAATTGCAACAGTTTGACTTTCTTCCTGTAAAATTACTGCTGATTCTTTTTTGTTGTTTTGCTTTCTTGTTAAATGATATTTTTAGAACTAAAAACGGCCGTGGGCCGCCTGATTTGGACAATAAAGGCTGTGTTGACTCATTTTCGGTGGACAGTAAATCAATACTGCTGTACAAGCAGCACACTGACCACTCTAAAGTATATCCAAGCTCCTGCTTTTATTTCGGAACTTGCTGTGGACCTCATAAGAGAGAAAAATGACTGGAAATGAGCTGACTTGTTTCTTGCGTTACTTTTCAAATATTCCGACGTCACAGTGACACGTTTGGGCTTAACGGGAAACAGGTGGCGCTCCTTCAAGCCGTAAGAAGCCAGCGAAAGCATAACAAGGCCCCTGCGGTTTCCCTGAGTGTGCCCTCATTTACCATATGTACCCCGCATATATCGAGGTTATCATCATTAACACGGCGGTTCACCGCGAGGTCAGCGTGCAAGCGGCAAGCCTGAGCGAGCCCCGTCCCGAACGCAACCGCTTGCTTCGCCCCTGAAACCACATGAGACTGAGCAAATGTTATGGTTTGCTTGTTTCACAGAGCTCGATGGCAACTATTTCCTTTCACCGCAATGGCAAATCAAGACAAGGGGGTAGAGTTGCGGCCGATGGCGTATTCCCAGCGCTGGAAATTCAGCTGCCTCGCAAGCGGTCCAGCATGAACGAGACGCGAAGAGTTTTAGCACTAAAGAGGGAAATGGCGCTCCGCTGTCTCGCTTCACTGCAGAGCTAAAAGTCCCGAATGAATCACTGAGCTGGTTAATACATTACAGCATATCATAGCAACCCCCCCAGCGACCGCACGAATCCTGCCCCCCCCGCAGACAGCAGCGTACGCACGTACGTTTCACGCATGCTGTGGTGATGAACGTTAACTCCGACATCACTGATTGGCAGTGCTTGATCCTCTTGCAAGATAATACATGTTATGTAAGATTTACTTTCAAATTTCTTGACAATTTTTAATCGTTTTCCCTTTCTATAATTCTAATACACCCGTAGAGCCAATTGTGATTTCACCATATTTCGTTGTGAAAACATGATTTAATATTTAATATTTATTATATTTCCTATTATATTACATAATATCTGGGATTATATCTTGTTGTCGTAATAGCATACCTGCCCCAGTCAAGCGACACAGTTTGTCCTTTGACTGTCTTTGACCGTCTTTGACAGTCAAAGTGGAGGCTGGGGGCACTTTGTGGCCCGTGGCACATTCTAAAAACGCAATTTAAAAGAAAATGAAAAGAAACAGCAAAAATGTATAAAAACAGCTCTAATTTTCCAACAATAAAGTTGAAATATTAGGAGAATAAATTGATAATATTATGAGAAAAAAGTAATAACATTAGGAAAGTAAAGTTGTAATTTTGTGCGGACAAAACAATAATAACAACATTAAAATAAATAATGAAATAAAGTAAATTAAAATCATATTTGTTCCAATTAAAGTTGAAATATTAAAGACAGTTTTGTAATGAAAATGATGTATAATATTTTCACAGAGAAGGCTGTGAGTGTTGGTCGAGCCTTGGTTACAGGAGGTGCGATGTGGTTTTCGTCCTGGTTGTGGGACAGTGGACCAGCTCTACTGGAGGGTGCATGGTAGTTTGGGAAAGGCGTTCAGCCGTGTCTTTAGCGGTGACGTGTGGGTTAGGGTTAGCACGACAGAATTTCAAGGTGCCACCAAGGCGCTGAGGGTGTCCAGTTTGGGAGCCTTAGGATCCCGTCTGATGGATGATGGACCATGTGGTCCAGATGTCTTCATCGGGATGTGGCATTTGTCGTTTAGCGGGGCGGTTAGCAACACCTCCAAATCTGAAGTATGATTATCATTGCACCCTCCATCCATCCCGGGTGGGAGTGAGGTCTTGCCCCAGGTAGTC